>NC_090397.1:56092498-56778907 GCF_036365525.1 Heterodontus francisci | reverse complement strand
GAGAGAGAGAAAAGGCAGGTTAAGGTGAAGATGTTTGCAGTTCTGATGTAGGGTCTTCCTCAAATCACCATCCTAACCTTTGCCAGGTACTGACTCACCTGCTGCATGTTTTCTTTTGGAAAACAGCAGTTCTGTTATTGCTGTTTCGCTAAAATATTTGCATGTGTGTGTTGTTTTTGAAGAAATAAAAGTTCTGCATGATTCAGAAGAATTATATTCAGCATTTATTCTCCTACCTGTTTCAGGGTTTTCACACTTTTGTGGATGGGTCTGGGCAAACCCACCAAAGTATCAGTGTCACTGGAAACAGAAAGCACAAGAACATCTTAAATCAACGAGCACGCAACACTTAAAAGATTGGTGAAGTTTGTTAAACAGGCAGATATTCATTCACCAAAATGAGGAAGCCAATGACATTCTCCGATACACAACTGTTTTATTGTCAATTCACAGTTCGGTCCAAATATCCATTCCCACTCTTCCCTTCTAGACTAACTCCCTGTCCAGAGGTAGCTCCCAGACTGGGGAAAAACCCAGCCCTTAAATGCAAGTTGCAATGAGCATCACCTGCTCTCTATTAACATGAATGAAGTCCTGTTTCATTAAAGGGACCAGCATTTTCAACATAGACAAAGTTGACTGCATTTGCTCTAAATATACAGAATATTTGAAAGCGAGTTACATACAGGGCAACAAAATTGAGAGTAGGATATATGCAGGGTAAAATCACCATTACATTAATTTACAACAGGCCATTTGGCCCATCACACACATGCTAGCTCTTTAGCTGGAACTCTCTAATCTCACGTCCTCGTCATTTCTCTCTACCTGTTAATTGTTTCTGGTCCAATAAAATCCAATTTTTGATTATGTTTTAAGATTTGAAGAAAGACTTTCTACTAACTTGCTCCTCCATTCTTTTCTGACTAATCCTCAGTTTGTGCCACTCGGCAATCGATTTTCAAACCAGTGTAAACAATCTCTTGGTCTACCCTTTCAAAACTTTGCTAAGTTTTGAAAACCTCTGTTTGATCCTCTTTAAACGTTTCTGTTCCAGTTTTAAAAAATGCCCAATTTCTCAAGCATTTCTTCATAACTATAACCTCTCATTTCCTGGTATCATTCTAACGAATCTTCACCATACCTTTTCAATGGTTCTAATATCTTCCCCATCATAGAGTCTCCTGAACCCAATACACCAACTATGGTCTGACCCAGGTCTTGTACAAATTTAATAGCACTGCCTCACTTTTGTTTTCAGCAGGCCTTTATATAAAACACAAACCCGGTTGCTATTTTTAATGTTTTTTTCTGCCTGCACTTTGTGTACTTCTGCCACTGATCTCTGTATTCTCTACCCATTTTACAATCCTATCACTTATGGTATACTCACGTTCTCCCAATCTTACAATCTCCCTAAGTTGATATCAGCATCATTCCTCTTGTACACATGTCCAAATCATTACATCAATAGAAAACGAAAGAGGAGTTACACAGGGTGATGGGCAGCGAGGAGAGAGTTACACAGGGTGACGGGCAGTAAGGAGAGAGTTACACAGGGTGACGGGCAGTAAGGAGAGAGTTACACAGGGTGAACGTCAGCGCGGAGGAGTTACACTCGGAGACAGGCTGCGGGAACACCCTCGCAAACATTTTATATTTTATTGTAATTGGCCCAGTATCATTGCTGAGTGACAAGACAAAACTTTAGCAGTATATACAGACAACAAAGATACACACAGGAGATATACACAGGTATACATATAATAGACACATGCACAGGTAACATTGCTTTCCCACTCACTTTCCCAGTGTGAATCCGATGAACTTGCATCTGCTGACTTCCAGAAAATCTTCAATGTCCTTCTCTCTGCGGAAGTGAGTAGAACAGAACTGAGAATCATGTTCGCATCGGAGGCAAAAAAGCTTTAAGTTGAGAATGTGCAGCATATCATTCCAATGGAAGCAAATCAAACATTTATAAAGAGCCACGTCATCGAGATACTTCACCATGTGTGTACGTTGAGGGGCTGTGGGTAATCACTGAATGGAGATCGAATGGAATCTTCTGTGGATATGTGCACTTGGTGGAGCGGGGGAGGGTCACTGAACAGAGATCAAGTGGGGATGCGAGTGAAGGGAAGGATGTTGATCAGATAATCACCAGGAATGCCGTGGTGCTCAGCTAGCTCCATGATCTGTGGTGACCGGGAGCAAGTTGATCTGCCCTTTTTGCTGTAGGTCACATAACTCCAGGGAACTACCAATCAGTGAGGTGAGGGATGAGGGGTGGGGTGAGGGATGAGGGGTGGGGTGAGGGATGAGGGGTGGGGTGAGGGATGAGGGGTGGGGTGAGGGATGAGGGGTGGGGTGAGGGATGAGGGGTGGGGTGAGGGATGGGGGTAAAGTCGCATGCCTTTCACAGGAAGTTACACAATCAGACGAAAAAAAAGTTAAAAATACAATGGGCTGGATTTTATGGAGTCGGTAGGGTCCCGCGCAGGGCCCAAAAGGCGAGGGGAACCCAACTTGGCCCTTTGGAGACCAGCCCGCGCCCCCCCATCCCTCGCTCTATTTAACAGTGCTCAGGCATCGGCGTTCCCGTCCCTATAATGAATCACATTAAGGAATTTAAAATCGCATGGTGATGGAAGGCGACGGGCACGTCACCCGCCACCTTCCGTCGCTATTTTATGGGGTTCCCCCCCCTCCTTCATCACCCACCCGGTGTCCCAGGGGCCCCAATAATTCAGCCCATATGTTTGACAGATGTCAATAAGTAACGCTGATTTACACAGACCTGACTTTAGTGGCCCAGGGCAGGCACCGGGGGAAGTACACTCTTTCTGAAGCCAGTTGAGTGGAAGGCAGGGCCTGGATCAGTGCCTCCCTCTCCAGTGGATCCACTTCTCCCTCAATCCCACTGTCACCATCATCTGCCTCGTCATCCTCCTCCCGAGACTCGTCCCTCTCACAGTAGATATCCAGACTGTCCTGCTTCATGAGAACCTGCCAGTGACACCAGATAGTTAACACATCCCAACTGTTTGCCAGCGCATCTCCCTGCACCCCCCCCCAACCCATAGCCTGTCCGTCAGCTCATCACCCCTTGGTTTTCTTTCAAAACTGAGATTGATAGATTTTTGTTGGGTTATGCATTAAGGGATAAGACACCGAGGCAGGTAGATGGAGTTAAGATACAGAGCAGCCATGATCTAATGGGCATAGCTGGCTTGATGGGCTCAATGGCCTTCTCCTGGTTCCCATGAATCACAGAGGGGGATGAGCAGCTCTGAAGATGGATCTTACCCTCCTGCCCCTGCGGCCTCGCTTCTGCTGCTGCTCCAGGATGTCCATGGCCGATGCTGGGGGAGAGGTGGCTCGCAGGGTTCGTGTCACCTGGATACTGTCCTCCAACAGAGCAGGGAGGCCCAGCTTCACTCGATTTTCCACTTTCAGCTCCTGGAGTTTCTCAAACCCTCCAAAACAAAACTGGCGACAAAGGAAGGTGTTTAATCAAATGACCTCATCCACCCAATAACACCAAGTATAACCTGAGCACTGAGGGAGTGGAGGGTCAATGTAACATTACACATTTATAATTAGTGATCACAAAACAGGGAAGCATGTCAAGACCTTGGTTAAAGTGCAGGGGAGATTTACTAGAATGATACCAAAGATAAGTGGCTTCAGTTATGTGGAGAGACTAGAGAAGCTGGGATTGTTTTCTTCAAAGCAGTGAAGGTTAAAGGGAGACTTGATAGAGGTGTTCAAAATAATCATGGGATTTGATTAAATAAATAAGGAGAAATTACTTCCACTGGCAGGAGGGTCAGCAATCAGATTTAAGATAATTGGCAAAAGGCACCAGTGAGGCGATGAGGAGGAATGTATTTTAGGGACCAAGTTATGATGATCTGGAATGTACTACTTGAAAGGGTGCTGGAAGCAGATTCAAAGGGAAATGGATAAATACTTGAAAAAGAAAAATCTGCAGGGCTCTGGGGAAAGGAGTAAGGGAATGGGACTAATTGGATAGCTACCAGAAAGCTGGCACAGGGATGATGGGCTGAATGGACTCCTTCTGTGCAATATAAAGTACAGAAAAAAAAACTTTTTTTCTATTCATATTATGCCGATCCAAGCGGCTGGCTCATTCATCTACATCTCTCATGAATGTTACTCCGAAAAGACACATTAATACTTAGAACTTGAATCATCAATACACTTGTCCTTAATGCGCACAAACTTTATCAAAAAATAAAGCACAATTCACCTTTAGCCATTTCTTCGCACCCAGAAGAACTCCTTTTGCCCATCCTATGTAACCAGTGACCGACGTCTGGACTGGTCACTGCAGATAGAATAGGACTTGACTTCGAGCCTTATCTGGTCAGTTTTACTGCCTATAGTGGAGTAACACCAAGGTCTGTGACACCCATCTTCAGGGTACCAGTCCAATATGGGGCTCTCTGATAAAAAATCATCATAATGTGGGTTTGGGGCAGGTGGGGGAGAGGGGTGGTAGACATCATCACTGGATCCATTCCATTTAAGAGTAGTACAATAACATGGACCCATCGGGAATTTAAGAAACTCTTATGATGAACATAGGAGTTTGTGGATACACTTTTGGTTCAATTCATAGGAATTGTGATTATTGGGCCCATTGGATTGTACTGGAAATGTTTGATGGCACCACAATGGCACTCAGACTGGCATCAAGCAGGACAGCGAAGCTTCCTCACAGGAAGGGAGGGATGAGAAGCAGCTCCCAGCTCAACAGCAGTGGGCTAATGCCCGTTCAGTCAGGTTGGGTACATGTGTCAGTGCGAGGTATATCAGCGTAAGACAATCTGCACTCTCCATGTGCAGGAAAAAGTCTCAAAGTGCTTTACACTCAGGGGAAACAATCGCGGAGAGAAAGCAGAGGGGGGTTAGATTTGTGGGGAAGGGGAAGCCACAGAAGGAGAGGGTTTCTGAAAGCAGAGGGGGAATGGCATGGAAATAGGGAGGAAGTTCTAGAGGGCAGGAACAGGGCAGCCACTAACTGATGGAGTGAAAGGTCAATGAGTGACCCAGTGCAGATGGTGCATGTGGACTCAGATAGGGTAGGGAGAGGCCTTGTGGTGATTTAAAGGAGCACTACCACTTCACATGTCTGTGATTCTGGACTCGAGACCCCAGTCTGTGCTGTCAGTCAACCTCGGCAGGGTTGGCGGCAGTGATGGACATTTGGCCTCAGTTCCTCTGCAAGGGTGAGAGAAGGTTCCCGTGCCTGATGGCTACCCTGCTGGAAGATGCCTGCAAATAGACCTCAGGCAAGAGCAAGACCAGGGCCGGACTTTGTTGCGATGCTCTCCACAGCCAAATAGCTATCTGAACCAATGAATTGAGGACAGCTACTTGGCTGAGATACCAGAGTGCTGATGTACCAGTGGCACCGTATCCCAGCGAGGAGCAACACCTACAGGAGTGGGGGAGGGGGATGGGGTGGCTGTTGGTGTGGGGGGTGGGGGGGGGGCGGGGGTGACAGTATGGGAACACCACCACACCCAAGTTTTCCCAAGTCACACATCAGCCTGAATTGGACATATAAACAGTCATTCCTTCACTGTCGCTGGGTCAAAATCCTGGAACTCCCTCTCTATCAGCACCATAGGAGCACCTTCACCATACGGACCGCAGCAGTTCAAAGTGGCTCACCACCTTCTCAAGGGCAATTAGGGATGATCAATAAATGCCAGCCTTGCCAGCAAAGCCCAGATCCTGAGAATAAACCAAAGTAAAACATAGAGGGAGTTTAAAAATAAGCACACGAGACCTACCAGAATCGTTTTCCAAAGGAGCAGCAACACCTTCTTAACAGGGCAATGTGGAGTGTATCCACTGCAGTATTTATTAACAAGAGAGAAGAGGAGAACAGCAAAGGGCTCACCATTATACACTGGGGAACCTAAGGAACGAGATGCAATTCATCAACACAAGGATTAACTGAGAAACAATCTGGATCAGTCCAGACTAAACAGTTATAGGTTCAGGAGGAATCCTTTCAGCACCAGGAGGAAGCTATTCAGCTACTTGGGCCCACAATTAGGTCATGGTTGATCAACACCTCAACTCCATTTACCATACCAATTACAAAGACCATGTGAACTATCTGAGAAACAGTCCAGGTCAGCCTGGGCTAAACCCATTCCAATTACAAACTCCAATCACATAACAACTGCAACAATAGCTCCGTGTTATCTGGAGTGGCACAAGACAGTTGGGGGTAGGGTGGAATATTTCAGAAAGAGAGAGGAGGAAATTCACACCTGATCCATCCTGATATTTGGTTCTATCCCATGTGATTGCCCAATGACAATAGAAAGACACCCTCACATGCTTTTACAAACCAGTGGCCTCAGTTTGGAGTAGGCAGCTGTACAGGTTGTAGAAATGGCCTGGGGTGGGATAGGTTTGAGGGAGATATCAACTCACCACCCTGAGACACTTGCTGGAAGAGTGGAGCACAGGAGTGAAGTCAGCCAGCAAGCACTCTGCAGTCGAATAGCTTGCCAATACACACTAAGTTCTGAATCATGCTGAGGTACAGCTCTGAGTCTGCCAGTCAAGCTCCAGCATCCCAAAATGGGCAATCTTGATGTGCGAGCCCAGACAGAGAGCAGCAGTAGACTATTCAACCACAGGGTGCATTGGAGCTAAGCCACATCTCCACCCTAACTTGATGCTCAGCAGAGGCTACTGCACAGCGAGCAGGTGATTGGCTGATTTTATCTGCCCCTAACCTGGGGAGCCCAAAACTAACCATATTTTAGTTTTAGTTTTTTTTTTAAAGTCAACTGGGGGCATTTAACAGTGCACAGAAACACACTTAAAGCTACACTGGAGCATTTACATAGAAGATACAGCACAGAAACAGGCCCTTCAGCCCAACTGGCCCTGCTGGTGTTCTCCCACCCCTCTTCATCTCACCCTATCAGCATATCCATCCATTCCTTTCACCCTCCAACGTACCAAGCTTCTCCTTAAAAGTGTCTGTGTTATTCGCCTCGACTGCTTCATGTGGTAGTAAGTTCCACATTCTAACCACTCTGAGTAAAGAAGTTTCTCCTGAATTTCTTATTAGATTTATTGGTGACCATCTTATATTTTTGGGCCCTAGTTTTGGTCTCACTGTGCCCTGGTTATGTCTTCCCAAATTCTGTATATGAATTTCTGGGTCATTACCTCAGAGAATACAACTTGCATCAGATATAAAATCCAGGACATTACTTGCTTTACAACTGATGGAACTGGACGAGATTCCTGCAATGATCACCTTGCATTTATTTTTAAACAGTTAACATAGTTTCCCATCTCGCTCTCTCTTTTTCTCCCCCAACAACCCCCAGCCCCGCAAAAAAACAAACCTCAGCTTACACAACACTTGTGGTCACACTAAAAAGACAAGGAGCAAAAACTGGAAATCTGAAATTTAAAAAAAATGTTGGCAGCAGAGATCCAGTCAGTCAGCACCTGTGTGGAGTGAAAGGGCAAACTATTAACATTTTGGATGCAGGCCCCTTCATCAGAATGCACAAGGGTTCAGATGAAGGGTCTACACCCAGATCATCAATAACCCACCCTTCCCCTCAATACTGACTGACCTCTTGCTATTTGCCGCAGTCTGTTTTTAGGTCTTGGGGGACATGTGCATAAAATTCATTGCTACTGTGCCCGCATGCAATCTTCTGCACAACTGATGTTTTTGAATGTTAACAGACAGAAAACAGGAAGTAATTTTCAGGCTGACAAGCAGTGGAGTGTCACAAGGATCCGTGCTTGGGCCTCAGCTATTTACAACCTCTATCAATGACTTAGATGAGGGGACAAAGTATTCTAAGTTTGCTGACAATATAAAGCTAGGTGGGAAAGTAAGCCATGAGGAGGAAGCAAAGAGGCTGCAAAGGGATATAGTGTGGGCATAAGGGAGGCAGATGGAGTATAATGTGGGGAAGTGTGAAATTATCCACTTTGGTAGGAAGAATGGAAAACAGAATTTATTTTTAAAAAGGTGAAAGACTGGTAAATGTTGGGATTCAGAGGGATTTGGGGATCCTTGTACATGAATCACAAAGTTCACCTGCTGGTACAGCAAGCAATTAGGAAGGCAAATGTTATGTCAGCCTTTATTACAAGGGGCTTGGTTAGTCTTGCTGCAATTACATAGGGCTTTGGTGAGACCACACCTGGAGGACTGCATTCAATTTTGGGCTCCAACTTCAGGAAGAATACACTTGCCTTAGAACAGGTGCAACGAAGGTTCACTAGATTGATTCCTGGGATGAGAGGGCTGTCCTATGAGGAGAGATTGAGTAGAATGGAGTTTAGAAGAATGAGAGGTGATCTCGTGGAAGCATATAAACATATTAGGGGGCTTAACAGGGTAAATGCTGAGAGGCTGTTTCCCCTGGCTGCTGAGTCTAGAATTAGGAGTCATAGTCTCAGGATAAGGGATTAGCTATTTAGGACTGAGGTAAGTAGGTATTTCTTCATTCAGGGCTGTGAATCTTTGGAATTCTCTACCCAAGGGCTGTGGCTTCTCAGTCATTGAGTATATTCAAGACGGAGATCTATATATTCTTGGGCACTAAGGGAATCAAAGGATATGGGGATAGGGTGGTAAAGTGGAGCCATGATCTTATTGAATTGCAGAGCATGCTGAAGGGATCATGTGACCTACTCCTGCTCCTATTTCTTATGTTATGAATAATCTTGCACTGAGCTTCTGCTGATGGTTCAGGAGGGTAGACACACTAAATGGTGAGCCAGTTCATTGCTTTCAACGGGATGCTGCTAGTGTTGGTTTGTCTATTAGTTCATAGAACCTTACAGCCCATAATGAGGCCATTCAGCTCATCATGCCTGTGCCAGCTCTTTACAACATTACAATAGTGACTACACTTCAAAAGCACTTCATTGGCCGGAAGTCACTCTGGGACATCCTGAGGTCATGAAAGGTGCTATATAAATGCAAGTTTTTCTGTCTCTATAAAAAAAAAAGCCAAAAGCTTTATAGTGGAATGAAAGTCAGGTTAGTTGATCAATTCCCACCAGGAGGGAAGGGACCATACTCACTTAATTCAGTCCGGAATCCGTCTCTCGCCGAACTCCACTCTGGTTTGTCATCCTCCACCTCCCTGCGCATGATCTCCACCATCAGGTACATAATATTGAGCAGCACCCTGGAATATCAGCCATGCCCGAGAGTCAAGATTGGCATCACATAAACACCAAATAGTGGAACGCTAACTGAGACTCTCTGGGATGGCAGGGGAAAAAAGCTCATCTCAGTGGGCAGTGCGAAAATGTAGAGTTAAAGCCCTCCCTTACTTTAATTTAAAGGGACACATCAATTAGTATGCAAGTACAGCAGCCAGACCACATCAACCAGAGCATGAAGTTTGACCACAGTCAGTTAGCTGGAATGCCACTAAAATTGGCCTCAGTGAACTGCCATCATCGAGAAAGAAGGAAAAGAAATGGAGTCAACAAACTACTCCCTCCCCACCCTGTGCTTGATTGCTGGAAACTGGGCATGTGCAGATGGATTAGGCTCGACTGGGTCAAATAGTCTGGCAACACTCATTGTCCACGGGCACACATGAAGGAAGTGGATTTGGGCAAAGTACCAGTGTGGCTGACAACACAGTGTGAGCCAATGTTTCCAAGAAAGGAAACGGACTGAAGACCAAGAACATATGCAGGTAACAGCTGGAACATGCGTCAGACATATTTTCTGATAAATGCTACCTCTTCTCGTTCAGGCACCCATGTCAATCCCCTTACCTCAGCTCAGTGCTATCTGCTAGAGAGATGGCTGGTTTTCTCAGGGAGCTGCTGCACGCCTGGGTGTTGCTGTGTATAAACAGAATTATATTTACATCCAACTGCATGCTTCCATTAACAAGGTGACGGTCATAAACTCTATAGTATGTACAATACAACTAATTCCCTCAGAGATTACCCTGTTGGCTCAGTTTGGCATGAAACACAGCAGTACAGATCAAAGGTCCCAGGTGCAAATTCGGGTCTGTTACCTGATCTCAACTGGCAATAGTTCACAAAGAAACAGCCAAATGAGGGAGGCCATTCGGCCTATCTAACACATCCCTCTATGATTCTCCCTACCAGAGAATCTAACTTCATGAATGAATCTGAAGTTTATGCTCTCACTGCTCTATCCAGAGACCACTCCAGGAACAGGTCACCTCTTTGCCTGAAGAAGTACTTCCTAACACCAACCCTGAATTGGCCTTTCACCAACTTGTTTCCACATCCCCATAACTTATATTCCTGGTTTAATTTGAAGCTATGCTCTTTTTTTAAAAAGACTCCTCCTGATCATCTCTTTTTAAAGCTGAAAACTTTTCCAACATTTCCTCACGACTCAATTCTCAGACACTAGGGATGAGCTTCATGCCCTTTCTCTGAACTGCTTCCAGGCCTTGGGTATTTCCCTTGTGCCTTAGTGACTAGAATTAAACACCTTGTTCAAGGTCTGGCCTAAGCAGAGAACTAAGAGCTTCAATCGTAAACCTCCACTGATCTGGCTCAACATCTGATTTCCTTTGTTAATGGCTGCTCTGCAATGACTAGGCATGGTCACTGTTGAGTCTACTATCACTCCTAGATCTTTTTTCCAGTCACTGCCATAACCTAGTTAGTAACCTTCATTATGTCCCTAAATTTCTGTTCCATTTAGAAGACCTTGCACTAGTTTGAATTTCCTCCATCTTGGTTCTACACACTTGTAAATGCTGCCGGGGTCTGTCTATAATTCCTTAGTTATTTTACCAAACTCTCCTACCCATATTGGTTTAATCTGTGAACTTGTGTTCTGAATTTCTAAATCAAGACCATTCATGTAGATCAGAAACAGCGGAGGCCCCAGCATCAATATACAGTCATTATATCTCCTCAGCCCAACATCACTTCCCTAACTGGTACTTGCTTTGCAATCTTTCATTCAATTCCTTATTCACCTCCAACTTTTACCTCATTGCTTTCTGGAATCTAGGTATACTATATCATTGGGTTTTTCAACATCCACTTAGGATGTCACTTCCTTAAACAACATCTTACAGCTTGAGTCAGCGCCGGCTACCATTAGCTAGATCGGGGGTTTACAACCTGCAGTTCCATTAAGGACTCATGTGCGGTTCGTGACCTTGATCCATCAAACCCATTTTGATGGTAATTAAATGGCTTGTTTCAATTTTTTAAACTTTAACATTGTACTTGTGAGAAAGTCAATTCAACTTTTTTAATAAAAATCTTTAAAATGTTATTGAAATGTGTCTCTTTCTTGTTTTTCATTATTAGTGGCATTTACATACAGCATTGCAGGCTCTTAAGATATTGCATTTTAGACTAATTTTTTAAAAAAATGCCTCTTCTTGTTAATAAGGTTGCCGACCCGAGCTAGACTATTTCCATACAGGGGCTCAACTTGGTTCCAAATGCTCAGTTCGATTACCTTGCCAGTTACTGATGAAAGACTAATGGGTCTGCAATTAGTTTAGAATTTTACTTAAAAATAGGTACCATATTGCCTTGTTTCGAATCCAGTAGCAACACCAGCTGGCACCCCACCACTGCCACCCCAGCTGTATTCAGTGACTCCATCACATTGATGTCACGACTTTGCAGAGTCCATCTCTAGGCTCATGTCTCCCTTCAGGGATATACAATCACCATCTGCGGAGTTACTGCTCGACAGCCTTTGAAACAAGGGACAAGGACAATGCACAGCAGAAGTTTCATCATCTAAACTCCCAATTATCTGCCAACCTACTGACCAATCAGAATATTTGTAGAATAAATACTTGCGCAAGTCATTTCATTGAACAGCATCTTTTATTTATAATTTCCTCGTGTATCAACTACCTCACATTCCTTTCTGTTGCTTATACTGCACTTGTTTTCATTTCTGTGTCTGGCATACTGATGTATGTTTATAATACAAGATTCACATTTGAAAAGATGCTAGTTCCCAATTGTCCACCCTAGGTGTGGGTAGTCCTCTCCATAACAATGGAGACCAGCCATTCCACTGTCAAGCACCTGTCCCAGCCTATGGTTTTACTGGACCCCAACCAACACCCCGACAACCCAAACCCCGCAGTAGCTTCCACTGGGCTCGCAAGCCTATATCTACCTCACGCTGAAAAATAATCCGCAGACAGATCATTACCGCCAACTGGTAGGTACCCTCCTTCACTCACTCGATCTCCATATTGAGGAGCTCCACCAACACCCCAAATGTGCCCATCTCATAGAGAAGGAAGACGTTGTACCGAGCCCAATGTACCACTTCGGTTTCTGTGTAACAGTCATCAAACACACCTGCAGGGAGCATCGAAACCAAGAGGTCAGGTGCAGGAGGAAGAAGGAAAAGATGTTCTATTTTAGTTGGGGTTGGTGGGGGAGGGGGGGGGGGGGGGTGGGAAAAGAGCGCAATGTCCCCTCCGATTATTTTTCATGTGTGGCTTGCCCATTACAACGTGTGGTTCCTTTAATGTTTTTTGCACGGTACCTAAAACGGGACAACTTGTGAGCGGCCTATGCAGTGCCTTCTGGATTGCTGTGTGCAGCTTATAGGGAACACTGGAAGAGGGTGTGGTTTTCTGTTCAGGAATGGAAGTTATGCCAGTGCTATAGGAATGGAATGGTCTGCAGTTCTGCTACCTAGGCTCAGTGACAACTGCTTTCACGTCACTGGCAAACCAGGTGTAAAGTTTCTGCTGCCACAAATTTTATGCTATACCAAGTGGTCTGTCTGTATTAGATTGGTAATTTATGGCACCCTGTCAGTCATACATTTTATGGTTCCAACTGCCCATTAGCAATCGGGTTGTGCCTGTTCCAAACTGGTTAATTCTATCAGATCTCCACTGGCACGGCATATGTTGAGACAATGATGATGGATTTGAAAGAGTGTTGGCTGCTTGGGAGAGAGGTGCACATCTCCACTGGAAGAATTTTATAAAGAAATTTGTAAGAGATCTCCCCAGAGACAATTAAGTAAGTGTCTGTTGATCATCTCCTAGAAAATGGAGTTTGCCTCCTCACTGCAGGCAGATAAATAGATAGCACATAAATAAACAAATCTCCATTATATATAAGGGAGATATTCCTTATCTTTATTGACCACCTAAATAGCAGCTTGGTTCAGTTCATACCACTCTTGTCTTGAAGTCAGAAGGCTGCGTGTTCGTAACCTATGCCAGGGTGTCAGTGCATAATCTAGGTTGACACTCCAATGCAGTACTGATGGAGGACTTCAGTGTTAGAGGTGCAGCTACCTAGCAATGAACAACAATGAGATAAACGACTAAAATGCAGGCCAGGACACTTGGGGAGAACTCCCTACTTTGTGACTTGTGCCATGGGATCTTCATACACTAAGCAGAAGCACCAGAACAGGAAAAGGTTGTACCTGACAGTGCAGGACTGGCATGTCGGAGTGTGGGCTTGTATGTGGGTGGTTGGGGGCAGGGGGGTGGTGGTGGTGGGGAGGGAAAGAAAAGAGGGAGATCAGGGAAAAACTTTGCAGAACCTGCCCTGAGGTAGATTCCACAACAGCATACTGTACATGACTGGTGGACAAAATTGTCTACTTGTTAGTGGTATGTAAATGATATGAAAGTTGGGGTGCTAGACATCCTTGTGGGGAGTTAAGGCTCCGTGCCTGTGTTTTACATGAGTTAGCTTTGGTTGTATCTATGCTGCTAGTTTAATTTTTCCACTAGACTTCCATAACAGAACAGAAAAGAAAGGAGTTATACTGTCACTGCTAATTACCTTGGGCCAGGTAAAGAATGGCTCTGGCAAACTTAAGTCTCTTCCCTCTGTTTATCACCTCCAATCCATCCATCAGCCTCATTAAATAGGATTTATGTTCATTCTCTTCCAGCTCGACCCATTTCTTGCCCTTCCCTGCGAGAGACAAAAGGGTATTAAATTACACTGAGCCCAACATTCACATCCCTCACCCCTCTAAACATCCAAAGGGTTGAACAAACCGCTCTGGGTCTCCATAGGTTCTCAGACCCAATTCACTCTATTCCCAAGGGGAACAACGTGACCCCTAATCTGCAGGAACTTGAGACAGACTACAAAAAAAAATAAAAAGACTGATGGGGGAGAAACTCTTCCTGTTTGAACGTATTACGCCCCTCCCCAAAAATATCACAGGTGGTTGTTATTTGGCCCATCGTTGTCTGTGCTGGCTCTTTGAAAGAGCTGTCCAACTACTCCCATTCCCCTTTGCTTTTCCTCTAGCTATGCAAATTTTTACCCTTCATATATTTATCCAATTCCCCCTCAAAAGTTATTACTGAATCTGCTTCAACCACTCTTTCAGGTAGTACATTCCAGATCACAAGAAGTCACTATGTAAAACATTTCACACCTCACCTCATCTCCAGCTCTTTTGTCAATCAACTTAAACCTCAACTTGAATGTCCTTTGCTACCAATCCTTTTGCCACTGGAAACAATTTCTCATTATCTACTCGACCAAAACCCTGCATGACATTGTGCACATCTCTTTAATCTTCCCTTAATCTGCTCTTCTCTTTGAAGGACAACCCTAGCTTCTCCAGTCTCTCCACATCACTGGGTACCATTCTAGCGATCATCGTTCATCATTAAAAGGTATTTACATATAACTCTATCTCTAGGGCCGGGCTTCTCCCCTCCAATTCTGAGATATCAGATTCCATCAAAATCCTGCTCAAACTCAAGATTTAATCTAGTGGATGAACTGTGGGTTTTTTGAGGACCCTTGCTGCTGCCTTTTGCAAACTCCCACTACCATGAATCGCGAAATCCTCTTCAAAGCAATCCCTGTTAGCAGCAAACTCGGGCTCTTCCGTGTAGCTGTACAGCTCTGCAGAAAGAGAAAAGGAAAGATCGTTCAACATTATGCAGCAGGACAGAGTCTCCTCCTTGTTGTCTGCCTCTCAGTGATGGCAGGGGATCTATCTAAAACTGGAATCTTACGTGAGGTTTGCTAATTTATACTTTGGGTTTAGCAGAATCCTACTTTAGGGAGGTTTCTGTATTAGCTTCTCAAACATGTTGTTAAATATGATTTCATTTCTTTCAATTAATTTTCAACATTTATTTTTCAAGTTTACCTCATGTTCATTTGTTTTTCAGTTGTTTCAGACCCTAGTGTTTGTCAGCTCACTATGGCCCTCCCCACTATATCCAGCTTTCTTCCAATCCTAATCATCCATTCTTCTCCACCTTACCGTAATAGTCCTCCCCTCATCTTCTTTCTTCCTGTGTGGTCTCTCTCCTCCACAGACTTTTTTTAAACCACAACCCCAAGCTCAAGTCTCACCAGAATAGGCCCATGGCATTTCTCTGTTTTGATCATCCACGATGCCCACCCACCACTGTTGTCCTGCCTCTCCCAGCAAACACTTGCCTGGGATCCATTGCGAGAAGCAACTTCACTAACCTCTGCCTTGTTCCTTTCTCAACTCTATTCTCCTCTCAGATTTACCCCTTTCAGCACAGGGCTACTACAAATTGTCCACCCGCTTGCAAATGAGTCGCCTTTCATTCACGGCCACATTGGTCACCTGGCCCTGGCTGAACCTGTGATAACACATGGCAGCTACCACGTGCCCCACCACAAGGGGGCATGGCTTTCATCCGCAGGCTCCACCTTGACCTTTCCTTTTGCTCCTCTAGCAATTCACTCTTTACCTCACCCCTTCCCCTCAAATCTAGGACTTTGCTAATGACTTCTTCACTTAAATTTCTTCCCTTGCTCAAACTTTGCACCAAGCAATACCTCGTCCTCAGTGGTTGTAACCTACACCTAACTTCCTCCTGCCCCCCTCATACAACCTCTCCACTTTACTGACTTTATTCAGCCTCATCCTGCATAACCAGTCCTCCCATTCATAACCATTCCCTCAACCCTACCCTTTGTAAGGCATATTGGTGTCTCCAACCAGCCACAGAAACGTTAATACAAATACCACCATGCAAATTTGAGAATTTCAATTCAGTTTAAAAAAAAATTGGGAAATTAAAAAATAATTTCTGTAAAAGTGACCATGAGGCTGTAAGATTGCTGTAAAAACCCAACTAGTTTATTAATGTCTTTTAGGAAGGAAACTCACCATCCTTACCCAGTGGTCTACATGTGACTCCAGTCTCACACCAACAAGTGACCAAGCAAACCATTCAGTTGCATCAAATTTCCAAAGAGATACAGCAGTTGAAGGAAAAGGAACCTTCCATGGGCAATAAATGCCAGCCTTGCCACTGACACCCACATCCTTAGAATCAATAGGTAACCCCTCCCCCACACTCCTCCAATCCACAGCCAGATAGAATCTGATGTCAGTCTATGGAATTCATGCGGCTTGTTGCTTAGCTGCCTCTGCCCTCAGTCCACATCCAGCTCCAAACTCGCACCATTCTATAGATATTCCCCCAGCTCCTGCACCTTGCACTCCCTTGACTACTTCCCTCTGCCCCCCAGCTCCTGAACACTCAACTGGCCCTCATTAGCCTAATGCTTGCGACTTCATCAACTCCTCTGGCACTGCGGCACTCTTACAAACTACCAGAATCACTCTGCTCCTTAAAAGGTCTGTAGTTGTCCTCTGCAATGACTGCCCCATCTTAAAGCTAGCCTTCTTAAGGTTCTGAAAAGTATCTTCACTCAACAACACACCCATCTTTCCTTCTTCAAATCCCTTCAATCCAGTTTCTATCCCTCTGATGACACAAAGTGACTGACAACATTGAGAGTGACCATGACTGTGGTGTGCTGTTCCCCCTTAACGTCTTGAGGCTTTTAACATGTTCCACATGCATGGCTCTGGCCTCATAGGCTTCCATTCTAACCTTGCCAATGCAGCCCGCACAACTTTTACGATGGCTTCTCCTCCCACACCTGTACGGTCACCTGTGGTTTGTTGCAAGGTTCTGCCCTTGGCCCCCTCCTATTTCCCAGACATGTGTGGCTCCTCAGTAATATTACCCACAGGCAGGGAGGCAGCCTCCATATGTATGCCAACAAACCTCTCCATCACCATGGGAGTGCTGCACCGTCAGAAGTGCTGTCTTTCAGAGGAGACATTTAACTGAGCCTCTGTCCACTTCTCAAGCAAGAATAAAAGATTTCTACTATTCTGGTGCCCTGAGCTCTGGAATTCCCTCCTAAACCTCTCACCTCTCCTTTAAGATGCTATTTACAACCTCTCTCTTTGACCAAACTTTTGGTCACCTGTCCTAATATTTCCACATATAGCTTAGTGTCAAATAATTGCTCCTGTGAAGCAGCTTGGGACAATTACTATATTAAAGGTGCTATATAAATGCAAGTTTATCTGGTCCTATTGTTGTTTGTGGGATCTTGCTGTGTGCAGATTGGCTGCCACATTTCCTGCATTATAACAGTAACTTCAAAAGTACTTCATTGACTAAAATGCTTTAGGACATCCTAAGGCATGAAAGATGCTTTTTAAATGCAATTTCTTCTTTTCTTACACAGATGCAAGTTATTGATTCTTTTTATCAAGTACGTTCATTGTCGCCAACTACATCCACCTATATCAGCAACTTCTCCAAGAGATACAGGACTCGCTACAGCTGCTGAGACAAAGGTTTATCAAAAAAAAAAAATTACATGTTCGCTGATTCAAAAAACAGGACTGTAATAAACGGAGTAATTCAGGCACAATACACCTTACCTGAAAGTTCCGCAACAATGCTGTCTGAATCTTCATATTCAAACTCTAGGTTAGGAAAATCCAGTGAACCCTAAAAATTGGCAAAGGAGGTTTCTGTTGGTTTCAACTCTATTGTCATCACCACCTTATGTCATGAAAGTATTGTAACCATAAGCAATGCCTTTACTGCAACTATAATTCAAGGAGTAAAATCCTGGTAAATTTAAACTTGCTCAAGCAGAGGTTAATTGCTGCCCACTTCCGCGATAAGGACTTAAAGTGGGAACCATGCGGCCCATCAATCCATTTGTGCCACCCGTTTGGGATTTGCACAGGAGGAATCCTTGTAATATACCAGCGGCCTGATCGTGTGTGATCCACTCTACCTAGTCCATGTCATTTCCAAAGGAAGGTTCCCAAATATTGCTTCCTGGACCCCAAGTAGGCAAGTCAAGGATTACTACAGACTTTATCTAACTTTATGTCCCACATAACAGAGCTTAAATTGCTTCTCCTGCTTAGCAATATTGGGTCAATTGAAATTGAGGAGTTGGCAGAAATCATCACCCAAGGTGGCGCGTCGGCTCGACTGTACTTGAGCAAGTACCAGTCCAGAGACTGGCAGTACCATAGAGGATAAGCTGGATCAATAGATTTTTGTTGGATAAGGGCATTAAGGAATATGGAACAAAGGCGGATAAACAGAGTTGAGGTACATATCACTCATGATCTAACTGAATGGCAAGAGAGACTCGGACTGAGTGACCTCCTCCTCTTTCTACATTATTTAAACCATGACATGCACACACAGTACACTGAGGCACTGGTGCAATTTATGGAATTACAATGAGAGTTTGGAAACAAACATGATGCAATCTTTCTTTTCTTCATGAAGTCAGTTTCCTTCTATATTCGACAACCATGCCACAATCTTCACATGAACCACATGGAGATCCTTGTTGCCCACTCCCCACATCGGGACCCTTAAAGGGACAAATGAGAAGTGACACTAATGTGACTGCCACAAACACAAACTTTTGCTCACCATCAGCGTCCTCTGCAGGAAACAAACCACAGTAATTCATCCTGAGATCATTCACTTTAACACAGCCAAATAGGCAATATACAATCATTCCATGAAATGGTGGGCAATTGCAGGCTGGCGCACAAAGGAGAGATGCCAACTGAAAACAAAGTGGATCAAAGGGAGACAAGTTCAGGCGAGACCCCTTCCCTCAACTAAATCTTCATCTTTCCCTTGTACTATGATGATTACTGAGAACAAGCAACATCTTCCCAAAGGTCAGCTGACTATCAAGTATTGAATAGGAACAGAGAGGGGTAAAATGGAAAGTGAGTAGATGAGAGAGCAGGAGAGGGGAAAATAAAGCGACAGGGTATGAAAGAATGGTGAGGTGAGATAACTATTGGGATGAAAGAGAGAGAGTTCGGGGTGGGGGCGGGAACAAGAGATCAAGAGTCAACAGGAGAGTGAGACACATAAGGGGGATGAAAGAGAGATAGAAGGGGGGAGCGAATGTGAGATGAGGGCTGACAGAAGGTGCATGAGATAATAAAGGCATACAAGAGGGAGGGATAAAGAGATATAGGGATGACAAACACAAAGAGGGAATGAAAGAGAGAGAGAGTTAGGGAGGGATATATTCCCCAGATAGGATACAATCCAGATTTCACGTCACATTAATTAGCTGGCTTGGTTTCAGCCCTATGAGCAGGTTAAACGTCTTTTACAATGACACCGTATATTTTAAATGAGGCTCTGTCAGTAGACAATCTTGAAAAGTTGGCCGAACCTGCTTTTGTTGTTTAAAACAGAAAGCTTTGGACTTCTTACACAATTTTTCTTGAGAAAGTTGTATGGATCCATGTTGACCTGTCACGTCTATTTCCATCGCCTTGTGCCACTGTTGCTGTTGTGGTGGAGCTGCTCCCGGTCACCAGTCACAGACCAGGGGCAGCTGCTCCCATCGGTTGACTGACATTGACATTACCCCCACCCAGGTTATTATTAGCCTTTCACCTGTTGATGTCACTCTGCCGGCCAAACCCGAGGTTGACACTCACCTCCGACTCCCTGCGCTGGTTTCGGAAGAGCTCCTTCGCCCGGGATGCCGAGCTACCACCACCTACACTCACCGCTTCCATCCTCACTCGGATACTAAACTCTGTTACATTCTGTAACCAAGTGCGAGCGTTCGGAACCCCGCCCATTCACTCCTCATTGGACAACTGATTTGGAGGCGGGAGCTAGAAGCTGACTCGGCCTATAATTGGATGGGTGGGACGCCAATCGGTTCCTTTGCGAGGTGCTGGGACAAACACCTTTGGGATCAGAGAATAGTTACAGCACAGGCCCGCAATCTTTTTGTTTTAAACTGACGAGCCTTTTTTTCCAAGAAAAATTGCCCAAAATAAAAACTATTGGGAGCCGCAGGACGAAAATTCGATGTTTCGAAACATAGCAAGTTAGCAAGTCTCTCTGGTAGAATGCATAATTGACATGTACAGTAAATCAAATATGTAATAAAAACAAGAAATGCTGGAAATACTCAGTAGGTCTGGCAGCATCTGTGGAGAGAGAAGCAGAGTTAATGTTTCAGGTCAGTGACCCTTCAAAGGTTCAGATTTCCAGCATCTGCAGTACTTTGCTTCTAAATAAAATACGTGTTGAATTTAAGTATCACTAGAAAAAATTGAAATTAAAATAGACCTCACTCTGAATTATCACTTTTTGACTTTTTAAACTTATAATTTTCAGTAAAGTCATCCCTAAAACAAATTAAGACAATTTTTTTCAGCTATGGATTCTCGTGATAAAACAGCTTCAATAGCACATTCAGAATAATTTATCAGCTATATTGGAAACAATAATGGTTGCAAACATAAAACCTGTTCCTCAAATCAAAGGCATTATCTATAAACATTATCCATAGCTATACCACTCAAACAGGTTTATTTAGAGAATGTTTTTTGTTTTAATAATCATTTGAAACTGTATAGCGTAATCAACCTTTTATCCCCACAATAAAAACAAGGCTCGTACTTTTCTTCATTTTGTTTAGGCATTTTTCATGTTAATGCGATCCAATTGGGAAAGGTTGGGAGCCGCAAATGAGATGTTAGAATTACAGCATAGAAGGAGGCCATTTGGCCAGTCACGTCTGTGCTAGCTCTCTGCAAGAGCAACTCAGCTAATTCCACTAAAATAAAAGCAAAATACTGCAGATGCTGGAAATCTGAAATAAAAACAAGAAATGCTGGAACCACTCAGCAGGTCTGGCAGCATCTGTGAAAAGAGAAGCAGAGTTAACGTTTCAGGTCAGTGTTCCGAAGAAGGGTCACTGACCCGAAACGTTAACTCTGCTTCTCTTTCCACAGATGCTGCCAGACCTGCTGAGTGGTTCCAGCATTTCTTGTTTTTATTTCAGCTAATTCCACTCCTTGGTCCCTTCCCCATAGCCCTGCAAATTATTTCCCCTTCAGGTGATTATCCAATTCCCTTTGAAAGCCACCATTGAATCTGCCTCCACTTCTCTGTCAGGCAGTGCAATCCAGATCGTAACGACTCATTGCGTAAAAAAGCTTTTCCTCATGGTGCCGTTCGTTCTTTTGCCCATCGCCTGAAATTGGTGACCTCTGGTTCTCAACCCTTTTGTCAATGGGAACAGTTTCTCTCTTTCTGCTCTATTGAGATATCTTATGATTTTAGGACGATAGTGAACAGAACTGGAAAATCAATGTAATAAAAGCAAAATACTGCAGATGCTGGAAATCTAAAATAAAAACAAAGTGCTGGACATACCCAGCAGGTCAGGCAACATCTGTGGAGAGAGAGCAGAGTTAACTTTTCAGGTCTGTGACCTATCATCAGAACATTGTGTTTGATTCTTTTTGCTGTCGCTGATGTGGGGTATAAATTTAACCGGACTGATCTTCCAATCAAAGCACGTTGTTTTCCCAACATTAGGAGTTTTACCAACAATTTGAGGCTGGGAGGCATTGTTGAATATTCATATAAAGAAAGCCACATTTCTTGGTTTTTGCAGTGTAGCAGCAAGCTATTCAACCACAAAAGGCATCATAGCTAAGCTCAACCCTGCTTTCACCTGATGTTCACAGCTGCACAAAAAGAAAATACTGCAGGGCTGGAAATCTGAAAATGAAAAGTTAAAAAAATGCTGGAAATACTCAGGTCAGGCAGCATCTGTGGAGAAACAGGAATCAGGATTTCAGGGCTAATGCATTGTGGACAGGTTAGTCGATCAGGTAAGACCCTTAGGTATCACGAATGCTCTGTACAGCCATTTAACTTCAGAAATCTGGGGGTGCTGAAGACAACTGTGCATAGAGTATGATGCAAATCAGCTAATTCAACACACAGACTGGCGCTCAAACTTGATACTTTGCTCATCTGTATTACTGGGCTACTCATCAGAAAAAGCTGGAGAGAGTGGAAAGCACAGAATGTGGAGGAAGCAGAGAATGAAGGATGTGGACTGGAGTGGGTAGAGAATGAAAGATGCAGAGAGTGAAGCATAAAGTGGAGCATATGGAGAGTTGTCACAATCTTAAAGTTGTAATTGGTGCACATACCTGTGTGTCACCGACCCTTAACATCTTTTCTAATTGTACAGCGCCTAGTTCATGGTAGCCTTTGAACAAATGAAATTTTACTGCAAAAGGTCTCCTGATGTGAGTGAAGTATCATAAATATTCCACCATGCCTAGAGCTGAGTTACAACTGCCTACCTTCCAAAGTTAGTCTCAACCATATACCCTCCCAAGAAGCAGTCACATAAAGGCAACCTCCCAGTAAAATGTTTTATGATAATCCGCACAGCATGCCTGATTGTAAAAGAGCTGGTTAGTTTGTTTTCCTACAGATCAGAGGTCTGCGTGTGGTAAATCTTCAGTTATCCTGATGCGGATAGTTCCACTGCACACCTGTCAACTTTTTTAAAACAAGTTTTTCTTCAAATTTATAACAAGTTTTTGTTCAAAACCGGTCCCCAATGTCTTTGGCAACCACCAGAATTATTAATTTGGATGATGCATTAAAGCAAATCTGCCCTCTCAGGTGGATGCAAAAGATCCCATTGGCACTACTGTGTAGAAAAACAGGGAAGTTCTCCCAGGTGTCCTGGCCCATAGTAATTCCTCAACCAATATCACTCAAAACAGATTATCTGGTCAATATCACACTGGTGTTTGTGGCAGCTTGCTGTGCACAAATGGATCTACTACAGTGAATACACTTCAAGAGTACTTCATTGGCTGTAAAGCGCTTTGTGATGTCCAAGAGGTCATGAAATATGCTATATAAATGCAAGTATTTTTAAATATTATTTGCGTACCAAGGTGCAAAGCCATTCACAGTGGCAGATGTCTGTGTTCAATATCTTGGCTGGTTGTCCAAACATCAGGTCTGGCACCATCAGACGGCACCACAAATACGAATATATTTATGGGGAGGTGAGACAGAGGCCTGCTACCCGACCTGGACCCGACGACGTGTCAGGTTCGGGTTGGGTCGGGCCCATCTTCAGGGTAAGACATTCGGGCACGGGTCTGGTCAGGTCAGGTCCAAGTCAAGTCGGGCCGGGCTGGGCCGGACACACACGGTAAGTGCTCCGCTGATAAGTATTGAAATTTTAAAAAACCTATCTGAGCTGGGAATCCGGGATGAATTAGAATTAGAATATTACAGCGCAGTACAGGCCCTTCGGCCCTCGATGTTGCGCCGACCTGTGAAACCATCTGACCTACACTATTCCATTTTCATCCATATGTCTATCCAATGACCACTTAAATGCCCTTAAAGTTGGCAAGTCTACTACTGTTGCAGGCAGGGCGTTCCACACCCCTACTACTCTGAGTAAAGAAACTACCTCTGACATCTGTCCTATATCTATCACCCCTCAACTTAAAGCTATGTCCCCTCGTGTTTGCCATCACCATCCGAGGAAAAAGACTCTCACTATCCACCCTATCTAACCCTCTGATTATCTTATATGTCTCTATTAAGTCACCTCTGCTCCTTCTCTCCAACGAAAACAACCTCAAGTCCCTCAGCCTTTCCTCGTAAGACCTTCCCTCCATACCAGGCAACATCCTAGTAAATCTCCTCTGCACCCTTTCCAAAGCTTCCACATCCTTCCTATAATGCGGTGACCAGAACTGCACGCAATACTCCAGGTGCGGTCTCACCAGAGTTTTGTACAGCTGCAGCATGACCTCGTGGCTCCGAAACTCGATCCCCCTACTAATAAAAGCTAACACACCATATGCCTTCTTAACAGCCCTATTAACTTGGGTAGCAACTTTCAGGGATTTATGTACCTGGACACCAAGATCTCTCTGTTCATCTACACTACCAAGAATCTTCCCATTAGCCCAGTACTCTGCATTCCTGTTACTCCTTCCAAAGTGAATCACCTCACACTTTTCCACATTAAACTCCATTTGCCATCTCTCAGCCCAGCTCTGCAGCCTATCTATGTCCCTCTGTACCCTACAACATCCTTCGGCACTATCCACAACTCCACCGACCTTAGTGTCATCCGCAAATTTACTAACCCACCCTTCTACACCCTCTTCCAGGTCATTTATAAAAATGACAAACAGCAGTGGCCCCAAAACAGATCCTTGCGGTACACCACTAGAAACTAAACTCCAGGATGAACATTTGCCATCAACCACCACCCTCTGTCTTCTTTCAGCTAGCCAATTTCTGATCCAAAGCTCTAAATCACCTTCAACCCCATACTTCCGTATTTTCTGCAATAGCCTACCGTGGGGAACCTTATCAAACGCCTTACTGAAATCCATATACACCACATCCACTGCTTTACCCTCATCCACCTGTTTGGTCACCTTCTCGAAAAACTCAATAAGGTTTGTGAGGCACGACCTACCCTTCACAAAACCGTGCTGACTATCGCTAATGAACTTATTCTTTTCAAGATGATTATAAATCCTATCTCTTATAACCTTTTCCAATATTTTACCCACAACCGAAGTAAGGCTCACAGGTCTATAATTAGCAGGGCTGTCTCTACTCCCCTTCTTGAACAAGGGGACAACATTTGCTATCCTCCAGTCTTCCGGCACTATTCCTGTCGACAATGACGACATAAAGATCAAGGACAAAGGCTCTGCAATCTCCTCCCTAGCTTCCCAGAGAATCCTAGGATAAATCCCATCTGGCCCAGGGGACTTATCTATTTTCACACTTTCCAAAATTGCTAACACCTCCTCCTTGTGAACCTCAATCCCATCTAGCCTAGTAGTCTGAATCTCAGTATTCTCCTCGACAACATTTTCTTTCTCTACTGTAAATACTGACGAAAAATATTCATTTAACACTTCCCCTATCTCCTCTGATTCCACACACAACTTCCCACTACTATCCTTGATTGGCCCTAATTTAACTCTCGTCATTCTTTTATTCCTGATATACCTATAGAAAGCCTTAGGGTTTTCCCTGATCCTATCCGCCAATGACTTCTCGTGTCCTCTCCTTGCTCTTCTTAGCTCTCCCTTTAGATCCTTCCTGGCTAGCTTGTAACTCTCAAGCGCCCTAACTGAGCCTTCACGTCTCATCCTAACATAAGCCTTCTTCTTCCTCTTGACAAGCGCTTCAACTTCTTTAGTAAACCACGGCTCCCTCACTCGACAACTTCCTCCCTGCCTGACAGGTACATACTTATCAAGGACACGCAGTAGCTGCTCCTTGAATAAGCTCCACATTTCGATTGTTCCCATCCCCTGCAGTTTCCTTCCCCATCTTATGCATCCTAAATCTTGCCTAATCGCATCATAATTTCCTTTCCCCCAGCTATAATTCTTGCCCTGCGGTATATACCTGTCCCTGCCCATCGCTAAGGTAAACCTAACCGAATTGTGATCACTATCACCAAAGTGCTCACCTACATCTAAATCTAACACCTGGCCGGGTTCATTACCTAGTACCAAATCCAATGTGGCATCGCCCCTGGTTGGCCTGTCTACATACTGTGTCAGAAAACCCTCCTGCACACACTGGACAAAAACTGACCCATCTAAAGTACTCGAACTATTGTATTTCCAGTCAATATTTGGAAAGTTAAAGTCCCCCATAACAACTACCCTGTTACTCTCGCCCCTGTCGAGAATCATCTTCGCTATCCTTTCCTCTACATCTCTGGAACTATTCGGAGGTCTATAGAAGACTCCCAACAGGGTGACCTCTCCTCTCCTGTTTCTAACCTCGGCCCATACTACCTCAGTAGACGAGTCCTCAAACGTCCTTTCTGTCGCCGTAATACTCTCCTTGATTAACAATGCCACACCCCCCCCGCTTTTACCATCTTGAAACTGAGTCTGCGCTGTGAGCGAGTGACATCATGATGACATCATCACGCATGCACCACAGCTTCGTGGAGATTCCGAGTCCAAAAGTGAGTAAAGGGATGGTCAGGTCGGGCTTGGGGCAAAATCGGAGGGACTCGGGCCAGGTCAGGCTCGGGTCCATGGTTGTTCGGTCAGGTTCTTTTTTCCTGACCTGAGCAGGCCTCTAAAGTGAGCCTCATGAATACAGCCATTGCCAAGTCATAGTCATACAGCACAGAAACAGGCCCTTCAGCTCATCCTGTCTGTGCCGGCCATCAAGCACCTACCTATTCTAATCCCATTTTCTAGCATTTGGCCCATAGCCTTGTATGCTATGGAGTTTCAAGTGCTCCTCTAAATACTTCTTAAATGCCTCTACCACCTCTTCAGGCGGTGCGTTCCAGACTCGAACCACCCTCTGGGTGAAATTTTTTTTCCTCAAAACCCCTCCAAACCTCCTGCCTCTTACCTTAAATCTATGCCCCCTGGTTATTGACCCCTCCGCTAAGGGAAAAAGTTTCTTCCTATCTAATCTATCAATGCCCCTCATAATTTTGTACACCTCAATCTCTGCTCCAAGGAAAACAACCCGAGCTTTTTCAGTCTCTCTTCATAGAGGAAACGCTCCAGCCCAGGCAACATCCTGGTGAATCTCCTCTGCACCCTCTCCAGTGCAATCACATCCTTCCTATAGTGTGGTGCCCCAGAACTGTACACAGCACTCCAGCTGTGGCCTAACAGCTCCATCATAACCTCCCTGCTTTTATATTCTATGCCTCAGCTAATAAAGGCAAGTATCCCATATGCCTTCCTAACCACCTTATCTACCTGTGCTGCTGCCTTCAGTGATCTATGGACAAGTACATCAAGGTCCCTCTGAGCTTCTGTACTTCCTAGGGTCCTACCATCCATTGTATATTCCCTTGCCTTGTTAGTCCTTATGTAGTCCTCTGTGAACGGTTTGTGATCTTGTCCTGATTCCAGCGCTGCCTAGTAGACATGCTGCGCTAGCTCACTCAGCATGGTGCTTCACCAAGAATCTTCTGGCACCATCTGGCTTCGTTCAGGTACTGCTAAGCACCAAAGGCTCTGCGACCCCTTTTCCCCCACCCGAGGCTGAACCTCAGTTATGGAATAAGCAGGCTGTCACTCATTTATCAATCCGTTTTCCCACTCAAAATACTGGGGCAGCGTCGACAATCTCTTTCAAATTCCTGGGGTCGAAGTCCCTAGGGTTTCTACTCCTGGACTACACCTCCCACTGTTAACAGTGTCCATTAACTTTGATTTGTGAGCTTAAGGCCCCCTAAAAACTATGCTGTTTGAATCACACAATCAAAAAAACTCCTATTGAATCCTTCTGCTTTCATTAGCTACAATTATACAATGAGCTGTAGCTTTTTACTAGAAGAACATCTCCCAGCCAATCTCCACAATTTGAATCAGCCAATTAGATCCTCTACTGAATTGATAGGCCAATGTTATTTTAAGTAAAAAATGTTTAAAGTTCTTGAAAGGGTTAATAAAAGACTAAGCACTTTGGGGCTGTTATTGTATTCTTAGTCCTGGGCCTCTACATCTAGAAATCAGGTGCGTCATGAGTTAACTTGTCATCTCCTGTTTCTACTTGACAGGGGTCAAAGGTAAAGATGTCACAACCTGATGGTTACTCTGAATTGGAAATTTGTGCAAGTCAGCAGTGTATACACATGGTCAGGCATTGTCAAGGAGGTAGGTTTTGAGGTAGCCTTTGGAAAGGAGAGGAGCAAAGCAGAGGGATTTAAGATCATGCAAGAATGTGGGCCAAAACGGCTAAAGACTTTGCAATGAAGGTGGAGTGGATAGGGTTGCAAAGGTAGCAGAGTTTGAACAGTAAAGGACATTCGCATTTCGGGTTGGATCATGTTGCAGACTTGGGGAGTGGCAAAGGCATCGAAAGGACAGAGATTTTGAAATAAATGCCTGGTGGGGGGAGAAATGAGGCCCCAATGAAGGTTGGTGAGGACAGAGTGAAAGGGAAGTGGGACATAATGTGGGATAGGGTGTACACACACGAGTTTTGGACATAAAAGCCAAGTGAAAATATTGGAAAGATTCAGCCTTTTGATGTCTGGTTTATATTTAAGAAATTTCCATGCCCTGTACTCAAAATCGGCTGCTAATCGTAGCTCACGAACTGAAACCTTATTGGAGTTTTAAGTCTTTAATTTACATCTCATCATCAGATTTGCTCTTGAAGCATTTAGAAAGCCTCAGGTCATTGCAGGGGATGGAGAAAGGTACCTCCTGCACTGCAAAGGCACAACCCCTGGTGGGCTGGCTAGAGATTGTACCCTGAAGGAGGTGTCAGTGAGCTGGTCTATCTCACTCTCCGAATGTGGACACAAGGAGGGATGAAGAGGAGGAAAAAGAATTGAAATAAGGTTGGAAATCAAAATATGGCTCACTGGAAAATGAATGAGATGCAAGAAAGAAAAAACCCATAGAAAACACTTTGAATTTATCAACACTTTATTTGGGTTTATGATTACAGATTCATTATTGCTCATCTACTACAATACTTGACCATTAATACAGTACTTAAAATAGTTACCTCAATTTTGAAACTCAGTATGTGCAGATAAACAGGTGATTTTGTTTTCTTTTAGAGGTTGATTTTTCTGCTCTCCTAAGCAGGTTGCTGGTGTCCTTTTTTCCTCAAACTTTTATTTGTTACATATGATGATAATAATTACATTCACTGCCACCCCTTCTCCATAATCAAAACAATTAAAAATCATAAACCAATAAAACAGGCTGGGATTCACATACAAGTATCAGTTTTGAAAAAAAAGATATGAAGCAGCTTGCAGAAACGCATAGAGTCAAGATGTTTGTTGGAGTCCTAAAATAGGTGTGGTCAAATGTTTAAAATAAAACAGCACTTGCTTAACATATATATTTCTGACAAATAATTAGACTGGTAGCCATCGATAGGGCAAGTGATTTGTCACAGTACAAAAAAGAAAAATGTAAAACGGGCAGAGGAATGATGTACTATATATAGCTCAGAGAGCTGGCACAGATGCAATGGGCTGAATAGCCTCCCTTTTGTGCTGTAAACATCTATGCTTCTAACCAGTGACAAATCCTGCAACATTTCTCCATTTACTGCCTGGACAGGAGATTTGCTGCAGTACAACTTGCATGAAAGTCCCAAAATCAATGAAAATGTCGGGCTGGCAGAGGGCAAATCACGAGTCTTAGCCATCAGCTAACAGTTTGTAACAGCTAGTACCATTTGAAGCTTCTGGGGATGGTGGGAGAGATGGAATAATAAATTAAATCAAAAACACATTGGCATCAAACACCAAAGACTATCTTTCATGGTGTTGCACGATATAAACAGACTGATAGGCAAACAAATGCAGGTTCTATTTTTAAAACAGCTGATAATTCAGCCCTTCCATTTAAGAACTGCTGCGCCAAAATGCATCTTTATTCCACTTGCATGTTGAGTCCAGTCACAGAATGAACATACAGCTCACTCTGTTTTATTAAAGAAATAAAGATGGGCGAAGGGTCTGCAGATCACCCATGCAACATCCGGTGACCCAGTCAATCCCACAGACTGTTCTGGGGTTCACAAGCTCCACCAACTCAAATCTAATGCCCCAGCTGAGGGCAGATCATGTTTGCAATAGGCGAACAGTGCCAGGGACTTGTGTCAAGAACAGCAGCACTGTAAAGAAGGAATTTTAAGTGCTATGCTACCCGACTAGTCAGACAAAACCTAGTCTGGTGGAGCCGATTTGTAGAAAAGATTCAAAAACAAAACATAAGTGACAAGTTTTAATTTTTGAGTTCTCCAGGCTCAGGCTTTGTTTTAAAATAAAACCTTTGAGGAATTCCATAATGATATTCTAAATCTGAAATATTTAACCATTTCTTTGCCTTTTACTCAACAAAATACAAATAAAAGACCAAAAAAGACTGGAATATGTGCACCTTAAAACTTTTAAAACAGCTGACGGTTTGATACTTTGTTTTCATTGCTAGGACGTTACTAATTAATTATTTTAAAACACTATAGCAATAGAAGAGAAAAAATATCATGAAGCAGAAACACTTTTTTCATCTTCCAGTGCAGTAAAAACCGTCTGCTGGGATTATACACATTCTATTTAAATAAATAAATGACCATATACCTAGACTACTTCAAGGCCAGCTCTAAATCAGAGGTTTTAATCCTGTACAGTAGTGATGAAAGGCTCTTGTTTGTTTCTCTTATTGTTTTGCATTTAATACCTAAGACAAAGAACAAAGTAAACAATGCATCAGCAATGCTTCATCAGTTACTATCTTTAATGCAATGTAGAAGAGAGGAATCAGCTCTACACAAAGTTCTTCATCCCACATTTAGGAATGATTGATTCCTTGAAGACCTTCTGGAGTTACAGATTGAATCTTTACTCATTTTTCCTCCTTTCATTTTCTCTAGTGACTTTTCCCTATACACACATGCAGTGTTGATGCTAGATTGCATTTCAGAGCACGTCGTCAGACGGTCCAGAAGTAGCTTTTTTCTGCACCAAATGCAAGCTATTTATGCCCTGGAGGTGCTTGCTGGGGTACAGCTGGAGATGCACTCTGTAAAAGATCCATGCTGTATCTGACTAGGAAGTGCTTTATAGTGTAGAGGGAATTTTAATCTCAATCTAAACTATGCTATCTATCTGGCCAAAGTGTTTGATGCTGGCTCAGGTGCAAAAATATTCCACTTCAAACCTCAATAATGAAAAAATGTCACAAACCAATTGTGAAGCCATTGTGGATATGATTTGTAATCAGAAAATGAATATGATCATCTCAAAACTGGGAACTCCATTAGGTCTGAAACGCAACTGCTTTTTTCTCTTCCAGATGTGTGCATTTTTAGCTTCTCTCAAGGATTTTATAAACAACGTGTTTCAGCCGCAGTTCTATTGAGAAGGTCCAGATAATCCCCTGCCCTGCCATTAAATTCACATCATCCACCCATCAACAGCCGAACTTATCATACCCCAAATATTGTAGTTTTAACATGCTTTTTGGCCTCTTACCGATAATAGTTTGGCTTGAAAGGCCCATTCTTGTTCAAACCCAAGTATTTTGCCTGTTCGTCCGACAGTTCTGTGAGATGTGCATCGAATGTGGGGAGGTGAAGACTTGCTACATATTCATCTGAAAAATGAGTTAACAGTACATTCAGCAGCAGCAATCCCATAAAACAAATATAATGGAACTTTTTGAAAAATAACTTTTTAAAACCAAAATAAGTTTGAAAAGTTTTAATAACTTTTAGACTGACAGTAGCTCAGTAACAGTTTAGTCCTTCACTGCCACTTGACCTGCAGGAATCAAAAACTGAATGCTTCTGATGGGCCTGTGGAAAAACACGGGTCACAAATCATCAGAGGGCAAGCTGCTGATATTGACAGTTCCCGTCTCTAGTGTGTGTGCGGGTGCCCTGTCGTGGGCGTATGTGTGTGTTGCTCTCTCTGGTGTGCCCTGTGTGTACATCTCTCTCCGCGCGTGTCTGTGTGTCCCCTTGTCCGTGCCCGTCTCCATCTGCGTGTGTGCGTGCGCTTGTTTTACAAGTGGGATCAAGCAGTTTCCAAATAAGGATAAATAAAGTAAAAGAATTACCTCAGTCTGTTCTTGTACAGCCTTGGTCCAAACATGGACAAAAGAGCTGAATTCAAGAGGTGAGGTGAGTGTGCCTACCCTTGACATTGAGTGTGGCATCAAGGATCCTTGGCAAAATTGAAGTCAATGGGAATTGGGGGAAAACTCACCACTGGTTGGAGTCATAACTAGCGCAAAGGAAAACGATCGTGGTGTTGGAGGCCAATCAACTCAGCCCCAGGAAACTGCTGCAGGAGTTCTTCAGGGTAGTGTCGTAGACCAGACCATCTTCAGCTGTTTCATCAATGACTTTCTCTCCAAAATAAGGTTAGAAGTGGGGATGCTCACCGATGATTGCAAATTGTTCAGTCCCATTCACAACTCCTCAGATACTGAAGCAGTCTGTGCCTGCATTCCGCAAGACCTGGACAATATTTAGGCTTGGGCTAATAAGGGGCAAGTAACATTCATGCTGCACAAGTGCCAGGCAATGACCATCTCCAACAAGAGAGAATCTAATCATCTCTCCTTAAATTTCAACAGTATTGCCATCGCTGAATCCCCCACCAACATCATCCTGGGGGTTACTATTGAACACAGACATGGCTGGAACAGCCATATAAATACTATGGCTACAAGAGCAGATCACAGGCTGGGAATTCTATGGCAAGTAGCTCACCCCTTAACTCTTCAAAGCCTGTCCACCATTTACTAGGCACATGTTAGGAGTATGATGGAATACTCTCCACTTGCCTGGATGGGTGCAGCTCCAACGACACTCAAGAAGCTCGACACCATCCAGGACGAAGCTCGCTTGATCGGCACCCCATCCACTATCTTAAATATTCACTCCCTCCATCACTGGCACAGTGGCAGCAGTGTGTACCATCCACAAGATGCAATGCAGCAACCTGCCAAGCTTTCTTCGACGGGATCTTCAAAACCTGCAGCCTCTACCACCTTGGGAGACAAGGGAAGCAGATGCATGGGAACACCACCACCTGCAGGTTCCGCTCCAAGCCACAGACCATCCTGACTTGGAACTATATCGCCGTTCCTTCACTGTTGCTGGGTCAAAACCCTGGAACTCCCTCCCTAACAGCACTGCGGGGATACCTACACCACATGGACTGCAGCGGTTCAAGGCGACAGTTCACCACTTTCTTGAGGGCAATTAGGGATGGGCAATAAATACTGGCCTTGCCAGCGAAGTTCACATTTCAAGGACGAATAAAGAAACAAACTGGTGTGCAGGCCCTTCCCCCCCCGCCCCCCACCAGCTGGGGCGCAAAATATGGAGAACTAAAAAGGATTTTTTTTTCCCCTTGCGGCCAATGCATGAGAACACACTATGTAGAAATTTCACAAATAACTTATTTCTTGTTTGTATGGAGTTCTCTTTTTCCTGATTCTCTTTCACCAGTTTATTTTAAATAACAAGTCATTCAATGCTGTGGATTTTTTGGATTCAATCCCTAGATCTGCTGTGCCTGGTCACCTTAAGAGCACGGAGTGCAGCAAACATGCCTGCACACATTCTGGAACTTACCCATCTTCTTAGGCAGCAAATAGACATCTTGCTTGTACCGTCCCTCTGGGGCATTGTACAGCTCTATCATTGCCAGTGCCTGAGGACAAAGGAAATGTTAATTCGTAGAGTTTGTACAAACAAACAGCGAAAATACAGGTACAACAAAAATGATGGTGCCAAAATGATCTGATCTCAACCTGAGTATTGAGAGTTCAAAAGTTAAAAGCTTGGAAGAAAAGAATCTGATTGGCATTAAACTGGGGCAGACGCTTTCATTCAACTGCCAATTAACAACCAGAAGAATTAAAGCCTTGTGGCTTCTAGCAGCTATTCCTGATACAGAACTATAGTCCTTCCTTGTATAGTCTGGGCAGAGGACTTTTAATTATTTCGTCCTTAGCACAACACACATGGGTATCAGTTACACTCAGGAAGCCCTTAACTCACATACGATGACTGCAATAACCTGCGTCTGAAGAAAATTCTCTCTTCTTCTCTTTCTCTTTGGCCTCCTTATCTCGAGAGACAATGGGTAAGCGCCTGAGGTGGTCAGTGGTGTGGAGCAGCGCCTGGAGTGGCTATAGAGGCCAATTCTAGAGTGACAGGCTCTTCCACAGGTGCTGCAGAAGGATTTGTTTGTCGGGGCTGTTACACAGCTGGCTCTCCCCTTGCGCTCCTGTCTTTTTTCCTGCCAACTGCTAAGTCTCTTCGACTCGCCACACTTTAGCCCCGCCTTTATGGCTGCCCGCCAGTTCTGGTGATCGCTGGCAACTGGCTCCCACGACTTGTGATCAATGTCACAGGACTTCATGTCGCGTTTGTAGACGTCTTTAAAGCGGCCACATGGACGGCCGGTGGGTCTGATACCAGTGGCGAGCTCGCTGTACAATGTGTCTTTGGGGATCCTGCCATCTTCCATGCGGCTCACATGGCCAAGCCAGCTCAAGCGCCGCTGACTCAGTAGTGTGTATAAGCTGGGGATGTTGGCTGCCTCAAGGACTTCTGTGTTGGAGATACATTCCTGCCACCTGATGCCAAGTATTCTCCGGAGGCAGCAAAAGATGGAATGAATTGAGACGTCGCTCTTGGCTGACATACGTTGTCCAGGCCTCGCTGCCATAGAGCAAGGTACTGAGGACACAGGCTTGATACACTCGGACTTTTGTATTTAGCCAGTATTAATCAATATTCCCCCCACCACCACCCCCCCAACTCCAATTAACAGCCCAGAACACAAGCTCTACATAAAATACTACAAATTTTATTAATGTCTTCCTCCTCCATCTACGACTGAAAATGCCAACTTGGTTCGGGTACAGTTGCCAGCCGTCCTCTTAAGGCTTCAACTGAGTAACTGCTCTTCACATGTGAGCACCAATGGCAAGAACGGATAAGATGTTTGACGGTGGAAGTGATTATAAGTAAGTCACAATTGTGTGCAATTTTCTGTAGAGGTTTACGAAAAGATTATCAGTAGTGAAAACTCTTGCTGAGATTCCTTCTCTCTAGCTCAAGGAGATCGAAGCCAATTATAGTATCTCCACCGCGATTCTAGCTGAGATCCCAGCTAAGAACTGACTGGCAATAGAACATATGCTTAATACCACAATGGACAGTGCATCTACTAAATATGCCATTGGCACAACTGCTATTTTGTGCCATGTTAGCACAATAAGGTCTGGCATCCAGGTACAATGTGTAGACACAGCATGCATCAAGCATCATACTGTGAATAGCGCAGAAATCAACAAGCGCATGGGAAAGGCTTCCACTGCTATGTCCAGACTGGCCAAGAGAGTGTGGGAAAATGACGCACTGACACGGAACACAAAAGTCCGAGTGTATCAAGCCTGTGTCCTCAGTACCTTGCTCTATGGCACATATCTCGGAGGGTTGTGGGGCTGGAGGCAATTAGAGAGATAGGGAGGGGTGAGGCCATGGAGGGATTGGAAAACAAGGATGAGAATTTTAAGATCAAGACATTGCTTAACTGGGAGCTAATGTAGGTCAGTGAGCACAGGGGTGATGGGTGAACGGGACTTGGTGCGAGTTAAGACATGGGCAGCAGAGTTTTGGATGCCCTCAAAGTTTACGGAAGGTAGAAATATGGGAGATAAGTCAGGAGGGTGTTTGAATTGTCAAACCTAGAGGTAACAAAGGCATGAACGAGAGTTTCAGCAGCAGACGAGCTGAGGCGGGGCGAAGTCAGGTGACGTTATTGAGCTAGAAATAGGCAGTCTTAGTGATGGCGCGATTATGTGGTCGGAAGATCATCTCAGGGTCAAATATGACACCAAGGTTGTGAACAGTCCGTTTTAAGTCTCAGGGTCGATAACTAGGGAATGGAGTTTGGAACATGGACCAAATACAATGGCTTTAGTCTTCCTAATGTTTAACTGGAGGAAATTTCTGCTCATCCATACTGGTTGTTGGATAAGAAACCTGATAATTTAGAAACAGTGGAGGAATCGAGAGAGGTGGTGATAAGGTAGAGCTGGATGTCGTCAGCATACCTGTGAAAACTAACGCTGTGCTTTCGGATGATGCCACCGAGGGGCAGCACGCAGACTAGGAAAAGCAGGGGGCCAAGGATAGTTCCTTCGGAGACACTGGAGGTAATGGTGTGAGAGCAGGAAGAGAAGCCATTGCAAGGGATGCGCTGGATACAATCAGTTAGTAAGAATGGAAACAGGCGAGGGCAGTCCCACCTAGCTGGACGACAGTGGTGTGGTGTTGGAGGAGGATGGTGTGGTCAAACGTGTAAAAGGCTGCAGACAGGTCGAGAAGGACGAGGAAGGAAAGTTTACCTTTGTCACAATCACATAGGATGTCATTTGTGACTCGAGAGCAGGAGGTGGGTTTCACGGATGAATTTGAAGAGGTCATGATGGGAGATAGGGAGAAACAAGAGAAAGACACAAGTTCAGGGCTAGGGCAGTGGGGGGAGCTTTAGAGCAAGTTTGGCCCAGTGGGCTAGTGGAAGGGAAGCAAGTGTCAGAGACAGCTGCTGGATAGTTTCAATCTTAGTAACAAAGAAGTCCATGTGCTCCCCATACTTATTTTTGGAGGTTAGGGTGGAGGAGACAGGGGAAAGGGGTTTAAGAAGACAGTTTGCAGTACAGAAAAGAAGCTGGAGCTTATCTATGTATTCCAGGATGAACCTGGAATACTGAGTAGTTTCAACAGACGAGAGCAGGACCTGATGGCGCTTTATGTGGTCCAGCCAGATCAGACAGTGATGGCTAAACCAGTTGTCCACAATATCCATTTAAGTCTACAGCCCTTGGACTTAAGGGACCGGAGATGAGGGTCATACCGGGGGAACAGCCAGGGTGAGAAAGAGTAATGGCTTTATTGGGGACTAGGCCATCCAAGGTAGAGGTGAGGGTGTGTTTGAGAAAATCAGTGGCTACAAATGTCATGGCGAATGTAGGGCCAAAAGCTAGAAAGTTGGTATTTTTAAAGTTCAGCCGTAAGTGAATTGGGGGATAGTTTTTTTCCAGAGGCGGATATAGAATGAGGTAGGGTTGGGACATGGAAGGGGAATGTGGATGGAGAGTGATACAAGGAAGTGGTCAGAGATGGCCTAATCTGTGATTGATATGATGGGACTAGCAAGACCATGTGAGATGGCAAGGTCAAGGGGATGGCCATGAATATAGATTGGGGAGCTTAAAGACATTATGCAACATTTACTTCAAAAAACAACCAGTTTCAAAAATATCAATTTGAGAGTTTAGCATTTTAAAATTTATAATAAGATAAATGACTCTTGAATCAGTGTAGGAATTAATATATTTGCTAAAGGTGTTCAGTGCACCCGTGTCACAGTACACACCTCCATTCCATTGTTAACAATTCAGTGCTGTAAAACACAAGCAGGATTTCCTGCCACCCCTTACCTGTGTGGTAGCAGTAATCGACAACACAAAGGTAGGGACTGTGGAACAACTCAAGTTAAGCAGTCGTCCCTAGATTTAAAAAAAAGTAGGGCAACGGGTTACTCAGCTGCAAATATTCTAGCCTGAAATAAGATTGAGCATAGGATACATCTCAGGAGCCAAGGTTCAATCTCACAGTGAGATTACTCCTATTAATTTCTCAGTTTTCATAAACAGATCATATTGCCTAAAAGCACAATTTTGGATTATGATAGGTACAGATGAAGGAAACTATTCTGCCCGCCCATGCTATCCATCTTGGAAAAATGTAGAGTTCCCCATGACTTCCCTATTAGTCACCTTTTGAGGAGGACTTGGAGGAGTGATTTCCTTGCCTCTCACCCCCCAAGCATCATCATCAATACTTGGAATCATGATGCAGTATCACATTAAAGCAAAAAGTAAGTTAATGATTCAGATTCCAACCTTTAATAAAAATAAATTTATTTTCTCTATTGCAAACTATCTTCTTAAACTCCTCACCTCTGCCTCATCCACCCTCACCTCCAACAATGTGCGAGGAGCTCATGGCCTTCTTTATCGCTAAGATTGAGACCATCCAATCAGCTGCCTCTGTTGCTTCATTCCCTTCCACTATTTCCCCAGGCCAAATTTCCTCTAGTTTCTCTCCTATCTCCCCTCATGCTATCTCTCAGCTCAACTTGTCCTTGAGACCCACCTCCTGCTCCCCAGACCCTATTCCCACTAAACTACTGACCACACAACTTCCCTTTCTGGTCCCCATGTTAACTGATAATGTTAACAGTTCTTTCTCTTCAGGTACTGTCCCTCTCTCCTTTAAATCTGCTGTCATCACCCTTTTCTTCAAAAAAACAACCCTTGACCCCACCATTCTTGTAAACCACCACCCCATCACCAACCTACTTTTCCTCTCCGAAGTCACTCAACATGTTGTCGCCTCCCAAATCATATGAACAGAAGAATTAGGCACAGAAGTAGCCCATTCGGCCCCTTTAGCCTGCTCCGCCATTCAATAAGATCATGGCTGATCTGTTTGTGTCTCAAATTCCACACTCCCATCTACCCCCGATAACCTTTGATTCCCTTGCCTAACAAGAATCTATCAACATAATAATAAAAGCAAAATACTGCGCATGCTGTAAATCTGAAACAAAAACAAGAAATGCTGGATTCACTCAGCAGGTCTGGCAGCATCTGTGGAAAGAGAAGCAGAGTTAACGTTTCGGGTCAGTGACCCTTCTTCGGAACTGACAAATATTAGAAAAGTCACAGATTATAAACAAGTGAGGTGGGGGTTGGGCAAGAGATAACAAAGGAGAAGGTGCAGATTGGACCAAGCCACATAACTGACCAAAAGGTCACGGAGCCGTGACCTTTTGGTCAGCTATGTGGCCTGGTCCAATCTGCACCTTCTCCTTTGTTATCTCTTGCCCAACCCCCACCTCACTTGTTTATAATCTGTGACTTTTTTAATATTTGTCAGTTCCGAAGAAGGGTCACTGACCCGAAACGTTAACTCTGCTTCTCTTTCCACAGATGCTGCCAGACCTGCTGAGTGAATCCAAGAATCTATCAACCTCCACCTTAAAATTATTTAATGACCCCGCCTCCACCACCTTCTGAAGCAGAGAGTTCCAAAGTCGCACAACCTCAAAGAAAAAATTTCTGCTCACCTCTGTCCTAAAAGGGTGACCCCTAATTTTAAAACAGTGCCCCCTAGTTCTGGACTTCCCCACAAGAGGAAACAGCCTTTCCACATCCACCTCGTCAAGACCGTTCAGGATCTTGTATACTTCAATCAAGTCTCCCCTCACTCTTCTAAACTCCAGTGAAAACAAGCCCAGTCTGTCCAACCTTTCCTCGTAAGACAACTCGCTCATTCCAGGTATCAATCGAGTAAACCTCCTCTGAATCGCCTCCAATGCATTCACATCCTTCCTTAAATAAAGAGACCTGCACTGGAGTGCTGACTTGGGTTGCATTAGAGTGCTACAGTGGAAGTTTGGTAACTGAGGAAGTTCGGTAAGGAGGGAGCGAGGAGCTCCTTTCATTTCCTACCTGTCCTCAGAGTGAGGGGAGCCAAGAGTTTCCAAAGAACACAGCTGACTGGGAGAAGACTCGGAGGGCGGAGTTCCGGACCGGTAAGCATAAAAAAAACTTAACTCCGGTAAAAAAGCTGAGTGACATCACAGGAAAGCTGTGATCTGATTGGCTGGTAGGGAATTTTTTTTTAAACTGAATTTGAAAATAAAACATTGATAAAAATTGATTAAAACCCTAATTAACTAATTAATAAATAGAGTAACTAAACCAGAGGGAGGAGATTACTGTATTTAGTTAGCATTTAATATTTATAGTAGGAATCTAGCACTAGGGACCATATAGTTAATTATAACAATTTAGTAAGGATTTAATAAGTATTTATTTATTTTAAATTAATTTATTAATTAGTGCTAGAAATGTCAGTTCGAGGGGTGAAGTGCTTCACCTGTGAGATGTGGGAGGTCCATGACGCTTCCAGCAATCCGGACGACTACATCTGCAGGGAGTGTACCCAGTTGCAGCTCCTCACAGACCGCATGGATCGGTTGGAGCGGCAACTGGATGCACTGAGGAGCATGCGGGTGGCAGAATGCGTCATAGACAGGAGTTTTAGAGAAGTGGTTACACCCAAGGTGCAGGCAGATAGATGGGTGACCGCTAGAAGGGGCAGGCAGTCAGTGCAGGAATCCAATGTGGCTATCCCCCTCTCTAACAAGTATACCGTTTTGGATACTGTTGGGGGGGATGGCCTATCAGGGGAAAACAGCAGCAGCAGCCAGAGCAGTGGCACCATGGCTGGCATTGTTCAGCAGGGAGGGACAAAGCACAGAAGAGCAATAGTTATAGGGGACTCTATAATCAGGGGCACAGATAGGCACTTCTGTGGACGTGAAAGAGACTCCAGGATGGTATGTTGCTTCCCTGGTGCCAGGGACAAGGATGTCTCTGAACGGACAGGGGGCATTCTGAAGGGGGAGGGTGAACAGCCAGAGGTTGTGCTACACATTGGTACCAATGACATAGGCAGGAAGAGTGACGAAATCCTGCAGGGGGAGTTTAGGGAGTTAGGTAGAAAGTTAAAAGACAGGACCTCTAGGGTTGTAATCTCAGGATTACTCCCTGTGCCATGTGCCAGTGAGGCTAGAAATAGGAAGATAGTGCAGCTAAAAACGTGGCTGAACAGTTGGTGTAGAAGGGAGGGTTTCAGATATCTGGACCATTGGGATCTCTTCAGGGACAGATGGGACCTGTACAAGAAGGACGGGTTGCATCTAAACTGGATGGCACAAATATCCTGGCTGCGAGGTTTGCTAGCGTCACTCGGGAGGGTTTAAACTGCTGTGGCAGGGGGGTGGGAACCAGAGCAGTAGGACAGCAAGTGAAATAAATGAGGGGGAACTATTAAATAAGGCCAGTAAGACTAAGAGGAAGAGCAGGCAGGGAGATGTTGCAGAGCACAGCGGGACTGGTGGTCTGAAGTGCATTTGTTTCAATGCGAGAAGTATAACAGGTAAGGCAGATGAACTTAGAGCTTGGATTAATACTTGGAACTATGATGTTGTTGCTATTAGAGACTTGGTTGAGGAAAGGACAGGATTGGCAGCTAAATGTTCCAGGATTTAGAAGCTTCAGGCGGGATAGAGGGGGATGTAAAAGGGGTGGGGGAGTTGCATTACTGGTTAAGGAGAATATCATAGCTGTACTGCGGGAGGACACCTCGGAGGGGTCGAGGCAATATGGGTGGAGCTCAGGAATAGGAAGGGTGCATGTTGGGTGTTTACTACAGGCCTCCCAACAGCCAGCGGGAGGTAGAGGAGCAGATATGTAGACAGATTTTGGAAAGATGTAAAGGTAACAGGGTTGTAGTGGTGGGTGATTTTAACTTCCCCTATATAGACTCACTTAGTGCTAGGGGCTTGGATGGGGCAGAATTTGTCAGGAGCATCCAGGAGGGCTTCTTGAAACAATATGTAGATAGTCCAACCAGGGATGGGGCCGTACTGGACCTGGTATTGGGGAATGAGCCCCGACAGGTGGTCGAAGTTTCAGTAGGGGAGCATTTCGGGAACAGTGACCATAATTCCATAAGTTTTAAGGTACTTGTGGATAAGGATAAGAGTAGTCCTCGGGTGAAGGTGCTAAATTGGGGGAAGGCGAATTATACCAATATTAGGCAGGAACTGAAGAATTTAGATTGGGGGCGGCTGTTTGAGGGTAAATCAACATCTGACATGTGGGAGTCTTTCAAACGTCAGTTGATTAGAATCCAGGGCCAGCATGTTCCAGTGAGGAAGAAGGATAAGTTTGGCAAGTTTCGGGAACCTTGGATAACGTGGGATATTGTGAGCCTAGTCAAAAAGAAAAAGGAAGCATTCGTAAGGGCTGGAAGGTTAGGAACAGACGAATCCCTTGAGGAATATAAAGACAGTAGGAAGGAACTTAAGCAAGGAGTCAGGAGGGCTAAAAGGGGTCATGAAAAGTCAGTGGCAAACAGGATTAAGGAAAATCCCAGGGCTTTTTATACGTATATAAAGAGCAAGAGGGTAACTAGGGAAAAGGTTGGCCCACTCAAGGACAGAGAAGGGAATCTATGTGTGGAGCCAGAGGAAATGGGCGAGGTACTAAATGAGTACTTTGCATCAGTATTCACCAAAGAGAAGGACTTGGTGGATGATGAGCCTAGGGAAGGGAGTGTAGATAGTCTCAGTCATCTCATTATCAAAAAGGAGGTGGTGTTGGGTGTCTTGCAAAGCATTAAAGTAGTTAAGTCCCCAGGGCCTGATGGGATCTACCCCAGAATACTGAGGGAGGCAAGGGAAGAAATTGCTGGGGCCTTGACAGAAATCTTTGTATCCTCATTGGCTACAGGTGAGGTCCCAGAGGACTGGAGAATAGCCAATGTTGTTCCTTTGTTTAAGAAGGGTAGCAAGGATAATCCAGGAAATTATAGGCCAGTGAGCCTTACGTCAGTGGTAGGGAAATTATTCGAGAGGATTCTTCGGGACAGGATTTACTCCCATTTGGAAACGAACAAACTTATTAGCGAGAGGCAGCATGGTTTTGTGAAGGGGAGGTCGTGTCTCACTAATTTAATTGAGTTTTTTGAGGAAGTGACAAAGATGATTGATGAAGGAAGGGCAGTGAAGCCTTTGACAAGGTCCCTCATGGCAGATTGGCACAAAAGGTGAAGTCACACGGGATCAGAGGTGAGCTGGCAAGATGGATACAAAACTGGCTCGGTCATAGAAGACAGAGGGTAGCAGTGGAAGGGTGCTTTTCTGAATGGAGGGATGTGACTAGTGGTGTTCCGCAGGGATCAGTGCTGGGACCTTTGCTCTTTGTAGTATATATAAATGATTTGGAGGAAAAAGTAGCTGGTCCGATTAGTAAGTTTGCAGACGACACAAAGGTTGGTGGAGTTGCGGTTAGTTATGAGGATTATCAGTGGATACAGCAGGATATAGATCGGTTGGAGACTTGGGTGGAGAAATGGCAGATGGAGTTTAATCCGGACAAATGTGAGGTAATGCATTTTGGAAGGTATAATGCAGGTGGGAAGTATACAGTAAATGGCAGAACCCTTAGGAATATTGACAGGCAGAGAGATCTGGGCGTACAGGACCACAGGTCACTGAAAGTGGCAATGCAGGTGGATAAGGTAGTCAAGAAGGCGTACGGCATGCTTGCCTTCATCGGTCGGGGCACAGAGTATAAAAATTGGCAAGTCATGCTGCAGCTGTACAGAACTTTAGTTAGGCCACACTTAGAATATTGCATGCAATTCTGGTCGCCACACTACCAGAAGGGCGTGGAGGCTTTGGAGAGGGTACAGAAGAGGTTTACCAGGATGTAGCCTGGTCTGGAGGGCATTAACTATGAGGAGAGGTTGGATAAACTGGGATTGTTTTCACTGGAACGACGAAGGTGGAGGGGCGACATGATAGAGGTTTACAAAGTTATGAGCGGCATGGACAAAGTGGATAGTCAGAAGCTTTTTCCCAGTTTGGAAGAGTCAGTTACTTGGGGACATAGGTTTAAGGTGAGACAGGCAAAGTTTAGAAAGGATGTGCGAGGAAAGTTCTTTACACAGAGGGTGGTGAGTGCCTGGAACTTGCTGCCGGGGGAGGTGGTGGAAGCAGGTACAATAGTGACGTTTAAGAGGCATCTTGACAAATACATGAATAGGATGGGAATAGAGGGATACGGTCCCCGGAAGTGCAGAAGGTTTTAGTTTAGACAGGCATCAAGATTGGTGCAGCCTTGGAGGGCCGAATGGCCTGTTCCTGTGCTGTACTGTTCTTTGTTCTTTGATCAAAACGGCTTTAGTTTTCACATGTACACGGACAACACCCACTCTACCTCACTACCACCTCTCTTAACTCCTCCACTGTTGCTAAATTATCAGACAGCTTGTCTGGCATCCAGTACTAGATGAGCAGAAATTTTCTTCAATCAAAGACTGGGAAGACCAGAGCCATTGTCTTCAATCCCCACTGGGAACTCTGGCTCCATCTGTCTCCCTGGGAACTGTCGGAGGCTAAACCAGATTGTTTGCAATCTTGGTGTAATATTTGACCCTGGGATAAGCTACTGATTCGGGATAGGAGGAGGCGAGGCCATGGAGAGACTTGAAAATAAGGAGGATAATTTTACATTTGATGCGTTGCTTGACTGGGAGCCAGTGTAGGTCAGCGAGAACAGAGGTTCTGGGTGAATGGAACTTGGCATGAGTAAGGAAACAGGCAGCAGAGTTTTGGATGACTTCAAGTTTACCGAGGGTAGAATATGGGAGGCCAGCCCGGAATGCTTTCGAATTGTCAAGGCTAGAGGTAACAAAGGCATGGGTGTGGATTTCAGCAGCAGATAAGTGGAGGCAGGGGAGGAGGCAGGCAGTGTTATGGAGGTGGAAATAGGCAGCCTTCGTGATGGCTTGGATATGTGGTCAGTAGCTCTGCTGCCTGTTGCCTTACTCATGCCAAGTCCCATTCACCCATAACCCCTGTTCTCACTGACCTACACTGGCTCCCAGTCAAGCAATGCATCAATTTTAAAATTCTCCTCCTTGTTTTCAAGTCCCTCCATGGCCTCGCCTCTTCCTATCTCGAATCTCCTCCAGCATCACAACCCTCTGAGATCTGTGTTTTTCTCATTCTGGCCTCTTGAGCTTCCCTGATTTTAAATGCTCCACCATTGATGGCTGTGCCTGCAGCTGCATAGGCTCTAAGCTGTGGAATTCCCTCCCTAAACTTCTCTGCCTCTCTACTACTTTCTTCTATAAAATGCTGCTTAAAACCTACCTCTTTAACCAAGAATTTTGTCTCTGCCTATGTGGCTTGATGTCCAATTTTGCTTCATAACGCTCCTGTTGAAGCGTCTTGAGACATTTTTTTACATTAAAAAGTGCTTTACAAATACAAGTTGTTATAGCCGTCAGAGAGTTGACACAGAAAAATAGTTGAACAGGTTTTTACAAATTATACAAACAAGCGGTAAACTGAACAGATTGTTAAAGACACAATTACCTCAGCTAGCAACACAATCCTTTTCCCATCTGGCCAAATGACGTGATCCACTTGTGACCTAACACGCTCCCATGTGAGCTCTGGAGTTCGAAGGCTCACCTGAAAGGAGAGGGGGAAAATAATGGAATTACTGAGGCAGCAATATATAGCAGCTCTTCTCACTGAAAATGTTTGTCTGTGGGGAAGTTACATCCAAACTAAATAGCCATTTGTTATGCCAGAAGGATGTTGGTATCCATAAAACTATTCACAGATGGAGTCAGGAGCACCACTGACTGGAGGGTGGGAGAATAGTTGTGGAAAAATAATAAGCATAGAGGAGGAATGTGCTCCGCAACTTACATGTTTGGGAATATTTTGGTTGGATTTATACCCAGCACAAAGGAAGATGGTTGTGGTTGTTGGAGGTCAATCATCTCAGTCCCAGGACAATGCTGCAAGAATTCCTCACGGTAGTGTCCTAGGCCCAACCATCTTCAGCTGCTTCATCAATGACCTTCCCTCCATCATAAGGTCAGAAGTGGGGATGTTCGCTGATGATTGCACGATGTTCAGCACCATTCGTGACTCCTCAGATACTGAAGCAGCCCATGTCCATATGCAGTAAGACCTGGACAACATCCAGGCTTGGGCTGATAAGTGGCAAGTAACATTTGTGCCACACAAGTGCCAGGCAATGACCATCTCAAACAAGAGAGAATCTAACCATCTCCCCTTGACGTTCAATGGCATTACCATAGCTGAATTTCCCTACTATCAACATTCTGGGGGTCACCATTGACCAGAAACTGAACTGCAGCAGCCACATAAATGCTGGGCTACAACAGCAGGTCTGAGGCTGGGAATTCTGCAGTGAGGAACTCACGTCCTGTCTCCCCAATCCTGTCCACCATCTACAAGGCATAAGTCAGGAGTACGATGGAATACTCTCCACTTGCCTGGATGGGTTCAGTTCCAGCAACATTCAAGAAGCTCGACACCATCTTGGACAAAGCAGCCCATTTGATTGGCAGCTCATCCACTACCTTCAACATTCACTGCCTCCACCAGCAACGCACAATGGCAACAGTGTGTACTATCTACAAGATGCACTACAGCAACTCACCAAAGTTCTTCGACAGCACCTTCCAAACCCACAGTCTCTACCACCTAGAAGGACAAGGGCAGCAGATGCATGGGAACACCACCACTTGCAAACTCCCCTCCAAGCCACACACCATCCTAATTTGGAACTATATTGCCGTTCTTTCATTGTTGCTGGGTCAAAATCCTGGAACTCCCTTCCTAGCAGCACTGTTTATATACTTACACTCAGAGGACTGCAGCAGTTCAAGAAGGCAGCTCACCACCAGCTTCTCAAGGGCAATTAGGGATGGGCAATAAATGCTGGCCTAACCAGCGATGCCAACATCCCCCAAACAAATAAAAAAAAGTTGTTATTTTACACTCAATGTGCATCACATAGATCTCAATATTGAAATGATTTTGTTCAGTTATTTCACACCCAGTTACATTCCAAACTGATCCTAATGTTGGAAAATTGTATGTTGAGTTACACTACACCTAGTTACATACCACATCAATCTCAGTATTGGAATGTCCCATGTTGCAGACAATACAACCATTCTTCATGCGATCCAGGTGTTCTCTGGTCACGACATTTTTGTTACCTAAAGACGAGGTAGATGCCTAGCATTAAAACTCACAAGACAGTTGCTTTATCAAGATATAGATATGTAATTGCAAATGCTTTACATTGGATGTTGAACTGAATGGTCAGAAGTCCTGAATGACTCAAAGTAGTGAGGTCTAACACAGATTGTCCTTGGGCACCTTCTGGTTATTTCAGCAGTGGAATAGGGAACAGTATCGGTAAAGCTTTGTCAAACTCTCTTTGTTTCACATTGAAGCACAGACCTATGAAATTTACTACAAATGAATTAAAATTAGATTTTCACAAATAAATATTAAGTGCTTTTTCTGAATAAACCTTAAAATTTTCTAATCCTTAACTATCTAATCCTAATGAGGATTAAAGCATTTAAAAAAAGAAATCAATCAAGCAAAAGTAGACTTTAATCAGTGGTCAACTGTAATTCCAACTTGAACTTCTGCTTGCTATATTGAATCTGTATCAACTTTAAACAAATGTGATTATTCATCCTTTACCTGTGCAAGTAATGACAACGTCCACCTGTCTAATGACTTCATTCAATTTGACAAGTCTGAATCCATCCATACTGCAAAGGAAAGGTAGAACTGCATCAATGTATGCAAAGGTTATGTCACATTGGTAAAGACAGAGTTCAGAAACAAGTCTGCCTGATTTGGTGTTTCTGCTCTTAAACATTGCCACAGTCAGTCTATTTTGAGGATGATAGAGTAGGGGGACACTATTTGCCAAACAATGAGCTGCAACTAGGGAAATGATGCATCGAAGGTCACAGGAGTGGCACACAGCAAGTAGAGCAGAGGAGAATAAGCTGTGAGCTAGATGAGTTTTTTTTTGTAGTGGGCGCAAGAGTTGCAGGTCTACTAATCTGCACCTGAACTATTTCTCTCAGTAGCTGGTGTTAGGAGGGGCACAAAAGAAGCCCAGACATTTTCACATGTCAATTTCCCCACCATGTTATTGTTGAACGTTCAACTGAAGTGCTTGCAGATGATATGGATTATACTAGCTGCTATATGGAAAATTGAGGCATACAATACAGTGCATGGGTACAGGCAAACGACGTCAGCTGATGCCACAGCTTACTACTTCTCTTCTGATGGTGATAACTCATACTAAGATATGATTCCACAGACACTTCACAGGCTAAAGTGTTGGTAGGCTATTCGACAATGGGGAACATCACAGCTGTATGATTCCATCCTCAATTAACAGCAAGGATTATTAGTCAGCATTTGGGACTTAGACTCCCAAACTGCTCACACTCTAGGCTTAACCACAAAGAATGATCACTTGGGTGATACACCAGAGGGATCATATCTCAGCAGCGTGAACACACTTGTGAAAGGAGACAGCTTACATTTCTATACATAGTGCTTTAAAGGGCGGAGGGAAACAGTAGATGCTGATTAGGAGGGTAAACAGATATCCAGCCTTCTTGGCTAAATTTTAAGAGCTTTTAAAGAGGTTTTTAAAGCAGGGAAGGTGACAAGGTGAAGGGATTTAAGGATGAAGTTCAGGAGGACAGGGTGTAGTGGCAAAAGACTGGCAACCAATGGTAAGGAGGGAACAAAGAGAAACCCGGTATTTGGTGGGGAAATAGGGATGGAGATTACTGCTGAAATACATGGAAGAATTTCAAACTGAAGATGAGATGCTTGAAGTCACTTCACTGGGAGACAGGGAATCCCTGCAGCTCAGCACGAACCAAGGGTGATGTGGGTGAGGACCCGAGCTGCAGCATCCTGAATCAATTAAATGTCTCGTATCATTCTGTTCAACTTCCATGGACCTCATCTTGAAAATTTGGAGTCCCTGGAATCTTTTATAAAATCTAAGAGAACTCCCCAAAGGACAATGCTAACCTAGTCCCTTCATAATCGCATCAAACTGATGAAAAACTGGAATGAAGAATTAGGCCAGTCTTCTATGTAAAAATGAAACATACAAATAAGTTTAAAATACAGTCGTGAAAAAAAGTGCGAATGATACATTTTGGTCGCAAGAACAAGGAGAGGTATTATAAAATAAAGGATACAATTCTAAAGGGGATGCAGGAGCAGGGGGATAAGGGGTATATGTGGACAAATCTTTGAAGGTGGCAGGGCAGGTTGAGAAAGTGTTTAATAAGGCATATGGGATCCAGAGCTTTATAAATAGAAGCATAGAGTACAAAAGCAAGGAAGTGATGAAGAACATTTATGAAGACTGGTTCAGCCTCAACTAGAATATTGTGTCCAATTATGGGCACCAGACTTTAGAAAGGATGTGAAGGCATACAGAGGGCATAGAAAGATTTGAGAATGGTTCCAGGGATGAGGGACTGCTGTTCTGTGGATTGATTGGAGAAGCTGGGGATGTTCTCCTTAAAAAGGCGGCTGAGAGGAAATTTGATAGAGGTGTTCAAAATCATGAGGGGTATGGACAGAATAGATAGAAAGAAATTGTTCCCACTAGCTGAAGGGTCAAGAACCAAAGGACACCGATTTAAGGTGAATAGCAAAAGAACCAAAGGCGACATGAGGAAAACCCTTTTTTATGCAGAAAGTGGTTAGGATCTGGAATGCACTGCCTGAGTGTGGTGGGGACAGATTCAATCATGGTTTTTAAAAGGGAATTGGTTAAGTATCTGAATAGAAAATACTTGCAGGGCTACCGGGAAAAGGCAGGGGAGTGGGACCAGCTGAGTCGTTCTTGCAGAGAGCTGGCACGGACACAATGGGCCAAATGGCCTCCTTCTGTGCTGCAACCATTCTATGATATCCTATAAGATTTAATTATCAAAAATTACTGCCTATTCGTATCCAGCAGAGAGTCAAAGAGTGTCAATTAATGTTATATTCGGGCTTATCACAACTGTAAACTAGTCAATCGTTTGTAATTAAACACTAGGACAAATTCTCCTCAAACTGCCATCCCTTCCAACAAGAACACAATCGTCTCTCATCATGTTACCAATAAAGATACTATTTGCAGTGAATGCTATTTAAGTCCTTGGTGTCAAGTTAACACTAGCTGCTATCTATATTACAGACATCCACACATATGGACTAAAGGTGACTTCACCATGACAGAATGCATTGTGCATGAAGAAATTAATGCAGTCATGAGTAAGCATATTAAACTGGATAATGTTGTATGTTCCATAACCAGTCTATAAGTTTTAAATTTCTGCAAGTCCCTGTATCTCCATTAACAAATATGTACAAACATACTCAGCATTCTAATTTTAGGTCCTTACCAGGCTTGCAGAGCACAAATTGGATCAATCTCTGTGACGTACACTATGGACCCCATTGCCTTTAAAGCAGCACAACAGCCCTTTCCAACCTGAAAAGCAACACAAGTTTGTATGGCCAATGATTTGGTCAGAATAAACATAGCCATCAATACAGCATAATTTCCAAATGAAAATTACCGTAGGTTGTCCTTGCTGATTAAGCTACATGTTGCAACCATTTTGATGGTTTCTAGATTGACACAAAGGAAAACTCCATGCTGAAAGGCCAACATTGGTAGCTTTATTTATACTGTTTGTAAACAGATCCATTATGATGCTAAATTGGATCATTAAAAGGCCATATAGTTCACCCTTTGAACCAGAAATAAGATCTTAATTTTCATCTATTCTCAAATATCAAATTCACATCCCTCTACACCCAGCGAAATAGGAACCAAACTTCACACCGTTACTACAGCTGCAGTGGAAGAATCCAGGTTTGAGTGGATGGACTTAATGTTTTTGGAGATTTTCTGAAAAGCCAGTATTTTCTCTTTCATCATAAAACACAAAAGTAACAGGACATCATTTGTTTTGCAGCTTTTACCTTACGAGACCAAATGCTGCATCCCAGGGGTCTATTCACATTAGTGGACAGCTTCATGGTTTGTTCTTTAACTATCACTTAAGTGGATTCTGTTTCTCCAAATGCTTCTGGCAGGGCACTCCATGTCCTAACAATCTCGCTTTTTGTTCTTAAATTTATGCTTTCTAGTTAACAACTCAACGACTAATGAAAATAGCTTATCCTGCATTATATTTTGAGCACCTTTATCAGAACTCCTATTTTGTACTGAAAACAGCTTAGTTTCTCCAGCACCTCCTTGTAACTAAAGCCTTGCAAGCCTGGTATCATCTTTGTGAAGCTCTTCTGAATCCTGTCCATGGTCCAGATATCCTTCCTAAAGTAAGGTGCCCTAACTGGACACAATATTCTAACTGTTGTCTAAACCAATGATGTGTTAGGTTTAGTATTACCTCTATTTATGTATTCTATACCCCTATTTATAAAATGCAAGATCACATTTGCTTTATTCACAGCTGTAACAACTTGTCCTCCCACTTAAAGAACTATACTTTTAAAAATGACCACTTAACTTTCACTTACATTATATCCTCTTGACCGCTTTGTGTTACTATCTGTACAATACACCTGTCTCTACATTATCCTGTGCTGCAGCCTGTACCACACCCCAGTATCTACATTATTCTATGTTGCAGCCTTGAAACATGCTCCCCTAATTCTACATCTAAAATGTCAATTCCTCTGTTCTCAGCACAGATGCTGCCTGACCTGCTGAATGTTTCCAGCACTTTTGGAATTCTAGTATTAGCAGTAATTTGCTTGTGTCCCCACATTTTCTGCTCCTCCTCTCCTTTTAAAGTTTTACTATTTAGTGTATATTTGCTCTCCATATTCTCCCTCCTTAAATGTATATCACCTCATATTTCTCTGCATCTGAGATCTTTCTACTTAATCTACTAACCAGTCTGTGTCCTACTGAAGTTGTTTACGGTCAGCTTCACAGTTAACCATGATCTCCACTTTTGTGTCATTTGCATATTTTGATATCAAGCCCCAAATGCAAATCCAGAATACTTGAATATTGGGTGGGTGGCAAGAGAAGGGGAATAAACAAAAACTGAAGCATCCATCTGGGCTCAGATGTGTCATCCAGATATTGTGGTTTCTGATTTAAACATCACCGGACACACTTTAAGTACACTGTTGGGCTGAATTGCAAGTAAGCAAGAATGCATCCCATTTTTGCAAAATACCATCTTAGCCCATTTTTCTTTCTGTTGGCAGTGTATATTTTTAACAGTCTATTTAAGAACTAAAGAAAGAAAAAACAACAAAACAGACAAATATCAAGATGCAATTCAAAACATCATTTTAGATGTTGATCATACTGAAAAATAAAACCAAATTTACTGTTCAATTTGTTTGCATCGGTCACATTTTCTCCAACTTGCAGGAGTTAAAATGTCTTTGGTAAAAGAACGCTATGGGCTGTTGAAAATTATCTGGGGAGCACTGGTTGATGCCAACACCCCATCATTCTGAAGTACAAACACCGTCAAGCGCACTGAATCTTTGTGGCTGCTTTCTTTTCTGAACTTGCACATAAAATCAAATGTTGATGATTGCATCAGAACTCCTGATGTTTTAATGTGGGAAGTGATTATAAAATGGTGTTCACGACTCACTGATGTTCAATTATGGTTGAGAAGCAGACTTCGCTGTGGTCTGCCAATGAACGTTAGCTAATGAATCAACTAAAAGAACACTGATGGGAAACACAACACTGACATGACAGCACAAGCTATCGGCTGCAGGTTTGAGGCTGAGAGGCAACTCTGGTTAAGAGGCTCACATGGACAACTCAGGGGGTCTCAATAGTTTAGTACAGCAGGGTGGAGACTAATTCAAGAACCCTAACCCTCTCACCCAAAAAAAGGAATATTTACCTCTCCATATCCACAGACGACAATTTGTTTTCCTCCAAACATCACATCTGTCGTCCTCTTGAGGCTTTTGTTAAAGATGTGAAATTCATACAATTAGCTCTCAAAATAACATAACACACTCAACAGAAATGTATTATCACTGTTCACTGTTACGACAATCATCCATGTTTCTTAAAGGCAAATCAATTAAGAAACACACAATTAAGTTCTTGAATAAAGACTTTTTAAGAACATGTGTCTCTGAATATTTTTTTCGCCCCCACGTCAGTGGAAAGTGATCTGACCCTCAAGCCTCTGCTGCTCCAAAATGGACAACTACTTCATATTTTTGCTCTCTTCCAGCAAAAAATACTCTGCAGCTCCCTCCAGAGCACACCATATGGTGGCAAGGGTGCAGCAGGTAAGAGTTAGGGGAGCAGAGAGGTATCACATCTCTCCCACTTGGTTCCTCTTCCAAAACTTTTGTTGAACCCAACGAATATACAGTAGTGCTCATCTGCCTGGTAGAGAGTTAAGATTGGTCAGAGAGACCAGAGATGGAGAAACACGTACAATGCGCATGCTCAGGGAAATGTCATCATCTCTGGAAATAAATAGAAAACTCAACATTAATGGTGCACCTCACACCATCAGTATATGCCAGGGTCAAAGGAAGGATTTAGTAAGCTCTCTATAAACCAAAAACATTTCTAACTTTATCCATTCAATGGGTAAAAAGTCAAAAGAAGCCATCTGCTTATAAACTGCAGGGTTCAGACTTTCTAAGGAAAGGTCAATTGCTCATTGAAGTAGTAACTTTTCACAACTTCAATTTTACTGGCATTCTTATTCATCTCCCCTTGCTCCCTCCTACTCCATAGATTTTTCTCGATAAAAAGACAAAAGGTCAGAGACTGTCCCAGACCATCAGGATATCCACCAGCGCAGCCAGATGCAGCTCTCCCAAAAGCACCACCTGGGCTCCACTTGGTATCTTCCCGCACAAGTACAGCAGAGAACAGAGAGGCACAAACAAGCTTCGTACCACTTTGTGAGGCCCAATGGTTAGTTTCCAATATCCTTATTTTTGATCAGGGTGAGGACTTGAGAGCACACATTAAAATCTCTAGATGTACACATTGCCATTTACTGGATTATTATTTCACTATCAAACGGATTTAACTAACATTTCTGTTTATCTTAATATAAAGCTGGTCTGAGGTCAGTAGACTTTGATTACATACCCATCCAATATCGACTCTCTACAGCAATAGAGATTATCAAACTTCTGCTTGGTTACAGAGTCATTTACATTCATGGCTGGAACACAGAGCTTACCAGCTTTAGACAACTGGTAAAGTCTAGAAAAATGAAGAAAAGGTAAAAATCAGAAACCTGAAGCTCCAAAATTGATTCCTAATACAACTGAGTCGGATAGTTCAGGCTGGTTGCTGAAGAAACCAAATGGAAAACTTTTAAAAAATTATCATGTTTCTGCTTTGTTCTGGTCTATAACATGAGACTGGAAGTTCTTCCAGAAATTGCCTCTCATCACTCCGACTTTGATCGAAGGTGCAGCAATGCTGCCCAATTCAGTTGTCTGCCACAGTCTTCCACAATATTAGCATTCCAGCTTGGACAAGGATTTATGGGAAATTTTTAATTCAACATCTGGATATCTCGCTCAATTGTAAGACCAGAAAACTGCAAGAGAGATACAATGGAACCAGCTAACACAACCAAGACAGAAAAGTGAATCAGGTAGTACAATGAAACCCAATAAAAAACTGGAGACTTGAGACATGAGTGTTGTGTCCTGAAGGACCTTCCACCCAAACATGAAAGCAGAAACTTTAATTTTAGCCCGAATGAATCAGGTTGAGACTCTTACATATTATCAATCCCCACTTATTTGGCAATTCTGCAAGAGTCTCTTTGCATTGAGAAGGTATATCGTGCCTCACTATCACCCCAATTACATTCTGGAATTTGTACTCAAGGCTGATACAAAATTCAGCTAATCAAAACTAATGAAAAATGTACTTTGAAACTTTTAATTGGTTAATTTCCATATGATGCCAGAAAAAACAACTTAACATAAGAACGTGGGAAAAGTTATAACAATAAGTTTAATTTTTTAAATTATTTTTCCCCTCGTCTTGCCAACATTCACCCTTCCCTTCTTTATCTGAGGTACTGACTAAGTGATGGTATCACAGGCTCCAGTTTCCCTCTGGCATTATGTCCAATCAGCCATTCTCCAACGTTTGAGCCCGGACAGTAAGCGATGGCAAACTTTATACCACAGCAGGTAGCACGAGGCCTAAACTGACGTCCAGTTCCAGCAGGGGTTATTGAGTAGTGATCAGGCGAGGAAACCCTGGCTGACCTTTCAATTCCTCACCAACGGTAGCGCCCCTACCACTGTTCTGTCCAAAATCAGCTAACTCAGCACGGACAATGAGATCCGTGCACCAATAACTGGTTGCTTCCTGGGAGGTTTGGCTCAGATACTCTCTGGATGAGTCACCTGGACAGCATTCAAAAGAACAAAGAACATTCCCTTGCATCATCATCCATTGAGAGACCTGGCAAAAAACTTCTTTGAGCCATTTGTCAATTTCACTCCACCAATGTGATGCCTTTCATTTATATTGAAAAAGTAATCATGTCATTGCATGACGATCAATAGATTGGTAGATTGGATTTTTCACCTGCCACTTTGCAACCTGACAATTGTTGGAATACGGCTGAGTAAACCATCTTGCAAAGGAGACTGGAAGCAAGCTCTGGAAGACAGACTGTTTGTACTGTTTGAAGATGCATTAATATCCAAAACATGCAGATACTTAATAAATTTAAAATGCAAATATTGCTCCCCCAGTGGACTAGGGGGCGAACTCTGAAAGGGACTTTGTAAAGTTGTATCATACAAGACATTCAGGAGAATTCATTGACAAACTTAGGGTTACAGATGTGGTTGTGCACACATTAGGAATTACCTTTTGTTTCAGAGGTGGGATAACTTGTTGGCAGTCCTAGGGCACAGCTGAATCAGGGGAATATCAAGTGGCCTGTATGCCTGCAAGGCAGGGTCACTGGTCTTTGTGGGGTAGCGGGAGGTGATTGTTTAGTTGTGGTCCTACCTTGGGTAGTGGTCTGGGTGTGTCCGAAAACTACCAGGAGCATCACATACACCAAAGTCCGAGCCACTTCACCCACATTTGTTGTGGGAAAGGGCTGAGCTTCTCGACAGCAAGGAAGTAAAAGTTAATAATTAATATGCTAGCAAACATGGTTTATTTGTGTTGGGGGGGGGGGGGGGGGTTGGTGGGGAGGGGGGTGGGGGTGGGGTAAGGGCCGTGGTGGTTGCGAGGCAGGGTGTTTGCAGCAACTGAGTAACTCAGAAAGGGGTGGTATTGACCCGTAAAGCTTGGACTTTAAAACCTTGTAGTTTGTAGGAAGAAGGAATGATCCATAACTAGCTAGAGAAGGAGATGGCACGATAAGTCTCAATTTATTTATTTTTATTTATTTATTTAGAGATACAGCACTGAAACAGGCCCTTCGGCCCACCGAGTCTGTGCCGACCATCAACCACCCACAATCCTACACTAATTCCATATTCCTACCACATCCCCACCTGTCCCTATATTTCCCTACCACCTACCTATACTAGGGGAAATTTATAATGGCCAATTTACCTATCAACGTGCAAGTCTTTGGCATGTGGGAGGATACCGGAGCACCCGGAGGAAACCCACGCAGACACAGGGAGAACTTGCAAACTCCACACAGGCAGTACCCAGCATTGAACCCGGGTCGCTGGAGCTGTGAGGCTGCGGTGCTAACCACTGTGCTGCAGTGAGGATTCAGCGAGGAGTAACAGCATGTAGAATGACACATTTCAATGTTCAGAGGAACAAGTGAACTATAGTAGCATCAATAAAACATGCAGAAGGAATGCTGGCTTTAAGCAGTTTGTATATCAGAGTAATACTCACCTGTGAACACCAGTCACACTTTCTTCCACTATGCCCTTTATCTTCTTGAACATATTAGGATACTTCTTGTAAATCCAGTGAGTGAGATCCCCACCATCATCTAGGATCTGTAACAAAACACAAATTAGCAATGCTGCCAATTTTGATAATCAGCACAATTTGTTGTAGTACCAGACCAGAGCACAATGGCACAGGTCTTCAGGAAAATCGCTGCAGATCTGGCCCAAAGCTTTAAAAGTCAAGCCTAAGAAGAAACGCACAGAAGAGGCAGTAGCCATTCCCCACCTCCTGAACACATTCATTGCACAGGCTTGTACAACCCATCCGTATGGACTGTACACAGTCTGTGTAATCTCCTCAGGGGAAATTCTACAAAGATGCTCCAGACACCATCTATATCTTTCCAAAAATAGATAAAAGGAGAGCAGTATCTACTCTGCCAGTATTATCCGCTTGCAGATACAAGACCAAAGGTTTAGTTTGCCGTTTTATAGCCTTAGCTACTTCTGCTACCACCTTTAAGGGCCCATGTATCGGTACACCAAGGTCCTTCTGTTCCTCTAAAATCTTGCTGTTTAAGGAATATTGCTGCCAGTATTCTTACTTTCCTACATTAAATTGAATCTACCGTCCCATTGTGCTAACTCTTCTATATTCTTTGCATTTTTCAGTCCTTATGAAAATTTGTCATTCCTTTCCTGCAATTTCCAATCCAACTCAATTGTGTTTATAGTAAATAAAAGCACCCTGAACACAGTGGATTTTGGCAATTTTAGTATTTTTATATCAGCAAGTTTCTTCTAGATTGCCTGAAATGAGTAGTTGAAAACTGTGGTCAGTGTGCAAGATAGGTTGGTAGACAGGCACTGGAATCTTCAGTCATGTCCACTGTGTAAATTATTCATCAAACACAATGAGTTTCAAACCCAAAAGGAAATATATTTAATTTTTAAACTGAAATCAACAACAATACACAAAAACAGAGCAAACAAAGTCCAACTGCGCTGCTGTTGAAAAGCACATATGAGCGAGCCATTATTTTTAATTTATACATGAAAACTGATCAAGCTTTGAAAGATTACATTACAGAGTAGTTCTTCATTTATCAACATTCAAGGTGGGTAAGGAGCAACAACCCGTCTTTACCATATTAGGCTGCCATCCTTCCACATTCACACAGCGATCAATGCACCACCAGAAATCATCTTCTGATTCTCCCTTCCAAGCAAAGACTGGATAACCTGCCACAGGGAAATAAGAAACAGATCATTTCAGTTACTGGATGGAAGAGCTATCCCAAATACCCTTTTGGGTTACACTTATTCAATTCTCTATATTGTGGCAGGGGCCACACATTAATAAGAACATTTACCAACAAATTTTCCTTGGAGGACCAATATCTATAGAGAACAATGGATGCCTAGGAGTGAGTTACAGGCTGGAATCTAATTGAGGAGTTTGGATGACATATATAGAAAATAATATCCAGGAACAAGCCAAAGTTCGGAATGTAACTGAAGGATACAATGTTTTGAAGCATACTCAAGAATGGTTACTCGGCACTGATCTTAGATGGACTCAGATGACATTATGAACTCAGAAGTGAAGCTCAAATGGTTTGTAATCAACATCTAAAACCCACGATTATAGCGGTGTTATATGTCCCATATTCAAGTTATTTTGGGGATTCTTAACATGGGAACTTTTGTTCTACTCAGACCTTTCTTCCTCAGAAGCAGTAACCATAACATAATGAACAGTTGGGGCTCAGAGTTCATAATGTCCTCACGGAAGGGTTAAAGAAATCTCAGTTCAATTACTGCAATTAATAATCTGCACAACTGGATCATTAGAAAACAATTGGTATACAAAGAAATGGCAAATGTAAAGTGATAAATGGCTTGAATGAGAATGGTAAATAGGTCTCCAAATTACTATATGTCTAAATTATGTGCAACAAACACCCCTATGTATAACGTCCAGGATAGTGACTTACAGAAGAAATGATCTTCAGGTGTTCAATCACAACACAGGTATTCTTTGAAAACTTGCATCTTACACTACTGGCAATGAGACAAACTCAGACTGGAAGATCCCACACAAATATTAAGGAAAAGTGTTGAAAAAAAATTCACCATCACGTAGTTTCATTCAAAAAAAACATGACGCCCCTCAGGACATCAATATGAATGCAAGTTCAGGACTTGAATGAACAAACTGCTTGAGTTTAGATTGCAGGGTTAGTGTCATTATCTGTACTCCAGATTCCATTACGGCAGTAGCTAAGAGTTATTCCTCAGACTTCATGTGGTGTAGATTGAGGTACACATTTATCAGCTATATTTGTCATTTACGTCAAAACAATTTACCAGGCAACAGAGCATCTGACAAGGAAGGCTACTTGAAACACCATGGTAAAAATACAGGCTGCAACATAAAACTTGCCACACAACTGTCATGGTAGCTAGTCACATCCAATCACTCAGTGTAGACGACGGTCAAGTGATCTGTAGGATAGGGCTCCCTCCCAATGTTTATAGTATCTGTTGGGTATTGCATCTCCAGCAGGTAAGCTTGATTCCAGAGTTTACACTGATCCTAGGTCAGCCTTGTAGCCAACAGCTCCCAATTAATAGAAAAACTGGCTCTCTACCCTGAAACTAGAATCTGTGCAGAGTCTGTGAGGTGTTCAAGGCTTTTAAAATTACCAAAATAATTTGTTATAGGGCATAACAATTAGAAAACAGCATGGACCAGCTGTAGTAGGGTCAGTGTAGGCTGGAAGTTTAGGCCAAAAATGTCTGACGTTATTCAATATAGAGAAATGCAAAGTCACAAAGCTGGGGAAATGAAGCAGTGCAAGAACGACAAACAGGGATAGTCTGCAGGATAGGACACAAGAGGATCTGGAGCTTTAGTGAAAAACACCCCTCAGCTTGCATGGCAGAGCACTAACACCACCCCCACCCACCTGCCCAGGAAGTGACAATTAGTGTGTACAAAGCATTGGTCTGTCCTTCCCTTGAAACATGTGTATGGGCTCTGGATATTACCCCACAGACGGACATCTTGGCAAGCTAATTTTCACTCATCCTACAAGTACATTCAGCAACCACATCTGTCTCACTCCAGATTGGGACCCAAGTACAATGGCTGGGGGAGCGATAGGTAGATGGTAGGGCTCAGGGCAATCAAATTTTCATCTCTCTGTTGCATCAGATGCTGCTCAGTGGTGTTCTAGCAAAATCACTACCTCGAAAGATTTAAGATTATGCACAAAACACCTCAGATTAAATATTGTTCAATATTATTTGCAGATTAAATATATTCCACCACTATCACAGAAATATACTCAGTACCTGACCAACTTAAATGCAGCAGATTTCTTTTGCGCCTCTTAAGTTTGAAAGTGGATTCACTGAAGAATATTTTTTGAACTAATACATGAGTGCACCACTGAAAGCCTCCTGATGTGAAGTGAGCCTTTCAGTTACAGCACCTTTTTTGGTCATCAGGCAACAAGACCATATTAATATATAGCACCAACATGCATTTAAGTAGCACCTTTAATACAGAAAACACCACAAGGCACTTCAAAACGCAGGAACAGAAGGTGAGTAGTGGAAAGTCACGAGATAAGCAAAAGAGAGATTTTGAGGCTTAAAGGTGGGAGAAAAGTACAGAACAAGGCCAAGACAGTTGAAGGTTCTGCTACGGATCTGAAAGCCGTTTTTTGGCTAGGTTTTTTTTTTGACAGCCTTATATTCAACTTAACCAGAAAATTACACCTCAGTACAGTGGCTTTTGACTCTGCCAAGATGTCCAAAAATGCTGCCTGCTTAGTGCAGTGCACTCTTACTTTATCCACAGCCAGCCCTGGCTCAATGTTGAAAGGAACAACACTGAATGTCATTACTTCAGTGTGATTTTTGAGTGCTGATATGCTCTGCAACTGGGCATTGGAACAATAATCTTTGTAACTGGTCTGATGTTTAGGAAGCTCAATAGAAAAATAAAACAAAACAAGATATTTTGGAAAAGCTCAAATCAAATTGGCAATTGGATTTTTTTTTTTAAATGGATTTATTTTGGTGCTAACATTTTCTGTGAAGTTTTATTTTTAAATATATAAATGGGAGGAAGTAATGGCCCATAATTTGCTGTCAAAATAACACCAAGTCCCATTAGCCTCATCATCATTTGTGTGCAAATGCTACAGTAACTTCAGGCATGGGCAGATGCCAGATTTAATGTGGAAATTCAAAAGTTACTGTCCGAGATGCACCATTCTGCTGTTAGCTTTGCAAAAATGGCATCTCGCTTTCTGGATCACCACTGAAATGAATTGAGTGTTGCCGTGCTTGCTTGTGTTAGGAAAGTGTTTTGTTAAATATATTTTTTGAGGATTCATTCTTAGAAAGATTGAAGAAATGTTAAACTTTGGGGTTTTCAAAGAGGGTCATGTAAAGGCTCCTTGACTTTGAAAAACAGGCCCTGGAAATTTTTTTTTTTTTAAAAAGGGGCAGAGAGAGGTCTTGTGTGGAAAACAAGCCTTTCCAGGAAACCACCTGATTTCCAGCTCAGTAAACGACAAAGAACTTTGGACACCGGGAGAAGTTGTTTACAAAATGACAGGTCAAGATTGATGGAGGTCAAAAAGTTGACCTTCTGTTGGTTTTGCTTTTGAATTGTTTTGAGTTAGGGTTGAACGATATAAAGGGAGATATCTTCCAAGGAGAGAAGACCACAATCCAGCTCAGCCTTCCAGCAACTCTCTAAAAGACCGTGAAGTCCATGATGTCAACTCATTTCGTCTCCTGTCTTTAAAGAATAGCCTACTAAATTAATTCTCAACGCTGCCTGTAAAGAACTGTTCTAAAAGATCCCAGTGACCTGTCTACGTGTACTCGGAGGCCAGACTGTATGCCAGTTTTGGAACACAACACATCTCATCTGCTGTTTCTTCAAGAATGAGCAAGTATTCAGCCCAAGTTTTTTTGTCTGTAATAGAGCTCTAAAAACAAAAATCCCTTTATTTTTCCGGTTAACTGGTGTATGTGTGCGTATGCGCGAGGGGCTAAGGTAAAAAGGGAACTTTAATATTTCAATCTGTGTGTTTATGCTTTACTTCATTACTGGTTAAGACTTGCTTTATAACAAACTGATAACTTTGTTGTTTATTAAAGAAACCTGGTTGGTGTGTTTTATTCTGGGATAAAAATAGAGTCTATGATGGACTGTATCAGTAAGCCGGAAAAAAATGAAATATATGTTGTGACCCGTGTAGAAGTGGAACTAAAATAAACAGTGAACTCCTCCTGCCTCGGTCGTAACACATAGTAGATCTGAACTAAACTTGCCATCGAAAATTAAATCTGGTCTGAAATGGCATAAGGAGTCTGATTTGGAGGCATTTAAAGTCTGTGCATTTTTAATTAAGTTGAATTAGCTCTCAGATTCTTTTAAGGATGTGCTAATTGTTAATTACTGCCTGTAAATCACTCCGTTACTGAAAATCAACTATTACAAATGTGGTGTCTCTTTCAGTTTTTAATTGTTGTTGGATATTTTAAAAATGTTACATTTAAAACTTTAAAGTTTTTCCTTTATGGCTCTTTTCTCTCTCACTTAATCCAATCTTTCCTTCCTTTTAACTTTATTTCTCTTTCTGTACCGGATTTGGTATTCTAACTTCAGCCACTTTAAATTACAATTCTTTTTCAGTCCACGTGCTGTTTATTTTGCAATCCTTCAATCTGAATTCATAAGGAGATACACATTTGATTGTATTGTTCACTCAAGTACCCGGTGCCAAATTCCATAGTTGTAAGTTTTTCAGTTTGCATTTCCAGCACTTGTGGCACAAAATATCGTCAAAATTTAACTAATGGTCGCTGGTGTTAGATTCACTCCCACAACAAATTATGGTCCATTGTGTACCATTCCTAAACTTCACCAATATTTCACTGGCAACATACAACCTATAATTAAAAAGGGTACATTATGTATCTACAGAACATCAGAACAACTGAGAAGGGATCAGTCATATACGGACTGTAGTTTACTCTCAGAACGGAGAAATATTGTATGACAGAGAGGAAAAGGAGAAAACACAAAAGGTAGTGAAAAAGACATTGAACAGAATGGGAAAAATTATTTAGTTACGCTGTACTGTGATTTTAACAATTTCTTCCTTACCGTTCTCAGCCAAAGCAGCAGCCACTTCATTCTGAGTGGAATAAATGTTGCAGGCAGCCCATCTGCATTGTGCTCCAAGGGCAGCAAGTGTCTCCATCAGTACCTGCAGCATCAGAAATTTAACAAGGTCGAGAGATCACAAAAAAGGGAGGGAACACCAGACATGTTTTCACTGAGTAGTTACATGTGAACAAAGAAGTAAACCTTAGGGTTCAGCATTTGTATAACCACATATTTTAAAGTTTACAATTCCTTCCTCCCCCAAATTACCCCACATAACTGCACAATCTGCCTCTGTGAAGCATCCTTCAGCACCTCACTTTACCCAGGAGAAAACTCATTTACAAGCATTTCAGTCTTGTTTAACAGATTGGAGTAAAGACAATTCAGCCATCTCATTAGCCCGGCTCAGTGATTTTTCAGTGTACTAACTGAAAATCTGCACACAATGTTAGATTTACCGTCCACTAGGTTGCTGGATAGAAAAAGTAACCCAGATAAATCACAGCAGTTTAAGGAAAAGCACCACAGTTTGTATTAGCGGCTCGTTGTACAAGAACTGTGATTACACTAATCATACTAGCTAATTATACTGGTAAATCATTTTAAATGACAAAGATCAAGTTACTGGTGAAACTATAATTTTACCAGTAAAATACAAATAACCACTAGAGATACCAGTAAAATAGGCTCACACAAGATCCCAATTCCTATCTAGTGATTCCTGCTGGAATGAAATGTGTGTGTGAACGTCCAGGACAGAGTCTGGCTTGGCTGTCTCATCCCTGCAGGTGTCTAGGGTCAAACATGAAGAATAGCCACTTGGGTGAGCTTACAAAGGGCCACTGAAACCCCACCGTCTCACCCCAGCATGTTAGAAATACACTCAGCATAAATTATCAGCTTGAGAAAATGATAAGATAAAGAAAAGAGTCACAGAGTTGGTGACAGTTTAAGAGCATAAGCTAGTCTATTATTGAGGACAATCATACAGTGATTAACTAATTTTATACAATCTGCTGTAATAATGAGAGGCTATGCAAGTACCACTAACCCAAATGCAGGAAAACAGGAAAAAATATGATCCTCTATGAAATAAATGGAATTGTGGATGTACCAGATAATGCAATGTCTGCTGGTGGTGCTGTTTCTCATAGCTCAGCAGTGCCACCTGCAGGAACATGTATGATACTGCTGTTTGCTACACAGCCATTGAAATTAACAAAGTGGAATAGCTGCAAGTGTAAAACACCAAACTATAAAACTGACGTTTTGAAGATGAAAGCAATCTGATTAAAAACACATGGCTTCATAGATATCACATGGCACACCTTCACAGCGTGGGGTAAATGGCGCAACATTCATTTTATCAAGTTAAGGTGCTTTGGGTGAATGCAATACTACAGATGGCACATGAACCTGGTGATGAACAAAGTATTGGCAATTGTTTAATGTGCTGCTAGTTCTTGCCTTCCCTTCATCTCCCTATTTCTGGCTCTAGACGCACAGATTTCAGTATAGGAAAGATTTAATAGTTAAAGGAGCAAAAATAAAGTTTTATAACTAAGTATGAGGAAAATTAGATTTAAAAGTGCTGAGAGATAATCTACAATCACGATGGAAAAGGGCATCAGTATGGAGGAAGGATTGTTCTTTTCTCTACTAGTACACTGCATCACGAGATGAGGTACAGAAGATGGTTGAAGCTCTATGGACAATGCCCTTCAATTCTAACCTCAGAAGAACATCCTCTGTTGCACTAGTGTTCCGCAGGGATCAGTGCTAGGACCTTTGCTATCTGTAGTATATATAAATGATTTGGTGGAAAATGTAGCTGGTCTGATTAGTAAGTTTGCGGATGACACAAAGGTTGGTGGAGTTGCGGATAGTGATGAGGATTGTCAGAGGATACAGCAGGATATAGATCGGTTGGAGACTTGGGCGAAGAAATGGCAGATGGAGTTTAATCCTGACAAATGTGAGGTAATGCATTTTGGAAGATCTAATACAGGTGGGAAGTATACAGTAAATGGCAGAACCCTTAGGAGTATTGACAGGCAGAGAGATCTGGGCGTACAGGTCCACAGGTCACTGAAAGTGGCAACGCAGGTGGATAAGGTAGTCAAGAAGGCATACGGCATGCTTGCCTTCATCGGTCGGGGCATAGAGTATAAAAATTGGCAAGTCATGCTGCAGCTGTACAGAACTTTAGTTAGGCCACACTTAGAATATTGCGTGCAATTCTGGTCGCCACACTACCAGAAGGACGTGGAAGCTTTGCAGAGGGTACAGAAGAGGTTTACCAGGTTGTTGCCTGGTCTGGAGGGCATTAGCTATGAGGAGAGGTTGGATAAACTGGGATTGTTTTCACTGGAACGACAGAGGTGGAGGGGCGACATGATAGAGGTTTACAAAGTTATGAGTGGCATGGACAGAGTGGATAGTCAGAAGCTTTTTCCCAGTGCGGAAGAGTCAGTTACTAGGGGACATAGGTTTAAGGTGCGAGGGGCAAAGTTTAGAGGGGATGTGCGAGGCAAGTTCTTTACACAGAGGGTGGTGAGTGCCTGGAACTTGCTGCCGGGGGAGGTGGCGGAAGCAGGTACGATAGCGACGTTTAAGAGGCATCTTGACAAATACGTGAATAGGATGGGAATAGAGGGATACGGTCCCCAGAAGTGCAGAAGGTTTTAGTTTAGACAGGCATCAAGATTGGTGCAGGCTTGGAGGGCCGAATGGCCTGTTCCTGTGCTGTACTGTTCATTGTTCTTTAGTGTTATTTTCCACTTGCATCTAGGAGTTGGGTGCAGAAAACAAAAACTCATTTCACACAGTAACCTACAGAAAGAACTTTAATTTCATCAGGCTGGGCTGGATTGTAACAGGGTTCTGGAAAGCGTGCTAATTAAGCAACTCACCATGTACCCCCTTGATTTTAATAATTAGAAATTTAAGTTTGGACACTCACCGCAGTCTGGGCTGTAATGTGAGTGCAGCCGACTATCTTGGCTCCAGCCAATGGCTTTTCTCCCTGGGCTCGTTTCCGTAGAGCCATGAGTGCTGGCATCTCTGCACCAAAACAACAGTAAGCACAGAATGAGCAATGAAGACCTTTATTGCAGCAGATGGCTGCTTGGTTAACATTATGACTTTACTGTGGGAACTCCAAGTTGCTCTGTTTTAATCTACAGCTGACAACAAAATGAAACACTAATGAAAATAACATTTAAAAATGTTAAAGGTAGAAAACATTCGGATTTTTAACATCCTACTGGATAGCACCAACCATGGAGAGAGCATCACACAATACTGAGAAAACCACATCACATTCTCTTCTGCCATAACTGAACAAAAGGGAACATTTTCTATATCTAGCAAGAATCATGTATGCAGGTTTCCAGTTTCAAGTTAAAATTACCTAATCCTAACATATGGAAAGGATGAGCAGGAAAAGACTGGCTGGTCTATCAAGCTTGCCTCACACTCCTGTTGCCTGGAGCATCATGGCTAGACTGTTCTTACCCTGAGAAGGCATTTAATGTCCAGGGAGAAGCAAAAGGGAAAAAAAAGGGAGAAAAAATCCAGGGTCAATAAGGGACAATACCTTTCAAAAATTCGTCTCCAATACCCCCATGCAATTGAACCCAGTCCAGGAGATCACACTGACCATGTGTATGTTATCTGTTAATCCACTTACCTTCTACACGATGTGATCTCTGCCCCAGTTAAGAACCAGTCGAGCTCCCTCTTGAAGGCATAGAGAGTCAGCACCCACCGCACCAGTCAGCAATGCATTCCAGAGGCTCACTACTCTCTGGGAAAAGAAGAACCATCTAACATCCAGTCTATTCCTACTTTTGCTTAATTTAAATGCATGTCCCCTGCTCCTCCTCAATCTGTTAAATTTGAGTAATCAATCTATCAATAGGCACACAATCCAGTCCTTTCATTATTTTATATACTTGAATACGATACCTAATACTTTGCTCCATTGCAGTCCCAGGCTTCTGTTTCAGCTAACATCCTGCCAGTTGTTGCTTGCCTCAGTTTGGAAGACTGCTGACAAGCAGTGAACCCCAATAAACAGCTTCATGCAGTGGTTAGTATGGTTTGGCCAGCAGTTCATTCCATAGTAATCAATGTATGGCAAGGGACATGTTTCAGGTGACAGTCACTCATTACACAGAGAATACTATCTGTGGGCCATGCTACTTCCAAACAACAGCATTCATTATCTTGTTTAAGTCAGAACTCCTGATGGCCACAAAGCAAGATTTTTTTTTTTAAATTGAATCCTCTGGTGAAAACATTTACATGTATATTTTATGAAGCTGTTGTACCTTTTGATTGCATGGTGCTTTGTACGAGGAGTGTGTTGATACAACTAGGTTTCTTGGCAAACCCTGTTGAGCAGACTGAACCAAAGGGCTGTGGCAATCTTTTTGGTCTTAGTTTCTGGGATTAGTTGGGTCTGGGATGAAGAGGGATGATAGTACTTGCTGGTTGGGGTCATTGGTCTTCATGGCAAATGGTGGGTCACTGTACTGGGAAGGGCAGAGCAGTTTATGCTTACTGGGCTTCCAGGAATGGGTCCCAGACTACTTAGTATTTCTCAGTTTTCAGGTCGAGACTGGAAATTACTTGTTCTGGTTAGGGTAGAATAATAACTGGCTCTTACATAGAAACAGGCCAACTTATCTGTGCTGGTATCTATGCTCCACGTGAACCTCTAAACAGAGAGCACAAGTACATAATTAGTGAGCCTCATTTTAAAAAGTATCCACAGCCTTGCCCCATGTCTTTGCAAATTTCTCCAGTCTTGCACCCACTACCACACTATTTGGTCCTCTGACTCTGGCCCCTTCCTTCACCCCAGTATTAGCAGCACAGTCTTCAGATGCCTCAGTCCAATACACTGGAACACCTTCTATAAATTTCTACACCTCTCCACTTCTCTTGCCTCCTTTTTAAACCATCTCAAAAACCTATCCTTCCAACTAAACTTGGAGTCACCCTTCCTAATCCCACCCTCCATGGTTCAGCTCGTTTTTTTCCTATCTCTATTTGTGAAAAACCTTGAGACATTGAAGGTTCTAATATAAATTCAAGACTTTGCTATACTTGTGTCTTATTCACATTGTAGTCTTGCAGTCATTAGATGGCTCAGTGAATGGGATGAATACATGTTAATGAAGCCACCAGTTTAACCACAGCCCTTAAGTCCCTACTTAACAAAAAAAAAGCAAGCTTCCTATCTCAGTCAGGTCAATAGAGGAAAAGCTCTTCATTAGACACAACAGAAGCTAGTAGGAAGACTTCAGGTAGCCTGCTTATTGCAGGGAACCCTTGCTTGTCAATGATGGTCAGTATGTTTTGGCATGAACCCACTGTTCTTTCAAGAAACCAGTTCAGAGTGCTGCAAAATAGATAAAACACATCAGAATTGATGACTCTATAGAATCATCTCTCACCTTGTTCTGCAATTTCAATCTCCCTTCGCCCAAAGTCTGCCTGCTTGATGTTCTTGATGCAAAAGTCACTGCTGGCCTTCGAATTTTTCTGCTGCTTGTCACGTGGTGATGTTTCATCATCTGAGCTATCTGTGTAGGATGCCGCTAGGGGCAAATGAGAAACAGTGAACAATCAATGCAACAGACAAATATTAACACTTTCATCTAACACCTGCCCTATTTAATGTTAAGCTGGGTATGCAGACAGGTAGGCCATGAACCCCTCCACAACTTTATCAACGAGGCTGTTCAGAAACATTACAAAAAAACTAAATTCTAAGAACACTTTGAATGGTACAAACTGTGTGAGCAGTTAGTCCTGATTAGGCAATGGTGCATGGACAGACTGCATGTTTGAGTGTCCACTATTTTGACCTTCTGGTTAATAACACTGACTCACATCCGAGACCCTGTCAATTAATGTGGGCACAGGTCATGAAGTGTTGTGTTGAGCACCGACTGATTTGCAAATATATTTGAATCAGTTGGTAATTCATGACGCCGACTTCTTAAAATCCCTCACAGCACTTCAAATTTAATACAATTTTACAAATGAATAATCTTTAGCCAAAGCTCAAGTTACATTTTTGTTGAAAGAAGTAAACTGGCTAAAGTTTAGGTGAAAGATTAAAGGGAATGTGCACTCTTAGCAGTATCTCTCAGTCACCTTTCGTTACCGTATTTTGGGAGGACTAACGAGACAAGGGAATATACAATGGATGGTAGGACCCTAGAAAGTACAGAGGGTCAGAAGGACCTTGCTGTACATGTCCACAGATCACTGAAGGCAGCAGCACAGGTAGATAAGGTGGTTAGGAAGGCATATGGGATACTTGAAATAAAAACAAGAAATGCTGGAAATACTCAGCAGGTCTGGCAGCATTTGTGGAGAGAGAAGCAGAGTTAACGTTTCAGATCAGCGACCCTTCTTCAGAACTGAAGAACAGTTCTGAAGAAGGGCCACTGACCTGAAACGTTAACTCTGCTTCTATCTCCACAGAGGCTGCAGACCTGCTGAATATTTCCAGCATTTCTTGTTTTTTATTTCAGATTTCCAGCATCTGCAGTATTTTGCTTTTATTATATGGGATACTTGCCTTTATTAGCCAATGGCATAGAATATAAGAGCAGGAAGGTTATGATGGAGCTGTATAAAACGCTAGTTAGGCCACAGCTGGAGTACTGTGTACAGTTCTGGGCACCACACTACAGGAAGGATGTGATTGCACTGGAGAGCGTGCAGAGGAGATTCACCAGGACGTTGCCTGGGCTGGCGCATTTCAGCTATGAAGAGACTCTGAAAAGGCTAGGGTTGTTTTCCTTAGAGCAGAGAAGGCTGAAGGGAGACCTGATTGAGGCATACAAAATTATGAGGGGCATTGATAGATTAGATAGGAAGAAACTTTTTCCCTTAGCGGAAGGGTCAATAACCAGGGGGCATAGATTTAAGATAAGGGAGGTTTAGAGGGGTTTTGAGGAAAGATTTTTTCACCCAGAGCGTGGTTGGTATCTGGAATGCACTGCCTGAAGAGGTGGTAGAGGCAGGAACCATCACAACATTTAAGAAGTATTTAGATGAGCACTTGAAACGCCATAGCCTACAAGGCTACAGGCCAAGTGCTGGAAAATGGGATCAGAATAGGTAGGTGCTTGATGGCCGGCACAGACACGAAGGGCCGAAGGGCCTGTTTCTGTGCTGTATAACTCTATGACTCTATAACAGAAACCTCATATGCTGGCTTTATACTCGGAGTCAGAAAGGTCTCTGTGGGCATGCAAGGCTCATCCTCCAATATAAAGATCTACAGAGAGCTTACAGGTGTGATTGGTTCCCCACATCCATTATAGAACTGGCTCCCTTATCCAGACAGAAGTATCGAGGGCCCAGAATGCCTTTAGACTCTGGAACCTTTTTTTTTAAAAAAAGGATGGAATGCAACAGGGAGACTGACATCTGCACTCCAACAGTGTAGAAGCACCTATAGTCAGATTAGGTTGTGTTATTAGCAGTACTGCAAATAATGCCAGGTGCTTAAGTTGTGTCTTGAAACATACAGGGCCAATTCCACACAATTTACAAAGCCCCAAACACCAATAAAGATCATAAATGTTTCAGAACCTGTAATTTCAAAACCATCACTGGATGGTGTGTTGTGCTGCGTTTAAAGGTGCTTATTTTTTTTGTACATTTATTACCCATCCCTAATTGCCCTAAGGTGGTGGCCCTTCTCCTTGAATTGCTGCAGTTACACCATTCTGACTTGGAACTATATTGCCATTCCTTCATTGTCGCTGGGTCAAAATTCTGGAACTACCTCTCTCAACAGCACTGTGGATGTACCTACACCACAGGGACTGCAGCAGTTCAAGAAGGTGGCTCACCACCAGCATCTCGAGGGCAATTGGGGATGGGCAACAAATGCTGGCCTTGCCAGCAACGTTCATATCCCACGAATGATTTTCTTTTTAAAAAGTCCTTGTGGTGACATTACTCTCATGATGATGCTAGGTAGGGAATTCCAGGATATTGATCAAGCAGCGATGAAGGCACAGCAAAATGACCAAGTTAAAATGGTGCTTGGCTTGGAAGGGAACTTAGAGGTGATGGTGTTCCTACAACATTGCTGCTCTTATCCTTCTCTATGGTGGAGATGTGTTGTCCAAGTAACCTTGATGTGTACATCATGCATACTACAGCCACAGTGGTGGATATTGAGTCTAGTGGCAGGGACACTGATCAAAAAACTGCTTGTATCCAGGATAGAGGCAAGTATCCCATTAAAGTGCTGTAGATAGCCTCGTAGACAGTAAAGAATTTTTAAGGTGTCAGGAGTTGTGCCACTCATTGCTGAATATGCAGTCTCTGCTCTGTTCCTGTAGCCATGGTGTTGATATAGCTGGTGCAGTTAAGCATCTGTTCAATGGTGAACCCCAAGATGTTGATGGTGAGGAACTCAGCATTGGTGTTGCCACTGGAGGTCAAGGGGAGGTTTGAAATGGTCATTAACTGGCACTTATGTGGCACAACTGTTACTTGCCATTTGTCAGCCCAAACCTGGATATCATCCAGGTTCTGCTGACACTTCAATGGGGTGCTTCATTTTCAGAGAAATCTCAGAATGGAATTTAATCCTGAGAAATGTGAGGTGATGCATTTTGCGAGCACTAACAAGGCAAGGGAACATACAATGGATGGTAGGACCCCAGGAAGTACAGAGGGTCAGAGGGACCTTGCTGTACTTGTCCATAGATCACTGAAGGTAGATAAGGTGGTTAGGAAGGCATATGGGATACTTGCCTTTATTAGTCAAGGCCTAGAATATAAGAGCAGGGAGGTTATGACGGAGCTGTATAAAATGCTAGTTAGGCCACAGCTGAAGTACTGTGTACAGTTCTGGGCACCACACTATAGGAAGGATGTGATTGCACTGGAGAGGGTGCGGAGAAGATTCACCAGGATGTTGCCTGGGCTGGAGCATTTCAGCTATGAAGAGAGACTGGATAGGCTAGGGTTGTTTTCCTTAGAGCAGAGAAGGCTGAGGGGAGACCTGATTGAGGTATACACAATTATGAGGGGCATTGATAGGAAGAAATTTTTTCCCTTAGCGGAGGGGTCAATAACCAGGGGGCATAGATTTAAGGTAAAGGACAGGAGGTTTAGAGGGGAGTTGAGGAAAAAAAATTTCACCCAGAGAGTGGTTGGAATCTGGAACATACTGCCTGAAGGGGTGATAGAGGCAGGAACCCTCACAACATTTAAGTAGTATTTAGATAAGCACTTGAAATGCCATAGCATACAAGGCTACAGGCCAAGTGCTGGAAAATGGGATTAGGATAGGTGTTTGATGGCCGGCACAGACATGATGGGCCGAAGGACCTGTTTCTGTGCTGTATAACTCTATGACTCTGATTGTGAATAGAACAGAACATTGGAATTGTTCGCAAACAGTCCCAATCTTGCCATACTGATGGGGGAAAGTTCATTGATGCAGCAGCTGAAGATGGTTGGACTGGGACATTTCCCTAAAGAATTCCAGCAGTGATCTCTTGGCCTCCAACAACCACAACTATCTTCTTTTATGTCAAGGACAACTCCTGTGCCCCGAAGAGTTTTCTCTTTGGCTGCCATTGACGTCAGTATTTCCAGGGCTCCATATTTGGTCAAATGTTGCCTGGATTTCATTCCAATCATGAAGTTCTGTAGTTACATTATTAGTATCTTTCAAAGTTGAAGTTATCACTGCTCCTTCATTTCACAAACATGGAAACAGCCAATGTAAATTATATACGTGGCTTTGAAATGCAAACTTCTGTTCATGGGTTGCCTGTATTAGCGAACAAAAAATATCATGGTTATGTAGATGGATGTCTCCTGAAATCAGTTCTGACAATTACTAACAGTACTGAAACACCATAAAATCTACCTTTGTGCAGACACAGTGGGTGGAGAAAGAAAAGTAAGAGGACAATAAGCAAACAGTCTTCCCGTCATCTCATGCCTGCTCCAAATATCCAGGCGTTAGTAACTGTATGCCATCTTCCAAATAAAAGGACATTTGCAGGGATGACAATTGCCAGAGAGAATGTCCCACAGGCAGAGCAACAAATTTAAAGAAAAAAAGAAAAAAAAAACACCAAAATTTGAAGATTATGATATGCTGGTATTTCAAAACATGTTAGAGGCTCTTTTAGAAATATGACACATTGAAACTTTTACTGTCTTTGAATGTTATGTAGAGAAAACTATATTGGGAGCAGTTACAAGTGGGATATCTCAAAGGGGTCATAGAGTCGTACAGCATAGAAACAGGCCCTTCGGCCCACCACGTCCATGCTGACCATAATGCCTATCTATACTAATCCCACCTGCCTGCATTAATTCTATATCCCTCTATGCCTTGCTCATTCAAGTACCTGTCCAGATGCCTCTTAAATGTTGCTACTGTTCCTGCCTCCACCACCTCCTCTGGCAGCTCATTCCAGGTACCCACTATCCTTTGTGTGAAAATTTACCCCTTTGATCCCCTTTAAACCTCCTCCCTCTCACCGTAAATCTATGCCCTCTAAATTTAGTCACCCATACCATGGGAAACAGACTCCAGTTATCTACCCTATCCCCATTCTTGGCAACACTTGTCCTTGCCCTATTCTATGCCCAAGGTAGGTCACTCTCATTTTTGCAAATTCTCTTTTGGCCAGGATTACTACTAAATCAGCTGCTTGTATTTTTTTTAAACAGGAGTTTCTAACTGTTTCAAGTGTTCCTTCCAAGTGTTACTGTATACCAGCACGTCATCAAGATAAACTAAAGTTAGAAACGCTGGCTACCAATTCATTTGTCTCTGAAAAGTTGCTGGGGCATATTTTAGCCTGAAAGGCATCACTCGGTACTGGTAAAGATTGCATAGTGTGACAAAAGCTGATTTTTTTTTAAAAGGAACTTGCCAGTATCCCTTTAACAAATCTATCTTTGTAAGAAAGATGGCACTGCCCACTCTGTCATACAGTCTTCCAAGCGAAGAATTGGTTGGAAGTCTGCCTTTGTTCCTGCATTAACTTCTCTGTAGTGTATGCAAAGTCTGGTTGACCCATCAGGTTCAGGCACTAACACTATTGGTGAGCTCCAGCTGCTTTGACTAGGTTCAATTAAGTTATTTTCCAGCATGAATTCTGCTTTTACCTGGGCCTGTTTGTCTGGACTTAAGCAGTAAGGATGCTGCTTTATAGGAACAGATTCTCCTATATCCACATCATATGTGGCTAAGGATGTACATTCTGGCTTATTCCTACAGACTCTTAAATGCTGTGAGGAGTCCTGTTAGGTCTTCTCATTGTTCTGCATCTAAATACGAAAGCATGGTGTTCAATCTTCCTAGCAATTCTGTATTAGCTAACTGTAGGAGGTTCAATCTGAGAATTGTCTAGGCCTCCTTCTGCCTCATCCTCACTATCCCTTTCATTCTTCATGGTCCCCATTACCTGACATACCTGTACTTGCTTATCCTGCTCCCTGTAATAATATTGCTTTAACATATTGACATGACACAGTCAACTCTTTTTCCGGAGATCTGGGGTGTCAAGCAAAAAATTTACCTTACCAATTCTTTTGACCATTTTACACAGATCACTGAACCGTGCTTTTAATGGTTTACCCTGTAAAGGTAATAATACTAATAATTCATCCCCTGGTTGAAATGTTCGGGTCTTTGCATGCTTGTCTGGCCATTTTTTCATAGTGGTTTGGGATGCTTTAAGGTGTTCATGAGCCACACTGTAAGCTTTCATGAGTCATTCCCAGAACACGGATACACAGTATAGTATAGAAGATTCATTCACCAGTTCTAAAAATCTTTCTTTAATTAGTTTTAGAGGACCTCTTATTTCATGTCCGTAAACTAATTCAAAAGGACTAAAACCTGTATACTCATTCGGTGAATCTCTAGTGGCAAATAAAACAAAAAGGCTAACCCTTTATCCCAATCATGGGGATATTCATGACAGTATGCCCCCTGATCATTGTTTTGAGGGTCTGATGGTACCTTTCTAAAGCTCCCTGTGTCTGTGGGTAGTATACTGAAGACTTTAACTGTGTGATACCCAAATTACCCACAACTTTTTGAAATATTTTAGACATAAAATTGGAACCTTGATCTGAATGAACCTCAATTGGTAATCCACATTTACTAAAGAATTGGGTTAACATCTCCCACTATATTAGCAGTAATTGTCCTCAAGGGAATGGCCTCTGGGAATCGAGTAACCATATCCATGATAGTGAGTATACATTGGTGTCCCGCTTTTCTTTTCGGTAAGGGTCCTACGCAGTCTATCAATACCCTAGTAAATGGCTCCCCAATAACTGATATGGAAATTAGAGTGCCAGTTTTATGGCAGGTTGTGGTTTTCCCACAATCTGGCAAGTATGGCATGTTTTACAAAACTACACCACGTCCTTGGTAAGACCTGGCCAGTAATACCGTTGACTTATGTGTGATTTGGTCTTCTCGATCCCCATATGTCTTGCTATAGGAATTTCATGCGTTAATCTTAATAATTCCCAGCGATACTTAGGTGGTACCACTACCTGTCGAACAGCCATCTGTTCTTCGTCCACTGGTCTGTGAGGTGGTCTCCATTTCCTCATCAGAGCCATATCTTTAACATAATAGCCTTCTGGAACTCCTTTTGCCTCAGCTTCTGTCAGAGCTGAATGTGCCACTTTATTTAACTCTGGATCAGCTTGTTGTGCTGTGGTCAGAGATGATTTATTAAACATTTCATTTGAATTATCTAAATCCTCAAAGAACATTCCAGATATTCCGCTATCAGTCTGTGATGCCAATTTTACCGAAAATGGAACTTGTTTAGCCATTGCTCGAGTTACTACACATGAAGGAAAAACGCCTGAAACTTTTTCCTGCAATTGTTCTGTCTCTTTAACTTCACTTGCTTCCTCTGTGACTACAGGAGAAGCTAATACTTTTGCTCAGGCCAAATCATTCCCCAGGAGTAGGTCAATTCCATCTACCGGCAAACTATTGTCAACTCCTACAGTTACCATCCCAGACATTAGGTCACACGCTAGGTGCACTCGATACAAAGGTACAGGTATATACTCCCCACCAATACTGTTCACTAAAACTTCAGCATTCAGTGTGCTCTCTGGTGGAAATGTTATGTCTTTTCCCTGCAAAAAAGATTTTGGGTTGCTCCTGTATCCCCAAGTATAACTATAGGTTTGCCTGCCTCACTTGAGGGATAAAGAGTTACTTTTCCTTTTGACAAGAATTCCCTGTAACTCTCAGGTATCTTATTCGTAACCCCTACACTCACATTGGTTTTTGTATTTGGTTTTATAGCTGCCGTCAAAGCTACTGCCTGATCTGCTGTACTCTCAGTCAGAGCCCCTTTCTTTGCATTAACCCCAACAAGTCCCATAGATTTACCTCGCAATTTCCAGAATTCCGAACAAAGATGTCCCACCTTGTGACAATGATAACACTTCGGCTTGTGGATCTCACTTCCACCCTCAGCACCTTCTTTTCTGGCCTGAGGGGGGATCCTGGGGCATTCCCAGCTGTCCGTCTTGTCCCCAGCTACTTACCTTCCTTTCACTCTCCCACCTTCTATCCTTTTTGGGTTTGTAGAGGTGAAGGACAAAGGTTTTGGGCTTATACACAAGCTCAAAGGGGAGCCCGTTGACGTACTGTCCTTGGATTTCCAGAAGACATTTGACAAGATGCCACATAAAAGGTTATTGTGCAAAGTAGGAGCTCATGGTCTAGGGGGTAACATATTAGTATGGATAGAAGATTGGCTGGCTGGCAGAAAACAGAGTATGCATAAATGGGTCCTTTTCTGATTGGCAGGATGTGATGAGTGGAGTCCCGCAGGGGTCTGTACTGGGGCCTCAACTTTTTAGAACTTACATCAATGACTTAGATGAGGGGAGCGATGACATGGTAGCTAAATTGGCAGATGTCACAAAGATAGGTTGGAAAGTATGTTGTGAAGAGGACACAGGAGGTTGCAGACCGAGTGAATGAGCAAATATCTGGCAGATGGAGTATAATGTAGGAAAATGTGAAGGTGTTCACTTTGGCAGGAAGAATAAAAAAAGCAGAGTATTACTTAAATGGAGAACGACTGCAGAATTCTGAGGTGCAGAGGGAACTAGGTGATCTAGTGCAGGGGTCACAAAATGTTAGTATATAGGTACAACAAGTAATAAAGAAGGCTAATAGAACGCTATCCTTTCTTACAGGAGGAATTGAAAATAAAAGGATGTTACGCTTCAGTTATACCGGGCATTGGTGAGACCACATCTCAAAAACTGTGTGCAGTTTTGGTGTCCTTATTTAAGGAAGGATGTAAATGTGTAGAAGGCGGTTCAGAGGAGGTTTACTAGATTGATACCTGGAATGAGCGGGTTGGACAGGCTGGGCTTGTTTTCACTGGAGTTTAGAAGAGTGAGGGGAGACTTGATTGAAGTACATAAGATCCTGAATGATCATAACAAGGTGGATGTGGAAAGGATGTTTCCTCTTGTGGGTGAGTCCAGAACTAGGGGGCACTGTTTTAAAATTAGGGGTTGCCATTTAGGACAGAGATGAGAACTTTTTTCTGAGAGTTTTGTGACTTTGGAACTCTTTGCCTCAGAAGGTGGTGGAAGCGAGGTCATTAAATATTCTTAAGGCGGAGGTAGATAGATTCTTGTTGGGCAAGGGAATCAAGAGTTATCAGGGGTATGTGGGAGTTTGAAATTCGAAACAGAACAGCCATGATCTTATTGAATGGCGAAGCAGGCTCGAGGGGCCAAATGGCCTACTTCTGCTCCTAATTCGTATGTTCATTATGTATATTCAGAATCATCAGCAATGTCCACTGCTTCTCTGGACCTTGAAACCTTTTGGTTCTCTACATGAGTTCTCACTACTAGAGGGAGCGAATTATTATATTCTTCCAGGAGAACCAATTTTCTAAGGTTCTCATACGTGGCTTCCATCTATAATGCCTGTATCCAATTGCTCAAAATTAATTTGCTTTATGCTCTCATATTCTATACAAGTCTGCCCAGCCAATCTCCGGAGGTTCCGAAACTTCTGTCGGTAAGCTCAGTGACTCATACACAGCGAGATAGCCTTTTTTGCCTTCTCATAATCTGCAGAAGCCTCTTCAGAAAGCATGGCATAAATTTCATAAGCTCTGCCCATCAACCTACTTTACGTAAACAGCGTCCAACTTTCCTTTGGCCATTCCATCTGTCTGGCTATCTTTTCAAAATAAATGAAAAATGCCTCTACGTCCCTTTCCTCAAACTTAGGGGGAGCTTGTATCAATTTAAACAGCTTTTCGCAGGGTCCTGAGCTGGATTCAGATTCTTCCTGTCCAGAATGTTCCCTGGAGTCAAGAGCACCCTTTTGGTTTAGTTCCATCTGTCTTAATTTGAATTCCCTTGCTTCTTTTTCACGATCTCTTTGAAATTCAAGCCTACGTCTTTCCAATTCTATTTCTTTTCCTTGGTGAAGCTTAAGTTTTTCCAATTCTATTGCTGTTTCTTTTTCTGTTGTCTGTTGAAGCCTATGTTTTTCCATTTCTTGTTCCTGCTCAAGTTGTTTCAGTTGCAACTAAATTTTAGCTAATTCAACTGCATTACCCTCGATTTACTGTCTTCTTCCAATTCCAAATGTTGGGCTATTACTTCAATTATGTCTGCTTTTTTAGCTCCGGATTTCAATTCTAATGCCAATTGTGCTACCAAATCCTTTAGTTTAACCTTAGTTAAGGTTTGCAAATCATTGAGGGATACATTCTCCTTCCCCAGAAAAGTCACAGCAACTGATAAAGCCATTCCGGTGGTGTAGACGTTACCCAGTACACAAGAAACCTGGTTCTTTTAATTTCCTTTTTCAATTATTATTACTTCACTTACAATTAAACGTGATTGGCATTGGGTTTAATCCCGACAACAGCCCCCAAGTAATGTGTTATGACTGAGGCAGGAAGAGTGCACTGTCAATTCAGTCCAACTTCTCCACAGGTCACAACACATCAATAAATTTCCCACTTACCGAAATAGCCAATTAGATACTCTATTTGTCCTGAGAATAAAGCACACCAACTAGGTTTCTTTAATAAACAAAATTATCCATTTACTATAAACCAAGTCATAACTGATAATGAAATAAATATATACGCGAATTGAAATATTAACGCCCCGTATTTTTTATATCCCAGCCCTCTCTCACACACATACATCCAAAAAAAAAAAACGGGGAACAAAAGGATTTTGGTTTATAGCTGTTACAAAGGAATAGAAGGAATGAGAAAAAAAACTTAGACTGCAATGATCTGGAAGGAAGTCCTTTGGTTTGGCAAGGTGTCCCAAAGTCAAATAGTTGGCTGCCAATAGGAATTTTTCCAGGCAAGATTGATGAATAGTCTGCTTGGAGTAGGCATTCAAAGAAATTCAACTACAAAGGCTTCACATAGGTCTTACAGCAGGTGAGCTGCAACAGAGGTTTTAGTCCTCTCACATTTGACGCAAAGTCCTTTTTTTTTATAAAAGATGCAAGGTTTCGGCAACCATTCAGGATGTCTTTCAAATTACAGGATGTAACAGTACCACTTCATACAAGACTTTGCTTTTCAAGAGCAGGGATTCTTCAAAGAGAAGTAATAGCTTTCTTCTGAATTCCTGGCAGGTCGATCTCAAATTCCAATTGCCTGCTTTAGTCCAAACCCACTGGCTTTTAACAGTTCAAAATGAAACTACTTTTCCAAGCAAGTCTCATACTAATCATAAATTCTCTCTTGTCACAACAAAGGATAGCTCTAAGGTCAACACCCCCTGCCCCCCTCCCCTCCCGCTGTAGTGCTTACTTGAAATCACTCGTTTTCCGGTATTTGTTTACTGGTCAGAACCAGGAACCTCTTGTTGACCTTTCTCTTTATTTTTTTTTTAAAAAGCATCCTTAAAGTTCAGCTGCCTCCAGCTGTTTCAATGTCCATGAAACCCTTTTTTTAAAAAAAAGTTTAAAAAAATATAGATTCCCAAGTTTAACCACAAAAAAATGGAAATTCCGTAACAACACAAAGACAGGGTCATCATTAAATTTCCAACAGATCACCTGATCATAACACCAGGGCTTAGATTTAACCTCAAAAAATCCAAAGCATAAATCACTGGGGTCACTCATTACTAACAAGAGGCAAACAGATTTAACTGGAACACCATGCTGTTTGGGACAGGTGAGCAAGAGAGAGAAGGAGGGAAGACAGCAAAGCCTCAGGAGATTGCCAAGTTTATATGTATTAAACAAAAATAATCAACTAATTTTGTACTTAAATGCCAGGATATGATTTGTAATCCGTGGATCAACTTTCTTAGCTTTTCAGAACTTGTGTAAAAAGGTTCGAGTCCAAGCCTCCTGGGTCCTTCCAATCCTGAGGAATAATTTAACAAGCTTGAAAGGTTCTTGCATTGAGAAACCTTCACCAAGCTTGGATTTTAAAAGACTGCAGATTGTAGTAAAAATAAGAATGAGGAAAGTAAAGAGTTCCACATCTTTGAGGTATAGGGGTGGGGTGGGGAAGAGATAAATAAGAGCAGGGTTGATGCAATGAATCTGGTTTTTAACATAGTGAAGACAAAGGGTTAAGGAAGCACGTGCTGGACCCACCTGGAGCATATATGAGAAAATTTAGCCCTGGATAGTGCATTTTGCCCCAAGGATCAATTTAAATGGTTACAAAAAAAATCACGCACAGAATACCCACAAGTTCTTGATATACAGTCCTGTATCTCCAACACAGAAGTCCTCGAGGCGGCCAACATCCCTAGCTTATACACACTACTGAGTCAGCGGCGCTTGAGATGGCTTGGCCATGTGAGCCGCATGGAAGATGGCAGGATCCCCAAAGACACATTGTACAGCGAGCTCGCCACTGGTATCAGACCCATCGGCCGTCCATGTCTCCGCTTTAAAGACGTCTGCAAACGCGACATGAAATCCTGTGACATTGATCACAAGTCGTGGGAGTCAGTTGCCAGCGTTCGCCAGAGCTGGCGGACAGCCATAAAGGCGGGGCTAAAGTGTGGCGAGTCGAAGAGACTTAGCAGTTGGCAGGAAAAAAGACAGAGGCGCAAGGGAAGAGCCAACTGTGTAACAGCCCCGACAATCAAATTTTTCTGCAGCACCTGTGGAAGAGTCTGTCACTCTAGAATTGGCCTTTATAGCCACTCCAGGCGCTGCTCCACACACCACTGACCACCACCAGGCGCTTACCCATTGTCTCTCGAGATAAGGAGGCCAAAGATGGTGGCAAACTCCCAGCCAGAATAACAAGATCAAAAGATTTGCCTCATATCTCCCTCTTTAGGTATGGTGCACAAAGCCCAAGTGTAAGACTGAAGCTCCCAGAGATCAATCTACGTAGAACAGACTGAGGATCAAATCAGAGGCATCCTGGTGTGCATGACTCAGCAACACACAACATGGTGCATTTAAGCACTGAAACATCAATAGAATGTAACTTTTGGACAGTTTTGAAGCCAAAACTAAAATTGTAATTGTTTTTCTTGGGGGGGGGGGGGGGGTTTGCGGGGGAGCAGAAAAGAACTGCAGTGAAAAATATAAAAGTCAGGATGAGAGGAGAGTACTTTCATTTCTATAACAACTCCTGGTTATTAATATTTCAACTCTGCACATATGCATCCCCAGGCCACTGGGAGGGGGTGAAAGAGCGCAAGCATCCAACTCATAGCCTCGCCTACTACTGTTATCAAGCTGGACAAATAGGAGATACGCAATGGAAAATTCACAATAGTGCAATAGATGATGCTGTTCCGAAGTTGGAGTTAAGGCGTATTATCTGTACTGTACCCAACCTGGGAATAAGTGAAGCCTAAATTCCATTCACCAGCACTAGCATCCCTTATACTCTTCATAGTAAAACTCAAGAGCACCACTGTCATACCTTACAAAGCATTTCATCTGGAATCGGTCAGGTCCCCAAGGATGGCAAACCCCAAGGTGACCAGTCTCAGAGTTACTGTCTTGCTTTACTCAAGCCTAAAAACAAAGCAACTTTTCAGGCTACAACGAACATTAGTATATTCTCTGTTTAATCCCAGTACTTCAGAGTTTGCCTTCTCAGTGTGGGTTGTTATTGCCTCCCCCATTCTGCACCAATAGGTAGCCTTTTATTCCCTTTAAAAGTCACAAGATCCTGGTTACGGTACAAGTGAGCTCTGGTAAGTGAATGATTACTTTAAACAAGCTCAAATGGTGTGCTTTCAGATATACAATAGTAGTCACAGATACAGATGCTTCTACTGTCCTTGCAGTGTGAGATTAACATGTACAGTTTGTAATGCCATTTGACTTCCGATACATATTTGTCAATCAAATTAATGAAAGCTTGGATGCAGGTGTTGGGGGCTGTGGTGGGAGGAACAGAAAGAGCGACAAGAAGGTTTCACAATTTTGAGATTACATCTATAATTATCCAAATTGATATTACGTGCTAAGGCAAAGGAGAGATTACTGATTATAAAAGTATGGCTTATTGTATAATGCTGTCATCCTTCACCTAAATAAACAATTCTTGCCTGACTACCTTAGCAATAACTTTAGAGATTAGAAGTTTAGGTAAAATAAAACTAAATCAGCTTCTTTAAGGAGTGACTTTCCTTGATTTCAAGAGCCTTACATTGTATATATGTATATAATTATACACATAAGCAATGATCTCCCTTCTCAATTATTTCTGATGGCTTTGTATCTCAGCAAATTATACGCCTGTTCCATGCAGTCTAACAATTTAATGCTCACAACAGTTTCTTGTCTTACAAAGTGCTGCTTGAGGTAATTAAACATTTTAATGCTTTATTACTACATACATTAACCAGGTCAGTTTACTCAAAGTAAGCATATTTAAAAATAAATTTTGTTTTTCCTCGAGTGACCTTCTCAGCAAATTTACCCTTCTACGTTCCACACAAAGAGATTGCTTGAACTGCAATCTTCAAAGGGTTTACTTTGAAAAACAAGCAGTCAGGAAAGTACCACAGCAAGGCTGTGTGGAAAAACACAATTTTTAAAATGCCAAAAGGAGATAGAAGTTGGAATAATTTAAGTAAAAAGTTTCTCTTTTTGCCTTCATGGAAACAAGAAAATTAGCTATTGGCCAGATTAGGACTGGTGAGTATGCAAAAATAGGCTATTTGGCATTAACTGATCCAGGGTCAAACTCATCAGCTGATGTGATTTACCATAAGAGAAGGTAACTCCAGGGATTCAGTTCATGCAGGATAAGTGTCTATCATGATCAGTCCCAACTCACTGCTTCAGGATATACTTTGAAGACATGAGATCTCACGCAACTGTCTCTAAGATCTTCTCTATTATAACCATTACGAGTGGACATTAGTCTAAGGTGTCCCAATAGCTTTCCACATTTTCCTTGTTGAATACAACATTCATGTGAAGTAGCTAATAATCTAGTAGTTAGCATAGAATTTCATACCCTCTCCCAGCCCATAAAGTTAATAAAAGGTATGTTTTAGCGTGGTGGTGAGCAATACAAAACTATAAGTAGCAGGATCTTTGCTGAGTTAACTGATATCAGTCAGGCAGTGGTAGAAGCCCTATAATTGGCCTTAGTTCTTAGATTTTGGGGAGGGGAGAAGAGAAAGATTGAGTAATTCTCAAGCCTGATCACTATCTAATGGCTCCTGCAGCAAAATGTATCGATGACAGCACCAGATTTGACTGTGAAGCTCCAGTCTCCCCAGGTCGAACAGTCTGATAATACTCACTGTCTGAGTTCACACATGACAAACGGTCATTAGGTGAGATATTGAAAGGCTGCTACTGCCCAATGAATTATAGACTAGCGTTGTCAACATCTTCTGGAGAAAAAAACTGAAGGGAAAATACCCCAAAAAATATGGATTTGGAAATTTTTGTTGGTGATATTCAGTGAACAAACACTTAATGCACTCGTAAGATATTCATAGCTCTGCTATACAATTGCAATTAGCCTGTTAATTTAAAATAGGTTAACCCCTCCACTAAAAAAAAAGTGTCATGTAGATGTGTTTATCCAGTAACATTGTTGTCAGTAATTTTCAGTTTTATTCACAGCACCTCCTTGCTTCCAAAAGGGGACACAAAATCAAGTTCACTGTAAAGGACACTATCTCAAGGTGGTTTATCTTCCCAGCTGCAAAATGGCTTCCTCGTCTGTCCTTTTTGAGGTGAGATGCAATTGCCGCAGGTGAGTTTACACTGGGACAAGTGATCGCTTTCTCATACCTGTCACTACGAACAGCTTCATTTTTTCCAAACTATTTCTACCATCTGCTTACCATTATTTTGATTAGACATACCCATCAGTTCTGGAGAGAAGAAAAAAAAAGAAGCTGGTTAGTGGCTTGTTCCATCATTATATATAGAACGATGGCAAGATGCAGGCAGATTTGAAGCAAACAGCAAGCGATCACTTGGAGGTTAATGCAGTTCTGTGCAAGGCCATGATCAGATTCCAGTAATAATTGCAGCGTGATAAATCCTTAATAACTCAAGAATAAAGCTGTTAATTGTGTAGGCAGGAGTAGTTATACCTAACTTTCCTCTCAACAGTACAGCAATAATACAAAGCACTGAGCTCTTTAGATTAATCCTTTGCACAGGCAACACACAGTACTGAACATTTTTCAGATTTGTGCATTTATAACTATGTTTAATTTGAAGGGTAAAATTAAAAAGGCGAAAGTTGAGGTAATTAGAAAAAAAAAATCAGAACAACACTGGAAGTGATTTACTTCAACTTGAAGCCACACTACAGAGTTACACCACAACCTGCAGCAGTCCCAAGACGGGTAACTGTCATGGATGAAAACAGCAAGTAACTATGGTATTTAGAAGAAGAAACACTCTTGCCAGGCTTATGAACATTTATATAGCAGCTGCAATGTAAAAAGTCTCCCAAGGCGCTTCACAAACAGAAATCAGAAAATGGATGCCTAGCCATGGAGCATGACCAAAGGTTTGTCAAAAAGATGCATTGTGAACAAATTTTTGAAAAGGTGGAGAGAAGTGCTTGGGATGGCAATAAAAAAAAGTTTGGATGAGGGCTGGGACAGATGGAACAGGCTGATCTGTGAAATCAAAAAGGTGACACCCATCCATTCAAGATAAATGTGAAAGCAGATTGAAGGGGGACTCAAGATGTTGATTTTTGACTTCCTGCCCTCTCCATCTGTCTCTGCAGGTCCTTATTTGTGTACCTAGAGACCTCCCTGGGTTCCAATTCGAGCTACTTGGATTGGTATGACATTCCATTCTCATGACGAATAGAACAGAATTATATCAATGAGCACTAGTGAACCAATGAACACCTATGCCTGTTATCCCAATTGCACCATGTGCCTTGTTGTCGACTGACACAACAGAATAAACTGAATAGTGCTAATGACTGGCATCTTGTGCATTTTATGTTGGTACTGTCCCTATATTGACCTATTTTCTACTCATGCCCCTGGACAACATACCGATTACTGAACAAACAGGCAACCTACAATCAGGGCTCCAGCAATGCTGGCACAAAAATGACTCTTCCTCTGATTTTTCCTTACCTCTGTCAGGAAACCCATGACCTCCATTCAGCATCTCCCCCCAGCAAAGTAGAGAGACCATAAACTCAAAAAGGGTGAGGCAACTGAACCTGCACTGCATCATGTACTGATCCCCAGCATGCTGGGCCACTAATATACTTTCACCATCTGAAAACCACACAGCAAACTCAATTAAATTTTGAATCAAACACACAACTACTTTGCCACTGTTATACTCTGATCAGTATTTTTATTAACTCCAGGTTAGAAAAAACAGCTCACAAAAGACTTTGCATTTTTGCCACTATCGATCTTTGATTCAATCTAAAAAATGTAATGCTTTATACAGAAATAATTCAATTACTCAAATGTTCTACCTATGAAATCTTTACACAAACAAACCTGTGTGTATATTTTTATGTCTTTTAAATACAGGGGAGTGAACAGTACATCGCCTTTCTTGCACAAGCACTGGCAGGCAGTACAAATCAAAGAGGTTGCAATGTTACTTTACAAAGTACTGGGAAACTCCATCTGGAGTACTGCGCGCAGTTCTGGTTACCAAGTTACAGGACGGTGATTATTGCTCAAAAGGATACATAGGTGAGCAATTACGATAACTTCCGGCATGACGAATGAGGAATGTGATTTGGGGAACTGAAGTTGGGGATTTGATGAGAAGCTGGAAGGTGGTGTTGATCCATGAAGAAGGGATGAGCTTACTGGGATGAGTGGCCTTTTCCTGGCCTAAACATTTTTGTGTTTTCATGTGCATATATACAGGCCATCTTACTGAAGTCCTGGAAGCGCCTACCTGAGCTGTAGCTGTCCGTTGAGGATTGGGAGATCGATCGAGAGAGCGAACGACGACCTATTTTTGTTGGACGTTTGTTGAACTCTTGCTTCTGGTCAGCAAACTGGATCTGCTATTCGCAAGAAAAATGAAAAGGGTATTTACTGTAGATTGGTTTCAAGAATCTGGGATCAGCACGTTTAGTGGCATTTATAAACAACTTAACTGGGTAGTGTATTGGCTCAACCAATACACAATGACATGTGGTGGGTGAATGTGGGATCCAGCTAGTACTTCCCCAACAAGGTAAGTTCACACCATTGCTGTTACCATTAAGGGGTGAGGTGATTGGGGAAGGTTATGGGTGGAGGGCATTCTGTTATAAGGGAGGGTAATTTTTTAAAAAAATATTATCTGGGCACTAATTCCCTTCTGCTTTTCTTTTTTTAATACCTATCCAGTGGTTACAAAGCTGCAGGAACATTTTTTCTGCCTTCCTTAACCAGTAAATAAAACAAAAAAAATTTCAGAAGCAGTCAGTGCTGGTGCTGAATCACGCTCAATCCATGACATATTACCAAGTTAAAACAAAGATACATTTACAGGAATGCTGACCTTCCAGAGTAACAGTACAAATACTGAAATTTGCAATCATTTTTTAAAAATGATTTTCAGATTTAAGTCATTTCACAAGTACCCATTCTTAATCCCCAGCCTTGGGTAATATGCATGGTTGTACTCCTCTCCTCGCACAGACACCCATCACCTGCACAAAAGAGCATTCCCTAGATGACGAGAAGGGGGAAAAAATGAGATTCCACCTTTTGTGTCAAGAAATGGTGCTAAATCCATCACAACTGCTGTTCAGATACAATAGATTGAACTAGTCAGTCAGTGAAATAATACAACCATCCCCAGCATCCCCAACTCCTAAAACAATTCAGCAGCCAATCATCTCGTGATTGCTAAACTAAAACTCTGTGGTGAACAGATCCTAATCAGTGTAAAAACAGCACAGTGCTCCTTGTGTAACAACAGCACATTACAAGGAAGGGAGGCAGACTGCAAGTAGGAAATAATGAATTTAGGAGGGAGGTCAAAAGCAAAATGCTACTGGAAGAGAGTCCTGCAGAACGGGAGATGATCAATAATCTGCAGCCAGAGGAACAGAGGGTGTGGTGTGTGATGTGCAGCAGAAAAACTGATTTCCCATTTATAGTGAGGTGAGACCTCGGAGAGGTCTGAAAACAAGAAAGATCTTGAAGCTAATTTGGCAGGGCACACGGAGTAAATCAGAGGAGCTTGGTGAGGAATTGGTCTGGAGCAGGGGGGAGGCGTTGTGAAGACGATTCAGGCAGCAGAGCCCTAGATTATCCAAAATATGTGAAAAATAGAGAAGGGGAGGCCAAAATGGATAGGATTACTGAAATCACTCCTTGAGGTGATGGTGAAGACAAGTGCTTCAGTCATGGAAGGAGTAAGAAAGGAGAACCAGTGATTAATGCTCTGGAATTCCAACAAAGCTCCTATGACAATGGGACAGCTCAGGGTTAAACAATGTGATGAGGCTGCATATCACCATGCTCAGCGCGAATGGGCTGGCAGTAAGCTTAACGAGCTTGGCATCAGAATACTGATGCAATTCCATCAGAATGGCTTCAATTCTGTCAACATTGCACTCTAGGATTTGGAGGCTTACTGAGGGCTTGATGTGAAGACCAGCAATCAGATAGTATAGCAACAGTCCTGGAGTTAACAGTCCAAGATTGGAAGTTGGTCACTGCTACATTGGATTACTAGTAAATTGTATCTGCCATTAGAGGGATTCAGCAAAATAGTGAAAAGATTATGCAACTGATGCAACCACATTAAAATATACATCAAATCACAAGCAGACCAGTTACTTAGAGCTCAAAATTATGAGTATATTTCACAGCAGGCCAGTGAAGGAGTTTACTGAGTCTAATGGAGCAGTGATAATTTTAACACGCTCAACACTGTGCTCCCACATGCAGAAAGTTGCTTGTGCAGACTTTTCACACACTATTTCCAACCAAGCTTGTGTGACATATACATTTACTATCAGAACACATAATTTCACTGTTATACAATATTTTCAGCACGGCATATTAATCCTGATTTAAATGTATCTACACAATACACAAAAGAAAAATCATCACATCACAATGGTAATAAAACCAAGTCTTAAATGTACCATTGTGTCTTCTGAGGCAACACCATTGCCCTAGTTGTGTTGATGTGGACTGGTTTCAGGTGTACACCAATGCGAAAAGTAACAGGATAACTTGGGTATGTGTAGCAGCTTGGCTCAGTTCACAGCACTGTCACCCAAATCAGAAAGCTATAGGTTCAAGCCTCACTCCACAGCTTGAGCACATAATGCAGGCTGACATTCCAGTGCAGAACTGAGGGGATACTGCACTGTCAGAGGCACCATTCTTCAACAATGTCGAACCACATAAATAAGCTGACCAAATGAGGAAAGATGACATTAAACAAAGAAAAATTTGCAAAATACAGAAATAAAAATGAATAAATTGATCTGTCCAAGCCCTTGTGGCCAAAACAAAAACATGGATATTGAAGACAGACTCCAGGCTGGTATAGTAACATGGATACAGACCGATGTTCTGCCTGGTACAGACCCACACAGCAAAACAAAAAACCATTCTGCTGCTTCTCCTGCTTTGTATTATGTTAATTGAAAAACAGTGTAGTATTAAGTCCGCTAACGTAAGGATGATGTATTGTGACTAAAACTAAATTTAGGATCCAATTCTTATGAAAATTAAAAATAGAATAAAACTGAAAAAGCACAACAATAGAGGCATGTAACTAGACTAAAATAATTTCCAGGACTGAAACACTAGTTAGTAGTCTGCAACCTTTTGGAACAGATATTGATACAGGTGGATAAAGTCTCAATTACCATTCCAACATAGCTTTAATAATTTGTATTTTTTGTGACAAAATCCTGAAAACACTATAACAAAAATCAAAAGCAAAAAGTACATGCTCTGACTAAAATATTTTCCAGAACTAAAAGAATTTAAATTTGGGAACAAAAAGTGTTTAAAACTGAATGTCTCATGAATGCTATAAATATACCAAGAATAAAACTCAATATCCAGATTATTCAAAAACAATAATTAAAATGGTTTCTTGGACTAAAACAGCATTCTTGTAAACCACAAGGAGTTAGAAAACTCAGCAGAAAAAACCTTTTCAGATACTGCTATATTTCTAGACTACACATCACAACTATGAACATGGTCCAAAAAGACCACCATAAAATCATTGCTCAGCCAACCCAGCGTGGTTTCGCCCGCCGTACCTGCTTGGGAATAGGGTTAGAGGAGCTTGTGATGTTCTTTCCTTTGTTGTTTAACGCCTTGCTGTTGAACATTGTTGGATAAATAGCAGCTCAGTCACCTGTGCTCTGCCTACCAATAATCAGTGCCATGCACACACTTGCGCTCCTGTTCTATCCAGTCCTTACTCAGCCACGAATGCACTTTTAAAACTTGCCAACGTTGTTTTTAGGACTTGAATTAGAACAGTTTTTTTCAGAAAGTGAACTCCCAGACCAATTAACAATGCTTATCTGCAAAGAATTAATGAGGCAATTGTTTAGCTGTTAAATGGTTTTCAGTCTAAACAACTAATGACATTGTTCCATCAGCATCCATGAAAACTTAATTGGAGGGAAACTTGCATGATGATCAGCTGCACTGCCAAAACCAGAAATCATTTTTGGTACAATTTTATTAGCTTTCATCAGATTGATTTTAAAACAGGCATGTATTGTCAAAACACATCAAACAAGTAGCTTTAAAAACAATAATAAAGGTTTGTATACCAAGTAATTCCTCTCTCAAATACAAAAACAACGTTCTAATTAAATAGCCTTGTTAACAATCTTAGGGACTGCAAGCCAAGGGACTACACAGGAAGACAGTAGTCCCCAAGAGTTTAGACACCTTTAAACAATGTTGTAACGATGTTTAGGCAAGTGAGAGTTGGAAGTTAATCGACTTTAGAATTCGAACCAGCATCATGTGGTTAACCAGATCAGTTTTCTCTACTTTTCTCCAAAACAGAAGGAAGTTACTTTAAGCAACAGTATCCATATCTGTGATCTTGTATGTGGGGCAGTGGTACAGTAATACATAGACCACAGCCTGGCCATTTCAAGGTAAGCATGGGTCATCCACATAAATGATCATCAAACTACATATTGTATGAGGTAAAAACTATTTAATTGCAGTGTCATTTTCTATCAACAGAGGTCAACCGTGTACTCTGGAACTGAACTTGTGCAAGGGACTCTATGAACACAAAAACTAAAGGGGAAAAATGTAAATGTAACAAGTAGCACACAAATACAGGAATGTTCTTTTGATTAGAAAACCAAACCATCTATTGCAAAAATATTGGAGTAGCGGTCATCATGCCAAGACTGGGAAAACAACAATACTGGCTCTGCCAGCAGGAGGAAGGCAGTGATCAAACTAGGTATTATCCATAGAAAAGAGATTTACTATCAGGATGACAATTAGACACCCACATAAGAATCTGGTTACCAATGTGTAAAAAAAAATGATTCAGTGATAATTGGCAATAAATTTTTGTCCTCAAAATATAATTTCTGTCTTCATACTTCATCAAGGAGTTTAATACTTGGGAGAAATTCCAATCATAGATTAGGCTCTCACCAGCAAAAACATATTGAACTGAAAACTGAATCCCACTGATCCCAAGAACACATTGCAACCTTTGTAAATTACAGAGGATTATATTCCTGTAATTACACTGCATTTTACAATAAATAAATGGCAGGGACACTGGGGATGCAAGTGAATAAAACCCACAGCCATTATCCCTTCCCTCCTGAAGGTGCAGATTCTTGCAGGGATACAGCCCTACAGGTATTAACAGCCTCCTTTCCCTCTTCTGTTCAGAATTTTGTATGTTTCAATGAGATCACTCTTAACTCAAGACAGTATAGCCCCAATTTACTCAGTTTCTCATTCCAGGAACCAATCTAGTGAACCTTCGTTGTACCACCTCCAATGCAAGTATATCTTTCTCTAGACACGGAGACCAAACTGCGCACAGTATTCCAGTGTGGTCTCACCAATGTCCTGTACAATTGTAGCAAGACTTCCTTATTCTCGTACTCCAATCCTTGTAATAAAGGCCAACATGTCATTTGCCTTCCTAATTGCTTGCTGTACCTGCATGCTAACGTTGTGTTCCTTGTACAAGTACACCCAAGTCTTTCTGCTCAACATTTAAAAGTTTCATGACTTTTGAAAAATACTGCTTCTCTATTCTTACTACAAAAGTGAATAACCTCACACTTCCCCACATTATACTCCATCTGCCACCTTGTTGCCCACTCACTTAGCCTGTCTATATCTCTCTGCAGCCTCTTTGTGTCCTCCTCACAGCTTACATTCCTGCCTAATTTTGCATCGCCAGCAAACCTAGATACATTACTCTTGGTCTCTTCATCTAAGTCATCAATACAGATTGTAAATAGCTGAGGTCCCAGCAATGATCCTTGCAGCACTCCACTAGTTACAGCTTGCTCACTTAAAAATGCCACGTTTATCCCTACACTCTGCTTCCTGTCCATTAACCAATCCTCCACCCAAACTAGTATCTTAGCCCAAACTCCATGAGCCCTTATCTTGCGTATTAATCTTCTGTGTGGCACCTTATCAAATGCCTTTGGAAAATCTAAGTCTACCACATCCAGCGGTTCACCTTTATCTACCCTACTGGTTACATCCTCAAAAAACTCTAAAAATTTGTCAAACATCATTTCCATTTTGGAAAACCATGTGACTTTGCCCAATCATACTATGATTTTCTAAGTGCATTGTTAACATTTCCTTAACAATAGATTCCAGCATTTTTCCTGATGACTGATGTCAACTAACTGGTCTGCAGTTCAGTGTTTTCTCTCTCCCTCCTTTCTTGAATAGCAGTGTTACATTAGCTAACTCCTGATCCAAGGAACTTTGGAATTTTTAAAAATTTATTTTAAGATACAGCACTGAAACAGGCCCTTCGGCCCACCGAGTCTGTGCCAACCATCAAACACCAATTTATACTAATCCTACACTAAGCCCATATTCCTAACACATTGCCACCTGTCCCTATATTCCCCTACCACCTACCTATACCTTCTCATTTAAAGCTTCTTCGCAAAAATGCACATTTGTTGTTTTTATTAGTAAGATAAATTTTTTATGCCTTTATCTTTTTGAAATTTGCTCACCGGCTCTCTGGGCCAAGCAAAAATTGTAATGCAGCTCTCCGCCTGAAAAGGTTGGACAACCCTGATTTAAAAGACCAGTTTCAAATGTTCAACAAAAATACATTCCATTAAGAAACAAACTGAGCAAGAAAAATTCATCTGTGGCTTCCTTGGGAAGTTGAGGGTATTTGTATAATAAGCCTCTTCTTTTAATCTAAGAAAAGTAGTAAACCTGAGGATTCGAAGCCAGCAAAGGGCAACCAATAAGTTGATTAGAAAGGGAAAAAGATAGAATAAAAGAGTAAAGTAGCCAGGAATATAAAACCGATTGTAAGAGCTTTTACAAGTATATAAAAAGGAAAGTAACTAAAGTAAACATTGGTCCCTTCGAGGCAGAGTAGAAGACACAACCTAAATACCAGAAATAGAGGGTAAGCAAGGGGCTAATAGGAGTGAGAAACCTAAGGTAATTAATATCAGCAGAGAAAAAGTATTGGAGAAACTAAGGGACTAAAGCTGACAAATCCCCAGGACCTGATGGCCAACATCCTAGGATTCTGAAAGAGGGAGCTGCAGATATAGTGGATGCACTGTTTATAATTTGGGGCAGCGCAGTGGTTAGCACTGCAGCCTCACAGCTCCAGCGACCCGAGTTCGCTTCTGGGTACTGCCTGTGCAGAGTTTGCAAGTTCTGCCTGTGACTGCGTGGGTTTCCGCCGGGTGCTCCAGTTTCCTCCCACAGCCAAAGACTTGCAGGTTGATAGGTAAATTGGCCATTGTAAATTGCCCCTAGTGTAGGTAGGTGGTAGGAGAATTGAGGGAAGGTGGGGATGTGGTAGGAAATATGGGATTAATGTAGGATTAGTATAAATGGGTGGTTGATGGTCGGCACAGACTCGGTGGGCCGAAGGGTCTGTTTCAGTGCTGTATCTCTCTATGACCCCATGATATGGGATAGGAAGCTCCACTCAGAATCAAATAGGATGCCAAGGCTGCTCTCAGTCTGGTCCAGCCTGAGCGTGTGGCCGAGGAGAGCACAGACTCAATTGAAAAGGATTATAGTAGAAGCCAAATACCTTGGCTGGCCTTCACAATATTTGGCCAGAAGAAATTGCCATTCAGCCAAAACTAGATGTCAGACAAGCAGTTTGACAGCATGGGATAGTGGGATGGTTGAGAGAGGTACAGCTGGGTATCAACATAAATGTGGAAATTGACTTCATGTCTGCCTGTAATGTTGCCAAGGGGCAGCACACAGATGAGGAATAGGAGGCGCCACCTCAAGGCAAAGAGATTCCACTTATGCCAAAGGATGACTGTCACTAAATAGTCACCAAGTGCAGATTATCATCACTCATCAAATCTGTAAATGGTTGGTTATCTCACACCAAAATGCAAGAGTGAATGCACTGTGCAGCAGCAATAGTTGCATGCTTTTTAATGATATGCACAATTTTAAAAAAAGTGACAATACATGGCACAAACAGAAATTAGGTGCCTCACTTCTGAAACATTTTCCTTTTCCCCATGGTGTCCAATTAGTGTCATCCATGTGTGAGGACAGAAGGCACTATGCAGTTGTTGTCTATTAATGTTCTAAATAGGCTTCATGACAACAGAAAAAGTTCAACCAATATACTTTAATAATTTACATCTTCTGTAATGTCCTTGATTCAGCACATCAGACTGCTCTCACCCGAGAGGTGAAAGATCATAACCATTTGAACTAAAGTCTATTGCTGTATAGTTTAAAATGCTCTCTCAGACCCAACCCAAAATCTACAATTGTACTGCTGGGTGATATTCACAGTACAAGTGAATATAGTATGAAGATTTCAAGATTTCACCAACCACACAGAAATTCTAGTAAGACTGCAAAGTTTGGTTGTTCACCATTTGTTATCCTCTAGGTAGGTTATCCATTCATATCACAGAATAAAATTTGTACAGTACAAAACTTTACATCACTCACCTTCCAGTGAGGGACTACAAAAACTGCTTAGGTTGATTCCCAATCCTCCATCTCTCATATTTAGCTCAGGTACAGAATTAACGCTTCAAAACGGTGAAAACTAATCTATCAAGATCAAATTTGCAAGGTTTGTTAAAATAAAATTAAGAAGACCTTCTCTCACAAAATGTCAGGCCATTTAAAGCTGGATTTTAGGATTCTGCTAAGTTTACAAGTCTGTTTCTACAACTACAGCAGGCAGCTCTAGGAAGATTGGTGCACTTTCAGAGCTACTTAGAAACACAAGTTTGAGCAAGTAACAAAGAAACTAATTCATTGTAGAGAAAAGCCAAATACTACCCATGGTTGGCAATGGCCAGTTTACAACAAAAACGATCTGTCCTCAGCTTACTGAAGCAGGATTAGCCAGCTCTCTGTAATAGAATTGTTTTACTCCAACATCAAAACTTTCTTCAAGTTCTTTTGTAAAAATCAGATAGGCACAAATAAAAATATTTCATATGTATTCAACCTCCCTCTCCCTAACCACAAAGGTTCTTATTGAAAGTATCAAGGATAAATATTTTGAAGCAGTAACTTCCAGCAGGCACCTCCTTCCCCCCAACCAAATGTCGCAGCCAAGATCAGACATCAGTCAAGTTCAGCAACGTATATAGGGCAATTCACAGAAACGCCAGTAATAACTGGAATTCTGAAGTGTCATCAACTTGAAATGTTAACTCTGTTTCTTTCTCCACAGATACTGCCAGACCTGCTGAGTATTTACAGCATTTTCTGTTTTTATTTCAGTAACAAATGGATTTAGTAAAACTGCAGAGTTTTGCCTTGCCATTGCAAACCATGGGCAATGCCTGAGAGCACTTTTTTTTTTCCAAAATATACTTTATTCATAAAAATCTGTAAAAAATACATTACAAAACAATTCAAAACAGCACCAAGTCGACAATACAAAGAATGCTAAGGAGATCAGTTTCCTTCAATACAGGAGTGAGCTGCCTCACAACCCTTCCATTTCATTTTACGTGCCATGTACATTTTGCAGCAAACACATATTTTCTGGATACAGCCCGAGGGGTCTTCCATGGATCCAGCCCCTCAGTTCATCTTGGTGGGGGGGACCTTACACAGTGGTCTTTCCCCATTGAGCCTTTTCTGCGGCTGCCCCAAGCTTTAGTGCGTCCCTCAGCACATAGTCCTGGACATTATAATGTGCCAGTCTGCAACACTCGGTCGTGGACAACTCTTTGCGCTGGAAGACCAGCAAGTTTTGGGCAGACCAAAGAGCGTCTTTCACCGAATTGATGGGTCCTCCAGCAGCAGTTGATGTTTATCTCGGTGTGCATCCCTGGGAAAAGCCCGTAGAGCACAGACCCCTGTGTTACAGAGCTGCTTGGGATGACCCTCGACAAAAACCACTGCATCTCTTTCCACAACTGCTTTGCAAAGACACATTCCAGAAGGAAGTGGGCAACGGTCTCTTCCCCACCACAGCCACCTCGAGGGCATTGTGGGGAGCGGGTGAGACTCCAGGCGTGCAGGAAGGAACTGACAGGGAGGGCTATTCTCACCACCAGCCAAGCTACATCTTGATGCTTGTTTGAAAGTTCTGGTGATGAAGCATTCTGCCAAATGATTTTGGCAATCTGCTCGGGGAACCATCCGACAGGATCCACCATCTCCTTTTCCTGTCAGGCCTTGAGGACATTCCGTGCAGACCACTGCCTGATGGATTGGTGGTCAAAGGTGTTTTTCCGCAGAAACTTTCTCACGAAGGATAGGTGGTATGGCGCGTTCCGCGGCAATGTGACCAGGCCCATCCTTCGCAACACCGGGGACAGATAGAACCACAGCACGTAGTGACACTTGGAGTTTGCGTACTAGGGCTCTACGCACAGCTTGATGCAGCCGCACACAAAGGTGGTCATCAGGATGAGGGCCACGTTGGGTACATTTTTCCTGCCCGTATCCAGAGCTTTGACCATCTTGTCCCTCCGGACCCGGTCCATTTTGGATCCCCAGATGAAGTGGAAAGTGGCTCGGGTGACCGCCACGGTGTAGGAGTGAGGTATGGGCCAGACCTGTGCCACGTACAGCAACGTGAGCACCTTGCACCTGATAACCAAGTTTTTATCCACAATGGAGAGAGATCGCTGTTCCCACTTGCTCAGCTTATGGCGTACCCTGGCTACTCACTCCCTCCAGGTTTTGGTTCCCCTTCCGAACCATATCCCCAGCACCTTCAGGTAGTGTAACCTGACAGTGAAGGGGACAAAGGATCGGTCAGCCCAGTTCCCAAAGAGCATGGCCTCGTTCTTGCCGTGGTTAACTTTGGCTCCAGAGGCCAGTTTGAACTGGTCACAGATGCTCATCGGTCTGCAAACGGACCGCGGATCAGAGCAGAAGACGGCAATGTCGTCCATGTACAGGGAGGTTTTAACCAGAGCGCCTCCGCTGCCTGGGATTGTCACCCCTCTTATGCCCGCATCCTTCCTAATAGACTCAGCAAAGGGTTCAATACAGCAAACAAAAGAGACAGAGGAGAGAGGACAGCCCAGTCTGACTCCAGATTGGATCGAGAAACTGTCTGATTCCCCCCCACTGATTGAGACTGTGCTACTGAGGTTTGTGTAGAGCAGTTTGATCCAATTGCAGATTCCCTCCCCAAACCCCATTTTGGAAAGCAAGTCCATCATGTAGGTGTGCGATATCCTGTCAAAAGCCTTCTCCTGGTCCAGACTGATGAGACAGGTGTCCACCCTCCTGTCCCGCACGTAGGCGATCGTATCCCTGAGTAGCGCGAGACTATCAGAGATCTTCCTGCCGGGTACAGTGCAGGTCTGGTCAGGGTGAATCACCAACTCCAAAGAAGGGTCACTGACCCGAAACGTTAACTCTGCTTCTCTTTTCACAGATGCTGCCAGACTTGCTGAGTGGTTCCAGCATTTCTTGTTTTTATTCCAGAGCAGACTTGACTCGACTGGCAATGACTTTGGACAGAATCTTGTAGTCTACATTAAGCAGGGAGATGGGCCGCCAATTTCTGATTTCCGCCCTCTCCCCCTTCCGCTTTTAGATGAGGGTGATGATGCCTTTCCTCATGGATTCCGACATGCTGCCGGTCAGGAGCATACTCTCGTAAACTTCCAGCAGCTCTGGGCCGACCCAGTCCCACAGGGCCGAACACAACTCAACCGGTAAGCCGTCACTTCCGGGAGTTTTACTTGCCTCGAAGGACTTGACGGCCTTTGTCAGCTCGTCCAGAGTTGGCGGCTTGTCCAGTCTTTCCCTCCTGCTGTCATCTAAAACCTCTGTGATAGATGACAGGTAAGACTGGGAGGCTCTGCTTTCTGCGGGCTTCACGTCGTACAGCCCAGCATAAAAGGATTTGTTGATCCTTAGTATGTCGGACTGCGAAGACGTTACTGAGCCATCCTCTTCCTTCAGGCTGCTGATCACAGAGCTCTCTTTGTGTACCTTTTGGAAGTAGTAACGCGAGCACGTATCATCCTACTCAATGGAGTGGACTCTGGACCGGAAGATGATCTTGGAGGCCTCCGTGGCAAAGAGTGAGGCCTGCTGGCTCTTCACCCCATGGAGGTCCTCCTTGACCTCGACCCCCATCAACTGCAGCCAGAGCAGATTTTGCACTGGCAGGGGGACATGGAACACCTTTGAAGATAAAGAACCTCTTGATGTTCTCCTTAATTGCCTCCCAGTGAACTGGAGGGGTTGCACTGTTCTCCAACCTTTGTAATCCCTTGAGTTCCTCAACGTTCTCTGGGGTTTGCAGTGTAGCATTGAGCTTCCATGTCCCCCTGCCAACATGCTGGTCATCCTGCAAGTGACAGCCAGCAAGAGGCAATGGTCGGAGAAGAACACCGGCTTGACGTCGGTGATCTGACCGTAACTTCACGGGACACCAACAGGAAGTCAATCCTGGAAAGGGCAGACCCGTCCAATCTTGACCAGGTGTATCTACTCTGCACTCCATCTGCAGGTTTGCTGAAGACGTCGTGCAGCTTGGCATCTTTTACTGTTTCCATTAGGAAGCTGGACGTGGTGTCCAGTATGCTGTCGTCACTGCCGGATCGTCCAGCTGCACAATGATGCAGCTGAAGTCACCGCCTAGAATGACCGGCCTGGACGTCGCCAGCAGCAGTGGGAGCTGCTGGAAGACGGTCAGCTGCTCGCTGCATTAAACTGGGGCGTACACATTGATCAACCAGAGCACAACAATGTTATACATTACATCTGCTACGAGGAGGCTTAACTTCGGAGATGGTGAAGTTACCTCCCCTCAGCAGAATACCCAGGCCGGAGGAACGGGAATCATTACCCCCCCGACCAGATCGATGGCCCATGGGACCACCATTGCAACCATTGCCTGTAGGTGCTGAGGTGTGGTTTTCTACACTCCTGCAGAAACAGTAGGTCGGCTTTGACCTTGGCGAGGTAGTCCAAGGTTGAAACACATTGCATAGTGGATTTAATGCTACGCACTTTAATTGAAGCAATCTTTATACCCATTTTTAAGTTAGTTGTTGCTTCCCACACCATTTGTCCTTGCTAGTCCCAGTCCTTCGGTATGTTTCTACATACCCATAGTGTGCACAAGCTGTTTCACGTTCACTGGGCTTGGAAACCCCTCCTGGTTTCTCATGCAAGCTTTGTTCCGCTGGGGTGACATCGGGGAGGTCTTGTAGGCAGCAAGGATTGGGCTGTCCTCCGCTGTTGGTATCTTTCCCCTCTGTTCCTCCTCGAAAACATCACTGCTCCCGGCCTCCCGGAGATAGAGGGCGCCTGACACTTCTTTGTGCTCGGTTTCCCGGAGCTGGGATGCACTGGGCACATCGCTAGGTTCGGTGCTTTGGGTTTGGGGCGCGCTGGGCCCATCACAGCTTCCAATGCCCGGGGGCTGGGAGGCTTTATCTTCCAGCTCCTTTGAGATCTGCCGCTTCTTTTGCAGGTGCCGTCGTTCCGACACTTCCTCGTCCAGTGAGGAGAAGCTGCTGTAGTCTGTCTCAGACGGTAGCCTCCTCTTACCACTAGTTTGGGTGGTGGCCTGTTCTGTTTTTGGAGGTTTTTTCTTTGTGGTTTTCCTTTGTACCACTTGCCTCTGGCCTGTTTGTCCATCTGCTGCCTCTCCTCCTCCATTGATTCTATCTGTGGAGGAGGGGCTTCCGGGCACAGGGTAGGTGTTGGGTCACTGGTTTCAGCTGCCTCCCCCTTCTTCTCCTCCTCCTTCTCAGGTAGACTTTCCTTGCTGCAGAGAGGGTTGCTTGTCTCCTTCTCAGCACCAGATGCATTCGTCGTTCCTTTTCCTGGCCTTTCCTTGGACCCTGCCACCTGAGCATAACTGAGGCAGCGTTTGGGGCAGATTTTGTAGAGGTGGCCTGCCCCACCGCACAGGTTGCAGAACTTACTCTGCTTACAGTCCTTGGTCTGATGGCCTTCCTTCTTGCAGTTCTTGCAGACGACTATGCTGCAGTTAGCTGCCACGTGACCAGATTTGCCACAGGTGCGACAAACTCTGGGTTGCCCTGCATAGACCAAGAAGCCTCAACTTCCCCCAATTGCGAAGCTGAAGGATGTATGGATGATGGCTCCATTGGCATCGACCTTCAAGGTCACCTTGACCTGCCGCTTGCAGGTCCAAATCCCAAATGGGTCCTTGACATCAGTGCTGCTGCCGGCCACCTCGACGTACCTGGCGAGAAAGGGGAGTACATCCACGACAGGAACATGGGGGTTGTACAGGCGAACTGTCACCACCCGGTCACGTTGTGACGGCAGCGTGAAGAGTGGCTCCACTGTAAGGATGGACAACGGTGCCTGGTTTCCCTTCTCCTTGAACACCTTCAGGAACTTGATGCATCCCGCCACATTCCTGAACGTCACGTCGAAATATCCACGGCTGGGGAAGTCCTGCAGGCAGATGATGTCCGTAACTTGAAATCCACAGCAATCAATGAGGATTTTCTTGAAGAAGGAGGTACGGTCAAACGGTGTATCTCCTTCCTTGTCGTTCACCATCACCCGAACAGTGTTATGCACTCCCTGGCCTGAAGCTCTAGAATTGGTTACAGCCATTTTACTCAAAACCTACCTGGGACAGGATGAAAGGCCACTAATCATGGTCTCTTTTTTTTGATCACTGTTTCTCCCCTGCCTGAGAGCACAGCAGAACAGCAAATCATTTGATCTATCAGTGCCACCTTGCAATCACAAGCAGTTATGCAAGGAACCACAGACTGACTGCCCTTCTAGGAAAACGGCTTCGCCTGCATTTCTGTAAATGCAAAAAACTGCGTAAGCTTAAGTTTACAATCAACTTCTGAAAGATGAAGGGGTTGATAAACGAATAATATTGTACTGTGATATTGTGATATAGCCTTCTATGTCCCATCTGCATTTTACCTGGGCCTACAACTGCTGCTTGTGCATATATGCAGTGATTTTGAGTTCCAAATCAATGTCCAAGAAGCAGTATAACTGTGCGCACTAAGAAACAAAGCCCCCAAATCCCACCCAGGAGTTCCCAAAGCATATAGTTTCAATCCAGCCAAAACTTAATTTACTCAAATCATAGCACAGAAAAAGTACAACTGACCCTAGTGAAAAACCTAGGCTGCAGGCCAGTATGTGCTTGAATAGCTCACACACAAGTATGACAAACACAGTGGTATTAAGTATTAATCAATGGCTTGATCTTACAAGAATATTTCATGAATCTGGACAGCAGAGAGGGCAACAGCTCCAATTTGCTGTATCTCAAGCTCTGATTTGGTGGGGATTGGATTGTGTATTCTGAACATTTGCTCCCGGTCCACAAGGCTAACCTTTACCTTGCCTATGTTATGCTTGGTAAGAAAGTAAAAGGGGGAACAAACCATAATGGTCAGTAGCTGGAATGTTTTTTTGACAATATCTATATAAACTGAAGCTTGGTGCAGACATGGATTGAAGATACATTTTCACATGTTGAGAGGTTAAAAAAAATAATTCGAGTACTACTGATGTTGAGGCACAAAAGGCAAATGGAGACAAGCACAGGTTGAGAGAATTAGCAAAAGCAACCACTGGTTCAGAAAAGAATCAGAACTTAATAACCAAGGACCAGGTCGTATTTCATACTTCAGAGGCACTGTAAAGTGAGTAAAACCTTTATTGACTCTGAAAATCCATTGCTAGGTGGGGATGGGGCAGGAGGTGAAGACAGCATCCCGGCACAGGTGCCTAGACACTCTGACCAAGGCAAAGTTTGGCTGTGGCAGGTTTCTATGGCATGAGGGATGCAGCTAGGACACTTACTGAAGAGGACAGAAAGTCTGGCCAAAGACTGGCTAGTTGAGAGGAAAGAGAAGGGGGTTACAAGTCCCTCTAGAAGCAACTAAAAGCTGCCCAGAAACCCAATTAGCGAGGGGGCAGCAAGTTTATATTTACGAAAAGAAAGATCTGGATTCTATTTTGGGGTCCAGGTCACAATCCCAGCCTGAACCCACAGGCCTCCAATTATGCCATTTGGCAGTCTGGTATGTTAACTGCCAATCTGCCCCCCACTCCACAAAAGGCATGTGGGCAATAAGTTGATTGTAGACAACTGAAAAAATATTCTGGTGAATAATGTAATTCCATCAATACACACAGAAACTTATCCACACTGAGGATTGTTAATTACACACACACTGCACTTTTTGCTGTTTAGGGAGTGTAGGTTTCTCACCAATATGGTACTTTATCAATGAAAGTCAATTAAAAGCTAAGGATTTAATCAACCAATAAAAACATGGTGTACAGCATAAACTGGTATCACAGCATACTTTGCAAAATACACTGCTGAGTAAAAAGTGTTTTTCTGAATATGGTTTTCTTTTCCAACACTAATTCGCACAGTTACATTTCCAGTCTTAATTTAATTATCCAGAGTTAGGACAAGACATCTTCTCTACATATATAGTCATCTGCTTTAACTTTTACATTTGTCTTATATAGAGGAGAGAGATGAAGGTGTATATAAAAACACACATTTTTCTTACAAGGAAAACAGATCCTTTCTCTACTCATTCTTCTACCACAACCATTTTCCCACCAAGAGATTGGGATTATTTGATCTACACCCTTGCCCATTAGCATCTTGAATACTAGGCAATTTAAACCTTACAAATGAAAGATGGCCAGTATCAGCTTTCCCTCCTCTGGCACACAAAAATGGACCACTTTCTGAGCTTTATAAGTAGAGACATTGACTACAAAAGCTAGGAAGTTATGCTAAACCCATATAGTACATTTTTTCAGCCCCAACTGGAGTAGTGCATCCAATTCTGGGCACCACACTTTAGGAAGGACATGAAGGCTTTGGAGAGGATACAGAAATGATTTATGAGATTGGTTCCAGGGATGAGGGAATACTGTATGTTGATAGATTGGAGAAGTTGGGGTTGTTCTCCATAGAGCAGAGAATGCTAAGAGAAGATCTGAAAGAGGTGTTTAAAATCATGAAGGATTTAAAGAGTAAGGAGTAACTGTTTCCTGTTACTGAAGGGTTGATAACCAGAAGGCAGATTTAAGATGACTGGCAAAATAACCAGAGGTGACATGGGGAAAAACTTTTTTATGCAACGAAAGGCTAGGATTTGGAATGTGCTGCCTGATAAGGTAGTGGATACATATACAATAGTAGCCTTCAAAAGGGAATTGGATAAATAGTTAAAGTAGAAAAAATTGCAAGAATATGGGGAAAGCGAGGGTGAGTGGGATTAACTGGATTGTTCTTGGGCCGAATAGCCTCCTTCCGTGCTGTATTATTCTATGATTCTAAACCACAGCTGCATATGAAGAACAGACAAAAGTCATGCCAGGTGAGTGCATTTGGGTGTTATGCTGCCACTGGAGCTCATCAGGACCTTATAGCCAGGAATAAGGACTTCATCTCAGAACTACTTAGGCATTTCAGCATCTCAAAAGTCTCATGAAACTAGTCTATACAACTCTGCCAAAAGTAATGCAATGCATGTTCTGCTTCAGTTACAAACTTAAGAGCATACTCAGCCATTGCTGGATTTTATTTAAGCAGGAACTCCCCTACATTCAAACTGCTTTAGAAAGAATAATCACAATGGACATTGCAGCAAGAGCATCAAGCTTCCTACATCTCACATTATTTATTCCAAGCTAGCTTTGACCAGTTCAAATGAACAAAATACTGATTCAAAACAGTATTAAAAATAGTTTGAAATACCCAAATTTAATGTAATTTGTTAATTTCAAGTATTTTTCGCAGGTAGGAGAAAGGAGAAACGGGTTACACAATTACCATACATTATTTTAGATCATAATTTTATCTTATTTAAATAAGCCCTACAACTCCAACAAATTTATATTCACCTCAATTAATTGTCTTGGCTACAAATACCTGCTCAATGAAGTATTGCCCATGCATTGATGGGCCAAAGAAGGAGCGAACCTTCCTCATCCTTCTTACTGCACACAACTAGAGATGGACTGTTCAGATGCAGTGATATCAGGATACTGGAAAAGAATGCAAATACTCCACCTCTCTGCAAATAGGTGCACCACCTTAACACAAGAGCAACGGTTTAAATCACGAACTCAACACGGTTTAAACAGTGCAGAAGCTCTGAAGCATCTAATTTTTTTAATTAGATCATTCGATTTTCTTTGCTATTTGTTCATGAAACAGCACATCAATATAATGATGGTTGTTTAAAAAAAAGCACTGAATGTGACTCACCTTTCCAATGAACAGATTATCCTGTAAATGTTTACTTTCCAAAGATACCAAGAAGTCAAACTTGTGAAAAAGGTCTTTAAAAATCAAACTGACCTCAAAGAACACTAAATTTAATGACTTAGGATGTGTTGGCCAAGGTGCATCACTTAGCCCCAGCTCAAAAGTCTAAATAAGTCATTATTTTGTGCATTATAAAAATAACATTTAAGTTTTGAAGCACTGCTGTAGGTTCATAATTGGAATATGGATAAAAATTCCTAAACGTTTTTCCAAAAATGTCAATGTCACTTAAGATAAATTGTTTTACTGTGGGTAGCAGGGAAGAGAAAGAAACGTTCAATGCAAGTATTTATTTCTAATGCATCAAGGAAGCTCAGTTCAGTTGACTGTCTTCTGGAGTACTGTGCACAGTATTGGTCTCCTTATTTAAGGAAGGATGTAAATGCATTGGAAGCAGTTCAGAGAAGGTTTACTAGACTAATACCTGGAATAGGTGGGTTGTCTTATGAGGAAAGGTTGGACAGGTTAGGCTTATATCCGCTAGAGTTTAGAAGATTAAGAGGCGACTTGATTGGAACCTATAAGATCCTGAGGGGTCTTGGACAGGGTACATGAGGAAAGGATGTTTTCTCTTGTGGGAGAATCTAGAACTAGGAGTCACTATTTAAAAATAAGGGGTCACCCATTTAAGACAGAGATGAGAATTTTTTTTCTCAGAGTGTCATAAGTCTTTGGAACTCTCTTCCTCAATAGGCGGTGGAAGCAGAGTTTTTGAATATTTTTAAAGCAGAGGGAGACAGATTCTTGATAAGCAAGGTTGGGATTATCAGGGGTAGCAGGAATGTGGAGTAATTAGTTCAGCCATGAACTTATTGAATGGCGGAACAGGCTTGAAGGGCCGAGTGACCTACTCCTGCTCCTAATTTGTGTCTGTGTATGCAGAAGTGTGCTCGTGTGTGTGCGCGCTCGTGTGTCTTCAATTTCTGAAAGCTTTAATCTGTGAAAACTCTATGCAGCAGTAAATCCAAAACCCAAACACATTAAGAGTGTAGCACATCATCCCTGAGTTACTCCATGCAACTCAGGCTGACTGACAGAGTTCTTGCAGGAGAATAGGGGAGGTTAAAAAAAGTGTTTTCTGAAATTTTCACACTTGTTCCCCTTGATGGCTCAGTAAGTTTATCTAGTGACTAGCTGAATTATACAGTCCAAGAATTGCAGGTTATACCCTCCTGTACTAAGTTAGTTGATTTCAGCCAAAAGTGAGAGGAGTGTTAAATTGGTCTCAGTGCCCATGGATTAGAGAAAGGAAAGGTAACGGGCGGACGGATGGGTAGGCAGGGAAATCAATCATAGTCACCACTTACTGGTCACTGTACAGTGAACCTGGTTAGAAGCGTGTACGTTGGACATCAGGTCAGACTCATTCAACCCACCTTCACAAAGTCTGTTAACAGTCACTGCCAGACTGTAATATGATGAGCATGTGGACAAGGTTCTGGAGAGACCAGGTGCCCATGAAAGCACATCCTAGCAAAGGATCGTCACCTTCAGGGTAGATGCGGAGAGAAAAATTAGCAAAACACCTTTTTGGCAGAGTATTTTAAAAAGATGTATTCTTGGGATGTGGGTGTTACTGGCCAGGCCAGCATTTATTTCTCATCTCCAGTTACCTTGAGGGTGATGGTGGACCTTCTTGAACCACTACATTGTGTGTGGGAAAAGTACTCCCACAATGCATCGTTACTCTTAGCAGTGGTTTGATACAATCGACTGAGTGGCTTGCTGTCACCTCAAAGGGCAGTTAAGAGTCAACCACTTTGGTGTGTGAACTGGAGTCGTATTTAGGCCAGAGTGGGTAAGGACAGCAGGTTTCCTTTCTCAAGGATATTAATGAACCAGTTTAGATTTTGTGCAATCCAACAACTTCATGGTCACTTCTCTGAAAACCAGATTTTTACTTCCAGATTTCCTGAACTGAATTCAAATTCTCAAATTGCAATGGTGGGATTTGAACTCGCAGTCAATGATTAATCCAGGCCTCTGGATTACTAACTCAGTAACATAACCACTGTACTACTTCATTAAGCATTAATTTCACAATTAAAATTGGCATCTAGACTAGATCCAAGAATGGAAACGATACACAGATTCATTCACCCTAGCTGATATTGGTTTTGAAACACCAACTCTCAAAGGTGTCTGCTTGGAGCAGCTGGACTTTGTCACAATTTAGACTTTCTTTCAGACACATTTTTCTTGTTTACAGCTACATGAAAATACCCATCAACTGAGCGAGTGTCTTGTGAATCAAACCTGCATCTTTATTCTTTGATGATAGGTAAACAAAGACTACTGGTTGCCAATTTAAGCATAAATTGCAGTAAATTACTTACTTGAGAATACAGGATGCTACTGAGCATTGAGAATACTACTTACACCGTTAACATCACTAGGCAGTAATATCACAATAGGCTATATATATATGCTAAAACTATTTGTCTAGATTTATCAGCAACAGAAAAAAAATACAAAATACCACAATGGTGGCACAGTGGTGCAGTGGTTAGCACCGCAGCCTCACAGCTCCAGCGACCCGGGTTCGATTCTGGGTACTGCCTGTGTGGAGTTTGCAAGTTCTCCCTATGTCTGCGTGGGTTTCCTCCGGGTGCTCCGGTTTCCTCCCACATGCCAAAGACTTGCTGGTTGATAGGTTAATTGGTCATTATAAATTGTCCCTAGTATAGTTAGGTGGTAGGGAAATTTAGGGACAGGTGGGGATGTGGTAGGAATATGGAATTAGTGTAGGATTAGTATAAATGGGTGGTTGATGGTCAGCACAGACTCGGTGGGCCGAAGGGCCTGTTTCAGTGCTGTATCTCTAAACTAAATAAAACAATCAAAAAAAAAAATTCCACAGGTTTCTCTCTAACAAGAGGGATGCACATCCTGTCCACAAACATTACTTCCTGGTGTCACAATTCTCGACAATGCTTTTGCATCAATATTTCGCATTAATATTTCAGTCAAAAGTCACACAACAGTTTCAGACTTTCCACAGTTGGTGGCTTCTATCACCCAGCTACACGAGCCGATAGCAACAGGAGTCTTCGGATCTGGTGCAGCCACTGCTTTAGTAATTAACTCAAGGTGGCTCTGATATCAATTTTAATTTTCCCTACCTGCTTATTTCCCTCCAAGACTTGCTTACACATCCTGCTTACATTTCTGTCCGACTGCTGGCCTTTGTACTTCAACTACCACTTGGATTTTGTTTCTTTTCCCCTAATCATACCCTCCAGTCAACTTTGCAGACTCTCCCGGCTCTTTCCGTGGTCTTCACGTTTTATTATAAATGTATTTTTCTAAAGGTTATTTTATATACTCCCTGGCCCATCGGTAGCCTCCTTTAATCTTTAGTACTTTGTTGCTCCTGCATGCATTTGCAGCTGCTCACACCACTTCCCCACCCATCCCTGCTCCACAACAACTACTGGTACCTCTAACTGGTGAGTGGTACATAGTATTCAGAGAGTAAGGCTGCAATACTTGAGTGCTTGCTTGGCAGTCGGGAAGATGGTGGTGGCATTGTAAGCCTTTGCCATCAGAGTTGGTGGTTATTCTTCTCAGTTAAAGTGGCCTCAATTCCTCAAGCCTGTTTTTATTTTCTTCACTTTAAAACACTTCCGCCTTGAACTCCAAAACAGCCTCTATTATTTGCTATTTTAAAGTTGTAAATATTAAGATTCTTTGAAATGTACAAATGTTTGAAAATACTGGAATTGTTAGGAATGCCATTAGTTTTTCTTTGCCGAAATCATGATTTTTTTTTACATGGCTGCATTTGTTGTAATCCTGAGATTGGGACCTAACGGATTATTTGCATTGCTAGAAATATTGGAAATGGAAGGATTCTTTATACCGCAGGAATTTTAAATTTTTATTATTCATTCATGGGATGTGGACATCGCTATATAGCCCATCCCTAGTTGCCTTTCTTGAACTGCTGCAGTCTGTGTGAAAGTACTATCAGAGTGCTGTTAGGATTCCAGGATTTTAACCCAGTGTCGACAAGGGTGACATATTTCGAAGTCAGGATGGTGTGTGACGGAGAGCAATTTGGAGGTGATGGTGTTCCCATGCACCAGCTGCCCTTGTCCTCTAGGTGGTAGAGGTCACATATCTGGGAGGTGCAGTCGAAGAAGCCTTGGCGAGTTGCTACAGTGCATCTTGAAAATGATACACGCTGTAACAAGTGTGCTGGTGTTGAAAGGGGTGGATATTTGTGGTGGTGGAGGATGGGGTGCCAATTAAGAGGGATGTTTTGTTCTAGATAATGTTGAGCTTCTTATGTTATACTCCTCCTGGCAAGTGAACAATATTCCATCGCACTCTTGACTTGTTCCTTGTAGTAGGTGGAAATGCTTTGGGGAGTCTGGAGGTGAGTCACATACCACAGAATATCACATGTCTGACCTGTTCTTGCAGCCACAGCATTTATATGGCTGGTTCAGTTAAGTTTCTCGTCAATGGTAAACCCCAGGATGTTGAAAGTGGAGGATTTGACAATGGTCAGGCTACTGAATGTCAAGGGGAAGTGGTTAGACTCAGTCCAGTTGGAGATGGTCTTGCTGCATACGGACATGAACTGCTTCATTATCTTGAAGAGTTGCAAATGGAATTGAACACTGTCATCATCAGTGCACATTCCCACTTCTGACCTTATGGATGGAGGGAAGGTCATGGATGAAGGGAAGGTCATTGATGAAGCAGCTGAAGATGATTGGGCCTAGGACACTACCCTGAGGAACTCCTGCAGTGATGTCTTGGGGCTAGGAAGATTGGCGTCCAAAAACCACCTTCCTTTGTGCCAGGTGCGACTCCAGCCAGTGGAAAGTTTCCCCCTGCCACCAACCTCCAATTCCAATTTTACTAGGGCTCTGTAAAGCCACACTCAGTCAATTGCTGCCTTAATGTCAAGGGCAGTCACTGTCACCTCACCTCTAGAAATGGGCTCTTTTGGCTATGTTTAGACATGTTGGGAATTCAAGACTTTTTTAAAAAAAAACAACAGTGGATTTGTTGGGAATTGATGGATTATTTATATTGTTAGAAAATAAAGAATCATTAGCATTGGAATTCTTTCCATTTGCAGAATCACTGGCAATGAAGTGTTCTTTGGAAAGATGGAACTGCTGGAAATTACAGGGATCTTTCTGATTGTTTGGAATAGTGAAGGTTTACAAACAATTTTGCTAGCTGCAAAGGCAATCTGTCAGGCCAGAACAGTCAGGAGCAGCATGGTCTAACGTACAGCAATTGCTTATTCAAAGTGTCATTAAATGGAAACAGCAAAATGACTTGTGCTCAATAGCTTTTTACAACAGATCAGTAAACAATGTAAATTTTTCCAAGACTGAAGTTTATGCAATATATTCAAATCAACGTGCAAAATCATGGCAGTTACAGCAGCTTTAAAATGAGCTTTAAGTAGTATGAAATGAACAAGTTATTTCAGATTACTTGACCAAAATAACAATTTTGCCACCAAACAAAATCTATTCAAACTTATACCATACTTTGCAGATTACAAAAATACTTTCTGGTATTTTTCCAAGGACAACAATTTACTCTTCACAAAAAATATCTAACACAAGCTGACTGGATATTGGCCAGAATTGAAATACTGAGACAGAGTGAAGAGAAATTAGGTGCTATGGGAAATTTCCCCATTCTCAACAACTCAGCATGAAGACATCTTTTGTAAATCGTTAATTTGGCTCTTTGTTTTAAAGTTCCACATTGTGATTGGGATGCCAAACACAAAACTCATTGTGGATTCAAACGAGGCCGAGAGAAACAGAACACGTTGTAATAAAGACAGAACAGTAAACTGACTTTAAATTCACCACCTCAACCGAGCTTTTCATTCCAGTCTCCCATCATTAGCCAATATTCTGCAAGCTATCACATAGTATTTTTTAAAAATAGTTTTAGAAACATGAATAACGTATCCACAACAGGAAGGTTCAAGGTCTATAATGCACTTGCTGCTCTCAACCAAGAAGCTGCTAATGGCTTCAGCATCCTTGTGCTAAGGGGCAGAAGGCAAAATAAAATCCACCAATCTTCCCACTCATCATTATCCAGTGACTCCTGTAGAAAATGAACATGTATGGATATGGGGCGAAAGCACTATTGAGCTCAATTGTGATGCCTCATGGTTGAGTCACCTGCCAATATTCACCATCAATCCACACTAGCAAAGAACAGCAACTTGCACAAGGTACTGACGCACATGAAACCATCCAGCATAAACAATCCAATGGGACTTCCTGTGATTCATTTCAGCATTTTGCAGATTTTTTAACCCCATATATCTGTGGGGATTTATAGGTTTTGAACTCTCTAAGCTTGTCTATGGCATGCATTCAGGCAAACTCAAAGTCATTATGTTTAGTTGTACTTCCTATGATCAAGTGTTAGCTTGTAACATTTGGCCTGTGTCATGATTTTGTGGGTTTACATTCCAAAGCTTGACATAATCTGGGCTACCACCTCAGTGCAGTTCTGAGACAGTGCAACATTGTTCAATCAGACAATCAACTTGTTCAAGTTTTTACAAAAGATCCCAAGGCATTATTTGAAGAATAGCAGGGAGTTCCAGTGTCCTAACCAACATTTCACCCTTGAACACCACTACCAACCCTGGACTTGTTGTATAATCTGCTTTTTGATGGTAATCCTTGATTGCTGTCAGGTAAATTATAAATTAATCAGTCACAAATGAACTGGCTGCATTCTGCTGACCCTTTGCTAGATCACAAGGCTTGTCTGCCATTTGCTGCTATTTCCATTGGCATAGTAAAAGTTTTAAAGTTATTATGCAATAAATTAAGCGAGCGGGAAACAGCAAGAGCAGAGCCGGAGCACAAAGAGACCGGGAGAGAGAGCAAGAGTTCACTCAGCGAGCGGGAAACAGCGAGAGCACAGCCAGAGCATAAAGAGACTGGGAGATAGAGAGAGCGTTCACTCAGCGAGCGGGAAACAGCGAGAGCGGAGCTGGGGCACAAAGAGACCGGGAGAGAGAGCAAGAGTTCACTCAGACAGCACCGGAGGTTTGAAAAATAAGTCAACAGTGACATCGCAGGAAAGCTGCAAGGTGATTGGTTGGTGAGTAACTGCTGTTAAGGAATAACTCTAAATAGCTGGGTTCGTAACTAAAGTAAACAGAAAGGTCTACAGTTCTTTTTTAATATAGTAGGTAGTGGTTTTTTTTGGGTGGGGGGGGGGGGGGAAATCAAGGTTCCTAGTGTAAATAAACTAGTTTTTGGGTAACTTGAGAGAGTAAAAACAGAGTGGAAAAAAAAGTGACATCACAGGAAATCCGCAAGTTCATTGATTGGTAAGTAACTGCTAATTTGAATTACCTATTCTAAGTTGATTTCAGATTAAAGGTGAATAGGAGAAATATTTTACAGATTAAAAACTAAAGACCAGTCAGAAATTTAAAAAACAAATTAAAATCTAATTAAATAGAGATGCAGGGCCAGGCAATGCGTTGTACCTGCATGATGTGGGAGCTGGTGGACCCCATTGTGGTTCCAGGTGAACAGATTTGTAGCAATCGTTGGCTGCTCGAGGACCCTCTGGCTGGAGTCTGAGCTTGGGACACTGCGACACATCAGGGAGGGGGAGAGTTACCTGGACGCTGTGTTTCAGGAGGTAGTCACACCTCTTAGATTAACTACCTTAAATTCGGCCAGTGGTCAGGGACAGGATGGTGTGACGATGAGTGAGGCAGGTAGAGGGATCCAGGAGGTAGTGCTGCAGGAGTCTCAGCCATTGTCCTTGTCCAACATGTTCGAGATTCTTGCTCCCTGCGTGGACGAGAGCAGGGACTGTAGGGAAGATGAGCAAAATGACCACAGCACCGTGGTACAGGGAGCCATTCAAGTGGGGGCAGAAAAAGAGAAATGTAGTTGTCGTCGGGGATAGTATAGTTAAGGGCATAGACACTGTTCTCTGTAGCCAGGATCAAGAGTCCCGAAGGCTTTGTTGCTACCTGATGCCAGGGTTCAGGATATCTCATCTGGGCTGCAGAGGAACTTGGAGTGGGAGGGGAAAAATCCAGTTGTCGTGGTCTACGTAGGTACCAACGATATAGGTAGAATGAGGTTAGAGGTTCTGCTGAGGGAATATGAGTAGCTAGGGGCTAAATTAAAAAGCAGAACTAAAAAGGTAATAATCTCCGGATTACTATCTGAGCCACGAGCAAATTGGCAAAGGGTCAATATGATTAAAGAGGTAAATGCGTGGCTCAAAGATTGGTGTGGGAGAAATGGGTTCGCATTCGTGGGACATTGACACCAGTACTGGGGAAGGAGGGAGCTGTTCCTATGGGATGGGCTCCACCTGAATCATGCTGGGACCAGAGTCCTGGTGAATCGCATAACTAGGGCTGTAGATAGGGCTTTAAACTAAATAGTGGGGAGGAGGGTTCAGTTGCATGGAAAAACAGGAAGTTAAAAGGAGAAGGTAGGAGTGCAGGTTAGTGGTGAGGCTGACTGTTACCAAACTGCAAGTAGTATACTGGTTAAACCAGAAGAGAGAAATAATAAACAGGCGAATAAAGCATCAGTGCTGAGGGACAGGTTAGGGGGCATAGCCCAAATAAGAGTTCTATATACAAATGCACTGAGTGTCAGGAATAAACTAGATGAGCTGCAGGCACAAATTCAAATGGAAGATTATGATGTGGTGGCCATTGCAGAGATGTGACTGCAGGATGGTCGGGACTGGGAACTAAATATACCTGGTTATAAAGAATACAGGAGGGACAGGGAAAATGGTAGAGGGGGTAGAGTAGCCTTACTGATTAGAAATATCACCTCATTGGTGAGGGAGGATATAATGAGGGGAAACCATCCAACTTATGGGTGGAATTGAGGAACAGAAAAGGATCTAAAACTGTAATAGGTGTTGTGTATAGACCCCCTGGTAGCAGTTCTGAGGTGTTAGATTGTATAAATGCACAAATTAGGCAAGTGTGTAACAAAAGCAGAGTAGCATTAATGGGGGATTTTAACTTACACATAGATTGGGAGAGGCAAACTAGCACCTGTCAGAAAGGTAGTGAATTTCTGGAATGTGTCCGGGATAGTTTCCTACAGCAATATGTCCTAGATGTATCAAGGGGATAGGCAATATTAGATTTAGTTATGAGTAATGAGCCAAATTTAATTAGTAGCCTAACTGTGCGTGAACATTTATCAAATAGTGATCACAACATGATCGAATTCAAGGTAGCGTTTGAAAGTGAAAAGTACGAATCAGCTACTAGAATTTTAGACTTGGGTAAGGCTGACTTTACCGGGATGAGACAGAGTCTGTCCAAGATAAACTGGGCAGATCTGTTAATGGGTCAAACGACCGAAGAACAGTGGAGAATATTTAAAGAAACATTTAACAAAATACAGAGCGAGTATAAACCTGAGAGGAAAAAGCTCCACTTCACAAAAAAACAGCCATGGACAACTAAAGAGATTAGGCATAGCATAAAACAGAAAGAAAGGGCTTACAAAAATGCAAAACGCAGCACAGATCCAGCTGAATGGGATCGATACAAAGACCAGCAAAGGGTCACAAAGCAGCTTATAAGAGCTACTAAAAGAGATTATGAAAGGAAACTTGCAAGGGACATCAAAATCAATAAGAAATGTTATAGTTACATAAAGGGAAAGCGGGTGGTCAAGAGCAATGTAGGCCACTAAAAGCTGAAAATGGAGATATCATTGATAATGGGGAAATGGCAGACATGTTGAACAATTACTTTGCCTCAGTATTTACAGTTGAAAAGGAGGATTACTTGCCGGAAGTCCCGAAAAAATTAATAACCGATAGGAGACAGGGACTTAACACAATTAACATAAATAAAACTTCAGGAAACAAGGAAATTAATGGAACTAAAGAGTGAGAAATCCCCAGGACCTGACGGTTTCCAGCCGAGGGTGTTAAAGGAAGTAGGGGAGCACATTGTAGATGCTCTAACTATAGTCTTTCAGAGTTCCCTAGATTCAGAGTGGTCCCTCTGGATTGGAAAATTGCACTTGTCACTCCACTTTTTAAGAAGGGTGAAAGGGGGAACCAAGGAAATTCCAGACCAGTTAGCCTGACATCTGTGATCGGCAAGTTGCTGGAGTCTATAATCAAGGATAGGGTGACTGAACACCTAGAAAAATTTTCAGTTAATCAGGGACAGCCAGCATGGATACATGACGGGAAGGTCATGCCTGAAATCTCGCTGAATCTTTTGAAAAGGTGACTAAGGTAGTGGACAGGGGAATGTCTATGGATGTTATTTATATGGACTTCCAGAAGGCATTTGATAAAGTCCCACGAGAGACTGTTAACTAAGGTAGAAGCCCATGGAGTTGACAGCAAATTACTGACATGGTTAGGAAGCTGGTTGAGTGGTAGGCGACAGAGAGTGGGGATAATGGGTAAGTACTCCGATTGGCAGGATGTGACTAGTGGTGTGCCGCAGGGATCTGTGTTGGGGCCTCAATTATTCACATTATTCATTAACGACATGGATGATGGCATAGTAAGTCATATATCCAAATTTGCCGATGATACAAAGTTAGGCGGCATTGTAGACAGTCTAGATGATAGCATAAAATTGCAAAGAGATATTGACAGACTAGGTGAGTGGGCAAAACTGCAGCAGATGGATTTCAATGCAGGCACGTGAGAGATTATCCATTTTGGACCAAAAAAGGATACAGCAAAGTACTTTCTAAATGGGAAGAGGTTCAGTACGGTGGATGTCCAGAGACTTGGGGGTTCAGGTGCATAGATCTTTAAAATGCCACGAGCAAGTGCAGAAAATAATCAAGAAGGCTATGGAATGCTAGCCTTTATAACTAGAGGATTGGAGTATAAAGACACAGAGGTTATGCTGCAGCTGTACAAAACCCTGGTTAGACCCCCCCCCTTGGAGTACTGTGAGCAGTTCTGGGCACCACACCTTAGGAAGGATATATTGGCCTTGGAGGGAGTGCAACGTAGGTTTACAAGAATGATACCTGGACTACAGGGGTTAAGTTATGAGGAGAGATTACACAAATTAGGCCTGTTTTCGCTAGAATTTAGAAGGTTAAGGGGTAATCTGATCGAAGTCTTCAAGATATTAACAGGAAAAGACAGGCTAGATAAAGATAAACTATTTCCACTGGTTAGAGATTCTAAAGCTAAGGGGCATAGTCTAAAAATTAGGACCAGACCGTTCAGGAGAGATGTTAGGAAGCACTTCTTCACGCAAAGGGTGGTAGAGATTTGGAACTCTCTCCCACAAACAGCAGTTGAAGCTAGAACAGTTGCTAAATTTAAATCTGAGATAGATAGATTTTTGTTAAGCAAAGATATTAAGGGATATGGGCTAAATATGGAGTTAGGCCACAGATCAGCCATGATCTCATTGAATGGCGGAATAGGCTCGAGGGGCTGAATGGCCTACTCCTGTTCCTTATCTTCCTATGTTCCTATATGTGGTACCCTATATGATTGAGTAATACAAGTAAGAGTGACATGGAATCTGAAGGTGTATATAGCTGTAGTAGTTAGGGGTTTCGGTTCATGTGCTGCTAAAATATGGAACAGAAACATCTTCCTGGCCCACATTTTGAGGAAGAGGTAAGAATAGAGGAAAATTGGGTGTGTCCTTTTAAAAGGAAAGGTAAAAATAATGAAATGAAGAGGACTGAAAAGTTATTCATTGGTCACCAAATCCATTGGAGCATCAGTGCTAAACTGGTCAACGATCAAGCTCACAATTTTCAACCCTCAACCGGTAACCCAGCAAACAACAAAATCCTGACTCTTTTCAATCTTACACCAACAAAGAGCAGTATCGGTAAGAGGCTGATCAGACCTTCCCCTCCTTCCATTATGTTAGGGAGGCCCTGGGGTAACAAATTGGATAAAAGGATGGTGAACTGGACCAAGAAGCTGTTGGAATTCACTTTTCTTTTAGACAGCAGCATTGTCATTAAGATTGAAATTCTAATGTTCAATCTCAGTGATTTTAGAAAGCATCCTTCGGACCACTTGTGAAAATGTGGCAACATTCTGACAAGCCTGTCTGACATAGTTAAAATTTACAGGATGGAGGAATTCAACACTCACATCAAGCAATACTTCTGCAAAAGTGTTCATTGCAATTGTTAACTTCTGTAAAAGTGATTTACTATTGAAAAGTCAATTAAGATTTATTGAAATGGCAAAATTGTTTGACTTTTTCCTTTTGTACTACTTGCACATTTATATGAGAAATTTCAAGAGTTATTTTGCACTGTATTGTGGTGTAGGATGTGGGTTCATGTTACAGTGAGTTCTTGTTCTCAGCTATGACATTAAAGGGTACACCATGTAATTGGACATAACGAAAGATTGAAAACCAAATCACTCTGTCACACAATTGGATGAAGGGACCCAGAATATGCAAATAGCTTGCTTGTTTGCATTCCGGCCTGTAAATAACGTTTGTGGCACCAAGCACCACTTAAAAATGGTTGGGGGAAGGGGTGGAATTCATGATCATTTTAAGTAACTGGAGTTAAAATTTTTTTCAAAATTATAGCTAAGCATTAGATTTTGAGGCTATCTTCTGAAACAGACTACAACAGCGCCTCTTCACTGGACGGGGAAATGCTGGAATGACAGCCCCTTCAAAAGAGGCGGCAGAACTCCAAGGAGATGGAAGATAAAGCATCCCAGCCCCTGGGCACTGGAAGCTGTGATGGGCCCGGCGTGCTCCAACCCCAAAGCGCCACACGTAACGACGTGGCCAACGCATCTCAGCTCCGGGACACCGGGAGCAAAGACACGTCTAGCGCACCTCAGCTCCGGGAAGCCGGGAGCAGTGATGTTTTCGAGGAGGAACAGAGGGAAGCAGCAGAGGACAACCCAATCCTTGCTGCCGACAAGATCCCCCCGATGTCACCCCAGCGGAACAAACCCTGCATGAAAAACCAAGAGGGGTTTTTGAGCCCAACCAACGTGAAACTGCTTGCGCACACAATGGGTATGCAGAAACATCCCGAAGGACTGGGACTAGCAAGGACAAATGGTATGGGAAGCAACAACTAACTTTAAAAAATGGGTGTAAGGATTGCTTCCATTAATGTGCGTAGCATTAAATCTACTACGCGATGTGTTTCAACCTTGGATTACCTCGCCAAGGTCAAAGCTGACCTACTGTTTCTGCAGGAGTGTGGAATACCACACCTCAGCACCTACAGGCAGTGGTCGCAATGGTGGTCCCACGGGCCATCAATCTGGTCGGGGGGTAATGATTGCCGTTCCTCCGGCCTGGGTATTACCATCTCCGAAGTTAAGGAGGTGGTGGGCGGTCGCCTCCTCGTAGCAGACGTGATGTACAACAACGCTCCACTCCAGTTGATCAACGTGTACGCCCCGGTACAACGCAGCGAGCGGCTGACCGTCTTCCAGCAGCTCCCACTGCTGCTGGCGATGTCCAGGCCAGTCATCCTAGGCGGTGACTTCAACTGCATCATCGATGCGGCTGGACGATCCGGCAGTGACGACAGCAAACTGGACGCTATGTCCAGATTCCTAATAGAACCAGTTAAAGATGCCAAACTGCATGATGTCTTCAGCAAACCTGCAGACGGAGCGCAGCGCAGATACACATGGTCAAGATTGGATGGGTCTGCCCGTTCCAGGATTGACTTCCTGTTTGTGTCCCGTGCTGTCACGGTCGGATCCACCGACGTCAAGCCGGTGTTCTTCTCCGACGACTGCCTCTTACTGTCCGACTGTCACTTACAGGACGACCAGCGGGTTGGCAGAGGGACGTGGAAGCTCAATGCTACACTGCTGACTCCTAGAACGTTGAGGAACTCAAAAGGGATTACAAAGGTTGGAGGACCGTGAAATCCCTCTTTGAGTCTCCAGTTCACTGGTGGGAAGCAATTAAGGAGATCAAGAGGTTCTTCATTCACAAAGGTGTTCAGAAGGCAAGAGAGAGACAGAGGGAAATGTTCCGACTCCATAAAAGTATGCAAAATCTGCTCCGGTTGCAGTCAATGGGGGTCGAGGTCAAGGAGGACCTCCAAGAGGTGAAAAGCCAGCAGGCCACGCTCCTTGCCAAGGAGGCCTCCAAGATCATCTTCCGGTCCAGAGTCCGCTCCATCGAACAGGATGAGACGTGCTCACGTTACTTCTTCCAAAAGGTAGACAGAGAGAGCTCTGTTATCAGCAGCCTGAAGGAAGAAGATGGCTCGGTAACGTCTTCGCAGTCCGACATACTAAGGATCAGCAAATCCTTTTATGCTGGGCTGTATGACGCGAAGCCCACAGACAGCAGAGCCTCCAAGTCCTTCCTGTCATCTATCACAGAGGTCTTAGATGACAGCAGAAGGGAGAGACTGGACAAGCCGCTAACTCTGGACGAGCTGACAAAGGCCGTCGAGTCTTTCGAGACGAGTAAAACTCCCGGAAGCGATGGCTTACCGGTCGAGTTGTACTTGGCCCTGTGGGACTGGGTCGGCCCGGACCTGCTGGAAGTATACGAGAGTATGCTCCTGGCCGGCAGCATGTCAGAATCCATGAGGAAAGGCATCATCACCCTCATTTACAAGCGGAAGGGGGAGAGGGCAGAAATCAGAAATTGGCGGCCCATCTCACTGCTTAATGTTGACTACAAGATTCTGTCCAAAGTCATAGCCAGTCGAGTCAAGTCTGCTCTGGAGTTAGTGATCCACCCCGATCAGACCTGTACTGTACCCGGCAGGAAGATCTCTGATAGTCTCGCGCTACTCAGGGATACGATCGCCTACGTGCGGGACAGGAGGGTGGACACCTGCCTCATCAGCCTGGACCAGGAGAAGGCTTTTGACAGGATATCGCACACCTACATGATGGAAGTGCTTTCCAAAATGGGGTTTGGGGAGGGAATCTGCAATTGGATCAAACTGCTCTACACAAACATCAGTAGCGCAGTCTCAATCAATGGGTGGGAATCGGAAAGTTTCCCGATCCAATCTGGAGTCAGACAGGGCTGTCCTCTCTCCCCGGTCTTGTTTGTTTGCTGTATTGAACCCTTTGCTGAGTCTATTAGGAAGGATGCGGTCATAAGAGGGGTGACAATCCCAGGCAGCGGAGGCACTCAGGTTAAAACCTCCCTGTACATGGATGACGTCGCCTTCAGTTCAGATCTGCTGTCTGTGCGCAGACTGATGAACATCTGCGACCAGTTCGAACTGGCCTCGGGAGCCAAAATTAACCATGGCAAGAGCGAGGCCATGATCTTTGGGAACTGGGCTGACCGATCCTTTGTCCCCTTCACCGTCAGGTCAGATTACCTGAAGGTGCTGAGGATATGGTAGGGAAGGGCCGAGGCGTGCACCAAAACCTGGGAGGAGCGAGTAGCCAAGGTACAACAAAAGTTGAGCATGTGGGGGCAGCGATCTCTCTCCATTGTGGGTAAGAACCTGGTCATCAGGTGCGAGGCGCTCACGTTGTTGCTGTACGTGGCGCAAGGTCTGGCCCATACTCCACTCCTGCGCTGTGGCGGTCATCCGAGCCATTTTCCGCTTCATCTGGGGATCTAAAATGGACCGGGTCCGGAGTGACACGATGTTCAAATCTCTGGATAAGGGCGGGAAAAATGTACCCAACGTGGCCCTCATCCTGATTACCTTCGTGTGCGGCTGCATCAAGCTGTGTGTAGACCTCCAGTACGCAAACTCCAAGTGTCACTACGTGCTGAGGTTCTATCTGTCCCCGGTGTTGCGAAGGATGGGTCTGGTCATATTGCCGCGGAACGCTCCATGCAGTTGGACCGTGCCGTACCACCTATCCTTCGTGGAGCAGTTTCTGCGGGAAAATACCTTTGACCACCGGTCCATCAGGCAGTGGTCTGCACGGAATGTCCTCAAGGCCCTACGGGAAAAGGAGACAGGGGATCCTGTCGGATGGTTCCCCAAGCAGACTGCCAGTCATTTAGCAGAATGCCTCATCACCAGAACTTTCAAACAAGCACCAAGATGTAGCTTGGCTGGTGGTGAGAAGGGCCCTCCCCGTCAGATCCTTCCTGCACGCCCGAAGTCTCGCCCCCTCCACACAATGCCCCCGCGGTGGCTGTGGTGGGAATGTGTCTCCTGGAATGTGTCTTTGCAAAGCAGGTGTGGAAAGAGATACAGTGGTTTTTGTCGAGGTTCATCCCAAGCAGCTCTGTAACACAGGAGTCTGTGCTCTACGGGCTGTTCCCAGGGACGCACACGGAGACAAACATCAACTGCTGCTGGAGGACTATCAATTCGGTGAAAGACGCCCTTTGGTCTGCCCAAAACTTGCTGGTCTTCCAGCGCAAAGAGTTGTCCACGACCGAATGTTGCAGACTGGCACATTCCAAAGTCCAGGACTACGTGCTGAGGGACGCACTAAAGCTTGGGGCAGCCGCAGCAAAGGCTCAATGGGGAAAGACCACAGTGTAAGGCCCCCCCACCAAGCTGAACTGAGGGGCTGGACCCATGGGAAACCCCTCGAACTGTATCGGGAAAATTTTGTGTACTGTAAAATGTAAAAATGTACATGGCATGACAAATGAAATGGAAGGGTTGAGGCAACTCAGGATTGTATTGTAGGAACCTTTGTACTGTTGTAATTTTTGACCTGGTGCTTTTTGAAACTGGTCATGTAATTTTTTCCGAACAAAGAATATTTTGGAAAAAAAAAATTAGATTTTTTTCAATAGCTCTGGGGGAAGACTAGGAGATTGTGGTCAAAACTGGAAAATTTCACAATCAATAATGCTTTAATTTCTGCAATCTATAGAATTATTCAATTGGTAATCTGTATCTCCTTAAATCTTTGTATTCAGCAGTACTGCCTGTGTTGTTTTTGAAGAGTGGGGTGACAGTGGGGAATTGTTTTTCAAAGCTGTACCTGCCCTCTATTTTTCCAAGTGATTACTACTGTTGTAATTTTCAGTTTTAGATATTGAAATTTAGATATAGGACTTCCTCAAATCTCAGCTCATTTAAAATTGGCACTGGCTGAAGGATCTGTATTGAATGCTGTATGTTAACATTTGTTGTAATTACTTCCATGCTCCCCTGATGGTTAGCTGGATAAAGTGAGTAGCTAAGTCATTCAGACCAGGAATGTCTCTGATATCTGCAGATTTAGCCTATCTCAGTGGACGCAGCAATAAAGTGGCACAACTGTCCTCTGTGACCATCAGATAGGACCAAGGAGGTCAGGAGCTGAATGGTTCTGGCAGAACCCAAGCTGAGCATCAGTCAGCAGGTATATAAAAGCAAAATACTGCAGATGCTGGAAATCTGAAATAAAAACAAAAATTGCTGGAAATACTCAGCAGGTCAAGCAGCATCTGTGGAGAGAGAAGCAGAGTTACCGTTTCAGGTCTGTGACCTTTCATCAGAACTGGGCTGTGATTTTAGAAAGCATCCCTCGGACCACTTGTGAAAGCGTTCTGACATTCTGACAAGTGTGTCTGAAATAGTTAAAATTTAAAGGATGGAGGAATTCAACACTCACATCAATCAATACTTCTGTCCATTGCAATAGTTCTGATGAAAGGTCACTGACCTGAAACGTTAACTCTGCTTCTCTCTCCAGAGATGCTGCCAGACCTGAGTATTTTCAGCACTTTGTTTTTATATTAGTCGGCAAGTTATTGGTGACTAAGTGCCACTTGATAGCACTGTCGACGGCACTTCCATCACTTTGCTGATGATTGAGAGTAGACTGCTGGGAAATTGGACAGATTGTCCTGGTTTTTGTGGACAGGATATACCTGGGCAATTTTCCACTTTGTTGGGTAGATGTCAGCGTTGCAGCTGTACTGGAACTTTCCTTATGTGGCTTGGTGTCAAATTTTGTTTCATCTGATGAAAGGTCACAGACCTGAAACATTAACTCTGTTTCTCTCTCCACACTTATTTAAAGGACTTGCATGAAATTTTGCCAGGGCTGATTGATATACTGAACATTTATGTGACTCATGATGAGAAAACTTTCGTCATCCCTTCAGCTGAAAGGTAAACCTACAGGTTCAGCAACATGCCTGTTGAGTACTTCATCGCACAACACCTCCCTGCTCTTCCTGGAATGGGATTAGGATCGGTGGCTCCTGCTGGGAACACTGATGCCGTTTCAGGTGTAACCCTCCACTGCCCGTCTACTCTTTGCACAATCGCTGGGTGTTTCAGGTTTTTATCCTGTTTACCAGCCTATCTGTGCTGTAATATCGTTGACATGCTGCCTAGTGTGCGACATTTATGCCATTGGCTTACACAGGGATGCTCGAGGCCTTGTGTGACAAGTGGGCAGTGCAGGTAGTCAGTGGAAGCAATTTTGTTTAATTTGCTAAGTTTCCTTTTGCATAATCTGGCTGTTTATTAGTTGTGCTCCTCTAAAAAGGAGCCACTTTTGTTCATTTTGTTTGGGTTGATAACGCTGTGGCAACCCAGTGTCTTCTTATGGGTAAATTAAATGCAGCACACTGGTCAGATGTGGACCAGTGCAGGATGGCAGCCCATGCTGCGAATCCCACAATGTTCCTGATCTGAAGAGGGATTATCAACATAATTTGTTTTTCAAGTTTTGAAAATAGCCAGAGTACCTCATGAGCAGCTTGGGTAGAAACCTGTAAAAGGCAAAATCCTCATTTTACAAGTTAGTTGCCCATGCCATATTCTTCCCAAATAAGAGGGATGGACAGGGGAACTGTTTCAAGACTTTAGCCAATACGGCTGATGCTTACAGGTATAACGTACACCTGGGGTGCAATCCAATAAAAGCTTTCCTCTTGAGCGTCTCTCCTCAAAAAAAATTACAGGCTCTCAGCAAATATTTTATCATAGAGTCATAGAGTTATACAGCACAGAAACAGTCCCTTCAGCCCATCGTGTCTGTGCCGGCCATCAAGCAGCTAACTTTTCTAATCCCATTTTCCAGCACTTGGCCTGTAGCCTTGTATGCTATGGCGTTTCAAGTGCTCATCTAAATACTTCTTAAATGTTGTGAGGGTTCCTGCCTCCACCACCTCTTCAGGCAGCACGCTCCAGATTCCAACCGCCCTCTGAGTGAAATTGTTTTTCCTCAAATCCCCTCTAAACATCCTGCCCCTTAACATAAATCTATGCCCCCAATTATTGACTCCCCAGCTAAGGGAAAAAGTTTCTTCCCATCTAACCTATCAATGCCCCTCATAATTTTGTATACCTCAATCATGTCTCCCCTCAGCCTTCTCTGCTCTAAGGAATACAACCCTAGCCTTTTCAGTCTCTCTTCATAACTGAAATGTACCAGCCCAGGCAACATCCTGATGAATCTCCTCTGCACCCCTCCAGGGCAATCACATCCTTCCTATAGTGTGGTGCCCAGAACTGTACACAGTACTCCAGCTGTGGCCTAACTAGTGTTTTACACAGCTCCATCATAACCTCCCTGCTTTTATATTCTACGCCTCAGCTAATAAAGGCAAGTATCCCATATGCCTTCCTAACCACCTTATCTACCTGTGCTGCTGCCTTCAGTGATCTATGGACAAGTACACCAAGGTCCCTCTGGCCCTCTGTACTTCCTAGGGTCCTACCATCCATTGTATATTCCCTTGCCTTGTTAGACCTCCCAAAATGCATCACCTCACACTTCTCAGGATTAAATTCCATTTTCCACTGCTCCGCCCATCTTACCAGCCCATCTCTATCGTCCTGTAATTTAAGGCTTTCCTCCTCACTATTTACGACACCACCAATTTACATGCCATCTGCGAACTTACTGATCATACCTCCTATATTCATGTCTAAATCATTAATGTACACTACAAACAGCAAGGGTCCCAGCACCGATCCCTGTGGTACACCACTGGTCACAGGCTTCCACCTGCAAAAACAACCCTCGACCAGCACCCTCTGCCTCCTGCCACTAAGCCAATTTTGGATCCAATTTGCCAAATTTCCCTGGATCCCATGGGCTCTTACCTTCTTAACCAATCTCCCATGTGGGACCTTATCAAAGGCCTTACTGAAGTCCATGTAGGCTATATCAACTGCTTTACCCTCATCTACACATCTAGTCACTGCCTCGAAAAGTTCAATCATGTTAGTTAGACACAATCTCCCCGGACAAAGCCATGCTGACTATCCCTGATTAATTCCTGCCTCTCCAAGTGGAGATTAATCCTGTCCCAATAGTTTCCCAAACACTGATGTTAGACTCACCTGCCTGTAATTACCTGGTTTATCCCTGCTACCCTTCTTGAATAATGGTACCACATTCGCTGTCCTCCAATCCTCTGGTACCTCTCCTGTGGCCACAGAGGATTTGAAAATTTGTGTCAGAGCCCCTGCTATCGCCTCCCGTGCCTCACATAACAGGCTGGGATACATCTCATCTGGGCCTGGGGATTTATCCACTTTTATGCCTGCTAAAACAGCTAATACTTCCTCCCTTTCAATGTTAATATGTTCAAGTACATCACAATCCCTTCCCTGATCTCTACACCTACAGCGTCCTTCTACATAGTGAACACAGATGAAAAGTAATCATTTAAAACCCCACCTACGTCCTCCAGCTCCACACACAGATTGCCACTTTGGTCCCTAATGGGCCTACTCTTTCCCTGGTTATCCTCTTGCCCTTAATATACTTATAAAACGCCTTAGGATTTTCCTTTATCTTGCCCACCAGTGTTTTTTCATGTCCCCTCTTCGCTATCCTAATTACTTTTTTTTTTAAGTACACCCCCTATACTTTCTATACTCCTCTAGTGCCTCTGCTGTTTTCAGCGCTCTGAATCTGCCATAAGCCTCCTTTTTTTCCTGATCCAATCCTCTATATTGTCATGGTCCTGTCGTTTTTTCGGGAATATGCAGTTTGCCTTTAAGGCTTGCAAGGGATCAGTATTGCTTTAAGAACCAGCAAGCCTTAAGAGTTATAGGAAGGTGCACTTTTGTTGCCTTAGAAACAGGCATTTGGAGACTGCAATTCAAAGGGTGTGTTCTCGTTACCATAGATATAGCCACTGGAGTGAGCCTGATGCGATACATTTGTTGCAATTCAGTTTTGAACAGGCTTATGAGTTGAAGACAGTTTGTTCTAACAGACAGAGGACATAGCTGTGATGAGCACACCTGAAAAAGAGCTCTCAACCATTTAAACTGAAGGAAGAGGATTTTAGTCTGTTTAATTATTATCTCTCAAAATTCTAAAACATCAAGCCAAGACAGAGATCTCTGGTAATTTAAATTGAAGAAAGGGAAGTTAGACTATGACAATCTTTTATCCCTCAAAATCTCTAAAGTCAGATTGATTCTGTTGAAAGTCTAAGTTGTTAATTGTTGAAATTCGCTGGAGAAGGAAAGCAACATGCTGTGAGGACTTCGAGCAACATTGGACTGCAGATTTGCAAGGACTTTAATTTTTTCTATTTTAAATGTTGTTTACATCTTCATAGTGTTTAAGAATTTAGTTCTTCTCATTAAAGAATTAATTTGTTGATTTAAAGACACCTGGTTTGGTTAGCCTCATTCGGGAGTTAACAGATGGTACAATTTGGTTGGGTCTCTCTTTAATTTGGAAAGTTTTAAATGATATGTTAGCCGATATGTGGAACGACAGGATTGAATTAACAGTACATTGGTCCCACCACAATCAGAATCGTATACTTTCATTGGAGGCTTTGACAGGAGTGGTCGTTCGTAACAATATCCCTTGGCATCCAGGGTTCCCTGGATTTGTTGGTCCTACCCTTCACCTTAACAGGTACATGTTGTCTCTGAACTCTCACTATTTCCTCTTTGAATGACTCTAATGTCATTGGTCTGATGTAGACTTTCCTACAAGTAGCTGCTCCCAGTCCACTTTGGCCAGATCCTGTTTTATCATATTGAAATCAGCCTTCCTCCTAATCAGTACCTTTATTTCCGGTCCTTTTGTCCTTTTCCACAACTACCTTTTTCTTTTTTTTTCTTTTGGGCCTCCTTATCTCGAGAGACAATGGATACGCGCCTGGAGGTGGTCAGTGGTTTGTGAAGCAGCGCCTGGAGTGGCTATAAAGGCTAATTCTAGAGTGACAGGCTCTTCCACAGGTGCTGCAGAGAAATTTGTTTGTCGGGGCTGTTGCACAGTTGGCTCTCCCCTTGCTCCTCTGTCTTTTTGCCTGCCAACTACTAAGTCTCTTCGACTCGCCACATTTTAGCCCTGTGTTTATGGCTGTCCGCCAGCTCTGGTGAACGCTGGCAACTGACTCCCACGACTTGTGATCAATGTCACAGGATTTCATGTCGCGTTTGCAGATGTCTTTAAAGCGGAGACATGGACGGCCAGTGGGTCTGATACCAGTGGCGAGCTCGCTGTACAATGTGTCTTTGGGGATCCTGCCATCTTCCATGCCTTAAATCTTAGAGTTATGGTCACTATCCCCCAAATGCTCCCCCACTGACATTTCTACCACTTGTCTGGCTTCATTCACTAGGATTAGGTCCAGTACTGCCCCTTCTCTTGTAGGACTTTCTACATACTGGCTCAAAAAGCTCTCCTGTATGCATTTTAAGAATTCCACCCCCTTTAAGCCTTTTGCACCAAGACTATCCCAGCTGATATTGGAGAAGTTGAAATCCCCTATTATTACCCGATTATTTTTACACCTCGAGATTTGCCTACATATCTGCTCCTCTGTCTCTCCCTGACTATGGAGGCCTGTAGTACACTCCCAGCCAAGTGATTGCCCCCTTTTTGTTTTTAAGTTCTACCCATATGGCCTCATTTGAGGAACCTTATATCATCCCTCCTTACTGCAGTAATTGACTCCTTGATCAACAGTGCTATGCCACCTCCTCTTTTATTCCCTCCCTTGTGACGCCTTAAGTTTCTATACCCTGGCATATTAAGCTGCCAGTCCTGCCCCTCCCTCAACTATGTCTCTGCGATAGCAATATCATAATCCCATATGCTAATCAACGCCCTCAATTCATCTGCCTTACTGGTAAGACTCCTTGCATTAAAATAGATGCAATCCAGCCTTGCATTTTTCACTTGTGCCTTAACAGGTCTATATTTGCTCTGCCTTCCAGACTGACTCAGTTTCTCTTCTATATTTGACTGTGCATCACCCCTTACTGTACCTCCACTCTGCATCCCATCCCCCTGCCAAATTAGTTTAAACCCTCCCATCCCCGAACAGCACTAGCAAACCTCCCAGCAAGGATGTTGGTCCCGTTCCGGTTCAGTTGCAACCCATCCAACTTGTACAGGTCCCACCTTTGCCAGAAACAGACCCAGTGATCCAGGAAACTAAAGCCCTCCCTCCTGCACCATCTCCTCAGTCACGCATTCATCTGCTCTATCCTTCTATTCCTATACTCACTAGCACATAGCACCGGGGGTAATCCAGAGATTACAACCTTAGAGGTCCTGCTTTTTAATCTGCTACCTAGCTCCCTAAATTCTTGTTGCAGGACCTCATCCCTCTTTCTACCTATGTCATTGGTACCAATGTGTACCACGACCTCTGACCGTTCACCCTCCCCCTTCAGAATGTCCTGCAGCCGCTCCGTGACATCCTTGACCCTAGCACCAGGGAGGCAACATACCATCCTGGAGTCACGTTTGCGACCACAGAAATGCCTATCTGTACCTCTTACGATAGAATCCCCTATCACTATAGCTCTTCCACTCCTTTTCCTCCCCTCCTGTGCAGCTGAGCCACAGGTGGTGCCACAGACTCAGCTTCTCAGGGGAATGCAGCAAGAGCCATCTCCCCCAACTGTGTCCAAAGTGGAAAATCTATTAGATAGGGAGAGGGACCCAGTGGACTCCTGCAAACCTGCCTAGTTCTTCTACTCTGCCTAGTTGTCACCCATTCCCTTTCTGCCTGAGCAGTCTTTACCTGCAGTGTGACCACCTCCCTGTACGTGCTATCCACGAAGATCTCAGCCTCACGGATGCTCCACTGTGTCTCCAGCCACTGCTCCAGATCCTAAACATGGATTTAGAGTAGCTGTAGCTGGAGACACTTCCCACACACATGTTCGCCCTGGACACTGGCAGTGTCCCTGACTTCCCACATTGCACAGGAGGAGCACTCCACGTTGCTGAGCTGCCCTGCCATGACTTATCCTTAATTTATTCCTTTAAATTACCCAAAAATTTGATTATTTACACTAGAGACCTTGATTCCTTAAAAAAACTCTACTTACTATATTAAAAAACTGTAGACCTTTCCCTTTACTTTTAGTTACTTACCCAGCTATTCAGAGTTATTCCCTAACAGCAGTTACTCACCAATCACCTTGCAGCTTTCCTGTGACATCACTGCTCACTTTGTTTTCAAACTCCGGCGCACCTGGACTGCTCTCCGCTGCTCTCCTGGAAGGCAAGTTGCTGAAAAAAAATTTCAAGAACCCTTCACCTAAACACAATCACATCCTGCTATTCTGTGCTGGCCAGGAAGAGCATTGGAACAGTCCAGTGTACAAAGGCAACAGAAGCACGGTTTAATGTCTGGAATTCCCTCCCTTAACCTCCCCGCCGCCCTTTCCTTCTTTAAGAGGCTCCTTAAAATCTGCATCTTCATCTAAGCCTTTGGTCAGAGGATTTGGGGTCGGAAGCTCAGCTCAGGATCAAATAGAACACCAAGCATGTAAAAGTTCTGAATCAACCTCAGGCAGTGGCCAGGGAGGATACTGTTGGCAGCTTGGGAACAGAATTTGTGGTGGGGACCAAAGACAATGGCTTCCATCTTCCCAATATATAGTCAGAGAAAATTTCTTATGATAAAGGGACGGCAGTAAGCATGGGTGATTTTAATCTACATATGAACTGGAAAAACCGGATTGCAGCCTGGATGAGGAGTTCCTAGAATGCTCGCGTTAGTTTCTTAGAGCAGCACTTTCTGGAACCAACCAGAGAACAGGTTATATTAGACTTGGTAATGTGTAATGTGACAGGACTAATTAATGACCTCAGAGTAAAGACACCTCTAGGTAGCAGCGGACAATATATGATTAAATTTTACATCCAGTTTGAAAGAGAGAGAAGAATGAGTCCAAGACTAATATTTTAAACTTAAATAAGGGCAACTATGTGGGCATGAAAGCTAAGCTAGCTGAAGTGAACTGGAATACTAGGCTAGGAGATGGATCAATAGAGAAGCAGTGGCAGACATTCAAGGGGATATTTCAGAATACGCAGGATAAACATATTCCCACTATAAAGAAAAATTCTAAAGGGAACGAACCACCATCCGTGGTTAACTAAAGAAGTTAAAGAAAGCATCAAACTTAAGGAAAAGGCATATAATTGCGCAAAGATGAGTGGCAGGTCAGATGATTGATCAGAATATAAAGAACAGCAGAGAATGACTAAAAGGTTAATCGGGGAAAGAAATTAGAATACGAGAGTAAGCTAGCTAGAAATGTAAAAAACAGATAGCAAGAGTTTCTCCAGGTATTTAAAAAGGAAAAGAGTAAGTAAAGTGAGTGTTGGTCCTCAAGAGAGTGAGAATGGGGAGCTAATAGATAATAAGGAAATGGCAAATGAAATGAATATTTTGCTTCTGTCTTCACTACAGAGGATACAAAAACATTCCAGTAACAGCTATAAAGCAGGAGGTGGAAGGAAGAGAGGAACTTGGTGAAATTACAATCACCAAGGAAGCGGTACTGAGCAAACTGATGGAGCTGCAGGCTGACAAGCCCGCAGGTTCTGATGGGCTTGTCCTAGGGTCTTAAAAGAGGTGGCGAATGAGGTAGTATATGCATTGGTGTTAATATTTCAAAATTCGCTAGATTCTGGAAAGGTTCCATCAGACTGGAAAATAGCAAATATAACTCCTCTACTGAAGAAGTGGGGGAAGGCAGAAAACAGGTAACTATAAGCCAGTTAGCTTGACGTCTGTTGTGGGGACGTGTTAGAATCAGTCATTAAGGAGGCTATAGCTGGGCACTTAGAAAAACTCAAGGTAATCAGGAATAGTCAGCATGGCTTTGTGAAAGGGAGATCATGTTTAACCAATTTATTGGAGTTCTTTGAAGGAGTAACATGTGCCGTGGATAAAGGGGAGCCCGTTGGCATACTGTACTTGGATTTCCAGAAGACATTTGACAAGATGCCACATAAAAGGTTATTGCACAATGTAGGAGCTCATGGTGTAGGGGGTAACATATTAGCATGGATATAAGATTGGCTGGCTGGCAGAAGACAGACAGTATGCATAAGTGGGTCCTTTTCTGATTGGCAGGATGTGACAAGTGCAGTCCCGCAGGGGTCTGTGCTGGGGCCTCAACTTTTTACAATTTATATCAATGACTTAGATGAGGGGAGCGATGGCGTGGTAGCTAAATTTGCAGATGACACAAAGATAGGTAGGAAAGTATGTTGTGAAGAGGACATAAGGAGGTTGCAGACCGATATAGATAGGTTGAGTGAGTGGGCAAAAATCTGGCAGATGGAGTATAATGTGGGAAAATGTGAAATTGTTCATTTTGGCAGGAAGAATAAAAAAGCAGAGTATTACTTAAACGGAGAACGACTGCAGAATTCCGTAGTGCAGGGGGATCTACGTGTTCTAGTGCATGAGTTACAAAAGGTTAGTATGCAGGTACAGCAAGTAATAAAGAAGGCTAATGGAATGCTCTCCTTTATTATGAGAGGCATTGAAAATAAAAGTAAGGATGTTATGCTTCAGTTTTACAGGGCACTGGTGAGACCACATCTCGAATACTGTGTGCAGTTTTGGTTTCCTTATTTAAGGAAGCATGTGAATGCATTAGAGGCGGTTTACTAGATGGATACCTGGAATGAGCGGGTTGTCTTATGAGGAAAGGTTGGACAGACTGGGCTTGTTTTCACTGGAGCTTAGAAGAGTGAGGTGAGACTTGATTAATTATATCAGGTCCTAAACGATCTTGACAAGGTGGATGTGGAAAGGATGTTTCCTCTTGTGGGTGGGTCCGGAACTAGGGGGCACTGTTTTAAAATTAAGGGTTGCCCTTTTAGAACAGAGATGAGGAGAATTTTTTTCTCTGAGGTTGTGCGACTTTGGAACTCTGCCTCAGAAGATGGTGGAGGCAGGTTCATTGAATAATTTTAAGGCAGATTCTTGTTAGGCAAGGGAATCAAAGGTTATCGAGGTAGATGGGAGTTTGGAATTCGAGACACAAACAGATCAGCCATGATCTTATTGAATGGCGGAGCAAGCTAGAGGAGCCGAATGGCCTACTTCTGTTTCTAATTCATATTGTTCTGCTCATCCAATGCTGGATGCCAGACACGCGTGACAAAACAGAGGCAGTGGAAGGGTCCAGAGAGGTGGGTGTTGTCACTCAACATGTGGAACTTGACGTGTTTTTGGACGATATTGCCGTGGACAGCAGGTAAATGAGAAAAAGGAAGGGGTTAAGGATAGCTCCTTGGGGTACTTCAGAAGCTAACTGTGCGGGAGCGGGAAGAGGAGCCACTGAAGGCAATTCTCTGGCTACGACTGGATAGACAGGAATGGAACAAGAGGAGGGCAGTCCCACCCAGCTGGACAAATAACACAATGTTCTATCCACATACCATTAATTCAGCTTCTGCTCAACATAAAACACTTGACGGAACAAGTTTCTAAAAAATTTCTAAATGTGCTTTGCCACTGTCATCAGTTTCTGGAGCCACCTGATAGAACCAACTGAATCAGCAATAAATCAAACTCCAGTAGGAAGTTATGGTGTTATGGTACAGTACAATTTCATTGCGTTTACAAGTAATTGGACTAAGCGCTTTCATTAAACATCCCAAGTTGAATAATACAGAATGATCTAGAAACAACAACATCACATTCTCATTCTGGTTGAAAACAAATTCTCTGTAGGTTCCCCAATGGTTTAGCAGAGTTACAAACCATGCAGCTGAGCTCGACAGAACAGGGAGAGATTTGAGCCCTGGTCAAAGCTGAGTTGGTTGGTATCAGCTGAGGTAGAGTATGGCACTATAACTGGGCTTGTGAGGGAAAATCCACAAGGCTACCAATCCTGATCACTCCCCAGCAACCTCTGCTGTCAGCATCCATGTGTGGATGTTGGGGGGAGGATAGGATCAGGCTTAGCTGATTGGAGCAGTTTTAATAATTTGACTTTCTTTATCCAAAACAAATTCTCTCATTAAGTTACTTTTCTGCCTTCTCTTTGGTCTCCTTTCATTACCTCAGAGATGAGAAAGTCTCCACGAAAAGGAACCATTTGCTCCATCGTGCTGCATCCAACAACTCAACGTCCAGGTTTCCCAGTAAAAATAATACTTAAGGGTCATTATCTTGCAAGTGAGCACAATGAGAACCAGGGCTTCCACACTCAACAAATCTACAAAAAATGTAAAGACAAATCACCAGCAGAGTAAATTAAAAATTGATTTGTTCACAGAAAGACACTCCAGGGAAACCGTATGAATTTAATAATTTTTTAGGCTAGTTTCTAGAAGACAGGTCAAAGTGCCCATTGAAAAGGTATTCGGCGACTGAGGAGTAGATCAGTCTGTTGCTATGTGTTTTGGTAGGTGACTGAATGCTATTTTTCCCTTTGATTAGATACCAGTTCCTTAGAAACAGAATGGCTGGTTCTAAAGCATTTGAAACAACCTGAGTGGACTACTAGAGAAGCAAATGTGCCCAAAGTTCTCTAAACACTAAATTTCTGATCTAAACCATGCTGCATTGAATTGTTCTCCTTCCCCCACCCACCACCCCCCCACCCCAGGACAGGGGAGAAGAATCACTGCAAAATCCTCATGGGCATCCTTTGACAGTTTCAGAGCAACATCCAAGGTCTGGAAACAGCTCAACAACCTGTCCAGGTGCAGATACCACCTGGCAACTTAACTGTAGTACAGGGAGGTAAATCTAAAATATGCATCGCGCCTCAGAATTTCTTTAAAGTAAAAGGTATGAGGTTTTTGCTTCAACAGGGCAAGGCAGTCTGTAAGTCTGGAGCAATTCCCACTAATGTTGGTAAGCTATTTTATAATAGTTAGAAATAAAAACATTCACTGATTAGTGTTTTATGTTTAATGGAAGCAGAGCAATTCTGTTTGACACAAAAAGTTCCCAGAATATTAAATTATTGAAGACACAAGCGATTATCTGCATCAATTCTATTATTGCATGAATATTCAAAACATGGGGTAAATAAAATGTTGCCAGGCAGTGTCAGTATAGCAGAATATTGAGAATTGTGGCATTAATCCATATGACCAAACCAGAACAGAGCACAAGTCTTAGAACACTTTTCAATGATTGGACATGAACGCATATTGCAGTCTCACCAAATGACAACAATGTAAATAACAAATTATATTGAACTGAAGGTATTTGATACTGTTTGAGGATCAATACAATAGAATACTGCCTAATTGACAATATGGCATGAGAAAGAAATGTTTCTGTCCTGAAGCAAAAATTCTTGAGAGAGCTCTATACCTATTGCAACACAATGTTCTGAATGATGTGTCCCACCTGGATCTCAAGGAAGTCTGCCTGCTACTGAATCAGAGTTTCCCTGCAGGCAGAACGAGGTCACCACCTATACTGTAATGTCGCACTGTATTACAGCCAATGTAGCAGCATGCAGCTGAGATTGCAAAAGAAGTACTGAAATTTATCCTAAGAACATAAGAAGTAGGAGCAGCAGCAGGTCATTTGGCCCCTCAAGCCTGCTTTGCCATTCAATAAGATCATGGCTCATCTGATCTTGGCCTCAACTCCACTTTCCTGCCTGCACCCCATAACCCTTGACCCCTATTGTTCAAAACTCTGAATACATTCAAGGCTGAGATGGACAATGACCCAGTCTCCACAGCTCTCTGGGGTAGAGAGTTCCAAAGATTAACAACCCTCAGAGAAGATATTCCTCTTCATCTCCATCTTAAATGGGCAACCCCTTATTCTGAAACTATGCCCCCCTTGTTCTAGATTCCTCCACAAGGGAAAATATCCTCTACCTTGTCAAGACCCCACAGAATCTTGTGTTTCGATAAGATCATCTCTCATTCTTCTAAACTCCAATGAGTATAGGCCAAGCTGCTGAACCTTTCCTCATAAGACAACGCTTTCATCCCAGGAATCAACCTAGCAAACGTTCTCTGAATTGCCTCCAATGCAAGTATATCCTCCCTTAAATAAGGAGACCAAAACTGTATGCAGTAATCTAGGTGTGGTCTCACCGTCTTGTACGGTTGTAGGAAGACTTCCCTACTTTTATACTCCATCCCTAATTTAAATCAATATCAAGTTGATCAGAGCAGCAATGTACTGATTGTTTTTAAATAAACAACTCCCAATCTGTATATTCTGAACAAGCTAATGATTTAAGTAGAACTGCACATCCCCAGGCACCCTGATCCAGTTACGAAATGCATCGGTAAGCAAGTGCTTTCTTGCCTACACCACAAAAAAGCTTTTCACATGTAGCCATGTTAAAACCTATTTCAATGAACAAGTCCTGACCACCTTTAGCATATGTCAGCTTAAGAAAGTTTTGCTTAAAGTGCCAGACCAGACATTCTTGGTTGGCCCATGTGAACTTTTTAAACAGGTTCAACTCCAACTGTAACCTTGGTATTCTCATGAAATGACCACCAGGCAGCTGCACCATTTCTTCAGCATGCCTCCAAGACAGTCATACACAATTCTTCTGTTCATACTGTGATATTTTACATGCCTTTGGGCCTCCACGCAGCACGAATCTCAAAAGTTGGTCAATTTGTTGACACTACATGTGGAAATAAGTTTTAACGACTACAAAACACAAATATTGCAGACATTTAACTCAATCCCATCTTCAAAATTCAAAACAATAATTTAAGCAAAATCAACTGGTATCAATGTTTAGCTTAATGACCCAATAGATAATTTAGAAAACAATTTAAAGCTGTTGTTGCTGTACAGAAAGATGTTCTTGGAGTTTCAGTTAAATTCAGCACATGGTGATACTATCCAAAAAAACCTTAATCCCAAAGGCAATGGAGGAAGTGCCTATTTCAGTTATTACCACACAAGACATTTTTCACATTGCACCTAACACTGGCTTGTCACATCCAGAATGTTATTCAGTGGAGAAAGAGTGGTAAACCATGGCATGCTGGATTTATACAACACAGGTCCTAAAGCCATATCATGATTGTAGATTCAGCATTCTTGGTTTCTCTTTTCCAATTCGGCCTTCCAAGACTTCATAAAGCAATAAAATTGGTCATGCTCCATATTATAAACACTTTTTTGCCCTGATTACTCTCAACGGAAGAAAATTCTGCAAGAGGCAATGTTTGTGTCTGATTTTTTTGTTGGACACTTATGACAATGTACAAATACTACTGTTCAAGGCATTTTTTGAAGTACATCTTTTGCATCTGCTTCACTCAGTCACACAGCTTGTATTCCGCACTCCATCACAAAACTCTGACAATACACATTAGCACACTGGATATGAAAGCAAACTGCATTTCAACTCAGCAGTTTTAGTTTAAAATGCCATCCCACATCTTTGACCAACAGCTGCAATTAGCTCATTCCCACATTGATTTTTACAGCACGAGAATGACACGCGAGCAATAGATAACAAATCAAACATTTTTGACTTCAGAACAAAATAATATTTATTACAACAGTGTGCTCAAATGAGCTAATGTTGCAAAACACGAAGGCAGACTTGTGCTCTTTACGGAAAAATAGCCTGATGGTAAATAAGCTTTGAAATCAAGTGCAGTGCCGGCTCATTCAGCACAATCATTTTCAAGCACAAACTACTAGCCAATGATTAGCCAGGGATGCAGTGTGACCGGTCAAGATAGTATGACCAAAAATACTTGAAATGTCATTTTTGGACAGACAGTTGATCATTCCTAAGGGAGGGCTAAAATAATAAATAAAAATAAAACAAAATTCCATGTCTGAAAAACTTTCTTACCAGACATCCCCTGAAAAAAAAATTACACTCATCAAAGGCGGCCATTTGGCTCAGTTTGCCTGTCTCGGCTCTTTGAAAGAGCTAGCCAATTCGTCCCACTTCCCTGATCTTTCCACATAACCCTGCACATTTTTCCTTATCAAGTATTCATCCAATTCCGTTTTGAAAGTTTTCAACCAAATCCACTTCTACCATCCTTTCAAATAATGTATTCCAGATTGTAGCAACTCACTGCGTAGAAGTAAAATGCCTCAGCTCCCCCACCCCAGTTCAGTTACCAATTATAAAATTTAAAGTACCCTGCTTACTGTCCCTCTGGTCACTGGATACCACCAAGCTGCTTAAGTCAGTGAGGCCAGAGCTCTATGATGTCAGTGAATTGGTTGAAAATGGACAGCAGGGCAACTAATTCATGGGGATCTATGCCCACGTGTGTGGGAGGTAGAAATGTTGTGGCCTAGATTTATTAAGCTAAGAATTAAGCAGACTGAATGATAAGCTTTCAAAAGAGAATACTTGGAATGGGATTTGTTCTGCAAGGCTATGGGGAAAGTGAGTAATCAAGTAACTCTTTCACACAGCTGTCAAAGGCACGATGGGCAGAACGGCTCTCCTGCCTATATCATTCTAGTGGAGGGAGATGAAGGGCTGAACTTAAAAGGGGAGGCGGATTGATACGTGTGATTTCATCACCACGTACACACACCCGAAGCTCCGCCCTCTTCGGCAAGCACTCATTTAATTCAAGCAGATTGGGCGGTTAACCTTCCGCCACGGACGCAGGAGCCTTCCCGACAATAGTCAACCACCACATCCCCACAAACATATTCACCCCCCCCCCCCCTCCTTCCGGTTGTTGTAGATACCGAAGCCCAAAGCCGGAAAATGTGAGGTGTGAGTGATTGATTGCCGGTCAAGCTCAGTTCCTCTCACCTTCTTCACGGTTCGTGGCGCTTCCATGACAGTGCCGTCCGCGTTGAAAGTATCTCCGTTCTGTGCAGTTTCAATGCATTTCATCGCCGACTTGGAGTCCTTTGGTGTGGTGTTGAGCAGGGGCAGGTGATGCTGTTTGACTTCTTCCGCTACGCTTGTCGCCGTGGGCTCCCCGTCTTTTGTCTGAACAATGTTGTCCTCAGCGTTCACCTTATCTAAGGCCACCACCGCCTCCTTCAGTTCCACCTCGGCCATCTTTGCTGTGACTACCTGAAGCGACATTTTTTATTTGACTTTTCCCCCCGCGCCTTCTCGCTCTCTCTAAATACACCCGTTTCTCCCAAACTCCAGCTTGCTTCTCTCCACACACTCGCCGCACCAGCAGACCTCTGTGCGCATGCCCCGCCCCTCCACCGTAATGCCTTCCCCACACTGACGGGCCTTGTAGTTTCTTTCCGGCTCCATTCCCGCCGATTACACAGTTGGAACCGGCCTGAGAAACTATATTTCCCACAGTACACTTGTTCGCAGCGCGCCAACGCCGCAAAGACTCTCGGTTAGTGCAGTTCTTTTCACATCCAAGCTTGTAAAAGCACGAGCGCAAAAACTGCATATCCCAGAATTCCTTTCGGGTACTTCTACGCATGCGCATTGTCTCGCTTTGGACACACTGGGAATTGTAGTCTTTTCTATTGTTCCACCACCCCACCCCCTCCAACAGAATGTTGGTCTCTAGGGTTTGCCACTTGGTTGCTTTATGGTTATCCAAGGTGGTGTGAGCTATCCGCAATCTCCCTGTACAATGAAAGGCTGAAGAAGGGGCATGCTCTTATTTGAGAAAAATAAAAGTAATACGAGATTAATTGTTACCCTTTAAATGTAATGGGCTCCTGGAAATAATTATAAAGAGCTTGTGTGTGTATATATATATATATATATATGGCTTGGCCATGTGAGCCGCATGGAAGATGGCAGGATCCCCAAAGACACATTTTACAGCGAGCTCGCCACTGGTATCAGACCCACCGGCCGTCCATGTCTCCGTTATAAAGACGTCTGCAAACGCGACATGAAATCGTGTGACATTGATCACAAGTCGTGGGAGTCAGTTGCCAGCATTCGCCAGAGCTGGCGGGCAGCCATAAAGACAGGGCTAAATTGTGGCGAGTCGAAGAGACTTAGTAGTTGGCAGGAAAAAAGACAGAGGCGCAAGGGGAGAGCCAACTGTGCAACAGCCCCGACAAACAAATTTCTCTGCAGCACCTGTGGAAGAGCCTGTCACTCCAGAATTGGCCTTTATAGCCACTCCAGGCGCTGCTTCACAAACCACTGACCACCTCCAGGCGCGTATCCATTGTCTCTCGAGATAAGGAGGCCCAAAAGAAAGAATATATATGTACACACACACAGATAGAGAGAGAGAGCTATTATGGGCTCAGGGCCTCTGAAAGCACCTTGCAGCCAATTAAGTATCTCTGAAGTGCGAGCCGTTATAATGCAGATAGATGCGACAGCCAATTTGTGCACACCAAGGTCCTACAAACAGCAATTTTTTTTTATTCGTACATGGGATGTGAGCACTGCTGGCAAGGCCAGCATTCGTTGTCCATCCCGAATTACCCATGAGAAAGTGCTGGTGAGCCACCTTCTTGAACCGCTGCAGTTCATCTGGTGTAGGTACACCAACAGTGCTGTTAGCAAGGGAGTTCCAGGATTTTGACCCAGAGACGATGGAGGAATGGCAATATATTTCTAAGTCAGGATGGTGTGTGACTTGGGGAATTTGCAGGTGGTGGCGTTTGTATGCATCTGCTGCCCTTGTTCTTCTTGGTGGAGGTTTGGAAGATACTGTCGAACATAAATAAATGACTAGATAATTTTTTTATTGATGTTGGTTGAGGGATAAATATTGGGCGGCATAACTCTGCTGCTCTTTGAATAGTACAATAGGGTCTTTACATCCACCGAAAAGGGCATTAGTTTACCACAGCAAACAAAAGATGGCACCTCACAACAGTGGTAGCACTCTCTCAGTTCTGCACAGGAGTAACAACTTGAATAATATGCTCAAGTCTCTGGTGTAAGGCTTGAATCCTCTACCTTCTGATTCAAGACGAGAGTGCTATCCGCTGAGCCAAGGCTGATACAGCCCAGCTTACCTCATCAAGAGATTCTGATGGTAATAAAGCCCAAGAGCAAAACATATGAGTGGTTTTGAACGATCATCGGAAACCTGAGGAAAGATGACAGCCTTCAAACTACTCCCCTGTGTGCATTTGTTTTTCTTTTGTTACAATTTTCTCTGCCCCGCACACTATTTTCATCTACTCAGCTTGGCCTTAGATTCAAACAATATGTCACAGGATCTCCAGGCAGAGGGGAGGTGTGTTCACATTTGTAGTCAACCTTTATCAGAACACAGTGCTGTTGAGGTCCAATTTCTCTGGTGTTGGTCTATTTATATTTAGTGCAAATTCTTTTCTCTTAATGCCTCACTCCATTACCTCACTGATTATTCCTTAGATCATCTAACAGTTTTCTATTATGCAGGTTGCAGATTTTTCACTACACTCTCTCTTCATTGTCTCTCCCCAGTTTCTCCCAGTTTTTATCCAACCATATCAAAATGTCCATCCTGTGTCAGTCTTCAGTTCAGATGAAGCGTCACACACCCGAAATGTCTCAATCTGTCCTTTCTCCTGCTGACCGACAACGTTGTTTACTTCCAGCATTTTCTATTTTTACTGCATAATTGTTACTAGTTTAAAAGCCACTTTGGACAGTTTTCACTTGCACTCATGGGGAAAAAAAAGGACAGATAACTGCCAAAATTCATTTTATCAGAAAGAAAGAGCCTGTTTTTATATAGTCTTTTACAACCTCAGGGCACCCTAAGTACGTCACGCCCAAAGAAGTGCATTTGAAGTGCAGCCACTGTTGTAATGTAAGAAATGTGGCAGCCAATTTGCACATAGCTGTCAGAGTGTCTGGTGCCGGCTGTCAGCTTTAACATTTAGAATCTTACTTCTAATTTGTTCTTGGACCAGACAAAAAGAATTCAGACAAGGAGACACCTAATGTGATGTCAGGATGATTTATTAAGGCTGTTAGCAATACTTAACAAATCCAAGGCAGTCAATATCCTAGTCCATATGCCCTTTGCTCTCCACCGGCTCTAGTGGCACAGATGGCTCATGACTCCTCTTCTTTTGTCTCTTCCTTTGTCATCTTCAAATCTGTGCACCAAACCTCTCCAGGTCTGTTCTTTTATTCTTTGTAGCCAGTGGCTCCACACGTGCACTGATTGGTTGGTTCATACATATCACTGTTTCGATTGGTCCTGCCACCTCGTTTGTCAGTACTTCCATTTGTACATTAATCATGATCACCAAAACAATGTGTACAAGCAATCCATTATAACCTTGAGACCCATTAGATTGTACATTTCCAGCAAGAGACACCCTGATTTTCTGTTGCATTTTGATCATAACGTGTTAAATAGTTTTAAATATCTGTTCTTTTCTTTCCCTTTAACTGTTCATGTTATTAGGTCATACATTTCCAGCAAGACTCATCTTGCTTTTCTGTTACATTTTGATCACAACTTATTACATAGTTTTCAATATCCATTCTTTCCCTTTATCTGTTTGTTATTAGTGTGTATCACAAAGTAATTCTTGTTTACTCAAACTGTATAGGCAGCATTTTTTTCAGTAAGATACACAGCTAAAGTTAACTCTTCATTTACCAAAAGTATACACAACATATATATGAAAGTACATAAATTTCATAGTACAAAAAAAATTAAAAAGCCAGTAAAAATGACAAAATCCACATTTCTTACAGACTGTCTTGTTTTCTGCTAGAGATCAGGTTTTTCCAGTTGAAGTTTTTGTACAAATTAAAATGACAATTTATGGAACAGTAGGCAATTACAATATGTGATGTGGCACTGAGCAATCCAGACCTGGTAGATTCCAGATTCAGTCGTTGTGCAATACCTTTAAACTCCAAGACTCAGGAAGAACCCTTCAAGACTTGGAAAATTGTTTTGTTCTCTATTTCTCCTTTCCTGAAGACAACAAATGTTGCGAGGAGACATTCCATGGGCAGCAGTAGCCCTCTGACACATCACCAAAGTTACTGTTGTCATGCAGGCACCCTCCTGCCAAGAATGAGGCACATTAATTTTGTCACATGGACATTAAACTTCAAATTGTTGCTGGGAAGAAAAGAGGGCCTACTACAAGGAATTGCCAGGCCCCTAGCTGGTTAGTCACATGACTAACTGGCTGTTGCAGAGTTTTGAACTGAGTTTTAAATTGGAGAAAACAGTGTTTGAAGTCAGAAAGCTCCTGGATTGAAAACATCTCTCTCCTGTCTGCTCCCATCTCTTTCTCACCAACTTCGGAATCCATTGAAGGCACATAAACCCCAAGAGAGAAAAGTCTCCTACAGTGAACAAGGTTTAAGAAGAATACTGGGCCCCAACAAAAACCAAGAACTACCTACAAGCAAGGACTCTACAGTGAGCTCAAAGAACTGTAACAACAACTCTTCAGATATTGCCTCAAACCTTTCCACTTTTAATTTTCTTCTCTTTTCTGTGCCTATCTGTATGTGTGTGTCGTGTATCCGTAGGCGTTAACCGAATTAGAGTTTTTAGTTTAAGTTTTAATAAATTTCACCTTTCTTCTTTAAACCTGCCTGTTTGTGCTCATTTCTTTATCTTATAATTGGAAAGCGCTGAACAAGGATTCACCAAGGGGGAGCTCAAAACACGGTGTGTTTAAAATTAAATCCTGTTACAGTAAGACGAGGTGAAGGCTGAAAGGGACCCCTAGACACCTTTCTCACCTGGTTGTAACACCGTTCTTCATGTGTGAGCACAGTGAATGTCATGTGGAGTCTCACAGCCCCAGCATCATACATACACGTGCACACTTCCAATGGGAGTCATTAAAGCATGAGATCTCATTGTGGGCCAGACCATTGAGCAGCTGAAGTACAGGCGCTTGCAAAGTGATAAACATGTAAATAACATAAACTTCTGCCAAAGTTACAGCAGCCGACCAGAAATTTTTGGTGGGCACATTTTCTAACAGAAGAGGGAGCCATCAGTGTGCGGTTTAATTCACCAGCTGATATTGGCCCGGATTCTGCTGCAGTAATGACTGCAAAACTGTCAGCGCTCACCATCATTGCTCCACTGAAACTGACAGCAACTTTGTGAGTCCACATATGTGCAGAGTAATGCGGAAATTAAAAAGTTGCTGTCAATGAGTCTAGGATCCATCACAGGGTGCACTGTAGTGGTTCTCAGACTGCAATCTCAATTGCAATCATGATTTGACAAAAATTTCCACTTCTACATTTAGCCTCCCTGTAAAAACTATTGAAAAAGTGACTTATACCTTGCTGAATGGGGTGTAACTGGGTTTTTAATAGTGTTCTAACTTCATAATTACTGCTAAACATACTCACTGCCCCTGAAAAGTTAATTTTATATTTGTGGAATGTCATATTTCTCCATAATATAAAAATCTGCATATTTTAAATATTAATTTTTTTTTAAAGGTTTGTTTATCTTAAGTTTAACGTCTATCCATTGTAATTCAATCATGGTCTTTTATTTTGCTAGCTGAAAATTTAAATTAAAAGCAGAGATTCCATGGTTTTAACTCCTGGTTTGCTGTGTGTGAATACTTCAATGTGATTGGTTCCTTACCTGCTTGCTGACATCACTACTGCTGCACACTAAAATGTCCCCTTGACTTGGCACCAGCTTTAAACTTCCTTCGGGAGAGGGGTAAACCATGACAAGGAGATTATTAGATCTTTATGGGCAGATTTCTTCAAGGTCAGTGGCAAACACCCTTGCTTCGCCATTGACTGCAAAATCCAGACCAAATTTCCGATGAAGACAACACCTTTTAATACCACAAAAGCACAATAGTGTGTATGCTGGAAATCGGAAATAAAAACAGAAAATGCTGCTAGCACTCAGCATTGGTAGAGAGAAAAAAAGTTAATATTAACTGTAATACCAGACTTTATGCTGCTTTTGGGAGCCAGATTTTTATCCACTTTAGCAAATCACCTCTGAAGCAGTATCACCATAAGGCCTCGCTAGTGGACTTTGTCAGAGGGCTTTGACGTGTTTGGTATTGTATTACTGGATCAGACAGTTCCTTTCTAACCAGTATTGTGAGCATATTAGCAGCATTTAAAACTCTCAGCATCAAGACTGATTTTTCAGTTGGTAAGTTGTGACTCTCTCAGTCCTGGATATTTCAGTCAGCACTTATTATGTTTTTCTTATTTAAAGGTGGAGCATACTTTAGTTTTTAAATGCTTATGTTTTTCTCTTCCCATTTTGTTCCTTCCCTCTGTAAGGCAGTGACTTCTGACTGACGTCTGATTTTGTAGATAACATGACTATTCTTAATGTGTCAGCCTCCATACACACAAACAAACACACATAAGTAAGAACCCTGGCTGATTTTTTCCTCCCTATACCTACTGAAAAAGAAAGACTTACATTTATAGAGCATCTTTCACAACTTGATGATGTTCTAAAGTTTTATAGTCAATTAAAAACTTTTGAAATATAGTCATTGATGTAATGTAGGAAATGCGGCAGCTAATTTGTACATAACCAAGGACTCGCAACAGAAATGCAATAATGACTAGATAATCTGTTTTTAGTGATGCTGGTTGACACTGAGGCTAATTATGCAGCTTGTCTCAGTTAGTCGTGCCCTTATCCCTGAATTAGAAGGTTTGGGTTCAAGCCTCACTTCAGGTCTTGAGCACTGAATCTACATTAACACTTCAGGAGTCCTGCAATATTGTAGGCAAAGATCCCTTTAAAATTTCTTTATTGTGTGCGGCTAGTGTTTTCAATTTGTGCTCCCTTTAGCGGTTGCACATGCACGGTATGTATCACAGGACAACATCTGTGTAGTACATTCCAGGCTGCTGCGAGGCCATGCACACATGTAGCATAACAACAACAACTTGTATTTATATAGCACCTTTAGCATTATAACACGTCCCAATACACTTCACAGGAGCATGATAAGACAAAGTATGATACTAAGCCATAAAAGGAAGTATTAGGTCAAAGCTTGGTCAAAGAGGTAAGTTTTAAAGTGTGTCTTAAAGGAGGAAAGCAAGGTGGAGAGGCAGAGGGAGGTTATTTCAGAGCTTGGGGCCTAGGCAATGGGAGCATTGATTGTAGACACCAGCCTTCAGGTGAAATGTTAAACTAAAGCTCTGTTTGCCTGTTTTGGTAGTTGTTATAGACACTGAGTTCCTCAGGTTTCCAGGCCAACGTTCCTCCTCGGCTAACACCACCAAAAAAGCTGGTCATTCATCTCGTTATGGGACATTACTGCTGTGGGTTAGGCAATCACATGTATTAGGTTGCAGCTACTTTGCACCAAACACAATTAGCTTGCATTCATATAGTGCCCTTCAATCAAAAGGCTTCAAAACAATATTTCCTGAAAATGAAATTTGCAGGGCTTTAGGGTAAGGGGGCAGGGAGAAGTCATCTCCTCTGTGCTGTACAATTCTATATATTGTTACGACTGACCGCTCCTGTCAAAGCCCCCCAATCAAAATGTACGTTTCTGATTGTAGTGGGACCAACACATTGTTAATTCAATCCTGTCGCTCCACAGATCGGCTAACATATCATTTAAAACGTTCCAAATTAAAGAAAGACCCAGCCAAGTTATACCATATATTAACCCCCCAAATGAGGCTAACCAAACCAGGTGTCTTTAAATCAATAAATTAATTCTTTAATTAGAAGAACTATGTTAAACGCTATGAAGATATAAACAACATTTAAAATAGAAAAAATTAGAGTCCTTGCTAATTTACAGTACAGTGTTGCTCGAGGTCCTCACAGGATGTTGCTCGAGGTCCTCACAGGATGTTGCTTTCCTTCTCCAGCGAATTTCAACAATTAACAACTTACAAACACTTTCAATAGAATCAATTTGACTTCAGAGTTTTTGAGGGATAAAAGATTGTCCCAGTCTAACTTCCTTTTCTTCAATTTAAATCACCAGAGATCTCTGTTTTGGCTTGAAGTTTTTAGAATTTTGAGAGATAATAATTAAACAGACTAAATTCCTATTCCTTCAGTTTAAAGCGTAGAGAGCTCTTTTTCCAGGTGCTAACACCAGCTGTCCTCTGTGTCTGTGTCAGTGTGTTCTGTTAGGACAAATTGTCTTCAACTCATAAGCCAGTTCAAAACTGAATTGTAACAAATGTATCACATCAAACTTACTCCCAGTGGCTATATCTATGGTAACGAGAATGCACCCTTTGAATCGCAGTCTCCAAATGGCTGTTTCTAAGGCAATGAAAATGCACCTTCTTATAACTCCTAAGGTTTGCCGGCTCTTAAAGCAATACTGATCCCTTGCAAGCCTTAAAGGCAAACCGCATATTCTGAAAAAAACTACAGGACCATGAAACCTCCACCCCTAGTGGAATGAAATGCCATTTCTTAAATGCGTTTCATTACAATGGGTAAAAAAAAATTGAAAAAATGCTAACTTTTTTTTCCACGCATTTACAGAAATACACATTTCTAAAAAAAAATGTTTAGACTACAGCAACAAGTTCCACCAGAACATTTCAGCTTTAAATTTTCAAAAAATTGTTCCAATTAACCCATTTTAAATTTTCAAGCATAATCTTCCAATTGTTTTGTGTTTTTCTTCCAAGTGTCTATTGTCCATCACCTCAGCCAGGTGAACTGCACAGCTAGGAGCACTGACCACTACTGGGTTCACTATTCTCTGAGAAATTTCTCGAGTACCCCTTAACCTATGTGGCCTCACTTGACACTGGAAAACCCTGTCTGGTGTAACAGAAGCTGATTTTTCTTTTCTTACCCTGGTGTGTCAAAGGAATTTGACAGTATCCTTCCAACACATCTGTCTCTTTAAGACACAGGGTGTTGCCCACTCTGTCCTTACAGTCCTTTAAACAAGAATTTGGATAGGAGTCTGCCTTCTTTACCACAGTGACTTTTCTAGAGTCTATGCAAGTTTGAGCTAACCCACCAGGTTTAGTCATCAAGACCATCTGCGAATTCCAGCTGTCCTGACTAGGTTCATCTAAACTGCCCTTCAGCATACATTGTACCTCTGCTTCCACTTGGGCCTGTCTGTCTGGACCTAAGCAACAAGGATTTCATTTTAAAGGAATGGCTCCCCCTATACCCACATCATGTGTGGCTAAGGTTGTACATCCTGGCTTATTCCGACAAACTTTTTGAAACATTGTGAAAACCCTGGTTTGGACTTCATGCTGTTTTACCTCTAAGTGTCAAAGCCTATTGTTTAATTTTCTTAGCCATTCTGCTTTCGCTAATGGGATAGTTGGAGGTTCAATCTGAGAATTTCCAAGGCCTACTTCTGCCTCATCCTCACTATCCTTTTCCTTCTCCTTCTTCTTCTTCTCTGGCCTCCTTGTCTCGGGAGACAATGGGTAAGCGCCTTGAGGTGGTCAGTGGTTTGTGGAGCAGTGCCTGGAGTGGCTATAAAGGCCAATACTAGAGTGACAGACTCTTCCACAGGTGCTGCAGATAAAATTGGTTGTCAGGGCTGTTACACAGTTGGCTCTCCCCTTGCGCTTCTGTCTTTTTACCTGCCAATTGCTAAGTCTCTTTGACTCGCCACACTTTAGACCTTCCTTTATAGCTGCCCGCCAGCTCTGGCGATCGCTGGCAACTGACTCCCATGACTTGTGATCAGTGACACAGGATTTCATGTCGCGTTTGCAGACGTCTTTAAAGCGGAGACATGAACGGCCGGTGGGTCTGATACAAGTGGCGAGCTCGCTGTACAATGTGTCCTTGGGGATCCTGCCATCTTCCATGCGGCTCACATGGCCAAGCCATCTCAAGTGCCGCTGACTTAGTAGAGTGTATAAGCTGGGGATGTTGGCTGCCTAGAGGACTTCTGTGTTGGAGATACGGTCCTGCCACCTGATGCCAAGTATTTTCTGGAGGCAGCGAAGACGGAATGAATTGAGACGTTGCTCTTGGATGACATACGTTGTCCAGGCCTCGTTGCCGTAGAGCAAGGTACTGAGGACACAGGCTTGATACACTCGGACTTTTGTGTTCCATGTCAGTGCGCCATTCTCCCACACTCTCTTGGTCAGTCTGGACATAGCAGTGGAAGCCTTTCCCATGCGCTTGTTGATTTCTGCATCGAGAGACAGGTTACTGGTGATAGTTGAGCCTAGGTAGGTGAACTCTTGAACCACTTCCAGAGCGTGGTCACCGATATTGATGGATGGAGCATTTCTGACGTCCTGTCCCATGATGTTTGTTTTCTTGAGGCTGATGGTTAGGCCAAATTCGTTGCAGGCAAAACTGTCAATGAGACTCTGCAGACACTCTTCAGTGTGAGATGTTAAGGCAGCATCGTCAGCAAAGAGGAGTTCCCTGATGAGGACTTTCTGTACTTTGGTCTTCGCTCTTAGACGGGCAAGGTTGAACAACCTGCCACCTGATCTTGCGTGGAGGAAAATTCCTTCTTCTGAAGACTTGAACGCATGTGAGAGCAGCAGGGAGAAGAAAATCCCAAACAGTGTAGGTGGGAGAACACAGCCCTGTTTCACGCCACTCAGGATAGGAAAAGGGTCTGATGAGGCGCCGCTATGCTGAATTGTGCCATTCATATTGTCATGGAATGAGGTGATGATACTTAGTAGCTTTGGTGGACATCCGATCTTTTCGAGTAGTCTGAAGAGACCTCGTCTGCTGACGAGGTTAGAGGCTTTGCTGAGATCAATGAAAGCAACGTAGAGGGGCATCTGTTGTTCACGGCATTTCTCCTGTAGCTAACGAAGGGAGAACAGCATGTCAATGGTCGATCTCTCTGCTCGAAAGCCACACTGTGCCTCAGGGTAGACATGCTCGGCTAGCTTCTGGAGCCTGTTTAAAGCGACTCGAGCGAAGACTTTCCCGACTATGTTGGGCAGGGAGATTCCACGGTAGTTGTTGCAGTCACTGCGCTCACCTTTGTTTTTATAGAGGCTGATGATATTGGCATCGCGCCTGTCCTGTGGTACTGCTCCCTCGTCCCAGCACAGGCAAAGCAGTTCGTAGAGTGCTGAGAGCATAGCAGGCTTAGCACTCTTGATTATTTCAGGGGTAATGTCCCGATTACCTGACATACCTGTACTGGCTTATCCTCCTCCCTGCAGTAATATGGTTTGAGCAAATTAATGTGACACAACCAGTTCTTCATCTGGCGATCGGGGTGTCAATCAAGTAATCTACCTTACCCACTCTTTTGATCACTCTTTATGGGCCACTGAACCATGCTTTCACTGTTTCTCCCTGTGACGGTAACAACACTCCCCTGGTTTTATGGTAGATTGTGGTTTTCCCACTGTTTGGCACATCCTTTGTAAGACCTGGCCAGCAATAATGTTTGCTTATGTGTGATTTGGTCTTCCGAATTCCCCTATGTCCTGAAAAAGGAATGTTGTGTGCTAACCTTAATAATCCTTGTCGATATTTAGGTGGTACCATTATCTGTTCAACAACTGTCTAGTCTTCGTTGGCAGGTCTATGAGGCGGTCTCCATTTCCTCCTCAAAACCCTGTTTGCCTTATAATAGCCTTACAGAACTCCTTTCACCTCGGCTTCTAACAGAGCCGTCTGTGCTATTTGGTAGATCTCTGCATCAGCTTGCTGTGCTGCAACATTAGACGATCTGTTAAACATCTCATTTGGATTATCTAAATCCCCAAATAAGGTTTCAGATGCCTGATTATCTATTTGTGGTGCCCCTTTTACCTTTGACAATGGATCCTGTTTAGCCATTCCTTGGGTAACTATACACGCAGGAAATATTTTCGGAACTTGCTCCTGTAATTGCTCTGTTTCCTTAATTTCACATGGTTCCTCTGTAACCATAGGAGAAACTGATATTTTTGATCCTGCCAAACCATTTCCTAGAAGTAGATCAATTCCCTTAACTGGTAAACTGTGGACAACACCTACAGTTACTACCCCAGTTATTAAGTCACTCTCTCAGTGTACTTTATATAAAGGTACGGGTATATACTCCCCACCATTTCCACTTACTAAAACTTTAGCGTTCGAGGCGCTCTCTGGTGGAAACCTCATATCTTTCCCCAGCGAGAGTTTTTGGGTCACTCCTGTATCCTTGAGTATAATGATAGGTTTTCCTGTCCCACAGTATACGGAGTTACTCTCCCATTTAACAAAAAATCATTAGAACTCTCGGGTATTTTATTCTTAACCTATACACTCCTCTTAGTTTTAGTATCTAGTTTCACATTCACAGCTGTTGTTAAAGCTGTAGCCTGGTCTGCTTAACTCTGTCAGATTCTTTTCCTCTGCACTAACTTTGCGTACCCCAACAAGTCCTATGGGTTTACCTCGCAATTTCCAGCACTCTGAACGAAGATGATCCGTTTTGTTGCAGTGATAACACTTTGGCTTGCAAACTTCACTTCTAGCCTCAGCACCTTCCTTTCTGACCTGAGGAGGTGATCCTGGGGCATTCCCAGCTGTTCCTTCTTGTCCCCAGCTATTTGCCTTTCTTTCAGTCTCCCACTTTCTACCCTTCATGGGTTTATGGGGGTGATGGACAAAATAGGTTGGCTTATTCACAAGCTCAAAAATCATCAGCAATCTCTGCTGCTTGCCTAGCTTTCAAAACTTTCAGGTTATCTATATGTGTTCTCACGACTGAAGGAATGGAGTTTTTAAACTCTTCTAAAAGAATCAATTCTCGAAGATTCTCATATGTGGTTTCTACCTTTAATGCCCGTATCCAACGGTCAAAGTTCATTTGGTTCACCCTCTCAAATTCTAAATATGTCTGCCCAGTCAATCTCCATAAGTTCCTAAACTTCTGACGGTAAGCTTCAGGGACTAACTCATAGGCAGAGAGAATAGCCTTTTTTGCCATCTCATAATCTGCAGAAGCCTCTTCAGAAAGCTTGGTATAAGCTTCATGAGCTCTGCCTACCAGCTTGCCCTGCATGAGCAGTGTCCAACTTTCATTTGGCCATTTCATCTGTTTGGCTATTTTTTCAAAAGATATGAAAAATGCCTCTACATCCCTTTCCTCAAACTTAGGAAGAGTCTGCATAAATTTAAATAACTTCTCGCTGGGTCCTGATCTAAATTCAGATTCTTCCTGACCCGAATTTTCCCTGGAGTTAAGACTTGTCTTAGTTCCATCTCTTTTAGCCTAAATTCCCTCTCTTCTCTTTCACTTTCTCTCCGAAATGCTCTCTCTTTCTCCCTTTCATCCAATTCAAGCTTTCTTATTGCTATTGCTTTTTTTCCCCCTTTCCTTTTCCTCTTTTTCCAATTCAAGTTTTCTTAATTCTTATTCCTGCTGAAGCTCCAGTTTTTTCATTTCTAACTGAATCCTAGCCAATTCCACTGCATCAGTCTCGGACCTATTACCTTCATGTCTCTCATATTCGCTTTCTTGTTCCTCGTATTGCCCTTCATCTGTATTACCATCATCATCATCTTCTACCAATTCCAGATGTGCGGCTATTATTTCAATGATCTCTGCTTTTTTGGCACCTGATTTCAATTCCAACCCCAATTTCGCTGCCAATTCTTTCAATTTATTCTTAGTTAACATTATTAAGTCACTTAGGGAAACATTCTGCTTTCCCAAAAACTCTGCTAGAACCACTAATGCCATAAGAATGGTACAGACTGTACCTTATTATACAAGAGACCTGGTTCTTTAAATTTCTTTGTAATTGGTGTCAGATTTGGATCCCAACAATCAAGTTTCCATTTGATAAAATTCCAGACTTGAGAGCAATTAATCTGATGCCAAATGCAAGACCCCAATTTAAATATGTTTTCCCAGAGACGAGTAATTACTATGATTTCAAATGTGAGCCCTCCAGATTAGTCTGATTCTGATCCCAGACGTGAGCCACTGAATTAAATATGATTCAACTGCGAGCGAGCCTCCAATTAAGATATGATTCAAATCCAGAAACCCAATTAATATGTGATTCAAATCTTGAGTGAGCCCCCAATTAATTTGTTATTCAAGTCGCGGACGAGCCCCGAATAAATATGTTACGACTGACTGCTCCTGTCAAAGCCTCCCAATCAAAATATACGATTCTGATTGTGGTGGGACCAACGCACTGTTAATTCAATCCCATCGCTCCATAGATCGGCTAACATATCATTTAAAACTTTCCAAATTAAAGAAAGACCCAGTCAAATTGTACCATCTATTAACCCTCTGAATGAGGCTAACCAAACCAGGTGTCTTTAAATCAATAAATTAACTCTTTAATTAGAAGAACTAAATTCTTAAGCACTATGAAGATATAAACAATATTTAAAACAGAAAAATTAGAGTCCTTGCAAATTTACAGTCTAATGTTGCTTGAAGTCCTCACAGGATATTGCTCAAAGTCCTCACAGGATGCTGCTCGACATCCTCACAGAATGTTGCTTTCCTTCTCCAGCGAATTTCAACAATTAACAACTTGCACACTTTCAACAGAATCAATCTGACTTTAGAGTTTTTGAGAGATAAAAGATTGTCCCGTCTACTTCCCTTTCTTCAATTTAAATTACCAGCGATCTCTGTTTTGGCTTGATGTTTTTAGAATTTTGAGAGATAATAATTAAACAGGCTAAATTCCTATTCCTTCAGTTTGAATGGTAGGGAGCTCTTTTTCCAGGTGCTAGCACCAGCTGTCCTCTGTGTCTGTGTCAGTGTGTTCTGTTAGGGCAAACTGTCTTCAACTCATAAGCCAGTTCAAAACTGAATTGTAACAAATGTATCGCATCAGGCTCACTCCCAGTGGCTATTTCCATGGAATCAAGAATGCACTCTTTGAATCGCTGTTTCCAAATGGCTGTTTCTAAGGCAATGAAAATGCACCTTCCAATAACTCCTAAGGCTTGCCGGTTCTTAAAGCAATATTGATCCCTTGCAAGCCTTAAAGGCAAACCGCATATTCTAAAATAAAAACTACAGGACCATGACAATATAAATACAAATATTTTTATAAATACATTGTTAATGATAGTCAGGAGTTGGAATGCACTGTCTTGGGGTGGATGCAAATTCCTTAGGAGTCTTCAAAGGAGAATTGGATAAATGCTTGAAGGAGAAAAAAAATGCAAGGAAATAGGGAAAGAGCCAGGGAGTGGGACTAACTGGATAGCTCTTCAAAAGTGCAGACGCAGACTAGATAGGCTGAATGGTCTCCTGCTGGATTATTCTGATTCTATGATATCATCCCTACCATTACATGAGATTAGCGAACTCATCACAGAAGGAAGTGAAGCAGAGGCCTTGTTAATCTGTGTGGTTCGGTTCCTCACTGGATAAACATAGCCGTTGAGGGAGGGTCAATTTTTCTTACATATATAGTTGGTAAGTTTTATTTCAAAAACAAGTTTTATTAAATCTCAGACCCTCTCTCTTTCCCCTGTTGGCAGCGATTCACTTCTTCAGATGACTGCAGTTTCCTGGTAGCTCTAAAAATGTAGGGGTAATTCTGTGCTCCCAGCATGGGTCAGAGGTGGGCAAACATTGGTCCCACGTTGCCTGCAAGAGCAACTCCCCATTGGGAATGCGCGATTCGACAATTACTCCTCATGGAGAACAACAGACTATTTCACCATGGCAGCATTGAAGCTGAGCCATTTCATATCCTCACGCACGCACAAGCACACACACAAATGCACACACACACACGTGCATACACAATGCATACACACATGTATGTACGCTCGCACATGTGTGCTCATATATATGCACGCACACACGTGCATACATGTGTACAGGCATGCACACCGGCATTCACGTACACATGGGCACACAGGCACACACATACCCATACACAAGCACACATGTGCGTACAACCATACAATCGCACATGCATGCATGCACGCACATTTTTTTGCTTGCGACCCTGGATAGTAACAAAAACCTTGATTTTCTCCCTCCTTAGACAATGGTCACTGAGGGTAATCGTGGCAATGCTGCTTGCATCCAGGTTGAAGTCAGTACAGACCGGAGATTGAAGCTGGCCTCTCTGGTTTGCATAGCTCAGTAAGACATTTGACAGTACATCTATCTACTGAGCCATCAGAGGGATGGGAAAGATACACACAGGACCTTTAAAAAACCTGAAGCAACTGATGAGCCATTTCCTGAATATGTTGGTGCTGAGACCACCGTAATCACAGTCTGTCTACTGTCCACTGTTGATACTTATCAACAACCCACCATTTTAACATAGCAAAGGATTCCTTTCTGGTCATACTGTCCGTAAGCATATTTCCTTTAACTCAATGAATATGGTGCTGTCTTTGATCTTGGATCTTCCGTTGTCTATACACCATCCGTATATATGGCACTTTATCTTGGACTGTCACACCAGGTTAACAATCACATGTTTTAAGGACTTGAGGCTCCCAGAAGCTGTTTGATTAATGGAGGCTCACATGTTCATTGATGTCTCTACTGTTACGACCAGCTAAGAAAGGTGTCATGGGGTCCCTTTCAGCCTTCACCTAGTCTTACTGTAACAGGGTTTTATTATTAAACACACTGTTTTTAGCTCCTCCTTGGTGAATCCTTGTTCACCACTTTCCAATTATAAGACAAAGAAACCAGCACAAACAGGCTTTCTTGGGTTTAAAGAAAAAAAGTTGAAATTTCTTAAACTTAAACTCTAATTCGACTGACACCTATGGATACACAATGTGCCCACGCTAGCATGAAAACGTGATGCATGCAAATAGAGACAGAAAAGAGCAGAAGAAAAATAAAATGGAAAGGTTTGAGGCAATATCTGAAGAGCTGTTTTTACAGTTCTTCGAGCTCACTGTAGAGTCCTTGATTGTAGGTAGATCTTGCTTTTCATTGGCGCCCAGTATTCTTATTAAACCTTGTTCGCTGCAGGAGACTTTTCTCTCTTGGGGTTCATGTGGCTTCAGTGGATTCAGAGGCTTGTGAGAAAGAGATGGGAGCAGACAGGAGAGAGATCTTCTCAGTCCAGGAGAAAACAGACTTTCTGCCCAAACTGTTTGCACAAATTCAAAAAAACTCAGGTTGCCCAGCAGGTTAGTCATGTGACTAGCTGATTTGACCATGTCTGTTTGTGTATTTGGCCATCTTAGCAGTTAACCTGGAATGTGAGCTCCCCCACCTTCAACATCTGGTGATCAAAAGTCCATTGTGGGTTGAATGTGTCAGGGAATGGCTACTTTGTTCTTCCAAACACTGTCTGTTAATATGCAAATGTCTTTTCCAGCCACGGCTGATCTGTTAGTTAGTTAGAGATACAGCACTGAAACAGGCCCTTTGGCCCACCGAGTCTGTGCCGACCATCAACCACCCATTTATACTAATCCTACACTAATCCCATATTCCTACCACATCCTCACCTGTCCCTATATTTCCCTACCACCTACCTATAATAGGGGCAATTTATAATGGCCAATTTACCTATCAACCTGCAAGTCTTTTGGCATGTGGGAGGAAACCGGAGCACCCGGAGGAAACCCACGCAGACACAGGGAGAACTTGCAAACTCCACACAGGCAGTACCCAGAATTGAACCCGGGTCACTGGAGCTGTCAGGCTGCAGTGCTAAGCACTGCGCCACTGTGCTGCCCTGTTCAACATGTACTCCCCTCACTCCAGTAACAGTTTAAAATCAGTGTTCATGACAAAATTAATGTGCCTCATTCTTGGCAGGTGGGGGCCTAGCATGACACTACTATCAGGTGTGCTTTTTCCATCTGGGTTAAGTTCAGTGCTGTGCAACTATCATGCATTCATTCTGGTAAATATGGTCATGGTATCAGAAAACATGCAAAGAGAAGAGACCATTCTGCCCATCTAGTCTGCTCCTGAACTCTGTAGATTCTATCCTATCGACTCTCCCTCACCCATTCCAACACCTGAGAGAACATTGTAGAGAAAAATTTTCGATTCCAAACAAAATTCAAGAATATTCATCCTCACCATCTCCAAGACAACTGCAGCCCATTGTTCTCCAGACAAGAGCCAACCTAGATGGCACTCAGGACCATCGTATCTCGAACATATGAAGTAGGAGCAGGAGTAGGCCACTCAGCCCCTCGAGCCTGCTCTGCCATTCGACAAGATCATGGCTTATCTGATTGTAACCTCAACTCCACATTCCTGTCGACCTCCGATAACCTTTCACCCTCTTGTTTATCAAGAATCTGTCTACCTCTGCCTTAAAAATAATGAAAGACTCTGCTTCCACTGCCTTTTGAGGAAGCGTTCCAAACACTCATGACCCTCTGAGAGAAAAAAATTCTAATCTCTCTCTTAATTGGGTGACCTCTTCTTTTTAAACAATGACGCCTAATTCTAGATTTTTCCACAAGAGGAAACATCCTTTCCACATTCATCCTTTCAAGACCCCTCAGGATCTTATGTTTCAATCAAGTAACCTCTTACTCTTCTAAACTCCAGCAGGTACAAGCCTAACCTGTCCACCTACAGTGCTGTTAGGAAGGGAGTGCCATGATTTTGACCCAGCAACAGTGAAGAACGGCAATATAGTTCCAAGTCGGGATGGTGTGAGGCTTGGAGGGGAACTTGTAGCTGATGGTGTTCCCCTGCATCTGCTGCCCTTGTCCTTCTAGGTGGTAGAGGTCGCGGGTTTGGAAGGTGCTGTCTAAGGAGCCTGGGTGCATTGCTGCAGTGCATTTTGTAGATGGTACACACAGCTGCCACTATGCATCAGTCGTGGAGGGAGTGAATGTTTGTGGATGGGGTGTCAATCAAGCAGGCTGCTTTGTCCTGGATGGTGTCGAGCTTCTTGATTGTTGTTGGAGCTGTACCCATCCAGGCAAGTGGAGAGTATTCCATCACACTCCTGACTTGTGCCTTGTAGATGGTAGACAGGCTTTGGGAAGTCAGGAGGTGAGTCACTCGCCGCAGGATTCCTAGCCTCTGACCTGCTCTTGTAGCCACAGTATTTATATGGCTACTCCAGTTCAGTTTCTGGTCAATGGTAGCCCCCAGGCTGTTGATAGTGGAGGATTCAATGATCGTAATGCCGTTGAATGTCAAGGGGAGACGGTTAGATTTTCTCTTGTTGGAGATGGTCATTGCTTGGCACTTGTGTGGTGCGAATGTTGCTTATTATTTATCAACCCAAGTCTGGATATTATCCAGGTCTTGCTGAATTTCTACACAGACTGCTTCAGTATCTGAGGAGTTGCAAATGGTGCTGAACATTGTGCAATCATCAGCGAACATCCCCACTACTGACCTTATGATTGAAGGAAGGTCACTGATGAAACAGCTGAAGATGGGTTGGGCCTGGGACACTACCCTGAGGAACTCCTGCAGTGGTGTCCTGGAGCTGAGATGATTGACCTCCAACAACCACAACCATCTTCCTTTGCGCTAGGTATGACTCCAACAAGCGGAGAGTTTTCCCCTGATTCCCATTGACTCCAGTTTTGCTAGGGCTCCTTGATACTATATTCGGTCAAATACTGCTTTAATGTCAAGGGCAGTCACTCTCACCTCACCTCTTGAGTTCAGCTCTTTAGTCTATGTTTGAGCCAAGGCTGTAATGCGGACAGGAGCTGAGTGGCCCTGGCGGAACCCAAACTGAGCAATACTGAGCAGGTTATTGCTAAGCAATTGCTGCTTGATAGCACTGTCGACGACACCTTCCATCACTTTACTGATGATTGAAAGTAGACTGATAGGGCGATAATTGGCTACTTTTGTCCTGCTTTTTGTGTACAGGACATACCTGGGCAATTTTCCACATTGCTGGCTAGATGCCAGTGTTGTAGCTTTACTGGAATAGTTTGTCTAGGGGTGTGGCAAATTCTGGAGCACAGGTCTTCAGTACTATTGCCGGGATGTTGTCAGGGCCCATAGCCTTCACAGGATCCAGTGCCTTTAGCCGTTACTTGATATCACACGGAGTGAATCGAATTGGCTGATGACAGGCATCTGTGATGCTGGGGACCTCAGGAGGAGGCTGAGATGGTTGCAAATGCTTCAGCCACAAGTGACTTCTCAGTCTTTAGCTATTCCCAGTCAGATATTAATCCAGCTCCCCATCAAACCTGAACATCAAGTAGCTCCCACTCATTAGGGACATACCCAAAAAGGCAGATCACATGACATCTCACAGGAGCCACATGATCAAAAACCCACTCCCATCTCCACTACCCACCGTCCTGTTGACTCCTATCAAGGCCCAGTTATGCCCTCCTGCAGTAATAAAATGTAACTCCAGAATATTTCCCCAACCTTCTATCCTGTTCTTACTTGTCTAACTGCCTTCCATGGGTTGACACTTCAATGGTCACAGCAGCTCAAGAGCTATTAATGTTTCTGATACACTCAAATCAGTTTTTGGGCCAGATATTTATGTACGGTATCTTTTTTAAAGGACTTATATTGATATAACATTTCTTGGGAATTAATTTTTTAAGACTGAGCTGTTGCGAATTATTTCATATCATGGAGCATCTGTGAGGTATGACTTTTGCAGCATAACAGATCAAACAGCGAGCATGCTGTGTTCCCTTCAAGCATGTACTTCACGAGATCCCACACCACACACGTTCCCCTGGCAACTGGCCTACTACTTAATGAGCCGGAAATCCAATCCAATTAATTAAATTAGGTCCCTGTACTCACGATCAGGAAAACAAATCAATGTTTGCTGCCTCAAATGGCTGCTATGTGTCACATCACTTTAGTCTGTGGTTCAGGTGTCAGCCTGGGCTCAGTAATTGGCACTTTTGCTTCTGTGCCTTTAGGTCGTGGGGTCAAGTCTAACTCCAGAGGATTTGTGCAGATAGTCCAGGCCAATACTCTAGTCAATACTGAGGGAGAGCGGCACTGTCATAGGTGCCGTCTTTCGGATGAGATGTTAAGCCAAAGACCTGTCTGTCCTCTCAGGTAGCATACAAGATCCCAGGGAACTATTTCAAAGAGGAGCAAGGGAGTTCTCCTTAGTGTCCTGGCCAATATTTATCCCTCAACCAACATCATTAAAATACAGATGATCTGGTCATTTTCACATTGCTACAACAAAAGCAAAATACTACGGAAGCTAGAATTCTTAAATGAAAACAGAAAATGCTGGAAATACTCAGCAGGTCAGGCAGCATCTGTGGAGAGAGAAACAGAGTTAATGTTTCAGGTTGATGATCTAGCATCAGAATTGGAAAATATTAAAGATGTAACAGCTTTTAAATAAGTACAAAGGCAGCAAAAGGTGGGGGAAGGCAGGAATGATTTAATGACAAAAGTGGGTTGGTAATGGGACAAGTGAAGAAACAAAAGGTGAGTCTAGAGGAGGTGTAAATGACAGCAGCAGAACTATTACCAACACCTGTGTCCACAAGAAATGGGAGCAGTGGTTATGATCTGAAATTATTGAACTCAACGTTGAGTCCAGAAGGCTGGAAAGTGCGTGATAGAAAGATGAAATGCTTTTCCTCGAGGTTCCATTGAACAGTGGAGGAGACCAAGGCCATATTGGGAGTGGGGCAGAGAATTAAAATGGCAGAAGAGTGGAAGCTCGGAGTTATGCTTGATCAAAAAAAAATCACCCAATCTACAATATACTAAATTGAAAGAGTAAGAGTAAATCGCTGCTTCACTTGGAAAGATTGTTTGGGGCCCTGGGCAGTGGGAAGGGAGGAGGTGAAAGGGAATGTGTTGCATGGAAAGGTGCCATGGGTGTTGGAAGACTAGACCAGAGTGTTACGCAGGGAACCGTCCCTTTGGAATGCATAAAGGGAAAGGGAAGATGTGTTTGGTGATGGCATTGTAATTGAGGTGATGGAAATGGTGGAGGATGATCCATTGAGTACGGAGGCTGGTGGTATGGAAGGTGGGGACAAGGAAAAGCCTATCATAATTATGAAAGGGGTGCAAGTAGAAGTGCGGGAAATGGAACAGACATGGTCAAGGGCTATGTCAACCATGGCAGAACAGTGTCCTAGGTTGAGAAGAAAGGAAGAGAAATTGGAAGCACTGGTATGGAAGAAGGCATCATCAGAACGGCGCAGTGGTTAGCACCGCAGCCTCACAGCTCCAGCGACCCGGGTTCAATTCTGGGTACTGCCTGTGTGGAGTTTGCAAGTTCTCCCTGTGTCTGCGTGGGTTTCCTCCAGGTGCTCCGGTTTCCTCCCATATGCCAAAGACTTGCAGGTTGATAGGTAAATTGGCCATTATAAATTGCCCTGAGTATAGGTAAGTGGTAGGGAAATATAGGGACAGGTGGGGATGTGGTAGGAATATGGAATTAGTGTAGGATTAGTATAAATGGGTGGTTGATGGTCGGCACAAACTCGGTGGGCTGAAGGGCCTGTTTCAGTGCTGTATCTCTAATCTAAAAAAAAAAATCTCTAAATAAAAAAATAAATAAATAGAACAGATGTGACAGAGATGGAAAAACTGGGAGAATGGAATAGAGCCCTTACAGGAAGTGGTGTGGGAGGAAGTGTAATCAAGGTAGCTATGAGAGTCAGTGCATTTACAGTAGTTGTTGGTGGACAACCTATCCCCAGAAATGGAGGCAGAGAAGTCAAGGAAGGGAACCAAAGAGTCATGTGAAAGTGAGAGAGGGGTGGAAATTTGGAACAAAGTTCAGGATGAGACCAGGAAGCAGCACTGATACAGTCATCAGTATACCAGAATTGGGGAACGGTAGTATAGTGGTTAAGTTATTTGACTAGTAATCCAGAGATCCAAAGACATTAGTTCAAATCCTATCATGGTAGCTGGGGAATTTAAATTCAGTTAATTAAATGAGCTGAAATAAAAAGCTAGTATTAGTAATGATGACCTTGTAACCAGTGATTGTCATAAAAACCCAACTGGCTCACCTACTGTCCTTCAGAGAAGGAAATCTGCCATCTTTACCCAGTCTTGCCTGTATATGACTCTAGACCAACAGCATTGTGGTTGACTCTTAACTTCCCTCTGAAATAACCTAACAAGGCACTCAGTTGTCAAGAAGGTGACTCACCACCACCTTCTCAAGGGCAATTAAGGATGGGCAGTAAATGCTGGCCTTGCCAGTGATGTCCACATCCTGTGAATGCATTTTAAAATAAGAGTTGAGGAGGAGACCTGTGTAAGACTGGAACAAAGAATGTTCCATGTATCCTACCAAAAGACAGGCATAGCTAGGACCCATATGAGTTCCCATAGCAACACCTTCTATTAGGAGGATGTGAGTGGAATTGAAGAAGTTATTCAATGTAAGAACAAGTTCAGCCAGGCGGAGGAGGCATTTATTATCGCATTGCTGTGTAAGAGCTTGCTGCGTGCAATTTGACTGCCACGTTTCCTACATTACATCAGTGTCTACACTTCAAAAGTTTAATTGGCTGTAAAGTTCTTTGGGACATCCAGAGGTTGTGAATGGTGCTCTATAAATGCAAGACTTTTTCCTTTTCGCAGGTTCGATCCCTGGTCTGTTGAGGTAGGTAACATGTGCTCTTTAATCACAAGGAATGCTCCTTTCAGATTCTGTAGAATTATAGCACAATGGACTAGTTCACCCATTCATAATGCATGAATCCCACGGTGCATAGTCAGTAACTGCAGCCTCTAAACCCACATTTATATTCTACAACAGCACCATCTCCTGGTCCCCTGCCCACTGTGTTTCAGGATTGTCACTGTGAAATTCTTCTGGAATGTTTATTTTTGCTGTTATTAGTTCAGGCAGTCACCTGGGAGTAATAACTTTAAACATTCTCCTCACAGTTCTTCTATAAAATAAGCCACTGTTCAAATTCTCTGTATTTTGCTGTGTTTAGTGATATAATTCTAGTGAGTTTGCTGCTTTATTTTGGTGAGGTGTGCTGTGTATTTTGATGAACTTTGTTTATGTATTTTGATGAGATTTACTGTTGCATTTTGGTGAGGTTTACTGGTGTATTTTTGGTGAAGTTTGCTGGTGTATTTTGTGAATTTGATCATCAATCCTGAGAAATCATATCATTGTGGGTTAGTTGTTGGGATATCTTAATAGGGTTCTGGTGTTTTGCTGAATAAAATATCACAGCTGGTAAATATTGCAGGAGATTTCTGTGAAGTGGCTGGATGAGCATCCAAGACATGGCGGTGTTATAAAAAGAATAGAAACATGCATTTAGATTAAAAAGAATAAACTTAGGTTTATAAAGTGCTTTACATCCAATGAGGTACTTTTGAAGCGTAATCACTGTTGTAACTTTTGCACAGTCAGGTCCGACAAATAGCAATGAGATAAAGGACAAGGTAATGTTTCACATGTTGTCATGGCGGCCAGGATACCGAGAGAACACATTTGCACATTGTCCAATAGTACCAGGGGATCTTGTTCGTCCACCTGAGAGGGCAGACAGGACCTCAGTCTAATGTCTTGTCCAGATACAGCACCTCTTACAGTGCAACACTACCTCAGTGTTACTGGGACTGGGTGTGTCAGCCTTGATTATGTATGCAAGTCTTCAGTGTGGGGCTTGAAACCCACAACCTTCTGTCTCGGGAGGTAAGTGTGCTTCCAACTGAGTCCAGGCTGACACTTGCTTGAACAACCAAGTTGAATAGTCCTTACACAATCACTGACATGAGACTCCAACACTATAAAGCTGGAGAATAAATGTGCCACTATAACAAGAGTGCTGTGGAGAAATTTTACAAAGTCACAAATTTATTAGAATGGTTCCAGGGATGGAGAATTTTAGTCACAAGGTTAAGTTGGAATAGCTGGCTTTGTTCTTATTAGAACAAAGGGGATTGAGGAGAGATTTAATAGAAGTGTACAGCATTATGACAGGCTTAAATAAAGTTAGACAAGGAAAAGCTGTTCCCATTAACAAATGGTACAAGGACTAGGGGACACAGATTGAAAGTTTTGGGCAAAAGATGCAGTGATGAGGAAGCACTTTCTTACACAGCAGGTGATAATGACCTGGAACACTCTGCCCACAAGTGTGGTGGTAGCAGAGACTGTCAATCACTTCAAGAGGAAGTTGGATGGCCACCTGAGAGCAGGGCTACGGGGATCGAGCCGGGGAATGGGACTGACAATAGCTTCGCAGAGAGCCGGCATGGAGTTGATTGGCCAAATGGCCGCCTTCTGGGTCGTAAATGACCATGATAAACTGTGCTTGGTGAGAGGCTGAATATGTGGACTTAATAAGAGATCTGCATCTTCACTGGTGATAACCAGTGATACATTAGTTGATGAGAAACTGCACATTACATTGTCAACTGGAGACCAGAGAGTGGCACACAGACCAGGAAGATCCCAAATTCTTTGCTCTGCATTCTGAATGAAATGGTGGGCAGAGAATCAGTTCCTGGTCCTGACCATTTGGCCTGTCAATCCTGCTAGGATGCAAAAGCAAGGATATTGGATGAGGCTGGGATAAGGTTTGACCATGATGTCTCTGTGGTAGAACTCTCAGACTCACCATACAGACTGGTGTGCAAATAATGGACCATCAAGAGAGCAGGGGTGCCTGTGGAACTGCTAGCCCAGCAGAAATGAGCTTCTTCAGTAGACAGAGATTAGAAGGGAAACAACTTTTAAAGAAAACACAATTTGATAAACTGGTTTAAAAAAAAATTTATTGTAAAATTATCAAGTGAAAAACGTTTCATCAAGTAGACATCATACTAAGGAATTAAGAAAGTATTAAAAATGACCTTCTTTCCCAAACAATATGTAACCACTTTGCAGATCTCTATATACACCGATTACAATAAGTTTAAAATGGCTAAATGTGGTACAAAAATAACCATTATATTTCTTTAAAAAAATAGCAAGTCTTCAACATTTTACAGAACCAGACTATCACTTGGTGAAGGTTGGGGGGCAGGTGGTGGTGAAATTTGTCTCTGTGCAATAAACAGGATTGGGAAATAAAAGTGGGGAAAGTTGTAACATGGGCTGCCAACTCACTATCACCCATTTTACACTATCACTCGAAGTGAAAAATACCCCCAAAAGGTGCACCTCACATTTCAATGTAAAGTCTAAACTACCCTTCCCCCCCCCACCCTTCACTGTTTGGAGCAATGAAGGTGAAACAGAGAAACGATGGATAAAAAAATGCAGGATGCGTTTAGGGGCAGGTGGGGTAAGATCAGGAGTCAGATTCAACCTCGAACTGTGCAGCTTATGCTCTTGTCACCAATGGGCCGATTTCCTGAAGAAGCAGCAGTGACAGGGAGCATCAACCACTGGAAAACCAAAAGGCCCCTCAGCGGCAGAACAAGCTTGGGCAATTCTCCATCCCCATCCCCCAACAGCAAAATATAACTTTGGATGTGTGGAATCTTTGTACTTGAAACACAGCAATAAGCAGCCAGAGGTGCGATTCCAGATTCTTTCTGTTCGAACTCAGCTCATGCTCGGAGACAGCACTTTGAACTGTTCAAGATCAAAATCGGCAACTTCTCTCATGCCCTGTTTGGGCATTAATGGGCACTTTGTGCCCAACTTGCATCAAGCCTGACTTTGGGCTGGCCAAGCTGCTGACCACTACTCTTTCATCTTGCAATGTCATGGCCACACAGAACTGCCTTTTGCCATGAAGCTGTTCCACTGTCTTCACTGGTCAGCTGGTCAGAGTCAGATGAGGGAGTGAAGCAGGCCGACAGCTAGGGGAGTGTGGAGCAGAGCTACATCATTGCATCAAATTAGGGAACTTTGACTTGCTAGATCTCTCAATGTTTTGGGGCCAAATAGCCTCGCTGCTATAAAATAAAACAAGAAATGTTGGAAATATTCAGCAGGTCTGGCAGCATCTGTGGAGAGAAGCAGAGTTAGCGTTTCAGGTCAGTAACCCTTCATCAGAACTAGCCTTGTTGTTAGGTGAGGGTCGACCATCAACGAACCCTGGTTATAATTTGGCACAATAATTCCAAAGTCTGGAATTATTGGCACAGGGGTAGCAGGGAAGGAAAATGCCATGGTACATCAGGAAATGGTTAGGGTGGGACTTGAGGGGGTTTTACTCTACATCAGCCACCTCCCACCCTGACTCGAGAATGGTCAATGGTAACAATGGACAAATAGACATTCCCTTCCTCAATTTTGACATCTCATGCACATGGCAAAAAATTTCATCCAAGCTTCTTTAGTTACGCATGGCTGTTTAATCCATTTGAAATCAATGGGTTGGTACCTCAGTTAACATAGCAAATGAAGGAATTTGAGACAAGCACATTTCTGAACACCATTATACCACAATGTAATCTCAAGGCTGGAGAGATTTGTACCCACTTCACCAACAGAGGAGAAGGGGGGAATCACTGGGAGCCCCGCAAATGAATTCCTAATGTGCTCCCAGGAAGTGTAACTTTGTTCTTGGGATGCTAATTCAGAAAGCTTGACCATTCATTGTTTGCCATACAATGGGATCCAAATCAGATACTGAGTTACTGGGGAATAAAGTATCTTGTACTTCCAACCTGGACACTTCTAATACCATCTTCTGGTTCTTGTAGAAATGTTGCTTATTCTTTTGTGTATATGATACAAAGTGTTTTTCTTCACACTAAAATCATTGTCCATTATTGATATACATCTTTCAGAATTAACAACAATTTTGATAACATAATCTGGTCAAACAAAAATTCAAATACACAACCACAGAAACTGCACTGCAGTGTTCTTCATTAAACAAACTATTTACGCCAGTCATTTTTGCAACAGAAAGTAGTTTTAACAGCCTTTGAAGTACATTTTGTCTTTTCTCTTTTCAGCATAATTCTGCTACCTGTCTCCTAAAGTCTGCAGGGTTGTATCATCCCTCTGTCCTTTTCAGCTTTATGTTACTGTTCTATTTACATCAGCAAAACTCAAAACGGTTATAATATTTAGCTCGTTAGGCCTCTGAGCTGCAAAGGTACATGGGACAGGTATGTCCCAAGGCCACATTGTGGGGTAGGTGCTTGTTGATTCAGAGGCTGTGTTAAGAGATGGGTCTGACCATGTAATTGGCTGCATACCAGCCAAGTGGCTAACCAGATCATAGCCATTTCAAAAATTACAGTACAAGTGTAAAGAGATCAGACAAATGCAACAGACCATGTGACTAAACTGCTGTGACATTGATCGTCCCTTTACACTTGGAGTTGTTGAATGTTGGCTTTGGTTGGACTGCAGACTCCAGGTGTCTTTGTACACACTGACTCTATTTGCAAAATGAGTTTGATGATATAGAAGGGCAATTCTAAATTTGTCCCTCCTTCGATGTCTTCTTACATAATTCTTGGGTCCAATTGAATTGCTGGCAACTCAATGACAAGAGACAGTACAACAACAATTTGCTGTTATATTACATGTTTAACTTAGACAAAATGTCCCAAAGTGCTTCACAGAAGCATAAGCAGACAGAAAGCAACAGTGAAACAAAGATGATATTAGGAGCAGTGATTATAAGCTTGGTCAAAGAGGTGAGTTGTAAGGAGTGCATTAGGGAGAAGAGAGAAGTGGAGCAGTGCAGAGGTTGAAGGAGGGTTATAGGAGGTTACAGATATAGAGAGGTGATGCCATCAAGGGATTTAAGCACAAAGTTGAGAATTTTACATTTGTAGTGTTGGGGGACTCGGAGATAATGTAGGTATGTATGCATAGGGTGAGCTTAACAGGATATGGGCAGCAGAGTTTTTGATGACTAGCACTTTATGGAGGGTTGAGGATGGGAAGATGGTCAGTAGATGGAATATATCAAGTTGAATGGAACAGAGTAAAAACACAATAAGCAGAGTCGTTGTGGGGGGACACATACAATGTGCACTGTACAGATAGTTTTAAACATGTAACTTGGGCTAAAATGCACCCACTATTAGAGGCATGGGATCTTAAGCAGCGAAACAGAGATTAGGGAAGGAAGGGCAAAGGATGGCCGTGGATAGAGTTGCAAAGGACAGCAGCTCATTACGGAGTGGTGGGCTTGAGCAGGAAAATATAAGACCGATCTTATAATTCACTTTACCATTCTGGCATGGACGGTCAACAGCAAGTGTCTGCGTCCAGCAAACACTGTGAAATACTTTTGATAACCCCCACGTTCAGACACACAGTAGATAGACAACACCGCAACCTATCTTTGCGTAACTTGGGCACAACCATGTAATAGGCTGGTGCCCAAGTATCTTGGACCACAAACACCACAGTTCTCAGCTCCCAGGTAGGGTTGGGAACACCTTGATTTTATTGTCAATTTCAGCTTGTCATGACTAACATTTCCCTTCCCTTCAGAATTGAGTTGCCTGGGTCAAACCCTGACATTATTTCCTCAAGCTGATCAAAATTGTTTTTTGAAAACGTTTTTGAGGAATGTTCTTAACCTTAAGATGTTAAATTTTCTCCTTTTGATTATAACATCAGCGAACAACATAGGTCTTTGTCAAATAAAATACATCAACATTGTAACTTGATGCTACAAACAGATAAAAATTTGGGAGGTGGAACACAGTAGCATTAGAAACTGGTTGGGGAGTCAGTGACAAGAGATCATCAATTTTAATTTATCACTCAGAGTGAGGAGAGAGATCAGGAGAATTTTCCTTTACCGAAGATTATTTTATCTCAGGAGTAGGCGAGTTGCATCTTTTAAAGAAAATTGGCTAATCAGTTGAAGCGGGGGCCAAGATTAGTGGGATTAGATCACTCTAGGAAAAGGCCAGCAGAGACACAATGGACCAAATGGCCTCCTTCTGTACTGTAACCTGCTATGGTTTAAACTTGTTGGGCATGTACAAAATCCAACTGAAGGTGAGGCGTGGTCAACATGCATCTAAACTTCTGTCAAAGATCAACGAATAATCCCAGTCTAGCAGGGAGGTAATTGCATTCCCACTTCTGATGAATTCATCAAGCCACAGCTCCAAAAAAAGTCTTCAATATCTTTACTAAATTGGCCCATTCAGATAGTTTAATACCCATGTTCTCGGGCATTAAAGTGGAAGGCCTCTTCCCAGTAGATGGTTCCTCATGTGATGGGACGTTGCAATCTCTTTGAGAAGGGTAGTAAAGCACTTTCTACAGTTTTCATGAATCCATTTGAACATAAAGTTACTTGCAGTTGCTGCCATTCACATTCACTACTATTTGATAAAGTACCTCCCACAGTCTCTAGGAATTCATTTGAACTGCAACAGATATTTACCAAAGTCCCTAGTTGCAGTTGGATGGTGCTGCTTCTCTAGTAGATGACACCTTAAATAATACCAATATTGGCCCAAGGTTCAAAAATCAGAGTCGGCATCCATCAACTCTGAATCCACTAGATTTGTTCTTGAATGTACAGGTGCAATAGCTGTCCTTCTGTCCTGGGATCTGTGTACATGGGGGATATTAATTACAGGCAGTCTGCCAGGCTCCATACTGGCCGAAGAATGGGGGAATGCGCGATTGCATGGTCTCTGTGGGGGCCGGAATCGATCTCCTCGGGAAAATCCCAGCTCATCCTGTAGGACATCGTCAATCGAAAGAGGGTTTGTGATCAAATTCAGAGGTGCATTCCGCCCGTACCCTGAGGAGCTGCTGAGCGCTCCCCTAAGAAACCTTCCGTTGCTGGATCCAGGGTTGATTCCACCCTCCAAGAGAGTGCCTGGTAAAATATCCTGAACATCAGCTGGTTCCACAGCCTTGGACACCAAATTCTTTTGCCCGGGTAACTTGGGTAAGCGTGGGACAGTGCTGGACACTCTCTCTGTGCAGTAGCCCAAGTCGTGCGTCTCTTCTGTAGGCCCCAGAGGTCTGATGCCTTTCTTCCTCTTTTTCTTCTTCTTCTTCCCAGCTTTCTTCTCGAGTTCTGGGGGGATCTCGGCTTCAATAATCCAGAGGTTCCTTTTGTTCTCATCCGGTGGCACTGAAATAGATCAAAACAGACTCAAACAGGAGTTCCAAAACTCTCTCTCCCTCTCAGTTTCAAGCAGCACAACCCACTTAAAAGCTAGGGACTACCTTCTTTTGGGAGTAGCATGAAATCTGTACATTGTGGTGGACACTGTGTGGGAGTTTTAATTCATCAAATTAACTCATACAGAAAGGTTCAATTAAACAGTTCCTTCATGGAGCCCAGAAGTCCACGATTTGTAGGGTAATTGTGACTGTCTAACCCACTGGACCATGGCCTTATCAATAAGGAGGTGGCCAAAATATCCCCAGTAAGGTTTGCTCCAGGTGTTATTGCTGATGTAGGTACCCAGTTTATATACAGTGGTCAGCCTCAAAATGGATGACCATAGCAACATGAGGCATAAGTTGACTCCTGGGCAGTCACTTGAACTGTTGTATGGAGGTTCTTGGGCCAATGCGGAGTTTGGGAACCCAGCTCTAGGTGGGATTGTGGGGGAGGGGTAGTGTTGGGGGGGGGGGGGAATAAACGACTCACACCCTGCTCCCAGACCCATTTGCCAATACCCAAACACTACAACTGAAGGTTCAAACTGCCCTGAAGAAAGTGCGCTGGGATGCAAGAAAGTTACATCAAATTATTGGCTGACCAATTGTTTATCATAATCTCACCTGGTGTCCCTACTGGAGTGACAGAAATGTCCTGAGGTAAAATGGCTCCCCTTCTGGCCACCATCTTTGTTACGTGTTGAGCCCAGGCAGATGAGAGGTCAGCAGATGGTTCATTCAGGTCAAAGTTGATTCCAGCTGAAAACGGAGGATGATTTTCAGACATTGATTTCTCCTTCCTTTCCTCCCTTCCCCTCCTCTGACAGGTGTTTCACATGCCTCCCATACCTCCTGTCTAACTGTGATTAGACAACTAATGCACAGAATCAGGTGCCTGCTAAGTTGTTTTTATTAAAATGATGTCTATTTTCATCTATTCCAATGGCACAGATATGAGTCACCGTCTGTGAGCTAAACACACCAGCAAGGTTTGTAAATTCTCATCGAGGTGTTCAAATCCCTCCAAGGCCTCACCCTTTGCCGGTGCTTAAAGGAATGGGAGGCAGATTGCTGGGGGGGGTGGGTGGGGAAGGAGGAGGCAGATTGCAGGAGAGGGGAGGCAGATTGCAAGTTTAGAGGAAAGGTAGGCAGATTGCTGTAGTAGTAAAATGTTCCTTGGTGTTTCACAGAAGAGTAATCAAAGAAAAATCTAGGCAGCGGAATTCAAAACCATTAAATCAAAGCACCGGCACATAGCCAGGTTAACCTGTTCCAACCTGTAGCATAGGATCTGTGACTCAATCATTTGTTTTATCAGTAAATTACATACAGTCAAATCTCCTTATTAAAAACTCCTGGCAACTGATTCACCCTTGGCCTCCCTAATCACTATAATTGACTTTTCAGCTGAGACCAGGAAGCATTTATTTTAAATAAGAGCTCAGTCTCAACAAGTAAAGCCCTTTTACTTCCACCCTTCCCATTGTCCAGAGCCCCAAACACTCCTTCCAGGTGAAACAGCAATTTACTTGTACTTCTTTCATTTAATATATTGTATTCGCTGCTCACGATATGGTCCCCTCTACTTTGGGGAGATGGTTTTGCTGAACACCTCTGTTCAGTCCACAAGCATGCCCTAAACTTCTGGTCTCTTGTCATTTTAATTCTTCATCTCACTCCTACTCTGACCTCTCTGTCTGTGGCAACCCAAGGAAGCTCATGAAAGCTTGAGCAACAGCACCTCATCTTTCAAATAGGCATTTCGCAGCCTTCCAGACGCAACACTATGTTCAACAGTTTCAGATCATAACTACCGCTCCCATTTTTTCAGACAGCAGCTGCTAATAATGATTGTAATTCCCATTTACCCCTCCTCTAGACCCCATCTTTTGTTCCTTTACTTGTCCCATTACCAACCCCGTTTGCCTTGCGCCATCATCTCATTTGACATTTAATCTCTCCTGCCTTCCACCCTATCACAGAACTTTTCCATTTAGTCTTTCCTCCTTTCTCCACTTACCCTGTCTCGCTCTTGCTTAAAAAGTTGTTATATCTCTAACTTTTCCCAGTTCTGATGAAAGGTCATTGACTTGAAATGTTAACTCTGTTTCTCTCGCTACTAGGCCTGCTGAATATTTCCAGCATTTTCTGTTTTTATTTCAACAAGAACTCTGAGGTGTACAGTCCACATACAGAATAAGACCCCTCGACAATAGCTACTCACCCACTGGCCCTTCGTGAGACACAGTCTGCATACTGAACGATAGTTCTTTGTCTGGGTTTTTCAGCAACTCCTTTCGCTTTGAAAAAGCTTTGGCGATCATTCTGCTCTTCTTAATTCGCTTTGGCTCATCATCGCTTCGACCGATAATTCTGAAAATATAGAAGACATTCAGCTTCAATTGAGCAGCTGGGTGAGGGACAGAGAGGAGTGGGGTGTGGTGGCGGGGTGAGACGGGGGGAGTGGGCAGAAGAATGCCAGCTCTCCTGACAGTGAGTGCGCGACAGAGATACAACTTATTTTAAATGGGCTGTCCGGATCTGAATTCAGATTGAGCCACCCACACTGTCACTGCAGAAACTACAAGACCAGAATATGCAGACACGCTACGAGGTCTGATCCCTGCCCAGATTCATTCTTCATCTGCTCTGAGAAGGAGTTCCCTGCTGGGTTTTTAATCACTCGCTTAGAGCAGCACTGGCTGTACTGAACTAACTGTTACCAGTCCTCGTCACTAGTTCATGACATCACATCTTGGCCACCCATTTAAATCCAAGTCTAAGCCATGCTATAAATCAAAGATAATTCTCCGCTAGCTCAGGACCAAGCCCCCAGCCTCCGATTCCCCATGAAACACTTCAAGGTGAATGGGTTTGGGGCGGGAACAGTTCTAGTATGAGGCATTAATGACAGTGTTACACCAGGCTCATGGTTTATTAGATATGCTGTCAGTGCCCCTGATTCTGCACAACAGCCTCGATTGTAACAACCTGTCCAGTGGGAATACAGACAGTTCAGATGGATGAACACAATGGAGCATAAAATCAGGCAGGATAAAATGGGCCCTGACCCAAATACACCTTGTTTTTGCTCTGATCAGTCCGCAAGCATGCCCTGAGCTTCTGGTCTCAAACTGTCCACATCTACCTTACTGATTCACTGGATCTTGGAGCCGCTCTCCTCCAATACATTTGTTAATAGGAACAAATTGCACTCACATTCCCCCTCTCTTCATTGATTCACGACCGGAGACCTTTCTCATTGTCTTAAGATTCATACTTTGGCCAAATCTAGACATGATAACACACACACATGGTTTCACCAAACCCATATAGAGCATCTGTAGTGCTGCAGTAGATCTACCTTCTATGGATCTGCTCTGATAACTGGTTGCCTAGGCGTACAAGGTATGTACTGTGATGGCTTTAGTGTTTCAAGAACTGGCACATCCTCTAATTCCTCACTGTATTTAATGCCACATTCCTCACTGATCACATTTGCTATTCTTTGCACCAGCCTAGCTTTTGCACTATTGGCAGTTGCCATTCATCCAAATCAGTGTATGGTATTCCTTACCTCCTTCAGACTTGCCTATCTCCTGCAACCTAAAGAGTATTAAAATTGAAGCTGGACATCACCTATTTTAATTTACCTAGTCCACTCCTTTCAATATTGCAGAGAACCTGCACTATGGGCAACAACCCTTTTACACAGGGTTTCTCAATATTAAAAATATTTTTCAAAAAATTCTCCATGCACCATCAGCAAACTGCTCAATATTGTGTTGATTTAAAATGAATGACAAAAAAAAAACAAAGGTGGCACGAGGAAAATTTTTTTATGCAGTGAGTGCTTAGGATCTGGGAAGCACTGCCTGAGAGTGTGGTGGAGGCAGATTCAATCATGGCTTTCAAAAGGGAATTGTATAGTTGTCTGAAGAGAAAAGATTTACAGGATTACGGGGAAAAGGCAGGCAAGTGGGACTAGGTGAGTTACTCTTGCAGAGAACTGGCCAAATGGTTACAATGACAAAAGGAGGCCATTCTATGATTCTACTTACATCTCCACTATTGACATCAAATATTAAGAACAGAGTGACCTGATTTTATAGCATTATACACAATGCATCTATTCAGATCATAGACTCTTGGCTGATTAATGACATGGAGCTTTGGAACTGTAACACATGGTGCCAAGCCAATAGGTGTGTAGATTCAACCCTCCACATCACTGAGATTCTGATTTCAAACTTCCTGCTGCAGGGAGCAGCTAAGTGAATAGGAGGAATTTTCCATTTGGCAAAAGTGCTTCAAGAGTTAAAAAAAGAGAGATTGCATAGACTAGGCTTGTATACCCACAAGCATGGATCTAATTGAGGCAATTATGATGATTAAAGGAGTTGATAAGGTAGACTGAAATAACCTATTCCCTCTGGTGGGGGGAGTCCAAAACAAAGGGGCATAACCTTAAAACCTTAACCTTTGGGGCGGCACAGTGGTTAGCACCGCAGCCTCACAGCTCCAGCGACCCGGGTTCAATTCTGGGTACTGCCTGTGTGGAGTTTGCAAGTTCTACCTGTGTCTGCGTGGGTTTCCTCCGGGTGCTCCGGTTTCCTCCCACATGCCAAAGACTTGCAGGTTGATAGGTTAATTGGCCATTATAAATTGCCCCTAGTATAGGTAGGTGGTAGGGAAATATAGGGACAGGTGGGGATGTGGTAGGAATATGGAATTAGTGTCAGATTAGTATAAATGGGTGGTTGATGGTCAGCACAGACTCGGTGGGCCGAAGGGCCTGTTTCAGTGCTGTATCTCTAGACTAGACTCTAGACTAAAATTAGAGCTCTGCCATTCAGTGGTGATGGCAGGAAGCACTTCTTCACATAAAGGGTAGTGAAAATCTGGAACCTGTTGAGAATGGGATCCAATTGAAATTTTTTTAAAATGGAGCTCGATTGCAGTAAGGGTTACAGAACCAAAGCAGGTAGATGGAGTTAGGATACAGATCAACTCATCGAATGGCAACAGGTTGGAGGGACTGAATGGCCTACTCCTGTTCCTATATACCTATCAACAGAGTGACCTGCTATTAAAGGCCTCCTAGTGACAGAGGGAACATTTGGGGAATACCGGAAGCAGGTTGCCTCCTTGTTCACCAGAGGTGGTTAGTGACATCGGGGAAAAAAACCAGAGACATAACAGGAGGTCACAAAAATTACAAGGAAATAAATTTTGGTTGTGGCAGTTCTAACTTTTCCATTTGCCCATGATCCCGGAGTGACTTCTGATACCTAAACCATGTCCTTTTCCAAATCAAGACTGTAGCTTTGGTCCAGACCCAGGTACTCATGGCAATGCCCGTTCCAAACATGGCAAATATGTTTATCTTTTCCACCAGGAGGCTGGGGCGATTCTTGATGCTACATTCAGGGATAGGAGTGTTGGTTTGCTCAGCTATGGAGACATTGGCCTCACACCTGAGGGACGAAATGCAATGTTAGCCAGATATAAAGACTCAGTTTCAATACATGCACTGCCGTGCAATGTGCAAGTTGGCCAAATGTACACAGAAAAATACAAACAAATCTACACACACAAAGCACAACCAAATCAATATAATCTTCAGACAAAGTACAGTTAAATATACACAAAAAATTCAAAATCAAATACACTTGCTAAGTCTGGTATAACCATGGGTCTCAGTGCATCCATGCCTGGCAATAAACCAAACTATAATCTGCTCCTGGCTCATGATGTCATATCCTATCCTAATCACCATTGTAACCTCCCTTTCTGAAGCTGAAAATTAGTGCTGAATTATAGAAAGGAAAGAATATGCATTTATTCCGAAGAAGGGTCACTGACCCGAAACGTTAACTCTGCTTCTCTTTCCACAGATGCTGCCAGACCTGCTGAGTGATTCCAGCATTTCTTGTTTTTGTTGCATTTATAGAGCTCTTTTCATGACCTCAGTACATCCCAAAGCACTCTGCAGCAATGAATTACTACTGCAATGTAGTGAAGCACAGCAGCCAATTTGCACACAGTGCAATCTCACAAACAGCCATGAGATGAATAACCAGATAATCTTAGTGATGTTGGTTGAAGGATAAATGTTGGCCAGGGCACTGGGGAGAAATCACCTGCTCCACATCTGCTCTTCATTAAATCTTTCGATCACTGTGCGATCTTTTACGTCCACCTGAGAAGGTAGTCGGGGTCTCAGTTTAATGGCTCATCCAAAAGACGGCACCTCCCTACAGTGTAGCACTTCCTCAGTACTGCACTGGGAATGTCAGCCTAGATTATGTGCTCAAGACTCTGGAGTGAACATGAACACACAACCTTCTGCCACAAAGGCAAGACTGCTTTCACTGAGCCAAGGCTGACACCTGACGTATAATTATGTATAACTTAAATATAGGAGGTCCAGCATCATTTCCTGGATCAATCTATTCCTTCCTTACCCCAGTCTGATATCACTCTCCAACAAACACAGTACTGACTCACAGAAGGAAACTCACAAACGCCAATCTGGGCTAAGCTGGATTCAAACCCAGATCCAAGAGTTGAAAGATGCCTCACACATTCCTCACATGTACTGTGTTAAAGGTCAGTCTGTCCACTATTTTATTTCTAATTGCTGGTTTTCATGGATTGGGGGTGTTTTGTAAGGAATTCTTAGAAATGTATCCAATATGGCGACTTAAAGAGAACCTCAGAGGCTTCGTTAAACTGAACATGATTTGGAAATTCCCAACTCCTACGATCTTACTGTGAGTCCTAACTCAATAGAATGCCCAAAGCGAATGAATTCTACTTCACAGAGCCCGAGACTAACTAAAGGAGGCAGGTCACTTACAGAACATAGTCACGGAAACTCCTCTCCCAGTCAGCCTGGTTAAAGAAGTCATAGAAATGGCAGCCAAACGTGATGAAGACAAAGCCAAATGCCAGGAATCCGAAAATACCTGAGAAATAAAACTCAAGCCGTAAAAACACCACACTCTCGCACGGACATACACTCGCACATATCGATATGAGCAGCTGATCCTAGTTCCATGGCAATGAGGCAGTTTCTTCCACCCACAGAGATACAAGCTGCTCTCCTACAACAATTATGTAATCTTAAAAATAAATGATAGAGAGCTTTGACATAGATTTTTTTTAAAGGTTGTAACAGGGATTGATCTCAAGTTATTTTCTCTGTAAAATTCCAAAACAAGGGTAAGGAAAAAAAAAAAGTGAACAATTCAGGCACATTCCCTTTAGCAAATTATAATCCCAGTATGGAACAAATGGACAGTGCAGGTGATTGCACAGAAGCGGTTTCAAAACGAAAAGTTCCTGGAGTCTGAAGCGATTTTATAAATGAAAAGAGGGATATTGCTCAGGAAAGAAAGCGGATAACTAGATGGGCAAATCAACTGTGTGCAGGGTCTCCTCCTGTATGAATACTGTGGAGATTATCTTCCAGCACACAGTTGCATGATTACAGTGGTAGAGGCCTAGGAACAGGCTGTGAGCATGCTCTCATAACTACAGAGAATAGGTGGCACAGGGAGGCCCAAAGTAAGAGGAAACTGGAGAAAAAAATCTTAAAAGGGAGTGTCTCACCCTCACCAATGGAAAAAAAATGCTGTGCTCGGGTTTCCAATTCTGGTTGGACATATTCCTGGAGGTATCGCCCGACACAACCATCCTCATGGCACATCACCTTCCCACAGCCAATTGGAAAGTGAACACTCATTACCAAATTGATGATTCTTGACTGTCAAATGGCCTCCCCCCCCACTGCTCATCTCTAATATTTATCTAACTAATAAACAAAAGTGTTCAAAGATTTTTTGAAACACACTTTCTTTTAGTGATCTTATAATTTTTCTCCAGGGTTGCTGGAAGCAGTGTCCAGGAGATTAATCTCTAATTCTTGGAAACACCAAGACAACCCTGGAAGATTGGTATCTTGACTCTGGGTCTAAGTAGGACAAATGAAAAGGTAGGAACACTAAGCATGGCTTCTACCCAACTTCTGTGGAAAAATTCTACGAACATACATTCATGCTGCCTCCTCCACTCCGAATAAAATGGCAACCAAATATTCATCAAACAACATCCTGGACTTGCTGCCTCCTCATTCACATGATAATCACATAGGGTTGCCAACTATGGTTGGATATATTCTTGGACGTTTCATCATATGACCTTCCACCACCATCCCACCCCCAACCAGGCCACCCCCACAATCCTGCCATTGGTCCATCCTTAATTGCCTTCCCACAGACAATTATAAAGTGAACAAATTCTCCGTGAACCAACTGGATTTGTCAAACAGACTTTTCTCCCCATTTCCAATATTTTTACAAATAATAAATGAAAATATTCAAAGAAGATTAAAAAAATATTTTATTTTAATACCCCTATGCTTTTTTCCTGGTTTTGCTCCCAGCAGTGTGCTGGAGATTAATCTTCAACTCCTGGAGAGTTGGCAAACCTATTGTCACATCCTGAACAGCCAATCCCTCAAGTTACGCAGCAGCGAATTGAAATTTATTTTTGAATATAAAGAGGTGAGTTCTTGTGCTGCCAGGCTTACCAAGACGCAGCATTGTTTCATTAATTTTACTGGCTGCTTTCTCACTCAGGAGCCCGGGGTGGTTACTTTTAATTGAGAACAGGGTCATGACACCTGTAAAAGAAACAATAAGCAATTGAAATGAGTCTGTGACTGCTGTAAAAAAAAAATTTAAAACTGCAAATACTAAAAACTGGAAATCAAAAACAAATAATTAAAGCTGCATCTTCAAAGTGTTGTGGACATCTGGAACTCTCTTCCCCCAAAATGGCTGTTGCGCCTGTGGGCGTCTGGGTGTCAACTAAAAATTTTGACATTGAAATTGATAAGATTTTTTTTTAAGTAAGGATATTAAAGATTATGAAACCAAGGAAAATAGTTGGAGTTAAGATATAGACTGGCCATGATCTAATTGAATAAGAGAGTAGCCTTGAGGGGGCTGAATGGCCTCTTCCTGTTCATAGGCAATAGGAGTAGGTCATTCGGCCCATCGAGTCTGCTCCACCATTCAACTAGATCATGGCTGATCTTCTACCTTCACACATTTTCCCGCACTTTCCCATATCCCTTGATATCTTTAGTATCTAGAAATTTATTTTTTTTAATATCTTGAACAGACTCAATGACTGAGCCTCCACAACCCTCTGGGGTAGAGAATTCCACAGATTCACCACCCACTGTGTGAAGAAATTCCTCCTCATCTCAGTCCTAAATGGCCTACCTTTTATTCTGAGACAGTGTCCCCTGGTTCTAGACCCACCAACCAGGGGAAACATCCTTCCTGCATCTAGCCTGTCATGCCCTGTAAGAATTTTGTATGCTTCAATGAGATCACCTCTTATTCTTCTAAACTCGAGAATACAGGCCCAGTCTCCTCAATCTCTCCTCATAGGACAATCCCGCTATCCCAGGAATCAATCTGGTGAACCTTCCTTGCACTCCCACCAGGGCTAGTATATCCTTCCTTAGGTAAGGAGACCAAAACTGTACACAATACTCCAGGTGCGGTCTCACCAAGGCTCTATACAATTGCAGCAAGACTTCTTTACTCCTATACTCAAATCCAAATGCAATAAAGGTCAATATACCATTTACCTTCCTAATTGCTTGTTGCACCTGCAGGTTAGCTTTCAGTGACACCCAGGTCCCTTTGGACATCAACCCTTCCCAATCTCGCACCATTTAAGAAATACTCTGCATTTCTGTTTTTCCTACCAAAGTGGATAACTTCACATTTTTCCACATTATATTCCACCTGCCATGTTCTTGTCCACTCACTGAGTCTGTCTACATCCCCTGGCTGCCTCTCTGCATCCTCCTCACAACTCACATTCCCACCTAGTTTTGTGTCATCAGCAAACTTGGAAATATTACATTTGGTTCCCACATTCAAATCATTGATATAGATTGTGAATAGCTGGGGCCCAAGCACTGATCCTTGCAGTACCCCACTAGTCACAGCTTGTCAACCTGAGAACATTTATTCCTACTCTCTGTTTTCTGTCCATTAACCAAGTCTCATTCCATGCCAGTAAATTACCCCCAATCCCATGTGTTCTAATTTTGCTCATTAAACTCCTGTTACGAACCTTATTGAAAGCCTTCTGAAAATCCAAATACATCACATCCACTGGTTCCCCTTGTCTATTCTGCTAGTTACATCCTCAAACAAACTCCAACAGGTTTGTCAAACATGATTTGCCTTCCATAAATCCATGTTGACTAAGCCCAATCCAACCATTATTTTCTAAGTGTCCAGTTAGCACATTCTTTATAATAGATTCTAGGAATTTCCCTACATGAAAGGAGAAAATGCAGATTAACGAAGGGATATAAATCCTTCGTCAGATCTGGAAACCGAGAGGGAAGAATTCCTTTATGGGACTATCACAAAAAGGGAGGAGAAGAACTGGTTAAAATGAAAGGTCAGGCTTTTTTTTTGCTGGGGAATGGAACTTTTCCCATTTCAGATACCCTGTCGAAATATCAGGCGCAAGGATTGGAAATCTGGAACTCTCTCCCCCAACAGATTCTGGAGGCCAATTAAAGTTTTCAAGACAGAGCTCGATAGATTTTTGTTAGGTAAGGGTATCAAGGGCTATACAGCCAATGCAGGTAAATCAAGACAAGATACAAATGAACCATGATCTAATTGAATGGCAAAACAGTCTCAAGGAGTTGAATGGCTTCCTCCTCCTGTTCCTAGGTCAGGTATAGCACAGTCAGATGCAGAGTAAATTTCCCTCTACACCGCCTCAAAAACTTGGTTCAGCCTCGACCTCAGAAGAGTGCCCCTCTCTATCCTAAAACTCCCCCCCCCCCCCCCCTCCAGTGCACTAGGGGGATATTTTTCCCCCATCTCCACACAAAGCATCCTGTTGTGTCTCTAACTGTGATTGCCAATTGATTTTTATTTGGGCCAATATCACAAACAGATTCAGATTATTATCTCATTCTTGCTTGTGGGACATTGCTGTGTGCAAACTTTCTGCTATGTTTTGCTACATTGCAACAGTAACTTCATTATTCAAATGTACTTCTTTGGCTGTAAAGCATGTTGGGGTATACTGAGGTTGTAAAAGGCACTTTATAAAATGAAAGCATTTATTTTTTACATCACTCCTCACAAGGAAGGCATGCTTGGGGCCTAGAACAATGGTTTGGGAAGAGTCAGGTGGATAGATGTTGTATCTGGTGCAGTTCTGTTACAATATGTAAGGGGGAAAGGCAGCCAGAAGAGGTAAGGGTGAGGGAAGAGGCTGGAACTGTACCATGTGGGAAATTACCCAGTGTGAATCTGTGTCCTACTCCTCCAGAATTCAGAGTATTGGAGTTCCAATTTGCCGTGAGGAACCATAGACCTGGTGCTTATATGGGCAACTGCACACATGGTTATGGCTGATTCTAATCTTGCCAGAGAGCCAGACTCCTCCCCTTGGTGGAGGAGAGTAGTAATCAGAGGGGCAATTATCACAAACTCATGCTGGGAACTGATTTGAAGGAGTGAGATCTGGCTGAGAACAGACACTGCATTAGCTGCTGCTGTACTGCCAAATGTACATTTGTGCACATGAGTAAAGCACACGGGGATTCACACACTCCTACTGCAGAATCTGACATTATCCTTTGTACAATAAGAAGTCAATGCTACGTACCTCTTATAAGGAAATAGCCACCAACCAGTAGAACCAGTCCAATTGGAGCCAAGACAAACCCAGCCCGGAAGTGATAATTCTTATATCCAACAAAGCAGATCCCACTCACGGAGTCCCCGTCCACCTATGGAACAAAATCATCTTACTGCACATTGATTCCAATGGAAACATCCCACCAGAAGTTGCTGGACACAGACTCGGATCATGTACAGGTTAAGGATCAGACTAACTGTGATGCATGTTAAACAAGAGCACATAATAAGCAGAGAGGGAGCTTTTTATATTTTACATACTGGGAATAGATCCTCTAATCAGTAACTCTACAGCATCCTCACTTTGAACCAATCATCTATTGACCCCAGTCAACCACTATTCAAAATCTGACGAGTCTTCCTATCCTTATTTCAATCCCCACCACCATCCCTCATTACCATTCCCAGTAAGTGTGTCCTCTCCCAAAATAAAAACACTGGGGCTCCTTCACATCCTCCATCCCAAATCCCAATCACCATCAGCCCCCTGCCCATTACATCAAACCTTCCCAGTTTCTGGACAGCACAGTTGGATGTGTGGATTACCTGAGCCAAAGCCAATATGGCGACGGTCAGTATAAACGGGATCGACCAGGTGACGAGGTGGAAGTAGGACGTCTTGCCAGAGAGAGGCTGATAGGTGGTGCCAAGAGCCTTGAATGACATGTGCCAGGCATAGGTCAGCATCACGAACCAGATCACCCCAGACATGAGAGAGTAGTAGACAATAACGAATATTATAACACAGGAGAGTGTTTCATTGGACCTGTCAGAAAAATAGCAGTTTACAGTGAGATCTTTCTGTCTTGTACACTGCCACTGTCTGGATACCTGGATCTGGGAACCTGCAATGTACTTAAATGAAACCACTCCAACAATGACATAGGTTTTAAAAATATATTAAAAAAAGGAAATTGCATTCAAGACCTGGAGCGGCACAGTGGCGCAGTGATTAGCACCGCAGCCTCACAGCTCCAGCGACCCGGCTTCGATTCTGGGTACTGCCTGTGCAGAGTTTGCAGGTTCTCCCTGTGATCATGTGCATTTCTGCCGGGTGCTCTGGTTTCCTCCCACAGCCAAAGACTTGCAGGTTGATAGGTAAATTGGTCATTGTAAATTGCCCCTAGTGTCGGTAGGTGGTAGGAGAATGGTGGGGATGTGGTAGGGAATATGGGATTAATGTAGGAGTAGTATAAATGGGTGGTTGTTGGTTGGCACAGACTCGGTGGGCCGAAGGGCCTATTTCAGTGCTGTATCTCTCTATGACCTCAGGGTGTCCCACAGCACTTTACAGCCAAATAAGTATTTTTGAAATGAGGTAATTGTTATATTGCAGAACATGCAGCAGCCAATTTTGCGCACAGGAAGCTCCCACGAGCAGCAATGTGATAATGACCAGATAATCCATTTTATTTGAAATGATGTTGGTTGAAGGATAAATATTGACTAGGACACCAGGGAGGTGTCCCCTGCTCTGCTTCGAAATAGTGCTGTGGGATCTTTTATGTTCACCCAAGTGGGCAGATGGGGCCTCATTTTAATGTCGCAACCAAAAGACAGCACCTCCGACAGCGTAGCACACCCTCAGTACTGCAATGGGTGTGTCAGCCGACATTTTGTACTCAAGTCTCTAAAGACTTAAACTCATGACCATCTGGCTCAAAGGTGAAAGTGCTACCCACTGAGCCACAGCTGATACCTACAGTGTGGGAATTTCTCCTGATGCCTGGTGTCTTACTGACCCAGGATGGTTCATGTTTGATCCAGGTCTGTGCTGAGCTATTCTGATCTCAGCCAACACAAGGGGCTACAACTGCAGAATTTCTAAGTATGACTCCTAGGGCTGAACTTCTTACTTTTATATAAACAGTTGTTCTTTTCTTATATTCTTACCAACAGTGGGACTACCTGATTTGATCAGTTTGCTATCGAATCTTTCTCCCTCCCTGAACTGAGCAGTCCACCTCACTAAATACCCCGAAAGAGTGACAATGACTTTCTTTGTGAGTTTGAATAACAGTCAGCTAAATTGAAAAGCAGCTGCCGATCCTGCATATATCTGTACAGCTGGTAGTGTGTGAATTGCATGTCTTGGGTTTCACGTCCTCAAAACAACAGGGATGATCAAACAAAGTTACTCATAACATTTGTATCAGGTTAGGCAGGGATATCAATTCTAAATGCAGCTGGTTTTCAACCTCGAGTATTGTGACTGAGTTACAGGAAAAAAGATTTGCATTTATATAGCGTCTTTCACGACACCTGAATGTCCCAAAGAACCTTACGCCAATTAAGTACTTTTGAAGTGTAGTCAATGTTGTAATGTAGGAAATGAGGCAGCCAATTTGTGCACAGCAAGCTCCCACAAACAGCAATGGGATAATGGCCAGATAAAATCTTTTCCTGATTTGATTGAGGAATGAATATTGGTGGGGACACTGGTAACCATGACCAACTAATGCTAACACAAATGCTTCATTTTGGTCACAGAATTGGGTTGCCAACCCACCAGGATTGCCCTGCAGTCTCTAGGAACTGAAGATTAATTTCCTGAACATTGCCGTGAGCAACCCAGGAGGCAAATCATAAGGGCAATTTAAAAAAAAAAGATTTTTTTTTCCATATTCTTTGAATACTTTTCTTTATTAGTTATAGAAATATTGGAAATGGGGAAAAAAAGCTTTTTGACTTTTAGTGATCATACGATGAAACTTCCAGGAATACGTCCAACGAGAATTGGCAACCCTACGCAGATACCATAACCTTTATGAGTTTGGGACACTCATTGTGTATCAGATCTCACTGTGACTTGCTCTCCACCCAATGAGATCGAAAGGCCATGAACAATAAGATTGCTTCAGTCTGAGCATCAAAAAATTTCCTTTCATATAAAATGAATGGCTGGAGCCATCTGATTTTGTGTTTGTTTGAGTCAATCAATTGCAAACATTCTTACTCTCAACAGTGCACATCTCCTCCAGGGGTCCTAGATAATATCACAGATCTTGAGCAGCAACCTTTCTATTCTCATACTCACTTGCAACCTTTACAGAAGAGAGTTCTCTTTTAGAATAAAACCCCTTGGACACTAACCTTGCAGCTCATTGCATGGTCAACCACTTAATGGTTTTCAGTAGAATTACATAGTATTTATAGCACAGAAAAAGACCATTTGGCCCAACTGCTCAATGCCAGTGTTTATGCTCCACATGAGCCTCCTCCCACTCCTACTGAATCTAACCCTATCAGCATAACCTTCGATTCCTTTCTCCCTCGTGTGTTTAATTAGCTCCCCCTTAAATGCATTTATGCTATTCGCCTCAACTATTCCTTGTGGTAGCAAGTTCCTTGTTCTGACCACTCTGGCTAAATACATTTCTCCTGAATTTCCTATTGGATTTATTAATGACTATCATATATATATGGCTCCTAGTTTTGAACTCTCTCACAGGTGGAAACATCTCTATTTCTACCCTATCAAACTGTTTAATAATCCTAAAGACCACTACAGGTCACCCGTCAGCCTCATCTTTTCTACAGAGGCCCAGTCTTTTTGATAGCTATAATCTCTCAGTTCTGCTATAGATTCTACACTTTGTGACAGGAACGTGGAGGCAAAATGCTTCTGAGATGACCACGGAGAGACTAAAACCACCATCAGGAAATTGCGACACACAAGAATAAACCAATGTAAGGTGAACGTACGTTGGCTCTCCAAGTCGCATGGTCCCATCTGCCTTGCACACTATCTCCTTCCGTGCTCCATCCATGAACTGCGCAAGCCAGCCAATGCTTCCAATGAAGAAACAGGCATTTACATAGAACAAGATGACTGCGGGGTAACGGTTAGAATTCTTCCAGTCAGCAACAAACGTGGCCTAAAAACAAAGAAACAAACAAACAAGGATGTGATCAACTAAATATGAAGTGCAAGAAACTAGGCTGAGAACCCAGCCCCAAACAACTCAAGGCCCTTCAACAATCACTACAGGGCGCCCACATGCTTTGCAAATAAGTACACCAGCAACGTCTAGTGGAAACCCATTAGTACTAGTTTGTTGACATCATCAAAGTGAGGGAATGCTAGTGCTGGGAACTGTCAGCATGGACCATGCACATTAGATATAACACTGATTAGATGAAGTAGAAGGAGCTTCACTCTCGATCAATCCCAGCAAACCATTCAATAATCTTATAAGGATAACAGGGGTAAGAAATGGAACTATCAATGTCATTTCAATTTATGCCAAGTAATGAGTATTTGTGCATTGTGGGTACCTGTCCATTAGGAACTGAGTCATGATTCTCCAACATTTTGGATTCTTACAGCCAATACACCTTGTGCTAAAAGGACACACGTCACTCTGCTCTGTTCAATATCAACACGCTAAATGGTGTATAGACTGGGATGAATTCACGTGGGGCACATACCTTGATCAACACCAAGTACTTATAGTTCAGGCTTACTAGAATAAACCTCAGCACAGCCCTGCTGTAAATAAGCACTTAATACCTCCATCCTGAATAATAGATACAAAAGCAAAATACCGCTGGAAATCTGAAACGAAAACAGAAAAATGCTGAAAAAAACTCAGCAAGTCTGGCAGCATCTGTGGAGAGAGAAATGGAGTTAATGTTTCAGGTTGATCACCTTTCATCAGATTTCCAGCATTTTCTGTTTTTAATTCTGAATAACAGAAACCGGAGAATGGGTTACAGGCTGGAATCCAGTCAAGGGGTTTGGATCATTTATGCATAGAACAGATGCCCAGGCGCGAGTTATATGTTGGGATATAAATTGAGGGGTCCAGATGACATCACCAACTATAGTTATTTGAGCTCTAATTTAAATTTCTGCCTTAGAATCACTGTATTTCACAATTTGTGTGAAACTCCATGGGCTGAATTCAATGTATTTTCTAATTGCACAATTCTATTCTGAAGTGAGCCCAGTTGTAAAGAACAGGCAGTGCTGGTGTAGTCATTTAATCTCTCTCCCCTGCCCCATCGTGAAACACACGCGTACATCACAGGGAAGATTTCCAGTGCCTCTGCCTGGTAGTGCCCTGGAAACAAGGAGGGGAAATAACTTCCCACCTCGTGCCGACTGACCCCATCGTGAAACGGGCGTCCCGGTGGGCACCCAGAATGCCCATCTGCTTTGGGTGGTCGTAACTTTTATTGTGCAAATCGGGGACATGAGTAGATCCCAACTGCCATTATGGAAGATCACTGGGCGGGCTGTGTGCCCAGTTTATCCCTGCCAATTGGAGCTGGTGGGCACAAAAAAGGGTAAACTTTATTAAGAGTTATTTTGATCGAAAAAGGAGGCAGCTCTGGGCTCCGTGAGAAGAATATGGGCAACTGCCTGACTGGACTCCTCTTCCAAAACAGGACCTACCTTTCCACCAGCCAGCTCGTTCCCAGCAGAGCTATCAGGCTGCCCTATTATACCACCCAATAGTTTAAAATCTACCCCTATATGTTTGTGAAATTTAACTTCACTGGAAGAGCAACAAAAAAAACCACCGTCAAAGCTGATGTTTACTTCAATGTTATCATCCCTCCTTTGTGTAATGTGGTGTCACTGAGCTTAGGCTGCTTTGGCGCTCATTCCAAATTAAAAGGCCTCTGAAAGGCCAGCCTAGGCATTGCTCACCAATGTGAAGAATGTGCAGAGAATGGCGATGGAACCGAAGACGGCGATGTAGACATGCATGGCATCGTGCTCGCCGTCTGTGAACAGTGGGTTCTGACACTGGATCCCACAGCCTTCCACGTCCTCGTACCAGCTCTTGGGATTCTCTGTACGCACCAGAGGAGACTCACAGCGGCCGGAGCTGTTAAACTTTATGTTCTGAACTTCGTTCTGAAAGGAAGACAAAATTTACAAATAAAAAGTTAATTAACTTTATTCCTTTGCAGACATTTTTCCCCTCTGTATTTCATCCCCCCTCCGTCTGCGCACCCACTGCAGGAAAGACGGCAGCTTGGCATCCTATCAAGACACATTACACCAACCCTACTCAGTGACAATCCAACCTGTAAAACTCTTAAGGATAGTTTTCCCAGCCATTTCCTGAGATAAAATAGTCTGTCGACACACACATGGGTCTCATGGCTCACACATGAAGAACAGTCACTTGAGTGAGGTACTGGAGAGAGTGGGACACCAGCACAGAAATCAATGTCTTCAGCGGATGGGGAAACGCAACCTGTGTATGGATAATTCTTTTGCTTTGGCCGACTCTCACCACCTTACCAGGCATCCTTCAGGAAAGCGGTCAATCGAACACTTCAGGAAGTCAGGCCAGCCTCTCTCCCGCTCCACAATGGCACAGGGACTTCTGGTGATCTGACACATGAGCTGACCGGGCAGCTCCACTTTGCCATTTTCACATTTTGGCATGTAGACAGCACACAGAAGCTGCTGAATCACGGTCCAACAGCCCGGAGCATTCCGCAGCCCTGGAAAAGAAGAAGAATGGAGATGAATCAGACCTTTATCAAAAGTATTTGAGGAGAGATTTTTATAAACTCCAACACAAGATCATAGGAACTGGAGGTTTATCCAGCTTCTCACATTATTTAGGGAATTTGAATGGGAGCTTTTCAACACAACCCCTTCTCTCCCTCTAATCCCATGGGGAGGTGTTGGCATAGTGGTATTGTCACTGGACTAGTAACCCAGAGGTCCAGGGTATTGCTCTGGGGACATGGATTTGAATCCCACCCACGGCAAAGGTGGAATTTGAATTAAATCAAATCTGGAATTAAAAAGCTAGTCTAATGATGGCCATGAAACCATTGTTGATAGTTGTACAAACCCATCTGGTTCATTAATGTCCTTTAGGGAAGGAAATCTGCTGTCGTTACCTGGTCTGGCCTATGTATGACTCCAGACCCACAGCAATGTGGTAGATTCTGAAATGGCCTGGAAAACCACTCAGTTGTATCTAACCGCTACAAAATCAATAAGGAATGAAACATGACATCGACCTAGGCACCAGAAATGGCAACTGTCAACCCTGCAAAGTCCTCCTTGCTAACATCTGGGGGCTTGTGCCAAAGTTCCACAGACTAATCTAGCAACAGCCTGACAGAGTCATACTTATCGAATCATACCTTTACAGACAATGTCATCCCCAGGTATGTCCTGTCCCACCGGCAGGGCAGAGGTGGCAGCACAGCAGTATACAGTCGGGAGGGAGTTGTCCTGGGAGCCCTCAACATCAGCTCCAGAGCCCATGATGTCTCATGGCATCAGATCAAATATCAGCAAGGAAACCACTTGCTGATTAAAACCTACCAAACCCGCCTTCAGCTGATGAATCCGTACTCCTCTATGTTGAACAACACTTGGAGGAAGCACTGAGGGTGGCGAGGGTGCAGAATGTACTCTGGGTGGAAGACTTCAATGTTCATCACCAAGAGTGGCTCAGTAGCACCACTATTGACCAAGTTAGCCGACTCCTAAAGGACATAGCTGCTAGACTGGATCTGTGGCAGGTGGTGAGGGAACCAACAAGAGGGAAAAATATAATTGACCTCGTCCTCACCAATCTCACTGCCGCAGATCCATCTGTCCACGAGAGTATTGGTAGGAGTGACCACCTTGTAGTCCTTGTAGAGGAAAAGTCCTGTCTTCACATTGAGGATACCCCCCATCATTTTGTGTGGCACTACCACCATGCTAAATGGGATAGATTTCGAACAGATCTAGCAATGCAAAACTGGGTATCCATGAGGCGCTGTGGGTCATCAGCAGCAGCAGAATTGTACTCAACTACAATCTCATGGCACGGCATACCTCAAAACGAGGTGTCAACCTGGTGAAGCTACAACACAGGACTACTTGTGTGCCAAACAGCGTAAAGAGCATGCAATACACAGAGCTAAGAACTCCCATAACCAACAGATCAGATCTAAGCTCTGCAGTCCTGCCCCATCCAGTCTTGAATAGTGGTGGACAATTGAACAACTAACTGGGGGAGGTGGCTCCACAAATATCCCCATCCTCAATAATGGGGGAGCCCAGCACATCAGTGCAAAAGATAAGGCTGAAGCACTTGCATCCATCTTCAGCCAGAAGTGCCGAGTTGATGATCCATCTTGGCCTCCTCCTGAAGTCCCCAGTATTACAGATGCCAGACTTCAGCCAATTCGATTCACTCCGTGTGATATCAAGAAATGACTGAAGGCACTGGATACTGCAAAGGCTGTGGGCTCAGACAACATTCCGGCAATAGTATTGAAGACCTGTGCTCCAGAACTTGCCACGCCCCTAGCCAAGCTGTTCCAGTACAGCTACAATACTGGCATCTACCCGGCAATGCCGAAAATTGACCAGCTATGTCCAGTACACAAAAAGCAGGACAAAAGCAGCCAATTATCGCCCCGTCAGTCTATTCTCAATCATCAGTAAAGTGATGGAAAGTGTCGTCAACAGTGCTATCGAGCGGCACTTGCTTAGCAATAACCTGCTCACTGACGCGCAGTTTGGGTCCGCCATGGCCACTCAGCTCCTGACCTCATTACAGCCTTGGTTCAAACATGGACAAAAGAGCTGAACTCCAGAGGTGAGGTGAGAGTGACTGCCCTTGACATCAAGGCAGCATTTGACCGAGTATGGCATCAAGGAGCCCTAGCAAAACTGGAGTCAATGGGGGAAAACTCTCCATTGGTTGGGATTCATACCTAGCACAAAAGAAGATGGCTGCGGTTGCTGGAGGCCAAACATCTCAGTCCCAGGACATCACTGCAGGAGTTCCTCAGGATAGTGTCCTAGGCACAACCATCTTCAGCTGCTTCGTCAATGACCTTCCTTCAATCATAAGGTCAGAAGTGGGAATGTTCGCTGATGATTGCACAATGTTCAGCACCATTCGTGACTCCTCAGATACTGCAGCAGTCCATGTAGAAATGCAGCAAGACCTGGACAATATCCAGGCTTGGGCTGATGTGGCAAGTAACATTTGTGCCACACAAGTGCCAGGCAATGACCATCTCCAACAAGAGAGAATCTAACCATCGCCCCTTGGCAGTCAATGGCATTACGATCGCTGAATCGCCCACTATCAACATCCTGTGGGTTACCATTGACCAGAAACTGAACTGGAGTAGCCATATAAATACTGTGGCTACAAGAGCAGGTCAGAGGAATTCTGCGGCGAGTAACTCACCTCCTGACTCCCCAAAGCCTGTCCACCATTTACAAGGCACAAGTCAGGAGTGTGATGGAATACTCTCCACTTGCCTAGATGGGTGCAGCTCCAACAACACTCAAGAAGTTCGACACCATCCAGGACAAAGCAGTCAGCTTGATTAGCACCCCATTCACCAACCTTCACTCCCTCCACCACCGATGTACACTGGCTATAGTGTGTACATCTATAAGATACATTGCAGCAACGCTCCTTAGACAGCACCTTCCAAACCCACGACCTCTACCACTTAGAAAGAGGAGGGCAGCAGTTGCATGGGAACACCACCATCTGCAAGTTCCCCTCCAAGTCACACACCATCCAGATCTGGAACTATATCGCCATTCCTTCACTGTCACTGGGTCAAAATCCTGGAACTCCCTTCCTAACAGCACTGTGGGTGTACCTACCTCACATGGACTGCAGCGGTTCAAGAAGGCAGCTCACCACCACCTTCTCAAGGGCTATTAGGGATGGGCAATAAATGCTGGCCTGGCCAGCGATGCTCACATCCCATGAACAAATAGAGAAAAAGTTTAATTTCTCCACGCCTTGTGCACTCAGAAATTGGGCATGTTGATTATATTCCAAAAAAAGGTTTCCCCCTTTCCTTCCAATTATTGCCCTTTTGCCTCCATCAGTTATTTCTAAAGATGCTGTTAACATTATTCACCATCTTAATAGTTTTGACCTGATATGTTCCTTTAATATCCTAGGGTGGAAACTGTTCGTCATAATTTTACAAAGATCTCTGGATTCAATATTTGTGTCTTTACATTGGAAAATTGTAAATGTTGCTCCTTTATTTTAGAAGGGAGGGTTGAAAAAACCAGGAAAATTACTGACCTGTCAGTTTAACGCCACTTTCGAAAGGAAGGTAGGTGAGTACATGAGAGAAAAAGGAATAGAAAGATATGCTGAAAGGTTAAATGAGGTAGATGGAATGGGCGGAGACACACAGAGTATAAACACCAGCACTAGTTGCACTTAAATGGCCTGTTTCTGTGCTGTATAGTCTACGTAGGCAAGTTACAGGGACAGAGTGACTAAGCAGTTGAACAAGTGTGAGCTGATCAAAACAAAAAATGCTGGAACCACTCAGCAGGTCTGACAGCATCTGTGAAAAGAGAAGCAGAGTTAACGTTTCGGGTCAGTGACCCTTCTTCGGAACTCCGAAGAAGGGTCACTGACCCGAAACGTTAACTCTGCTTCTCTTTTCACAGATGCTGCCAGACCTGCTGAGTGGTTCCAGCATTTTTTGTTTTTATTTCAGATTTCCAGCATCCGCAGTCTTTTGTTTTTATTTATGTGAGCTGATCAAAGTGTGTCATCGTGGATTTGTGAAGGGTAAGCCATGTCTGACTAATCTAGTTGAATTTTTTGAGAAGGTCACTAAAGTGGTGAACAACAATCCTAGATAAGAATCATGAGTGAAATGATGTAGCAGATTGCTTTTCAGATGAGATATTAAACTAAGGCCCCATCTGCCCTCTCAGTTAGATGTAAAAGATCCCACAGCACTATTTCCAAGAGGGGCAGGGGAGTCCTTCCTGATGCCCTGGCCAATATATATTCCTCAACCTCAACATCACTACAATTGATTATCAGGTTATTATAACATTGATGTTTGTGGGACCTTGCTGTGTGCAAATTGGCTGCCATGTTTTCTACACTACAACAGTGACTACACGTCAAAAATTACTTCATTGGCTGTAAAACGTTTTGGGATATCTTGAGATGGTGAAACGTGCTATTCAAATGCAAGTCTTTTTATCCTTTGTCCTCTCCTTTTCCTCATTTACATGCTGCCCCTCAGTGACATCATCCGAAAACATGGCATCAGGTTCTACATGTATGCTGGTGACACCCAGCTCCATCTCACCAACACCTCTCTCCTCCACGTCAGTGTTGCTAAAACAGGTTCTCCAGCATTCAGTTCTGGATAAGCTGCAATTTCCTCTAGTTAAACATAGGGAAGATCAAAAGCATCATTTTTGGCCCCTGCCACAAACTCTGTACCCTCACCACTGCTTCCAACTCCCACTCCGGCCACTGTCTCATGCTGAACCAAACTGTTCACAACCTTAACATCCTATTTGACTCCCATCTTCCAACCTCCATAAACTTAAGCTCATCCAAAACTCTGCTGTCCACATCCTAAATCCCACCAAATCCCATTCAGCCATTTACCCCTGTGCTTACCGACTTACATTGGCCTCAACTTCCCCCACGCCTCTAATTTAAAATTCTCTTTCTCATGTTCAAATCCCTCCATGGCCTTACCCCCTCTGTAAATCCCTCCAAAAACTCTGCATTCCTCATCTCTGATTCCTTGTGCATACCCCCACTATTTTACCACACCACTGGGATCCGTGCCTTCAGCCGTCTAGGCCCCAAGCTCTGGAATTCCCGCTCTACACTTCTCTGCCTCTCTCTATCTCCTCCTTTAAGGTCCACCTTTTTAACCAAGGTTTTAGTCAGCTGAGCTAAAATCACCTTCTTTGGCTTGGTATCAATTTTTCTCTGATTACACTCCTTTGAAGTATCTTGGGACGTTTTACTACATTAAAGGCATTATTATAACGGCAAGTTATTACAGTGAATGAATGGGGAGCAGAGATTTTGAAGAGATTTTCACCAACAATAAAGCAAACATGACTCAGCCATGGGATCAAGCCTTCTTGATATGCCCATACTGTGATGCCTAGGACTCGGCAAGAAGTAGCAACTGCTATGAACTTAAGATTGGAGTTGTACTGCCCTAGGCTTGAAATGAACTGAACTGAAGTCAGTGTGAAACACCTCAACAACAGGTTGCATTTATATAGTGCCTTTGATCTAATAAAACACTTCAAAGTGCTTCATGGGAGCATAATCATAGATTTGACACCAAGCCACATAAACAGGTATTAGGACAAAAGCATGGTGAAAGAGGTAGGTATTAACATCTTAAAGAAGGAGAGGCAGAGAAGTTTAGGGAGGAAAATCCAGAATTTAAGGCATGAGGGAGTTACATGTGCTGTGAATAAAGGGGGATGTATTGTACTTAGATTTCCAGAAGGCATTTGATAAGGTGCCACATCAAAGGTTATTGCAGAAAATAAAAGCTCATGGTGTAGGGGGTAACACTGGCATGGATAGAAGATTGGTTAGCTAACAGGAAACAGAGAGTAGGCATAAATGGGTCATTTTCTGGTTGGCAAGATGTAATGAGTGGTGTGCCACAGGGATCTGTGCTGGGGCCTCAACTTTTTACAATTTATATAAATGACTTAGATGAAGGGACCAAAGGTATGGTTGCTAAATTTGCTGATGACACAAAGGTAGGAAAGTAACTTGTGAAGAGGACATAAGGAGGCTACAAAGGGACATAGATAGGTTAAGTGAGTGGGCAAAGACCTGGCAAATGGAGTATAATGTGGGAAAGTGTGAAATTGTCCACTTTGGCAGGAAGAATAAAAAAGCATATTATCTAAATGGTGAGAGATTGCAGAGCTCTGAGATGCAGAAGGATCTGGGTGTCCTAGTGCATGAATCGCAAAAGTATACTGGTGCAGCATTTAATTAGGAAAGCTAATAGAATGTTATCGTTTATCGCGAGGGGAATTGAATACAAAAGTAGGGAGGTTATGCTTCAGCTATACAGGGCATTGGTGAGACCACATCTGGACTACTGTGTACAGTATTGGTCTCCTTATTTAAGGAAGTCTCCTTATTTAAGGAAGGATGTAAATGCATTGGAGGCAGTACTGAGAAGGTTTACTGGACCTTGTATGGGTGGTCTGTCTTATGAGGAAAGATTGGACAGGCTAGGCTTGTATCCGATGGAATTTAGAAGAGTAAGAGGCGACTTGATTGAAACATATAAGATCCTGAGGGGGTCTTGACAGAGTGGATGTGAAAAGGATGTTTCCACTTGTGGGAGAATCTCAAACTAGGAGTCACTGTTTAAAAATAAGGGGTCGCCCATTTAAGACAGAGATGAGGAGAAATATTTTCTCTGAGGGTTGAGAGTCTTTGGAATTCTCTTCCTCAAAAGGCAGTGGAAGCAAAGTATTTGAATATTTTTAAGGCAGAGGTAGATAGATTATTGATAAGCAAGGGGGTGGAAGGTTATCAGTAGGAGGAAATGCGGAGTAATTAGTTCAGCCATGAACTTATTGAATGACAGAGCAGGCTCGAGTGGCCTACTCCTGCTCCTAATTCGTATGCAGACAGCTGAAGGCACGATTACCAATGTTGGGGCGAAGGGAGTCGGGGGTGAGTCCTCAGGACTTCACTGGGGCTGGTAGTCGCTCCAGTTCTACCGTTGCTTTACTACTGATACACACCCCAAGTCACTTTACACTGATTTAAAACGTATAACCACAAGCCACCCAGCTCTCTCTCTCTCATGAAACCGTCCTGCTAGAAGTGCATTCGGTTTTCCTAAAGTTCTGCATTTCCACCTTAAAATGGTGCAAGTAAAACGAGTGGGGGCGGGAAGGAAGGGTAGGGAAATGCTGTTCTGGGGCTTAAAAGGTTTTCTAGTCTGATTTATGATCATAAAAAAAGTCCAGGAATGCGCTTTTTTTCTGGAAGGGGTTTGAATGCAATACCTGACCACAGGACCAGATTATTGTGAGCCTCCTCTTGGGTGGTGGAGTCTTCGGCCAGGGCGAGCGAGGTGTGGGTGTAAGGTAGAACCGAGCCCATGCATGTGTTGTATCTCAGGGGCTCGCAATCCGACACTTTCTTGCAGCGGTCGTGGGGAAACGTGTGGTTGGTGCCGCTCTGCTCCAGGAAGGTCCAGACTAAAAGCAAAGAGACTGCAGCCGTCTTAACAAAAGGCTCCCAGCCGGTAGACATCTTGGAGCCTCCAGACTTCCAGTTAGAAAGTTACAGAAATCCTTTCTCCCACCCCCTTTCTCACCGCTCCGCTCGTCTCTGAGTGCGGGAATAATCGCGTCCCCCTTCCACTCAAAAAAAACTTGCTGAAACTTCATCCGATTGGCTGCTGGCCTCTTTCTCTGCCTCTCTTTACCCCAGATGTGTCAGTTTCCCAACTTGTAGCGAATGCCATCGCGCGTCAGTTTCAACTCATTCCAAACTCAGCCAGAGACACTTTCAAAACTTAAAACACTGTCATAACACAAAGCCCACGGGAAAAAAATGCAAACGAATTGATTATACCAAGAACATGCGTGATCTCAAAGAATTCGCCCGCGGACTCCCACTTTTACAAGCAGAAGTGACAGAAAAAAAGGATTGTAATTTGATACCCAGTCAGTCGGTCGGTCCCCCCCCCCCCCCTTGGAACCTCTCCTAGTGCTCGGTTAGGTTCGGGTCTCCACTCCACAATAAGGGGAACTTCTACAAGTCCATTTCAAAAAAAATTTTTTCTTTTACACCCTTTCTGTGTTAAAGAGTCTGGTTCATCACCAGCTGTTTTTATTCATGCTGGGTTGTGGGAGGCACATGGTAAGGTTAAGCAAAACCCAGCCCCCATCCGCAGCCAACTCTATCCAAAAGCACTGGGCTTAGCTATGCCAGTGTTAGTGCCCCCCTTTTCAGGCCCCTGCCTGCTTTTTCATGCAGTAAAAAGATAACACCTCCCCTTCTCAACTCCAAACAAAAAACCCTTGCGTACAGCGAGTTCATATACAACTCAGCAAACTCGAGCACAGGAAAAGCTTCACTTCAGCCCCCTCAGTTTACAAACATCCAACTGAGACTCCCGACCTCATAAACAAACTCACTCACTTCATCTCCCTGGCTGAATACTAAACACGGGAGTTCCTGAGCAGAGTGATCCCAGCTAACTTTAAACCTCTCCCCGCTTTACTGTCAGATGCTAAAGGCAGTTTTGACAAAAATAGCAATATGTTTCTCTCCCTCCCCCCACTCCCCACCGTTGAAAGGAGCCTATGAGACTGTGGCCTAATGGAGTTAGCTGGCTGCCACCCTACCCTGAGGCTGAGCCAAGGAGCTGGACAACCAGCCCTGGGAGCCCTGGATCAGAGGAGGAACAAGGCATTCCTGCTCCTGTTTTTTGGATGAGACCTCAAATCCAGGCCCCAACTGCCCTTTCAGATGAAGGTAAAAGATCCCAAGACACTATTTCAAAGAAAAGCAGGGGAGTTCACCTGGCCAAACCTCACAAACATCAATTTAAAAAAATCATCTGGTCATTTGAAAGATTGCTGTTAGGAGCACCTTGCTGTGTGTAAAATTGGCTGCTGCATTTCCCTACATTGACTAAATGTCAAAAGGTACTGAAATGGCTGTAAAGCACATTGGAACGTCCTGAGGTTGTGAAAGGTTCGATAGAAACTCAAATTCTTTCTCCTGTCCACTATCGAGTATCCCTTGCCAGGACAGTTGGTGAGGAGAGTACTGGGCTTAACTCTGATGCTACCTCCTCCAGGGAAAGAACAACACAGTTTAGACCCACACCAGAAGAATGGCCTTGGGCATCTACCTGGTGCTCATGGGGGTTTGTGCCCATGCAGCAAGGGTTGGGGGGCTTTGGGAGTGGAGAGGGTCTAATAAATACAGAAATGTTAAAACTTGTAACTGAAGCTTGTCCTCTAGAACTTGTTTATTATCTGGTCACTTCAGTGCCTCACAAGGACAATGTCCCACAGTACAGCATTCCTCAATACAGTGTCCTGCACTACAAGGTCCATCAGTACTGTGTCCCTCAATGCAGTGTGCCATACTACAGCGTCTGCAGTACATTATCCCTCAATATAGTGTCCCTCAGTACAGTGTCCCTCAGTGCAGCATCCCATAGTAATAAAAGCAAAATACTGCGGATGCTGGAAATCTGAAACAAAAACAAGAAATGCTGGAATCACTCAGCAGGTCTGGCAGCATCTGTGGAAAGAGAAGCAGAGTTAACGTTTTGGGTCAGTGACCCTTCTTCGGAACTGACAAATATTAGAAAAGTCCCCAAGCACTCCTTTCAGGTGAAGCAGCGATTTACTTGTACTTCTTTCAATGTAGTATACTGTATTCGCTGCTCACAATGTGGTCTCCTCTACATTGGGGAGACCAAACGCAGACTGGGTGACCGCTTTGTGGAACACCTCCTCTTAGTCCGCAAGCAGGACCCTGAGCTTCCGGTTGCTTGCCATTTCAACACTCCCCCCTGCTCTCATGCTCACATCTCTGTCCTGGGATTGCTGCAGTGTTCCAGTGAACATCAACGCAAGCTCGAGGAACAGCATCTCATCTACCGATTAGGCACACGACAGCCTGCCGGACTGAACATTGAGTTCAATAATTTCAGAGCATGACAGCCCCCCATTTTACTTTCATTTTTAGTTATTTTTTCTTCCTTTTTTACATTCCTTTTTACATTTTTTACAATTTTTTTTTGCATTTATTTCATTTCATCTTAGTTTGTTCAGTTTGCTACCCACTGTTTTTTTCAGGTTGTTTTTCTTCAGGTTTGCACTTGCTGCTGTTCAATATTCAGTGTATTCACACCTAATCTGTACTAATGCTTTGTCTTTCAACACACCATTAACATATTGTTTGCCTTTGCTCCGTGACCTTTTGGTCAGCTATGTGTCCTGGTCCAATCTGCACCTTCTCCTTTGTTATCTCTTGCCCCACCCCCACCTCACTTGTTTATAATCTGTGACTTTTCTAATATTTGTCAGTTCCGAAGAAGGGTCACTGACCCGAAACGTTAACTCTGCTTCTCTTTCCACAGATGCTGCCAGACCTGCTGAGTGATTGCAGCATTTCTTGTTTTTGTTTCAGCATCCCATAGTAGTGTCCCCAGAAGTGCACCTCACTACAGTGTTCCTAAGTAGTGTTCCTCAATGCAGTATCCCATTCTACAGTGTTCTTCAGTAGTGCCCCACAATGCAATGTCTCTCAGTACTGTGCCCCACACTGCAGTGTCCCACAGTGCAGCATCCCACAGTATAATGACCCTCAGTGCAGTGTCCCACAGTATAGTGTCCTTCAGTAACATCCAAGGTACAATATCCCTCAGTAGTGTCCTTCAGTAATATCCCACAGTAGTATCCCATAGTAGTGTCCCTCAGTACAGTGTCTTCAGTAATATCCCACAGTAGTATCCCTCAGCACAGTGTCTTCAGTAATATCCCACAGTAATATCCCACAGTAGTGTCCCTCAGTACAGTGTCCCTCACTAATGTCCCACAGTAGTTTTCTCAGTGCAGTATCCCTCAGTACAATGTTCCTCAATGAAGTGTCCCGAGTACAGTGTCCGTCAGTGCAGAGTCCCTCAGTACTGTGTCCCTCAGTGCAATGACCCTCACTGTAGTGTTCTGCATGCTCTACAGTGTTCACAGAATCACAGAATAATACAGTGCAGAAGAGGCCCTTCGGCCCATCGAGTCTGCACCAATGCATTAAAGACACCAGACTTGTCTACCTAATCCCATTTGACAGCACTTGTCCCATAGCCTTGAATGTTATGACGTGCCAAGTGCTCATCCAGGTACTTTTTAAAGGATGTGAGGCAACCCGCCTCTACCACCCTCCCAGGCAGGGGATTCCAGACCATCACCACCCTCTGGGTAAAAAGGTTCTTCCTCAAATCCCCCTTAAACCTCCTGCCCCTCACCTTAAACTTGTGTCCCCTCGTAACTGACCCTTCAACTAAGGGGAACAGCTGCTCCCTATCCACCCTGTCCATGCCCCTCATAATCTTGTACACCTCGATCAGGTCACCCCTCAGTCTTCTCTGCTACAGTGAAAACAACCCAAGCCTATTCAACCTCTCTTCATAGCTTAAATGTTCCATCCCAGGCAACATCCTGGTGAATCACCTCTGCACCCCCTCCAGTGCAATCACATCCTTCCTATAATGTGGCGACCAGAATTGCACACAGTACTCCAGCTGTGGCCTTACCAAAGTTCTGTACAACTCCAACATGACTTCCCTGCTTTTATAATCTATGCCTTGATTGATAAAGGCAAGTGTCCCATATGCCTTTTTCACCACCCTATTAACCTGCCCTTCTGCCTTCAGAGATCTATGGACAAACACGCCAAGGTCCCTTTGTTCCTCAGAACTTCCCAGTGTCAGGCCATTCATTGATTTTAATTGCTCCACCATTGGTGGTCACGTCTTCAGTTGCCTAGGCCCCAAGGTCTAGAATACCCTCTGTACACCTCTCGGCCTCTCCACTTCACTTTCCTCCTTGAAGACACTTCTTAGAACTTACCACTTTGAGCAAATTTCTGGTCAAATGACCCAATATCTCCTTTTGTGGCTCAGTGTCAAAAGGCGCTATATAAATATAAGTTGTTGCTGTTGTTGTTGGTTTGAACATTGAGTCACACCCACCCAGTCACACTCCCCTTTTTACTCTTTGCTAATAGCACCCATATTGTTTCAGAGCAGCGTATCCTCTGACTCAGGAGGAAGTAACATGGAAATTTTATTATACCCTACTGAATATCACTGTATACTGGGGGAGGAGCAGGGTTAATAGTTTATACTGGGGAAAGGGTGGAGGGGAATGTTTAATATCAGTGTATATTGGGGGACGTGAGAGTGGAGGGGGAGGTTTAATATCAATGTATATTGGGGAGGGGGAGTTTTAATATCTGTGTATATTGGGGAAGTGGAGAGTGGAGGGGGAGGTTTAATATCATTGTATACTGGGGAGGGGAGAGTGGAGGGGGAGGTTTAATATCAGTGTATACTGGGGAGGGGCAGAGTGGAGGGGAAAGTTTAATATCAATGTATACTGGGGAGGAGGAGAGTTCAGGGGAAGGTTTAATATCAGTGTACATTGGGAAGGGGGAGAATGGAGGCGGAGGTTTAATATCAGTGTATATTGGGGAAGAGGAGAGTGGAGGGAGAGTTTTATATCAGTGTATATTGGGGAAGAGGAGAGTGGAGGGGGAGGTTTAATATCAGTGTATATTGGGGGGGAGAGTGGAGGGGGAGTTTTATATCAGTATATTGGGGAAGAGGAGAGTGGAGGGGGAGGTTTAATATCAGTGTATATTGGGGAAGAGGAGAGTGGAGGGGGAGGTTTAATATCAGTGTATATTGGGGAAGAGGAGAGTGGAGGGGGAGGTTTAATATCAGTGTATATTGGGGAAGAGGAGAGTGGAGGGGGAGGTTTAATATCAGTGTATATTGTGGAGGGGAGGTTTAATATCAGTGTATATTGGGGATGGGGAGAGTGGAGGGGGAGGTTTAATATCAGTATATACTGGGGATGGAGAGAGTGGAGGGGGAGGTTTAATATCTATGTATATTGGGGAAGGGAAGAGTGGGTATTTGTAGCGAAGATATTTCCAATTGTGGGAGAGGCCAAAAGTAGATGCCTTTCTGCACTACCACTCGTAAGGAATATCACCCTCATCATCCCCAGTTTAGGAGGCAATAAAATAAACAAGGATTCCAACAGCTGATGGTTGTCCAGGGAGCTCCCCCTCCACACCTTGCTCAAAATGTATGTGCACAGAACGCTGGTGAGGCTCAGTGGTGTACTCCCTGGATCCCATGGTCAAACTGCATGCTGATTCTCCCAGCCCAAGTCAATACATTGAGGAATGTGTGAAATGTTGGAGGTTGATCAGTGTTTGCAGCATTCAAATCCCAATGGGAAATCAATATCTTGAGGAAAAGATGGCCACGAGGCGTAGAATTACACAGAATTTACAGCACAGAAACTGGCCATTCGGCCCAACTACTCTACATAAACTTCTTCTCACTTTACTTCATCTAACCAATCAACATATCCTTCTATCTCCCTCAGTTGTTTATTTAGCTTCCCCTTAAATGCTTCTGTGCTACTCACCTCAACTACTCCTTGTGGTAGTGAGGTCCACATTCTCACCACTCTCTCAGTAAAGTAGTTTCTCCTGAATTCCCTATTGGATTTATTAGTGACTATCTTATATTTCTAGCCCCTAGTTTTTGTCTCTCCCACAATTGGAAACATCTTCTCTACAAATACCCTACTGAACCCCTTCATAATTTTAAAGACCTCTATCAGGTCACCCCCCCAGCCTTCCCTTTCTTGTAGAAAAGTCTGTTCAGTCTTTCCTGATAGTTCTAATCTTTCAGTTCTGGTATCATCCTCGTAAACCAATTTTGCACCTTCTCAAGTACTTCCGATATTATTTTTGTAACATGGAGACCAGAACTGTAGAAGATAAGTGAGTTATTAAAGTAAAACACGATTGGCCTACACATTTCAAACTGAACACTAAATGCGTCATAATGCTGCCTACAACAATTAACCTCAGCCAGATTCACTGACCTGCTACACTCACTGCCACACAGCAGAGTGCTACTGCAAGTTCTCTTGAGCAGTCCATAATAAGCAGGAGCTGCAGCCTTCTACATTATTTACATAGTTCCATCTCTCCACATTGAGGGTAAGCTGCTGAGTGAAAGCCAGCTCCTAAAAATAACTAGATATCTGTAATGCCAAGCCCCATCTCAAAAATAAAGAGACAAACTCTTAAAAATTGAGATTTAGTATAAAAATCATGAGTTGCTATTTTTGTCAAAAATAACAGATTGACAGTTGGTTTGTAAACCTCATTAGTGGCTTATTTAATCTCTAACAGGTCAGAGCTCTTTATGAAAACTATATTACTGCATCTGAAAATGCTTTACAAAAACTTTATTAAAAATCCAAATTGCTATCCCAGTACTCGTTAAAGAAGGATCTGCCATCCCACTACAGTAGAATGATGCAGCACAGGAGGAGTCCATTCAGCCCATCGTGTCTGTGCTAGCTTTTTGGTAGAGCTATCCAAATAGCTTCCCTGCCCTGTTCTTTCCCCATAGCCCTGTAAATTATTTTTCCCTTCAAATGTTTATCCAATTCTCTTTTTCCCGCTTCCCCACTCCTTCCAATTTTGGGCATGGCCTCTTGCTAGGTTAACTAGTTTCAACTGGTATCTCATCCAAGTAGCCCTTCAGTCAGCTATTTAGCCATGAGGGGCATTAGAGATGAGCCCAACCTTGTTTTCACCTAATATCCACACACAATCCTATGCCTATTTGCATTTCTTTGCAGTGAACACGAGACAGCAGTTCAGAAGCAGAAACTCTCTGACCTTCCCTCTCCATAACCTATCAGACAATTAGGCCAACTAGAGACCCTTGCACTGCCCAGCTAGATCTAGCAAACTGAGCACAGACACAGAACAGAGTCCAGGACTTTCCTGAGATGGACAGCTAAATAATCTGTTAACAGCCACCCCCCCACACTGATCGACTTCAAGAGGTACCACCACCACCACCGAGGTCTCTCACATAGCTGGTAGCAGTCGCTGGCCTATGCTCCCTCTCTCTTCCTTGGATCTCTGTGGTACTCATAGTTTCAGGTCTCATATGTAGCCACCTGCCACCTTCCCATCTCCACTAAATTTTAGAAAATGAATGGGTCAACCCTTTGCATAATTACTCAGAAAATAAAATTACGAAGGCCATTAACCTGCTCCTAACCAGTTTGCATACATATTACAATTGGCATTTTAAATGCTCCAAGTCGTCATTCCTCACAGATTAAAACACCACAAGAGGATGCAATTAAGTTCGCACATCTCACCTTTCAGCCACAGCAAAACCCCAGATTTCAGAGCCCTTTAGCGAGAGGCACATAATTTTCCCCAGAAATCATGTTGCTCACCATCAAATCACAAGAGTTAGCAAGCCTGCGATATTTTATTGCTGCATTGAATCTGCTGCAGAAGCAATTCAGGTCTTACTCAACTTTGCCACAGTGGGTTGCACTTTTGCCTCCAACTCAGAAGGTTGTGGGTTCAAGTCCCACTCCAGAGCCTTGAGCACAAAATCCAAACTGACACTCTCAGTGTAGTACTGTGGGAGTGCTGCACTATCGGAGGTGGTGTCTCAGAGGAGATGTTAAACCAAGGCCCCATCCGCCCTCTCAGGTGGATGTAAAACATTCCATGGCACAATTTCCAAGAAGAGAGTGGGAGTTATCCCCGGGACCCTGGCTAACATTTAGCCCTCAACGAATATTACTATGCCAGATTATCTGGTTATCACATTGGTGTTTATTGGAGATTGCTGTGCACAAATTGGCTGTCACATTTTCTCCATTACAACAGTCACTGCACTTCAAATGTAAAACTCTTTGGAATGGCCTGAGGCACTATATGAATGGAAGTTCTTTCTTTGTTGCTGAAGGAGGGGGTTGTATCTGGGCTGGGGAGATGGGAGGTTGAGGGGAACACTTTGGGGAAGATACAACTGGTTAGCAGAGCTAGTGCTGAAAACTGACAATATTTTGGATGTTGGGTCAGGATTTGAGGAACAAAGCAAATACATTTTCAAAACACCTGTTTTCCTTAGGGTTGATGCCAAGATCTGGAATTAAGTAGCTTAAAATTTCAGTGGATAAAATTCCACAGGCTGCCTGCATGCCAGTGATTATCTCAGAGATCCTTCTCTCACGGAGTTATCCCATACGATTTTCCTTTTTCCCTGACCCTTTTTGGAATTCTCCAAGCCAAGGGTATATTTCAGGCATTGACAGAATTGTTACAGCACAGAAGGAGGCCATTCGGCCCATCATGGCTGCATTGACTCTCCAAGTGAGCATTAGTGCCATTCCCCCACCTTCTCCTCATAACCCTGCACATTCTTGCTTTTCAGATAACTACATCATTCCCTTTCGAATGCCTCGATTGAACCTGCCTCCACCACACACAGGCAGTGTATTTCAGATCCTAACCATTCATAAGACTATGGGAGCAGGAGTAGGCCATTCGGCCCCTCAAGTCTTCTCCACCGTTCAACTAGATCATTACTGATCTTCTACCTCAATACCATTTTCCCCCACTATCTCCACATATCTTTACTATCTAGAAATCTATCACTCTCTGTCTTCAACATACTCAATTACTATTTTTTTTATATTCGCTCATGGGACATGGGCGTCGCTGGCAACACCAGCATTTGTTTCCCATCCCTAATTGCCCTCGAGTAGCTGGTGGTGAGCTGCCTTCTTGAACTACTGCAGTCCTTGGGTCTCCACAGTCCCCTGGGTAGGGAATTCCTCCTTATCTCAGTCCTAAATGGTCTACCTCTTATTCTGAGACTGTCTCCCCCGGCTGTAGACTCTGCCCCCCCCCCAGCCAGGGGAAACATCCTTCCTGCATCCACGCTGGTAAGAATTTTGTATGCTTCAATGACAGCACCTCTCATTCTTCTAAATTCTAGAGAATAAGTCCAGTCTCCTCAATCTTTCCTCAGAGGACAATCCTACCATCCCAGGAATCAGTCTGGTGAACCTTCATTGCACTCCCTCTATGGCAAGTATATCCTTCCTTAGGTAAGGAGACCAAAACTGTACACAATACTCCAGGTGCGGTCTCACCAAGAAGCCTTTACTCCTGTCCTCAAATCCTCCTGCAATAAACGCCAATATACCGTTTGCCTTCCTAATTGCTTGCTGAACCTACATGTTAGCTTTCACTGACTTATGAAGAATACCCAGCTCCCTTTGAATATCAACACTTCCCAATCTCTCACCATTTAAGAAATATTCTGCATTTCTCTTTTTCCTACCAAAGTGGATAACTTCACATTTTTCAACATTATATTCCATCTGCCATGTTCTTGCCCACTCACTTAGCCTGTCTAAATCCCCCTAAAGTCTCTTTGCATCCTCCTCACAACTCACATTCCCACCTAGTTTTGCATCATGAGCAAACTTGGAAATATTACATTTAATCCCCACATCCAAATCATTGATATAGATTGTGAATAGCTGGGGCCCAAGCACTGATCCTTATGGTACCCCACCAGTCACAGCCTACCAACCTGAGAATGACTAGTTTATTCCTACTCTCAGGTTTCTGTCCGTTAACCAATCCTCAATCCATGCCAATATATTCCCCCAATCCCATGTGCTCTAATTTTGCTTACTAACCTGTGTGGGACCTTATTGAAGTTCTTCTGAAAATCCAAATACACCACAGCCATTGGTTCCCCCTTATTTATTCTGCTAGTTACATCCTCAAAAAACTACCCTCTGGCACCTCACCCTTGGGGTCTTCCTTAGTTACTTGGTGGATCAATACCTTACTGGGCGTGGAACTGAGCCATAGCCGGGAGTGCAGAGCCTCCCCAGTTCCGCGGCAGCTCTGTGCTGAGTCGGCTGATCTCAAAGGACCACACATTGGGGGCAGGAAGGAAGGTGGGGGCAGGGACATGGAAACGTGCAAACTCCTGCTCATCATCACTGGAAAGCACAAGGGTGGCTGAGTTTGGATGAGGCCAAGGCTGGGCCTCAGCTGCGAGGAAGGCCCCCCACGCCTGACTGGTCAGATAATGGGACAGGAGATTCGCAGTGTGGCATTTCCACCATATGTGCTGCCTCCCTGACAAGGGGTGGGGCTGGGTACAATCTCCACATTGGCAACATCGCAGCAGAAAATCTCCCTGCTGCTGTCTAGGTCCCTGCACAACAGGTCATTCATTTAGTACCAGAGAAAAGGTAATGACTGTGGAATGGTTCCTCAACCTCCCCATTTCACCTCAGTTCCTTCCACTCACATTTCCCACCCCCCCCCAAACTCTCCAAGAATCAGAGTCTTCAGTAAAAGGGGGAGGTGGGTGGGGCAAGGAAACAATAAAAAAAACAAGGGTGTTTTAGAGCAGGAATCAGAGCCCAGGCTGACTGTGAAAACTGAGCAGTGCATCAGGCTGCTGGGAGTGCCTCTTGTTGGCAATGCTTTAGGACCACACACACACAGGCACTCCACCCTGAAACAACAGCCCACGAGGCCCTGCACAAACAAGCTTGTTTTATATTTAATTGCCAGCTCATCTCCTGTGGTATCAATTGTGAAAAAACAGATTTAAACAAGAACTGGTTTGGAATATTTTGTGGAGCCCTACACAGTTTGTGTTACGGATGAAGGAATGCCAACAGATAAACAATAGGTTTGTTTTGAAAGGGGTACAGGAGACAGTCAGGCCTTCGTGATCTTTGACCCCCAGCCTTGTTTGCTTTCATTCTCGTTACCAATCCAACCTGCTTGCCCTCGCTCAGGAAAGTAGTGATAGAAGAGTCATAGAGTTATACAGCACAGAAACAGGCCCTTCGGCCCATCAAGCACCTATCTATTCGAATCCCATTTTCCAGCACTTGGCCCACAGCCTTGTATGCTGTGGCATTTCAAGTGCTCATCTGAATACTTCTTAAATGGTTTTAAATGAGAGTTTCTGCCTCTACCACCCCTTAAGATAGGAAAAGGATTAAGATAAGAAAGGATTGGGCATTCCAACAGGAGGACAGTAGGTTCTTGATCAGGAACAATGATGGGCTGAATGGCTTCCCTCATCTGTAGTTATTTCCTGAGCTTGTGAGCGCTCCATCACAAGGTATAGATTAGCCTCAACCTCTGCCCAATCTAAAGCCAATGTGGCTGCCCAGAACTCCCTTGGATGGAGAGGGAGGGTCCTAGGCTTATAGATAGCCACCTAGCAACCCCACCACTCCCGATCGGCACTTTCCTCCCGTCTTTAAAAGGTGACAGGTTTTTGTTTCCCCAAGACTGGCCAACCCTTTGGTACCTCTTCATGAGTAAGTCCAGACAGTGTTGGCAGGCTATTTCTCCATCGTGCCATCTTAGCTAAGCTTTGAATGCAATCTTTGATCTCTCCTCCCTCCCAAGCTGGAAACGTCTAAGACTCGGCATTTACAGCTCAGGGAACTGTGGCCATGAAGGTACGATCTCTCTCCGATAAACAGGATTACTGAACCACCTCACTGTGTCATTGCACCATCTACTGGAACAGCCTGCAAACCTCTTGTTGCATTATTTGTACAATACAAAAGTATTTAAAAATGTAAATTGACAGGTTATGTATTTTTATTAAAAGACAAATATTTCATTTAGCAAAAAAATTAAATTAACTGACATTATCCCCGTGTATATACACACACACACACAGTAATGTGACATTTTTAGAATCCCTTTCAATACACTAACTCCATAAACCAGGAAATACTTTCCCTCTTTGTGCTAGTTTTAGTCACTGATCCAGAAGCACTTTGATGACCTTGAATGGCCTCCGGTAGATGTTTGGGAGGCACTGCTTGAAGCACTGGCTGCGTTCACCACGGACTTTCCAACTGAGAGAGACAAAGAGGCACAGTACAAGTGCAGCAAAAAATTGGACAGATTAACAGTAATAGACGTTAACAGAGTAAGAGAGAGCAACAGGGAAACAGACAGCTTAACAAATAACAAACATGGGCTCAGATTAACAGTTTCCCAGCAACAGATGAACAAATCCCTTGAAAGGCAAATGCAAGACCACAATAAGAAGGGAAGGGAGATAGGGAGATGTGGCCAGTACCAGTGGTGTACATCAGACATTGTTCTACATCAGTCATACCACAGGACATCTATTATATACATTTATTTAAAAAAAATAATTTGTTAGTGAAATTGATGGGCTGGATGAGAGATCCAATTAAAACAGAGTTCCTGAGCAGTTCCTGGGCATCCTGTGAACACAATGCATGTAACACACCAAGAGTGGAGTGGCACTGTCTTGATCCGGATGGGAGGCAGTCCTTTCTGAGCAAACAACCCAAAGGCTTCAGAATTAGATTAATCTCCACGCTGGCAGCTTGTGAAATGGCTCCAGGAGAATACTGTGTCGCCCCTGTGTTTGAATAGCTGTGATGTGGGGTATGTAGCAGGCAGGGGTCAATACCAGGGGTCTGCTCTGTGCTGGCTGTTGTACTTCTGGAGCTCAATCTGATCTTTGATCTGGTTGATGAGGATCTGGGAGAGTAGAATTCCCACCAACTGGAGATGGCAGCCAAGGAGAGAAGTAAAAAAACAAACAAGTGAGCACAGACCCCAACACAGTTTCCTTAAAGGAGCAGCACCCTGTAACTAATATATTCACACATTGCCCATACCTCACCCACATCCTGCTCATACTGTCATTTACAGTAGCTCAGCTGCGGTTCAGTTGGTAGCAATCTCACCTGATTCAGAAGGTCACTGGTTCAAACCACACTCCATTGACTCTAGCACTAAAAAAACATGGCTGACATTCCAATGTAGTACTGAGGGAGTGCTGCACTGCTGGAGGTGCCATCTTTCAGATGGCATGTTAGTGCAGGCAGGGCCTCAGTTTTTCACGAAGACATAAAAGATCCAGTTACACTATTTCAAAGGAGAGCAGGAGAGTTCTCCCTGCTGTCCTGGCCAATATTTATCCCTCAACCATTACCCAAACAGATAATCAGGTCAATATCACATTGCTGTTCGTGGGAGCTTGCTGTGCACAAATTTTCTGGCCAATTTCCCACATTACACCAGTGACTACACTTTAAACAGTACTTCATTGGCTGTAAAGTGATTTGGGAAGTCCTAAGGGTGTGGAAGGCACTACATAAATGCAAGTTTTTGTTTGTCTTGTTTTCCAGCATGTCTGGCAGATCCCCATCATCGCTGTTCATGATTTGATTTATTTATTTTATTTTATTTATTTAGAGATACAGCACTGAAACAGGCCCTTTGGCCCACCAAGTCTGTGCCGACCATTAACCACCCATTTATACTAATCCCATATTCCTACCACATCCTCACCTGTGCCTATATTCCCCTACCACCTACCTATACTAGGGGCAATTTATAATGGCCAATTTACCTATCAACCTGCAAGTCTTTGGCACGTGGGAGGAAACCGGAGCACCCGGAGGAAACCCATGCAGACACAGGGAGAACTTGCAAATTCCACACAGGCAGTACCCAGAATTGAACCCGGGTCGCTGGAGCTGTGAGGCTGCGGTGCTAACCACTGTGCCGCCCAATTCCTCATTAGGTGCTATTTGACTGCAGAAAGCATCAACACCTCGCAGTGTGCATCCAGCAATAACACTGGATGGGGACCACCTGATTTCAGTGGGAACTAGTTGCAATTGAGCTCAGCACCCCAGGGCAATGGAAGGGCAGGAGACACCGAATGAAGGAGGCAGGGTACTCTACTCCCGATTACAATCCAGTCACTGGAGAGAGATTCAAGTTCACTTCTCCTTCCTCCCCAGCCCCACTTGAATTCTGCACCATCACTCACCAAGACTGAGAGAAGAACGTACTTGGTTTGGGTGGGGGAAAGAGAGGGAGGTGGAAAACAGGGGGCTCCCAAGGAAGGGAGTCTGCAGGATGAGAAATGCAGAGATCAGAACAATACCAGGATAAAAAAGGTGTTAAATTATGAAGTCCGGTTGTATGTACTAAATTTGCATTCCCTTGAGTGTAGAAGATCAAGGGGTGATCCAATTGAGAGGTTCAAGATGATTAAAGGATTTGATAGGTTCGATAGAGAAACTATTTCCTCTGGTGGGGGAGTCCAGAATAAGAACCTATAACCTTTAAAAAAAAAACAAAAGCTAGGCCATTCAGGGGTGATGTCAGGAAACACTTGTTCACACAAAAGTATAGTGGAACTCGAACTCTCTCCCCCAAAATCTGATAAGGGTGGGGGAGGGGGGTTAATTGAAAATTTGAAAACAGATTGATAGATTTTTGTGTTGGGTAAGAGTAACTAACAGGTACTGAACAAAGGGGGGGTGGGGGGGGGGGGGGGGGTAATGGAGTTGAGAGATACAGATCAACCGTGATCTAATTGAATGGCAAAGCAGGCTCAAGGGGCTGAAATGTAGGTGGCAGTAAAGTGGATGGATACGGACCTGTGGGATGGCAAAGCCCAGGGCCACCCCACCCAGCAGGAAGAGGTTGCTATGGATCCAGTTCACCAGCTTGTCGATGCACCCATTGGTGTAGATGTATTCTTCCGCAGCCAAGTAGTCCAGGTCCTGCATCCCCTGCCCGCACATGGTGTTGATCACTTTCTGCATTGGAAGGACACAGGGGTCAGAGTGTAAGATGGCAAGTTGGCCAAAGGGAGGGGTGAACATTTTGGTTTGTTCTCCCCCCACCAGAACAAAGACACACTGTTCACATTAGAGAAGATATGCTAGATGAAGTTGTGAATATTTTACAGGCAGCTTTTTCCATTTACTACAACAGGCGATATCTGTAGTATGTACACAATCTGCAAGGCAGTAACTGGTCATATAAAATATATATTGGATTATCTTTTAAGAGATACACAATCATAGAATCACAGCACAGAAGGCAGCCCTTTGGCCCATCGTAGCTGTGCCAGCTCTTTGGTGCAGCTATCCAATTGGTCCCACTCCCCTGTTCTTTCCCCATAGCCCTGCAAATTTTAACCCTTTGAGTATTCATCCAATGTTCTTTTGAAAGTTATTAGTGTATCTGCTTCCAACCTCCTTTAAAGCAGAACCTGTTCCTCCCTATTTACGCTATCAAAACCCTTCATGATTTTGAACACAAATATCACTGTAACCTCCTCTGCTGTAAAGAGAATAACCCCAACCTCCCTGGTCTCTCCACATAACTGAAGTCTTTCATCTCTGGTTCCATTCTAGTAAATCTCCTCGGAACTCTATCCAAGGCCTTCACATCCTTCCCAAAGTGTGGGGCCTAGAATTGGCCACAATACTCCAGCTGAGGCCCAATCACCTGTGTGTATTCTTTTCTGCACCAGTAGTCAGACACAGTTGAACTAATGATACCCAAGATAAACCCAAGAGTGCAGGTCAGGGAGGTGGTGATGTAATGGCCTCTTAGCCAAGTTAAAGCAAGACCATTGCACTGAGAGGTGGGGAGATGAAGGAGGAGAAACCTGGAGGGTTGAATCCACTTGACTTTAACGTCAGTATTGTCTGTGGCAAAGCATCCTTTAGAATCTGGTTGTTGGCAGTGAATAGAACATTTAATCATCAACTTCTTTGACTGTGTGTTTGAATCATTATTAATACAAGCACAGGACTGCAGTCTGTCTATTATTGCAAAATTCACCCGCTTCAGTCACTCACCTCCTTGGAGCGCAGGCAGCAGGAGTAGGGCACAGAACAGCGCTCCCGACTGGGGTTCTCCAGCGTGCAATTAAAGTACATGTTGTGGCTCCAGTCCTTGTATGAGATTCCCCCACAACAGCTGAACTGTGGGAAGGAAAAGGTAGTAGGGAAAGAGGGTGGGAGAGGGGAAGGAGGACACAAACAGGTTAGTGCCTTTCATTCCCAGTGTTGGATAGTGAGTGCATTTCCCCATCCTCCTTTCCCAAAGGTGCCAATGCTCAGTGGGGTTTGTGTCCACAAGTGCAGCTCTGCTCCTGAACCTGCAGTGCGGAGGCCAATGTGGGGAGGTCAGTGCGAGAGAAGTCCTTGGGACCATCAGGCTGGATGCTTTCCATGCAGCCTCACCGGTGGAGAGCTATCAGAATTGGCCTTTCAGAGGTCTAGAAGTAGGTTACACTCGGATCACCACCTGGGAACAATGGGCGATCAAGGAAATGCATTCTATTACAAAAAATATTCCAAAATAAATCAAAGATTTGTAAAACCACTCTGAGGAAAGGTGAAAGATTTGCATTTATATAATGCCTTTCATGACCTCAGGATGTCCCAAAATACTTTATAGCCAAAAGTAGTACTTTAGGAAGTGTAGTCACTGTTGTAATGTAGGAAAGGTAGCAGCCAATTTGTGCACAGCAAGCTTCTACGATGAATGTGATAATGGCCGGGTAGTCTGATAAATATTGGCCAGGACAGCAAGGAGAACTCCCTGCTCTTCTTTGAAACACAGTCACAGGGGACTTTCATGTCCACCTGAGGGGGCAGACGGGGCCTTAAAGATGACACCTCTTACAGTACAGCACAATACTGGAATGTCAGCCTAAATTATGTGCTCAAGTTTTGCAGCAAGAGTTGAACCCACCATCTTTTGATTTAGAGGCGAGTGTGCGCTACCACGGATGTGGCAGAGGTACTAAGAACTTTGCCTCAGTGCTTAGAATTGGTGGTAATTGGGATTGCAGAACCAGCAGAGGTGGGAGAGGAGCTGCTGGAGACATGGGAACTAATCAGAGGCAGTGTAAATTGGTCATTGACCAGAAACATTAATTCTGTTTTTCTCCCTCAACAGATGCTGCCTGACCAGACGAATATTTCTAGCATTTTCTGTTTCTCTTTCAGATTTCCAGCGTCTGCAATATTTTGCTTTTGTTAAAGGATAGGTCAGTCTTGACCGTTTTGAATAAATACAAAAGATTGGTGAAGGAAATGCAGTAGTTGTGGATTGAACAGATTTTTAAAAAGCACTGATAAGGCACTACATAGAGACTTATGGCAAAGGTAATAGCACATGGGAATATGGGTATATAGATGGAGGGCAGCAAGCAATGGGTAGGAGTAGAGCTTGTCTGACTGAGAAGATGTCCTGACTGATGCTCCCCACAAACATGTTGGGGTCACTTTTAGATTTTATTAAAACAGCTCAACATCATCCAGCCCACTTGAGCGGCAGCCCATCCACCACCTTAAATATCAACCACTGGCGCACAGTGGCAACAGTGTATACCATCTACAAGATACACTGCAGCAACTTGCCAAGGCTCCTTTGACAGCACCTTCCAAACCTGTGACCTCTACCACTGAGAAGGACAAGGACAGAAAGTGCATGAGAACACCACCACATGCAAGCTCCGACTTGGGTCAAAATCCTGCAACTCCCTCCCTAACAGCACTGTAGGTGTACCTACATCACATGGACTGCAGCGATTCAAGAAGGCTGACTTCTCAAGGTCAATTAGGGTTTGGCAATAAATTACCAACTTTGCCAGTGACACCCATATCCAGAGAATTTTTTTTAAAAAGTGAACTGGCCTTATGAATTGGGGAACAATTCATAACATCACAATATAAAAATAGCTGATATCAAAATTAGGGGAATGGGTACAACGTATTGTGAAAAACTGTAAAGGACGTTTTACAACATATCGTGAAAGACTCCAAGAGGACTTTAAAAAAAAAAAGTCCTTTCAGTGGATGTGGGCATCACTGGCAAGGTCAGCATTTGTTGCCTATCCCTAATTACACTTGACAACTTGCTAGGCCATTTCAGAGGGCAGTTAAGAGTCAATCACATTGCTATGGGTCTGGAGTCACATGTAGGCAAGACGAAGTAAGGATGGCAGATTTCCTTCCCTAAAAAGGACATTAGTGAAGCAGATGGGTTTTTATGACAATCTATAATAGTAAATGGTGCCATGAAACTGACACTAGCTTTCAATACCAAACTTTTTAATTTAAATGTATTAATTAATTGAATTTAAATTCCAGTTGCCATGGTGGGATTTGAAGGCATATTCCCAGGGAATTAGCCTTGGCCCCGGGATTACTAGTCGAGTGACATTACCATTAGGCCTAAAGACCTGCTACCCGACCCGAACCCGATGGGACCTGATGACGTGTCGGGTCACCCTTCCGGGTCCGGCATTCGGGCTCGGGCTGGATCGGACACGCTCCATTACCACCTCTGGTAAGTGACTCTAATGTTAAATTTAGTTTTTGGACTTTAAAAGGTGATTTTGTTAGTTATTTTAAGCTTGTGCAGGTAAGAAACAAAGTGAAAAACGGAAGGCAAGTTAACTGATGGTCAGGTCGGGCGCAGGAAAATAAAGAACGGACTCGGGTCAGGTCGGATCTCATTTGCAGACCCGAAGAGGCCTTGAATTAGGCCACTGTCTCCCTTAGATAGGATGGGCTGATAACTGACAGGGAAATGTGTTGCGCTACATTTTGGAAGCAAAAATAGGGAGGTGAACAGCACTCATTATATGGAGTGGAAGGACCTTGGGTGTGTAGATACACGAGTCATTAAAGACATAAAGGTAACTAGATAAAGACAAGAAAAAGAAATCCAAACCCAATCCTTTGTTTTACCAGGAACCAGAGAATGTAAAAATTAGGATTAGAAGGAGCGAGCAAGAAAGTGCAAATCAACATCAGAAATGGGGAAGAGAGCAAGCACGTGAAAGAGATGAGGAGGGAGTGAGGGAGACAGGGATACTGGGCAGGTTAAAGGTTATTTAGTGAAGAGGGGTCATGCCCTCATGACACTGTACCTGCTTCTGTCCATAGTCAATGAGGTTCTGGAGATCCAGGTCATCCCGGTAGTGGACTATCGCACTGTCAATGATCTCACTGACCTTTGATCGGGCCTGTGTTGGAAGGAGAGAAAGAGTTCGGAAATTAGAGGCAGACATACTTCCCACTTACTGAACCTGGCTTCTTCCTGCACACCCAAACAACTGGACCCTATTCCCAGGACTGACACTTTTGGGTGTAAAATGTATTCATAAACAGGGGCCCTACACTCCCCTCCCACCCCCCCCCTCCCCACCGTGCTAGCACACCCCCCCACACTCACTGATGGGCAGAACCAATGCATCTGTTTTAAAGCAATCTCTTCTCTGTCAGGATCTGTGTTTCTCCTCTTTAAAGATCAGACTCTTTTCTGGGGTTAATACTGGGTCCCTGCCTCAGGAGCTCACCCATTACCTGCTCACCATGAGTAATCTTTCATTGCAATTATCTGCTGGATATCTAGGAGTATGGAGTGCAGTGGTCATATTACTAGACTATTAATCCAGTGAGTGTTCAAATTCCACAGTGACAGTTTAGGAATCTGAAATCAGATTTTTTTTTTAAATTGGAAATGGATAGCTGGTATCAGTAAGTGTGACAGTGAAGCTGTCAGATTGTTGAAAAAAAATCAATTGGCCGTTTAAGGAAGGAAACCTTCCATCCTTCCCCAGTCTGGCCTATGTGACTCCAGTCCCACAGCAACGTGATTGACTCTTCACTTCCCTCAAAGCGGCCTAGCAAGGCACTCAGATGTGATCAGAACTGCTTCAACTGCACATTGTGGGAGCACCTTTACCAAACAGACTGCAGCGGCTGAAAAAGGTGGGCCACCACCAGCTGGAGATGAGCTTTGGACTGTTGGGTATGCAATGATTCACTTCCACACCACGCTGTGTTTACAGCAAGCCACTAGAGGGTGCAGAAGCTCCACATGAAGCTCAATTGAAACAAACAAAGTTGCAAATATACAAGATCTCAATTGAAACTTATGTATCCCTGAGCTATATTTCCCTGTTTCTTCCTTCAGCTAAACAAAAATAATTCAAATGTATTACACTTAGAGTACTTAGACGCAGTTCTGGTCACCATCTTATTAAAAAGGACTAGAAGCCCTCCAGGTGGTGATTTATAAAGGATGATGCCAGAACTGAGGGTAAAAACTATGAGGAAAGATTGAACAAGCTACGACTGTTACCTCTAGAAAAAAAATCAGGGGTGACTTGATAGAGGTTTTTAAAATTATGAAAGGGTTTGATAGGGTAGACGTTAGAGAAGATGTTTCTACATGTGGGGGGAGACCTAAACTAGGGGCCATAAATATAAGGCAGTCAATAATAAACTCAATAGGGAATTCAGGAGAAACTTCTTCACTGAGTAGTTAGAATGTGGAACTTGCTACCCCAGGGAGATAAGGAAGATAGCAGATACATTTAAGAATTGGCTAGATAAGCACGAGGGAAAAAGGGATAGGAGAAATGCAAATATATTTAGACAAAGTAGGGTATGTGGAGGCTCGTGAGGAGCATAAATGCTAGTATAGACAAGTTGGGCCAAATGGTTCTTTGCCGAAAGTTCTATGTAATTCGATGTGTCTGCCTTTGTAGGGTCATTTTCAGAAATTGTTAGTAGAATTGAAAGAAAACAACCAATCTCAACATGCCTATGATGACCATATTCTAATGTGTCACAACCAGTTAATGAGGAACCAGCATAAAGACATTACAGAAAGTTCAGTAAGAGCTGTGAACTGCACAACTACAGTGAACAACAGCCAAACAAAAAAAAAAATTCCCAGTTTAGAGGCACATCCCTGTGACAGGAACACAAAAAAGATGAGTGCGCAAGTTCATTAATTTTTTTCCCAGACCACATTTTGAAACAGAGGGTAGTGAATGTGTTACTGGACAAGTAACCTAGAGAATGAAAGCTCAAATCGCACCATTCAAGAATGAATTCAGTTTAAAAATCTGAATTAAAAGCTGGAACCACTAAAATGCTGTAAAAACCTCAACTGGCTCACTAATGTCCTTCAAGGAAGGAAATCAACTGTCCTTTCTCAGACTGGTCCACATGTGACTCCAGACCAGTATCAGCATGATTGACTCATTACTGCCCTTTGAAGTGACCGAGCAAGACACTCCAATGCATCAAAATTGATACAAAGAACAAAACAGTGACTGCAGTGGTTCAAGGAGAAGGCCCACCACTACCTTCGCAGGGGAACTAGAGATGGGCAATAAATGCAGCCTTGCTAGCAATGCCCACATCCCAAGAATGAAAGAAGAACATACCGACATGTACAGATTTTAGAGAATAGAGTCAGAGAAGTTCAGCATTTGCCCAAGGTTGGCACTTGTGAAAAGATGCCTGGATGTGACCCATGGGATCTGTAGCTGCTCTGGGAGCACAGATTGCAGTTCTGGAACAGGTTACAGATCAGGCAGTCTGTATCAGACCATGACACCAATACAGAGAAAAACAAAGAACACTAACATTGTAGAACTTCAGTTTTGTAGATTTTATAGTTACAGGTCTCCCTTCTCAAAGCAGTGGTGTTAACTCCAAAATCTTCCCTACCTTCAGCTGACTATTCACATAACAAGTTGAAGGCTGCTTTCTCTTCATTAATTTCCTTGAACACTCAAGAGCCATGCCACCAATGAATGATCAGCCCAATGCCAACGCTCTTGTAACTAGGGATACACACATCTCATTTTTGATAAAAATCAGAAGCAAATGTGGAGATTTTATGTTGATTCAATTCAAACTTTCCCCTCGTGTTACACCCAAACTCCATTTATACAACGATCCGGCTCCTCTCCACCTCCTGATCCTCGCATCTATTGTGTTAACCGGAGGACTCATTGCCCATTCCCACTCCTCACCTCTTCCATTCCTACCATCTCCAGTCTTTTAAATCTTAAAGCGGTGTCACCAGATCACAACTTCCTCATTTACCTCATCATCCTTTTATTAGACTGTTCCATCTTGCTGGTGTCTGTCCTGATTACCCTCTCCACCATCATATCCTGTGGATCAGCTCCCCCCACTTCACCCCATAAACCTACATTATTCTCCATTAAAAGAAAGTCAAATCGTACCTTATCTGAAAAGACGAAACCCAGAACCCCGGCGACCAATTGTAGCAAAAAAATCAGCGTCAGGCAGATAGAGAACTGGAAAATCAAATCACAACAAATCAAGATAACCAGTCACAGGATGAATGAGAAAGAATTGGAGAGCACAGGTGGGGCGGGGGAATGAGAGAGAAATGTTAATGTCCCAACAAGTGGTGCTGAGTGGTAAGCAGGAAGGTAGAACTGCAATGAAGACTGACCGTGACACCAGCCCAGGCCCCACACAGTTCCACAATCAACACTTGCTTTAATTGCCTTGAGCCAATAGTTTCTAGAATAGAATCAGAACGGATACAGCAGAGGTGGCCATTCGGCCTGTTGTGTCTGTGCCAGCTCTCTGCAAGAGCAACTCAGCAAATCCCAGTTGCCTGCCATTTTCCCCATAGCAGTGCAATTTTCTTCAGATAATTATCCAATTCCCTTTTGAAAGTCACGATTGCGATTTACTCAAGCAGTGCATTCCAGATCCTAAACCACTCACTGTGCAAAAAAGTTTTTCCTCATGTCACTGTTGCTTCTTTTGCCAATCACCTTAAATCTGTGTCCTCTGGTGCTCAAGCCATCCACCAATGGGGACAGTTTCTCCCTACCTACTCTGTCCAGGCCCCTCATGATTAATACCTCTATCAAATCTCCTCTCAACCGTCTCTTCTCCAAAGAGAAAACCCCAGCTTCTCCAATTTATCTTCATAACTGAAGTCTCATCTCCAGAATTATTCTTATAAATCTTTTCTGCACCCTCTCTAAAGTCTTCATATCCTTCCTAAAGTGTAGTGCCCAGAATCGGACACAGACAGACCAGTGTTTTATAAAAGTTCATCATAACTCCCTTGCTTTTGTACTCGTTGCCTCGATTTATAAAGCCCAGGATCCCATGTGTCTTATTAACCACTTTCTCAACCTGTCCTGCCACCTTCACCAATTTGTGCATATTTATCCCCAGGTCTCTCTGTTCCTGCACTCAATTTAGAATTGTACCTTTTATTTTTATTTTGTCTCTCCTCGTTCTTCCTACTGAAATGCATCCCTTCTCTTTAACCAGCAATCCCTTCTCTGCATTAAATTTCATCTGCCATGTGTATGCCCATCCCACCAGCCAGCCTATGTTCTCTTGAAGTCTGTCACTATCCACCTCACAGTTCACAATGCTTCCAAGTTTTGTGTCATCTGCAAATTTTGAAATTTCTTCCCAACATCCCCCCCATTGATGAACCCAATGTCACAGCCTGTAGACGTCTGTGCAACCTGTCAAATCTCAGGCCCTCCCAACTCCAAAGCTTCCTCCTATAGGTGTGAGAAGGGAATTGCAGAATATTAGATGTGGCCTCTGATTGAGGGGGGTCCCGATGCAGGATTGACTCCGCTTTAGTCCCATTTCTCAACAAAGTCGCGCACAGCTGTCCCCCCACTCTATGTTGCACATCACACTGGGCCCCTCCAACCCCATCCCGCTGTCTTGCTCATTACAGCTGGCTCTCCACCCCATTCCTGTGTTGCACATCACTCACTGTCTGCAGTAGGCAGATGTTCTCACGCAGTGATCCTATACAGCCACAGAAAGTGATCAGGAACATCAGTGCGCCCACCACGATGAGGAGGATGGCAGGGTCCACTGCAAGGCAGGCCATGGCAGCCTCTGAAAAATATGGAAAATCCGTCAACGCACAGCTACGCAACTCCGAACCACCCCCCACCAAATCCCAATCCATCCCCCGTTCACATCTTCCCCATCATCCAACCCCCACGGCTTTGAAACCCTTCGCTGCTTCCCTCACTCCTCCCCATCAGAACCCTGTCCCCATTCTCCCTCCTCCTACTCCCCACCCCCCCCCAACCACAATCCTACCCTCCCTTCTGTAGCTCATGAACAATGGAGAAATTATAAAAAAAGCTCACCTGCATGCTTCATAACTCTGGCATACAAACCGATGGCAATCATCACCAGGGAGATACTCTGGGGGGAAAAAAAATAGACCCAAAACAGTTTAGATTTAGATAGGAAGATTAAATTGTATTGCTGGTTATAGGGAAGCTTCTTTCTCTACAAGGTAATTTGTTGTTAGAAAATTATTTTCTTCACAGCAAAAACAAATCCATCTCTTCCCAGATGGAAGGCCTCTCGCCTCAGGCCCCTGAATTCTGCTCTAAATTACATTTTTGAAATTCATTCTCAGGTTGTGGCTTAAAGTTGCCAACCCTCCAGGATTGCCCTGAAGTCTCCAGGAATTGAAGATTAATGTGCAGGACACTGCTGGAACTAAAACCCATGAGAAAAATCATTGGGGCATTTCAAACAATATCTTTTTTTGTGTCAATGTTTTTGTTTATTTGTTATAAAATTGCTGGGAGGTGGAAAAAGAAATGATTATTTGTCTGACTGGCAGACAGACAGTCTTAGGCTAGGGTTGTTTTCCTTAGAGCAGAGAAGACTGGGGGGGGGGGGGGGTGGGGGGAGAGCGGGAACATGATTGAGTTATACAAAATTATGAGGGGCATAGATAAGGTAGATAGGAAGAAACTTTTTCCCTTAGCGGAGGTGTCAACAACTAGGGGGCATAGATTTAAGGTAAGGGGCAGGAGGTTTAGGGGGGATTTGAGGAAAATTTTTTTCACCCAGTGGGTGGTTGGAATCTGGAACGCACTGCCTGAAGAGGTGGTAGAGGCAGGAACCCTCAACATTTTAGTAGTATTTAGATGAGCACTTGAAACGCCATAGCAGACAAGGCTACAGGCCAAGTGCTGGAAAATGGGATTAGAATAGATAGTTGCTTGATGGCTGGTGCAGACACGGTGGGCCGAATGGCCGGTTTCTGTGCTGTATAACTCAATGACAATCAGGTAGAGTCTGTTCACTTTCCCATTGGTCATGGGACGGTGTTATGCCACGAGGATGAACATGATGAGTGAGGGCAGGTGGTTGGAGGTCTTGAAGAAACCTCCAGGAATACATCCAGCTGGAGTCAGTGACCTCAGTGTCACTGGCAAAGCCAATGAATATTGCCCATCTGAATTTCCCCTTCGAAGGCGGTGGTGATGGCTCTTACTCAATTGAGCGCCTTGGTTCAAAGGGTGATTAAGAGTCAACCACATTGGTGCAGGACCAGAATCACATGGAGGCCCAGACCAGGTTCGGGCAGCAGTTTCCTTCCCTAAAAAAAGGACATTAGAGAAATCAAAATAGGTTCAGGTAGCTCAGGGATGGCCCTCTCTTCCTTCTGAAAACGGTATCTGGCTTCTGCTCAGTTCTCCATCTTTCCAACAGTGCAGTTCCCCTCCCTCCCTCTCACATGGGAACGTCAAGCAGGTGACACCGTCCCTCCATTTCCTTACGTGTCTATAAACAGTCTGTGACTGCCCCAGCTAGGTGAACCTCACGTTTGCAACCTGAATGACACCAGTTGGACATATTCCTGGAAGTCTCATCACATAACTTCCCACCTCCAACCACCCATCCAGTCTAAGCTTTTTCCCACCCGATTTCCAATATTTTTATAACTAATGAGCCATTTAAAAACAAAATTAAACGGACCAATGATTTTTCTCTTGGTTTGCTTACCATAGTGTCCCGGATGATTGATCTTCAATTCCTGGAGACTCCAGGACAATCCTGAAGTGTTGGTAACCCGACAGGGCTTGGGTGGGGTGGGGAGGGGCTTTTTACTCTATGAACAGATTCCCTGTCAACAGTTGTACCAGACCCAATGCCACCCACCCCCAAAGAGAGTGATCGATAGCCCCTGTGATCTGGGTGTTTATATGCGTAGACCAGGGCTATCGATCTATCATAACCTGGAGTCAAACTACATCCCCCTACACCTGCTATCCAACCGTGAAGAAACAAGAGAGAGTCTAGTTGGAGACCCAGGCCTGTGGGGTGGGTAGGGTGGGGGCTGTTCTTTACTGAGGAAACCTGTAGAAACCCAGTAACCTTCTTACAAAAGGGGGCCATGTCTCAGCCTGAAACTCCACCCCCCCCCAGTTGGTACCTGCTCCAACGATATATTCCAGTTGCTGCTGGGCTTCAAAGCCCTGGCTGCCAGGGATCGGAGGTCAAACATAATCCATGGACCATTATTTGGACACCCCTATACTCTGCAAGATGATCTTGAAACAGCTCATAGGAACAGGAGAAGCTACTCAGCCCCCGAGCCTGTTCCATTACTGAATTAGATCATGGGTGATCTGTACCTCACCCCATATCCCTCAACACCCTAACCCAACAAAAAGAAAAGTCAATCTCAGGCTTGAAAATCTCTGTCTCATGCTCCCGTGGTCAACTATATACAGGATGTGGAATAAAGCCATCATGACAATCCCCCCATGTGATTAGCCCATGACTCCTTAACCAATACTGACCACTTCCTTAGTAAACTACCCATTATATTGCAAAAGTTCCACTTCAACCCAAAGCTGTCGTTGCAAGTGTGAAAATGAAACCAACAGGTAAGTGGTGATGATTCTGGGGTAGGTATGTACCCAAAACACCATGGGGATGGTGATGAGAATCCCCAAATAACCTGGAGTTGAGGCTTGAAGCCTCCTCTGTGCCCAAGCCAACAAATGTGCCCCAATCTAGTTAGCCAACACACAGCATTCACCTGCGTGACATGCAACGTCTACATTTTATACATGAGGCTTATTACCCATAAGACAGCTGGAGTGTCAGAGAAGCTGTCCAGTGCCGTTACAAATGGGAAATGGAAGGGAGGGCCACAAGAACTGTACTCTGTCTCAAACACTCCCAGGGCAGGTACAGCATGGGTTAGATACAGTGTAGAGGGAGCTTTACTCTGAATCTGACCAGTGTTGTACCTGCCCTGGGAGTTTTTGAAGGGACAGTGTAGGGGGAGCTTTATCCTGTATCCAGACTTGCTACATTTGACCTAGGGATGTTTGATGCTGACACAATTTCTGAAATGAGGAAGTGCGCCACTCTCCAGAATTGACACTCATATACCAGAGCAAATATTCACCCCAAACAATGAAGTGATTATTCCTGAGCTGATCAACATTGAGGAGGAGTTAAGAGTTGCACCTTTCAACCCCCACCCTGGTCATATGTAGCAGTAACCATCACAACACAGGTCTATCCTCAGGGGCTGGGTACTGACGAGAGTCTGATGTGAAATGCAATTTCAAACCCTTGTTCAGACAAAAGCCCACCACATTTCCTTGCTTGGACTAAAGTCTAAATAGGGCAATGACTTGGAACCTTCCAGTAATCAAGAGGCTTGGAATAGAAGAGGAAGAGGAGTTTTTCTGGGGTGACGGAACGGCAGTTCCTGGCTTCATCTGAGCATGTCCCTACAGCAGTCAATCTGGACACCCTTAGTCCTTTAATCAGCAGTGATACCTCACCCTGGGAGGTCAGGCAGGAGGGGGAGACTCAACACCTATCTGGGAAGACTTCCCCGAGTTGGGGTTTCTGGCGAAAATCCAAAATGTTCCCTGGGCACAAAGCTATTCTTTTCCACAAACCTGGCAACTCAAAAACGAACTAATCAAAAACTCGCCAGCCTGTATCCTAACTCCCACACCATGTGCTTGCTGATCAACACTGGTTCCAGGACCAAACACCTCAAATGTAAAAGTCGTACCCTCGTGTTCAAATCCTTCCATGACCTCATCCCTCTGTAACCCTGTAACCACTTCCAGCCCTACATCTCAGAGATCTTTGCACTCCTTCAATTCTGGCCTCTTGTACCTCACTCATGTTCTTGGTCTCTCCAACAGTGGCCGTGCCTTAAAAACTACCTCTTTGACCATGCTTTTGGCCGCCAGTCCTCATATCTCAAGTAACTTGGTATCAAATTTTGTTTACAAGAACAAACTAGCCAATAATGACGCACCTTGAAATAAATAAATAAGGGCAACCATTGAAAGAAAAGAAAAAGGCACAGAGTAAAAGTACATAGACAAAAGGAAAGGATGACTAAAGGGACTAGGAAATGGTTAGGAAAGACATCAAAAACAGATTAGGAAGGCAAAGAGCAACTACAAAATTAAATTATTTCTTTTTATATTCCTTGATAAAGCATTCTACAGGCACATAAAAAACAAATTAAAATCAGGATAGGGATAGGATCACTAAGGGATATACACAGTAATCTCACAGGTAATGTAAGCAAAATGGAAGAAATATTAAATAATTACTTTGCCTCAGTACTTACTTGGCAGCCGTATCATGGTGGGCTCGAGATTAGAAGATCAAAAAGGATAAAAAATATTTAAGATAGAAAGGGGGAGATAATTGATAATCTAATTAAACTGAGGATAAAAACCCCTGCAAATTAGAAGTTATAGCGTAGATAGCAGAGGCACTACTGTGTATATAAACACAAAATCATTAGAGAAGGGAATAATACCAGAGGACTGGCAGACAGCTAATGTGCTTTCTGTATTTAAAAAAGTGGATAGAAACAAGCCCAAGGAACTATAGACTAATTAACTTATCAGTGGTAGGAATGTCCTCGAGGCGGCCAACATCCCCAGCTTATACACACTACTGAGTCAGCGGCGCTGGAGATGGCTTGGCCATGTGAGCCGCATGAAAGATGGCAGGATCCCCAAGGACACATTGTACAGCGAGCTCGCCACTGGTATCAGACCCACCGGCCGTCCACGTCTCTGCTTTAAAGAAGTCTGTAAACGCGACATGAAGTCCTGTAACATTGATCACAAGTCGTGGGAGTCAGTTGCCAGCGATCGCCAGAGCTGGCGGGCAGCATAAAGGCGGGGCTAAAGTGTGGCGAGTCGAAGAGACTTCGCAGTTGGCAGGAAAAAAGACAGAAGCGCAAGGGGAGAGCCAACTGTGTAACAGCCCCGACAACCAATTTTTTCTGCAGCGCCTGTGGAAGAGTCTGTCCCTCTAGTATTGGCCTTTATAGCCACTCCAGGCGCTGCTCCACAAACCACTGACCACCTCCAGGCGCTTACCCATTGTCTCCCGAGACAAGGAGGCCAAAGAAGAAGAAGGTAGGAATGATAATGGAATCCTTACTCAGCTGTAATAGAAAAACATCTACAAACCAAAAAGAGTCGTCAGCGCAGATTTCAAGAAGGAAGGTCATGTTTAACCAATTTTATTGAATTCTTTGAAGTAGTAACAGCAAAGTAGACAAAGGGAATGTAGTAGGCAGAATATATTTGGATTTTTAAAAGGCCTTCAATAAAAAGTACTGCATAGTAGACTCATGATTATGTCAGAACATGTGAAGTCAGGAGACAAGTAACAGAATGGATAGCAAGCTGGCTACAAAGCAGAAAACAGAGGTGGGGGTGAAAGGTGGTTATTCAGATTGGCAAAAGGAGAGAAGGAGTTTCAGAGGAATTGGCACTGGGACAATTATTGTTCACCATTTACATAAACGATTTGCCCTCACAAATTAGAAGTACAATTTCAAACTTTGCGAATGACAACAAATTAGAGGGTGTAGTTAATGCAGAGGAGGACTGTGACAAAATACAGGAAGATGTTAAACTTGCAGAATGGGCAAGTGATTGGCAAATGAACTTCAATCTAGGTAAATGTGGGTGGGACATTTTAACTGGAAGAATAAGGTGGTTACATACACCCTGCAAAATAAGTCAAATAATAAAAATGGGTGAGAGGTGCAAAGGAGTATGGGGGCAGGGGGTGGGGGTAACAGATACCAAAATTCACTAAACCACAACTGGGTCCCTCGCATAATTCTGAGCTGAAAACCTTTCAAGTGCCACATCAAGGATTCATCCCTCTTAGCTGCCATCCTCCCCCCCCCCCCACACCGCTCTCTCTAATAGCTCAGCCAATAGTCTTCTCGCAGCATTTGTTGTCCAACCGCTGAGAGACCAACTAACCCAAACCAGGTTGTACCACAGAATCCCTTTGAAACACCTTTAATGTCAGTGCAAGAGGCAGATGTACCAGCTCAGCCCACTTGCCTGAGTCCTCCTGCCTGCCTGCTTCTCAAGGTGAGGTATCACCGGTAACTAAAGGCCCAAGGATTTCTAGATTGGCCATTGTAGGCAAGTGCCAAGAGGAGGCCAATAGTGGCCATTGGGAATTCAGATGCAGATAATTACATTTTTGATTAGTAAATAAAAAAGAGACACCATTGTTGGTCATGTGATCTCAATAATCAGAGAGAGAGAGAGAGAGAGAGAGATTGTTGATTGTTGTGACTTTTACTTCCTTAGTCACTGAATGACAATAGAGGTTTGTTAAGACACACAGGAAGTACATTTACCATATTACATGCAAGGCATTTTATATAAAATTAATGCTTTTGGCTAAAAAAACAGAAACTGTGAGCACCTTTAAAAGCAATTCATTGGCTGCAAATCTGAGAGGTCCTGTGAATATGACGAGGTGGTTTACAAATCCAAGTTCTTTCACCATATTGTGACATTTCTGTGGTGGCATTAGTGCCTTGAGTCCAGAGTTGTCTCGGGTAGGCATGGTCAGTATTCGTGCTCGCGAAGCCTGGTGGATTAAATCAGGCTGAACAGTGAGAGAACAGGATGTGTTGGCCATTTGCATAGATTTTCCATATTATGATCAGAAGGAACGACAGGTGTGCAGGGCTGGGCTGAATTAAAGGAAGCTCCTGGCTGGAGGCTGTTATTTAATTGGACAGGACTTTCCAGACTTGGTATGGAGCCTGGAATTTTCTCCAAAACAGTTTTTTTTCTTTAGGAAAAAAATACCATGCTCATAAATCCACGTCTGGGCACTGCTGCTACATCTGTTTCAAGTCAGAAACATAATAACTAGTGCCCTCCTATATCGAGCACATTTCTGATGAAAGCTCACAAACATCAACTTTCTTTCTCTGTCCATAGATGCTGTCTGAACTGTATTTCCAGCATTTTCGGTACATAATTTTGAATGATCAATGCTGTAATGTAGGAAATGCAGTAGCTGAATTGCGCACAGCAAGATCCCACAAATAGCACAGAGATAAGTGACCAAAGTGTTGGCTGAGGAATAAACACTCGCTTGGAGAACTGCCCTGCTCCATTCCCTGACAACGCAGAGGCTGAAGCAGACCATTCGCAGCCTTGGGTATCATATTTGATCCCAAGATGAGCATCCAACCACACATCTGTGCCATCACTGAGACTGCCTATTTCCACCTCAGTAACATTGCCCAGCTCTGCCCCAACTTCAGCTCACCTGCAATAAAAACAAAGTGCTGGAAATACTCAGAGGTCTGACAGCATCTGTGGAGGGAGCAGCAGTGTTAACGTTTCAGGTCTGTGACCTTTCATCAGAACTGCCCCAACCTCAGCTCATCTGTTGCTCAATCCCTCAGCCACTCCCTTGTTAGCTCTAGACTTGACTATGCCACTCCTGGATAGCTACCCATCTTCCACCCTCTGTAGACTTGAGATCATCCAAACTCTGCTGTCTTTGTCCTTACTTGCAACAGGTCCCATTCACCCATCAACCCTGTGCCTGTAGATCTACATCGTCTCCCGATTAAGCACATCTAAATTGTAAAATTCTCGTCCTTGTTTTCAAAGCCCTCCATGGTCTTTCTTCTCCCCATCGCTGTAACCTCCTCCAGCCATACAACTCAGACATCTGTACTCCTACAGTTCTGACCTCGAGTATCCTGGATTTTAAAATCACTCCACCATTGGTGGCCGTGCTTTCAGCTGCCAAGGCCCTAAGCTCTGGAATTCCCTCCCTAAATTTCTCTGCCTCTCTACCTCAGTTTCCTTCTTTAAGACGCTCCTTAAAACCTACTCTGACCAAGCTTTTGGTCATCTGCTCTAAAATCTCCTTATGTGGCTCAGTGTCAAATTTTATTTGATAATGCCATGACGTGCCTTGGGATGTTTTACTGTATTAAAGGCACTTTTATAAATACATGTTATCCTTGTGTATCTGGACATTATGCCATAATCAGCAAAGAACACCAGCATCTCTGACTGGAAAACAAAATTGATTTTTGTTTTAAACAAAGATTTTTGCTACCCAATTTACGATACCCAGATGGTCCAATCCAGACAGGGCGAGTAGCAGCACCCAGTATACTCAGGTCATGTTAACTGGAAGTAAGGTATGATTGGTAGCTGGACAGGAAAATACAAACATACACATTAGGAGCGGAGGTAGGCCATTCGGCCCCTTGAGCCTCCTCCGCAATTCAATGAGATCATGGCCGATCTTTATATTTCAAATTCCACACTCCCATCTACCCCCAATAACCCTCAATTCCCTTGCCTAACAAGAATCTATCTATCTCCGCCTTAAAAATATTCAATGATGCTGCCTCCACCACCTTCAGATGCAGCAAGTTCCAAAGTTGCACAACCCTCAGAAAATATTTCTCCTCGTCTGTCCTAAAAGGGCGACCCCTCATTTTAAAACAGTGCCCTCTAGTTCTGACTCCCTCACAAGAGAAAACATCCTTTCCACATCCACCTTGTCAAGACCATTCAGGATCTTATATACTTCAATCAACTCTCCCCTCACTCTTCAACTCCAGTGAAAACAAACCTAGTCTGTCCAACCTTTCCTCATATGACAACCCGCTCTTTCCAGGTATCCAGGAAAATGAGAGGGAGGGTGGTGGAGACAGAGGATGGAAGGGGTCAGGAGATTGTTTGGTTAAGAGGTCAGGTTACAGATGTTAGGCCTACTTTAAAAATAAAAATTGTAAAACAGTCTGGATATTCGCCGAGTAAAATCACCCCACTGAAATCTGTAGCTGTGAGATATCTGTGCTGACTAAACACTCACTCTCAATCACTAACTGAGTGTGCACTACTCAATCACCATCAGATTAATGCATTCATTAACAATCCACAGATTCCAGGCCTGGTTGTGGAATGAGCCCACACTCCTGGCCTGACTGACATTAAACCATTTCATTCCAACTTGCTGCAGCACCTGTCAGGACAAAACAAAAACTACAGCACAACTGCTCAATCCTTCCAACACTGGCTGCGTGCCAATGATGCACAGCTATGGGGCCCTAATGGTTACACTGGGGACTGAAGTGTCAATTGGAAATTCCAATTGCAACCCTGATAAATCTGGGAAAATAGAGTTAAATTATTCTTTGTGAATCACTGAACTCACTGTTTTATTCTTAAGTCATTTATATTTCAATGTGTGACCTGGCAGTGTGCAATAGCACCGTACAGAAAGCACTTTATTTCACCCACCCTATATCTGTCTTGCAAATACTCGATGAGGAAACACATTGAGAGAGTTTACTTTGCATCCAACCAGTGCTGTACCTGAACTGTGAATACTCAAATCCACACAGCATTCCTGAATGGCCACAAATATAGCTCCTTGTGCAACCCGTTAAACACATTGAGAATTTAATCAATGGTGGAAAATGTAATGAGGATGATTCTGCCCAGCACCTCCTCCATACACTGGGAGTACTGACCATACTGTTCCTGGTCAGGGAATCCACCCAGGTTTCCATTTAAATGCAGCAGAAGCATTTCCCAAGGGCATACAGTCATACTAAGTGCTGACAGCATTCAGCTTTTGCAAAAAAAGTGTATTTTCAGGAACAGGATGAGTCCATTCGAGCCTGTTCAGCCATTCAATTAGATCATGGCCAATCTGCATCTCAACCCCATTAAAAAGCTGGGCCAGAGATCTCACTGTATAAATGGCAAGTGATTTAACAAGCAATAGAAACAGGACCGCTCTAACATCCGTGTCAGGTTTATATACACTCATTCTAAAAATTCCGGGGATCCTCTCCAAAGATCCCATTGGGCTCAAGTCAGTCTTCTGGTCATTTGGAACTTGCCAGCAGTATCTCAATGAAACACGGGAACCTGATGTAAAATGGACTGCGGCAGCTTCCAAGAAACTTGCATTTATATAGCGCCTTCCATAACCTCAGGACATCCCAAAGCACTTTTCAGCCAATGAAGTACTTCTGAAGAACTACACCTCAAATAAGTACTTCATTGGCTGTAAAGCACTTTGGGACATCCTGAAGTCATGAAAGGAGCTATATAAATGCAAGTTCTTTCTTTGAAGTGTAGTCACTGTTGTAACACAAGGAAAAGCAGCAGCCACTCTGCACACAAGATCTTACAAACAGCAATGTGATAAAAAAAAAAGACAAATTTATCTGGCTATTAAGTGATGCTGGTTGAGGGATAAATATTGCCTAGGACACTGGAGATAACTCTCCTACTCTTGTTCGAAATAGCACCATGGGACCTTTTATATCTACCTGAGGAGGCAGATGGGCCTCAGTTCAACATCGCATCCCTCAGTACAGCACTGGGACTGTCAGCCTGAAAGTGGGACTTGAAGCCAGGACTTCTGACTCAGAGGCAGGAGTGCTACCCACTGAGCTGACACCAGGCATCAAGTTTAAGCTTCATCTCCAAAGCTCATTAGTATTCAGCAACTCGCTGGCCCGGGATCAGTAAACCTTTTGAAAACCTGTGAATGGTCTGGATAATAAAGTATCTTGAGGCAAATCCAAACATTTTTGGAAAATTAAATAAGGTTGTAGAGGCACTGTGGGAGTGGGTGCGTTTGAAGAATCTGCCGCTTCCCCCTCCCCCCATCCAACCTCTCCATAAATCTTTTATCCTTTATTCACTGGGAACCCAGCACGGATTGTTTCATTTCTTAATGAGCTGGAGAATTAGGCCCTGCCCTCCCTCCCCACCCATGAGCAGCCAATGTTGTGATCCTGGTTTAAATCCAGAGCTTTCACTGTTTCCTATTCTCAGCACATCCCTGCCCAGTGCTGGGGCTGCTGGCCAATCGCACTCTTTATAACTCGGCAGGCATTTTCTAGAGCAGAATCCCACGGCTCACACTCTGTACCTCCTTGTTCACTACAGAGATTGACGAAAGAAAAATCCAAAGCAATCATACAGCAGGAGGGGGATAATTCTATCCTCTGCTGGGAATGTGGGTTCAGCACTGCAGTGATTTTTCTTTGGTGGCCAGGTAGGTATAGTGAGAGGAGATCAACGCTATTTTTTGGGACAAAAAGTTATTCAGTTTCCAACAATTGAACAGAGCTGATTGGCAGATTCAAAAAGGTCAAAAAAGAGGCGAGCTCAACCTTCCACCCAGATGGAAATCTGGCCGGATGGAATGGGCGAGAGTCTGCTCTCGCTGCTGATTGACTCCTCACGGAGGCAGAGTGCAAAGGCAGTCGTGACCCGTTTTGGAGTCAGTCCAAGCGCATGGTGGATAGTCACCTATCTTTTGGCGCACACACACCAAGTCTCGCTTACACACTGACCTGTGGCAGAGAGCTCAGAGCAGATTCCCACTCCTGACTGCTGCTTACTGGCGCCAAGCATATAGGTTTATGCTACTGACCACTATCCAGTGAATCCCACTGGAAAGTCCACTGCATGCTTCAGGTGAGGGTAGGGTGGGGTCTGGCTGGGCTGCGATGCCCACTACAGTCAGATAGCTCACCAGCACTAACTTTCAAGGTTCACAGAGGGTGGCCAACACACAGGGACCACCAAACTTTTGAAGTTTTCCAATTTCCCATTCTCCTCCCTCTCTGGTGCTGAACATCTCCAGGTACAAACCAAATGTGCCAGAGTATAACCAGAGCCTGTCAGTCTGAAACCCCAGAAGCAGTCACCATCAGGAGAGGACCAAAAAACCATTGAAAGAATACAATGAAGCATGATAGTAAAAAGGACAAGTCAGTTCATTCAACCACTTGCCCAAAACCCAACTCTCCATAGACCCAGTACAGTTTCTTCATCATGAACTCTACCCCAGACACACTCCTCATGGAAGGATCCACACAGTTTCATCCTGTCCAAACAGGAAACAGTTAGTGACCAGTGCCCACAGGATTCAGACAGGGAGGAGTCAAAAACATCCAGATAAAAACTCTCAGCTCCAGCTGGAATCAACAGCATCAATGTCCAGCATTGGGCCTGACTCAGGGCTTAGTCAAAATCAGAGTGGATATCATATTGAAGGAGCTAGGTCTCCCAAACCATGGAGGGCAAACTTGTTCTGGTTTTGTTCAGACAAGGAGAACACAGTGCTATTTTCATCAGGGTGATATGATCTGCAAGCATCACAATGATGCGTTTCAATATCAGCCACCATGAGTGTTTGTAAAATAATGGATGTAATTTCTTCAAAAGCACCCAGTGAATTTATATGATAGGCACCCTGGGACAACATCTGAACTCTCAGCCATGGGGCAGAACATTATCACTCTGTTTCTTGCACCATGTGACATTGATTGGGAGCAAGAGCTTGAAACAGCTGAAGTGGTTTAGATTGCACATGTTCAAACATCCACACGTATGCACATGTACACGTGTAAGCACCATGCATTTCCTATGTACAAGCCTTTACATCTGTCTCTCTCTATGCCTGTGTGTACGGGCATGTGCGTGTGAAAGGAGTGGAATAAATGAATCAGACACCTGACGGGCTGTGCCTGTTTTGGAATGCTCAAATGGCCGTGTGCTATCTGTGAGTATCAACACCAGTGACAGGCACAGGCTATATCTGCGTCACAGTTCCGCAACAAAGAGCTCTCAATTGAGCTGGAAGAAGTTTCCCCAATTTGTTCTCTGTCGTTGATCCAAGTCTGAGCTCTGATCTCCCTCTGGGAGAGACAGAATTGTTACAGCGCAGGAGTGACCATTCGACCCATCACATCTACACCAGCTCCCCAAAAGAGAAATTTATCAAATGCCATTCCCTGGCTTCTCCCTGTAACCCCACACATTCTTCATTTTCAGATAACAGTCTAATTCCTTTTTGAACGTCTCGATTGAACCTGCCTCCACCACACTCAGGCAGTGCATTCCAGATCCGAACCACTCACTGTGTGAAGAAGTTTTTCCCCAATGTCGCTTTTGCTAATTACCTTAAATGTGTGCCCTCTTCTCCATTCTTTCACGAGTGGGAACAGTTTTTCCCCGATCCACTCTATCCAGACCCATGATTTTTGATTATCTCGATCAATTCTCCGCTCAGCTTTCGCTTCTCCAAGGAAGAGAGTCCTAACTTCAATTTATCTTCATAACTGAAGTTTCTCATCCCTGGAACCATTCTTGTGAATCTTTTCTGCACTCTCTCTCCAATGCCTTCACATCTTTCCTAAAGTGTGGCATCCAGAACTGGACACAATACTCCAGGTAAGGCCAAACTAGTCTTATACAAGTTCAACATAACCACCTTGCTCTTGCAGTCTATGCCTTATTAATAAAGCCTAGGCTACTGTATGCTTTATTAACTGCTCTCTCAACCTGTCCTGCCACCTTCAATGACTTATGCATATACACCCAGATCCCTCTGTTCTTGCACCCACTTTAGATTTGTACCTTTTGTGTTATATTGTCTCTCCACGTTCTTGCTACCAAAATGGATCACTTCACATTTCTCTGGATTGAATGTCATCTGCCACTTCTCCGGCCATTCCAGCAACTTGTCTATGTCCTTTTGAAGTTCTAAACTATCCTCCTCACAGTTCACAATTATTCCAAGTTTTGTATCATCCGCAAATTTTAAAATTGTGCCAAGTACACCAAGGTCTAGGCCATTAATATATTTTAGAAAGAACAAGGGTTCGAACACTGACTGCTGGGAAACTCCAATGCAAACTTTCCTCAAGCCTGAAGAATATGCCCTAAAATCACTAGCTGGGGCTCTCTACTCTAACTCAGCAATACGCAATGTGACCATGGGGGCCAGTTAGGGTGCAGTTCACTGTTATCTGCAGCTACTCCATGTTAGGCTGGCCATCTGTGCACAAGGTAAGTGAGCAACATAGACATAGAAAGAGCGTCATTAGAGTTGAAATTGATGGCAAAAACTTGGTGAATAAACAATGGGTTTGGTGAATCAGCTACACGGAAACAAACTGGATGGTTGGCCTTGAACATATGAATTAGGAGCAGGAGTAGGACATTCAGCCCCTCGAGCCTGCTCCACCATTTGATAAGATCATGGCTAATCTGATTGTGGCCTCGACTCTACTTTCCTGTCTACCCTCTAGACCCTTTAACTCCCTTGCCTATCAACAATCGAACTCAACCTTAAAAATATTCAATGACGCAGCCTCCACTGCTCTCTGGGAAAGAGAATACCACAGACTAAATTCTCAGAGGAAAAAAATTCTCATCTCCATCTTAAATGGGAGACCCCTTATTTAAAAAAAAACTGTGTCCCCTAGTTCTACTCAGGGCTTGGATATAGGTCAGAGGAACACAGGAACATGATGGAGGCCATTCAGCTGCTACAGACTGTTCTGTCATTCACTTAAATCATGGCTGAACTGTATCTCAACTCCATTTACCTGCCCGGCTTCTATATTCTTCACTATCCTTACTTAACAAAAATCTATCAATTTCAATTTTTAACATTTTCAAATGATTCCCCCAATAAGCTCGAGGCTGTCGGGGCAGGGTGGGGGTGGTGGAGGAAAGTTCCAGATTTTCACTACACTTCATGTGAAGAAATGCTTCCTGCCATCACCCCTCAACGGTCTAGCTCTAATTTTAAAGGTTAGGCACCTTGTTCTGGATTCCCCCAGAGAAAATCTCAATTAGATCAGCCTTTAATCTTCCATAGTCAAGGGAAATATAAGCCTAGTCTATGCAATCTGGACGCATAACTTAAAACTTTTTTTTTGCCCCGGTATCATTCTGGTGAATCCTCGCTGCAGCCTTTGCAAGGCCAGTACACCCTTGGTGAGGTACAGTGCCCAGAACAGAATGCAGTACTCTATAAACAGGCTGTAACCAGAGCTTTATATAATGAACATATTTTTTTGTATTCCAGCCCCCTTGAGGAACAGTGTTGAACAGGTGACCCGTTTCAGGTTGCTGCACAAGTGCCCATCAATAAACTCCATGGAGCTCCTCAGACACCCAGTCATTGAGCCACACACTCATTACAAATTACTGACTCATTCTCTTCCTGCTTCATTTGTTTGTGTTTGATGAGGTGATCTTTTGGTAAAATGGGGTGTAAAAGAATAATTTTTCTTTCGTTATTATATTTCACTGCCTCCACCACCCCTACACCAATAGTATAGAGAGAGGGCAAGCTAACAGATCTAGATCTCCAGTGTCTTTGGTCACAAAGCAGGGCAGGTTGAGACATTTGACATACAGAATCCAAGAGAAATAAACAAGCAATATTGTTATGAAGCCTTGGAAAATATTATAGACCTGAGGGCGAGAAAGAGGACAACTGACACGGACATTTGCTGGTTACACAGGGGAGAGGAGAGGGGACATATTGGTCATACTGGTTTGCAAGAATAAAAGGATTTCAATAGTGTCTTTCATGACCTCAGGGCTTCCCAAAGTGCATTCCAGCTAATTAAGTATTTTTAGTGTTGTAATGTAGGAAATGAAGCAGCCAATTTGTGCACAAGGTCCCACAAAACAGCAATGTGATAATTAGCAGATATTCTTTGAGGGTGGTGAGGTGGAAGGGATGTTATACAAGGCATAAATTGAGGGATAAATATCGGTCAGACCACTGGGGAAATTCCCATTTTTCTTTGAATTAGTACCATGGGATCTTTTATATTCGCCCGAGAAGGTGGACAGATCCTTGGATTAACACCTCATCCAAAGACAGTTCTGATTCCACAATCACCCTCCATCCAAATCGAGCATTATGGAACCTTGCTATGTGTAAATTGTTGTAATGTGGGAAACACAGTAGGCAATGACTAGGCTTCAAGTATTTAATTGGCTGCAAAACACTTTGGGTCCCGAGGTCATGAAAGGCACAATATTAATGCAAACCTCTTTTACGCACCCCCCCCCCCCCACCTTCCCTTTTGTTTTTCCCACCCTCCCCCATTTCACCTGCTTAAAACCTATTACATTTCCAACTTTTCCCAGTTCTGATGAAAGGTCACAGACCTGAAACATTACTGCCAAACCTGCTGAGTGTTTCCAGCATTTTCTATTTTCATTCCTCTTTTCTCCCTGTGCTCAGTGCAGAAGTTCTACATTAGATGACATTCTCAACCCAGGTCAAATTGAAAACCAAAACTATTGTCACGACCGAGGTGGGAAGAGTGCACTGTCTTTTCTAGTTCCACTTCTCCACAGGTCATAATATATTTAAATATTTACCCAGTTACTGATACAGTCAATCATATACACTTTTTAAATCCCAAAATAAAATACACCAACCAGGTTTCTTCAATAAACATAGTTATCCATTTATTATAAAACAAGATATAATCAGTAATGAAGCAAAGCATTAACAGATTGAAATAGGAAAGTTCCCCTTTACCTTAGCCACACACTGGTTAACTGAAAAAATAAAGAAATTTTGTCTTTAGAGCAAAAAAAACAGACAAAAAAAAAATTTTTGGTCAAATACTTGCTAATTCTTGAAGAAAAAAAATTATGTGGAAAGATGTCAGATTTTTTTTGGTTTGGCATCCCAAATACGTGTAGATGGCTGTCACTGGGATCTTCCTAGAACAGTTCTTTTCAGGTGCTGTTGAAGATCAGTTTGGGCAGGCTTCCCAGAAGAAATGCGGCAACAGGGGTTTCAGGCAGGCCTTGCAGGAGGAATGCAGCATCAATTTCTCTATTTCCTACACTCGCTTCTAAGAGCTTCTCAAAGAGGTGGAAAAACAGGCAGGCTTTTCAGGAGAGCTGGGGTTTGTCCTTGGCAGGTTGATTTTTTAAACTCCTTTTCAGAACACTGTCCATACCCCAACTGCCTGTTCAAAGCCAAATCAAAAGAAAATCTCAGGGGTCAAGCTTCCTGACCCCTAGAAATCTTGACCTGTTACTTCTTGGTAAACATCTTTTCCCAGGTCAAAAAGTTCCCACTGTGTACTTATCTGAAAACAGGTGCCTTCCAGTTACTGTTGTTTACAAATCAAGTCCAAAAGACCTTCCGATGACTTTAAAAAAAAAAGAACAAATTCCAGCATCTATGGAATCCTTTTTTCAGACAATCATGCAGCTGTGACTGTGATCAGCATATTCAGCACAAACCAGCAATCCTAGGCTGCAACCAATGATTCCAGAACTGGTCAAGACCTGCACAGAACTGAAGCAGCAAATGTCGGTTTTACTTCCTCACAATGCAGTGGCGATCTTGAGAACATTGCTTTACTTGTGGCAATTTAGTATAGACAAGACAATAATAAAATGCTGCAAAACTGACAAATGCCATTTAGTACATCACTTCTGTGCTGGTGCTTTTCTGCACAGGCCACCCAGTCTAATCCCACTCTCCTGGACCCTCCCCATTACCTTTAACAAGTTTAAACATGTACAGAAGTTTCCAGCTTCCAAACCAAATGAACATAAAAGCAAGAGCTGAGTGTGTCAGGCATCTATTTGTCCTTGAAGATATAAATGCTAGTTTTGTGACCTCCACAAATGAACCTGTGTTTAACACCATGGCAACCCAATTGACCTTTTAAGCAATCAGCCAGTGAAAGGCTTTTCGGAGGGAAAAGGCTGGTATGTGATGATACTAAGCATTGTGTTCTGACCTCCAGCAACCTAATTGTGACAATTCAAAAAGGCATTTGTGTGCACCAAAAATAATTCCAATAATTTGAATTAAACAATGTAAATAACACAGCAATGAGAGAATTGCATGCTAAATTACATTGCTGTTTGTGGGATCTTGCTGAGTGCAAACTGGCTGCTGCATTTCCTACATTACAACAATGAATGCACTCAAAGCACTTTGGGATGTCCTGAGGTTGTGAAAGGTGCTATAGAAATGCAAGTCTTCCTTTTCTTCCTATTTCGGAACCCATTAGGTCGCTTGGATGTATCCCAAAACATTTTACACAATGAACTGTTTTGGAAGTGCACTGACTGTCATGTGCAATAGTAACTATACACAGCAAGGAGATGAATGAACAGGTTAACTTGCTTTCGGTTATGTTGGTTGAGGCCAATCTTTGCCAAGACACTGGGAGAACTCACTGCCCATCCTCAAATAGTGCCATGGGATCTTTTACATCAACTAACAGGCAGTGTCTTAATCTTTTTTTTTTCTTTTTGGGCCTCCTTATCTCGAGAGACAATGGATACGCGCCTGGAGGTGGTCAGTGGTTTGTGAAGCAGCGCCTGGAGTGGCTATAAAGGCCAATTCTGGAGTGACAGGCTCTTCCACAGGTGCTGCAGAGAAATTTGTTTGTTGAGGCTGTTGCACAGTTGGCTCTCCCCTTGCGCCTCTGTCTTTTTTCCTGCCAACTACTAAGTCTCTTCGACTCGCCACAATTTAGCCCTGTCTTTATGGCTGCCCGCCAGCTCTGGCGAATGCTGGCAACTGACTCCCACGACTTGTGATCAATGTCACACGATTTCATGTCGCGTTTGCAGACGTCTTTATAACGGAGACATGGACGGCCGGTGGGTCTGATACCAGTGGCGAGCTCGCTGTACAATGTGTCTTTGGGGATCCTGCCATCTTCCATGCGGCTCACATGGCCAAGCCATCTCAAGCGCCGCTGACTCAGTAGTGTGTATAAGCTGGGGATGTTGGCCGCTTCAAGGACTTCTGTGTTGGAGATATAGTCCTGCCACCTGATGCCAAGTATTCTCCGAAGGCAGCGAAGATGGAATGAATTGAGACGTCGCTCTTGGCTGGCATACGTTGTCCAGGCCTCGCTGCCGTAGAGCAAGGTACTGAGGACACAGGCCTGATACACTCGGACTTTTGTGTTCCGTGTCAGTGCGCCATTTTCCCACACTCTCTTGGCCAGTCTGAACATAGCAGTGGAAGCCTTACCCATGCGCTTGTTGATTTCTGCATCTAGAGACAGGTTACTGGTGATAGTTGAGCCTAGGTAGGTGAACTCTTGAACCACTTCCAGAGCGTGGTCGCCAATATTGATGGATGGAGCATTTCTGACATCCTGCCCCATGATGTTCGTTTTCTTGAGGCTGATGGTTAGGCCAAATTCATTGCAGGCAGACGCAAACCTGTCGATGAGACTCTGCAGGCATTCTTCAGTGTGAGATGTTAAAGCAGCATCGTCAGCAAAGAGGAGTTCTCTGATGAGGACTTTCCGTACTTTGGACTTCGCTCTTAGACGGGCAAGGTTGAACAACCTGCCCCCTGATCTTGTGTGGAGGAAAATTCCTTCTTCAGAGGATTTGAACGCATGTGAAAGCAGCAGGGAGAAGAAAATCCCAAAAAGTGTGGGTGCGAGAACACAGCCCTGTTTCACACCACTCAGGATAGGAAAGGGCTCTGATGAGGAGCCACCATGTTGAATTGTGCCTTTCATATTGTCATGGAATGAGGTGATGATACTTAGTAGCTTTGGTGGACATCCGATCTTTTCTAGTAGTCTGAAGAGACCACGTCTGCTGACGAGGTCAAAGGCTTTGGTGAGATCAATGAAAGCAATGTAGAGGGGCATCTGTTGTTCACGGCATTTCTCCTGTATCTGACGAAGGGAGAACAGCATGTCAATAGTCGATCTCTCTGCACGAAAGCCACACTGTGCCTCAGGGTAGACGCGCTCGGCCAGCTTCTGGAGCCTGTTCAGAGCGACTCGAGCAAAGACTTTCCCCACTATGCTGAGCAGGGAGATTCCACGGTAGTTGTTGCAGTCACCGCGGTCACCTTTGTTTTTATAGAGGGTGATGATGTTGGCATCGCGCATGTCCTGGGGTACTGCTCCCTCGTCCCAGCACAGGCATAGCAGTTCATGTAGTGCTGAGAGTATAGCAGGCTTGGCACTCTTGATTATTTCAGGGGTAATGCTGTCCTTCCCAGGGGCTTTTCCGCTGGCTAGGGAATCAATGGCATCACTGAGTTCCGATTTGGTTGGCTGTATGTCCAGCTCATCCATGACTGGTAGAGGCTGGGCTGCATTGAGGGCAGTCTCAGTGACAGCATTCTCCCTGGAGTACAGTTCTAGGTAGTGCTCAACCCAGCGGTCCATCTGTTTGCGTTGGTCAGTGATTATGTCCCCCGATTTAGATTTGAGGGGGGTGATCTTCTTGATGGTTGGCCCAAGAGCTCTCTTCATGCCATCATACATTCCTCTGATGTTTCCGGTGTCTGAGGCCAGCTGAATATGGCTGCATAGGTGTTGCCAGTAATCGTTTGCGCAACGCCTAGCTGTTCTTTGTGCAGTACTTCTGGCTGCTTTAAGTGCTGCGGATGTTAAATCGCTGGGGGCTTTCTTGTAGTTCAAAAGTGCAATGCGCTTAGCGGCTATGACAGGTTCCAGCTCTTCATTATGAGATTGAAACCAGTCTGCATTTCTCTTCGCACTTTTGCCGTAGGTGGTCAAAGCTGACTCATAGATGGCGTCTCTGATGTGGGCCCACTTGGTCTCAGCATCCCCTGTGGGAGTGTTTTGAAGGGCTGTTACAAGTGAATTTAGAAATTTTTGTAACAGCTGTGGGTGAGAAATTCTGCTCGTGTTGATGCGCGGGTGGCCCTTCTGCTTGGAATGATGCAACTTCTTTGGTCTGAGTCTAACCTTGCTGCACACCAGGGAGTGGTCGGTGTCGCAGTCCGCACTGTGGAAGCTTAATAGTTCATGAATAACAGCATTCCCTTTGCACTGCATTGGACTGTCAGCCTGGATTACATGTTCACATTAGAGTAGAGTGTGAAGCTATAGCCTTCTTAGACAAGGGTGGCCTCAATGTATGCAACTACAGGTACCACAATATGTAACGTAGCACAGATTCTACATTATACCATAATGGTCTAAGGAAAGATGTAAATCTTTTTAAATTTCCTTTTTGTTGCACAACTGAAATATTTTTTTAAATGTACCGGGGATATTGTCCCTGCAGGATCTCTGGAACCTTCAACTTGTCAGAAAATGCTATAGGATTTATGGTTCTCTATTCAGTGCTCCAAAGGTTCCTGTCAATCGCAGAGACAGACACTCGTGTAATGGATCTCAAACTGGGGTCTGCTGATGCTGGTTATTGGTGATGCAGGGCCGGCCTTATGGGTCGGCAATCTGGGTGACCACCGCCCCACCCGCCCCCAGAGTACAATGATCAAGGGTCAGCGAGTGAGCGGTGACTGGAGGGGTGCTCTGCTCCCCTGTACCTCTCGTGCCGTACAGTGACAGACCCGTACGTCCCAGTGCCCTATCTTCGTGATGTACAGTTCAAAGTGCTTTCTCCAGACACAACTCATGTGAAAGGGCAGGACCTGTAACTACTCTAATATACCTCAGCCTTGGCCATTGACTACAGCTGCACCAGTTTCCACACCCCCACTCTTGCAGTATTCCTTGCCATTAACTGCCATCACACCAGCCTCAGCCTTCACCAGATCATTTCTCATCACTTACAACCTGATTTAAGAACCAAACCTATGCTTTCCCTTTGTCTGCTTTAGGAAGGAACATTCCCTTTGGGGTGCCCTTGTTCATCCTTGTAACACCTCTCTTCCTTGGTAACAGAAGTATCACCTTCCCATTCTGCTACACCTACACCCACACCACTGTCCAGAACCCCAAGCGCTGCTTCAACGTGAGGCAGCAATTTTCATGCCTTTCCTCCAATCCAGTACCCCTTACTCACTGCACAAGCTGTGATCGTGTCTACAACAGGAGACTAAGCACAGATCATGCTACTACTTGCCAAGCACTATATTAAAAAAAAATACAAGTTCAGAACAAGCCAAGGCATTTTTTTTCTTGCACAGGCCTGAAATTCCAAGTATCCCATTCTACTAGTGGAGCATAGGAAGCCACCCAAGTGAGCACTAGAATAACTGGAGGTAAAATACTGCGGATGTTGGAAATCTGAACTATAAACGTTCCCAGCTGGGTCAGACAGCACAGGAGAGGGAGAGAAACAAAGTTAACATCTTGAGTTCTGCTGATAGGTCATTGACCTGAAACGTAAAGGTCATCAACCCGAAATGTTAACAGTTTCTCATTCCACAGATGCTGCCTGACCAGCTGAGAATTCCCAACATTTTCTGTTTATTGTATTATAGGCAGGTCTGGAGATGACAAAAGAATGGATGAGGGTTTTAGCAGATGGGATGAAGAGGTGAGTGATATTACAGGAGGTGCAAAGAGGTGATCTTCACAATGGGGAGAATATTGAATTGGAATCTCCGTTCACCGTCAAATAGGCACTGAAACGGTGAATGGTCTGGTTCAACCCAAGACAGTAGCCTGATGGGGGATGGAAAAGGAACGTAGGAATTGCTAGGCAAAAAAAAAAGGGCAAAACACATCTATTTCACCTTCTACCATTCTGCTAGTTACATGATACAATATGGAGTTGCTGATGTCAAGGGTATGGAGTTCATGGCAGTGACTGATGTTTTGATCTTCAGCTAAACATTAGGAATACTGCAAACTGCATAACATACAAGCAGTCAGACAGCAGAGAGTCAGCGGAGGGGAGTCAAGAAAGGTGGAGGTGAGTTAGAGCAGGGTTATCAGCATGCATGTACAAACTAACACCACGTCTACGGATGATGTCACCAATAGCAGCAAGAGGAAGGGGCCAATGACAGATCCTTAAGAAACCCTCCAGATACCAGTGCAGGGGCAGGAGGAGAGGTCATTGCTGTCCCCGAGGCTACAAAAAGTGCTCTACAAGTGCAGGTTTTTCCAATTTCTACTGGGTATTTATCACAAGTTAAAAGCAAGCACAGGATAAAGATTTCAGACCCTTCCAACTCGTGCCAACATTGATAATCATCTGACGCATAGTGCACCAAGAGGATACATAGCTGGATGTGGCGATGATTGGGTAAAATGGACTGAACTGGCTCAGTTCAGTTAATCCACAGGGGAGGGGAGATTGGCAAGTACCAGTCCACTTCAGATTGGAATCACGTTCCTTTCAAGTGGTTCTGATGAAAGGTCACAGACTTGAAACATTAACTCTTTCTCTCTCTCCACAGATGCTGCCAGATGTGCAGAGTATTTCCAGCAGTTTCTATTTTTATTTCAGATTTCCAGCATCTGCAGCATGTTGCTTTTGTATTCATTTTTAAACAGGAACTGGCCCAGCATCAAGAATGTCAGGAACAAGCTCAGGCATCTTAGAATAAAGCTGCTCCTTTTGGTTAAGCATTCGTTAGCTGTCAGCAATCTCACCTCTGAGTCAGGAGGTTGTGGGCTCAAGACTCATTCAAGAAACTGGAGCACAAAATCCAGGGTGATGCTCCAGTGCAGGACTGAGGGGAGTGCTGCAATGTATCCTCAATTTATTTGTAATGCGCGGGCAATTTAAATGTTTTTGTGCCATCACACACATGTAGTAACTTAAAGGGGTTGACTTGTGAGCAGCTAAACAGCTTAGAGGGAACATTGGTCAGAGGTAGCGTTTTTCAGATGAGACGTTAAATCAAAGCCATCTCTGCCCTCTCAGGTAGATGTAAAAAGATCCCATGACACTTGTTGATTGCAGGGGAGTCATCCTAGTGTCCTGGCCAATATTTATTCTTCAACCAACAGCACTAAAGAGAGATTACCTACTCATGATCACATTGCTGTTTGTGGGACCTTGCCATTCACAAATTGGCTGCCACATTTCCTACAACAGTGACTACACTTCAGAAAGTGTGAGGGGGTGCAGGAGCAGAGGGACCTAGTGTATATGTACATAAGTCATTGAAGGTGGCAGGACAGGTTGAGAGCAGTTAATAAAGCATACAGTTTCCTGGGCTTTAAGTACAAGAGCAAGGAAGTTGTGTTGAATTTGTAAAAGACACTAGTTCAGCCTCAGCTGGAGTATTGTGTCCAGTTCAGGGTGCCGCACTTCAGGAAAGATGCAAGGGCATTGGAGAGAGTACAGAAAAGATTCAGGAGAATGGTTCCAGGGATGAAGAGCTTCAGTTATGAAGATAGATTGGAGAAGTTGGGACTGTTTTCCTTGGAGAAGAAAAGGCTGAGAGGGAATTTGATAGAGGTATTCAAAAGTCACGAGGGGTCTGGACAGAGTGGATAGAGAAAAACTGTTCCCACCCATGAAAGGATCAAGAACGAGAGGGCACAGATTTAAAGTATTTGGTAAGAGAAGCAAAAGCGACAAGAGGATAAACTTTTTCAAGCAGCGAGTGGTTAAGGTCTGGAATGTACTGCCTGACACTGTGGGGAGGCAGGTTCAACTGAAGCACTCAAAAGGGAATTAGATGGTTATATGAAAAGGAAGAGTGTGCAGGGTTATGGGGGAGAAGACAGGGGAACGGAACCGAGTGAATTGTTCTTTTGAAGAGCTAGTGCAGACATGATGGGCCAAATGGCCTCTTTCTGTGCTGTAACAAGTCTGTGATTCTGTGAAGTACTTCCTCGGCTGAAAAGGGCGATAGATTTTCATTTTTATGACACCTTTCTTAATCAGGAAGAGCTGAAAGGTCGACAAGAGAGTTTTACAGATCACAGCTTCTGGGTGGATGTTGGAAAAAAAAAGAAAAAAAAAGAGGAAGTAAACAAAGTGTCAAATGTGTAACCTGGGATTCAGCCACCAGAGCAAAAGGGACTGAAATCATTCTGGCAAGCCTCTTTTTTCATGAGGTGGGGGGTGGACTCAAAATTGCTCTGCACCCTTTTGATCCATGGCAATGCCAAGAGCTGGTCCCAGGCCAGTGCCACCATTCTGGTGAGGGCACAGTTTGCAGACTTTGCTCTTTAAGTATTCCAGGATCTGTCCTCAAATTAATCAGAATGGGGTGGAGGGCAGTGTTAAAAAAATTACACACAAAGCTCTTTCAAAACAATACTTGATTTTTTTTTGGTGGTGGTGGGGGGGTGGTGGGAGGGGGAAGATAATGGGAAATCCCAGAAAATTGTCAAAATTCTAAATGGAGTTAATGATTAACAGCTTTCAGAAATGAATAACTTTTTCGAAGCAATGTAGGGGACCTCCAGCATTTAAAAAAAAAACCCGTCCTTTTAATAAAACACTGTTGCTAGGAAATCCCCAAGTGGTTGGCCTGAGTGCATATTGAATGATTATGGAGGGGGTTTAGCACCATGAAATGCCTGTATGCTTTAGTTAGTCCCTCGTCGAACATGCCTGGCCGGAGAAGAGGGGCAGGTTGCTAAGATGCAAGTTTACAGCCCTTTTAAAAAGAAAGCCAAGCTCGCAGTCCAACATAAATCTCCCTTTAGGACACAGGGTCAGAAAATAAAAGCTAGATCTACGACGCGTTTAATCAGGAGATAATGAAAAGAGATCACTTACCCAGAACAACAGATTAAACAGAAACAGTAAATATTTAACAACAGGGTTGACGAAGGTGAAATCCTCTCCCTGCGTCCGAGTTCGAACCATGGTTAAGAAAGATTCCCCTGTATACAAGGTGCAAGCTGAATCAGGAAAGGTCCCACTGCAAAAATTAAACTGGATTAAAGCAGCATCTTCCTTTTGCACCGGGAGAGGCTGAGGACGAGATTCACCGGTACTTCTCAGCAGTGATTTTACTTTAATTCATAAAGGGAGGAGTAAATTACTTCGATTACAACGCTTCCGCCTTCCCCAGAAACTGACGACCCGGCGCTGCGAATCAACCGAACCTGCGATAAGGCGGCAGCAGCTCCGGCTGCCCTGCATCCCCGCCCCCACGGGGGCATCCGCCCTCCCCCCGCACGCTATTGGACCTGCAGCGCCAATCTCTCTTTCTCATTCGCTTCCAGTCGATGCCCATCACGCTACGCAACAATGGGCGCCAGCAGGTTAGGTTGTTCTTCACCTGTTCCCAGAACATAGTGACGTCATTCAAATGGTCACAGGTGTGGAGGAAACCAGCAGGATGGGGACTTGAGGAAAGTGAGGTGGAAGGGAATTCCAAGAAGGAGGACGTAAAAATAGGAAGGAGGGAATTTGCAAGGGAGAGAAAAATGGGGAGGGGGAAATTTGCAAGAGCAGAACTGTGGGGGATTTGCAGACAGGGTATGGGGGAGGTAATTGTGAAATGGGAATTGAGGAGGATGGAATTCAGAGTGAGAATTTGGGAGAGGGTACTGAGGGGCGGGGCAAAAGAGCCTGTCAGCATTCGGGTAATGGGATTCTCAATGCAGTGAGGTCTGCTCAACACTAACCTATGCCAACAATATCATGATGGCAGGGCTGCGACATACATGGGGGGCAACGTTAGAATAACCCATCCATTGGGAGACTGATGCAATCGGGTGTGTTGTTGGTTTTACACCTTGCCCAATTTTACTCTCCATTAATACTGCAGGGGTGTAAAACTGGCAGTAAATCTGATCCCAGGGGTTTCCTGCCCAGTGAGTTAGGTTACAGATTACCCCTGTGATGTCAGAAAGTTACACTGGTTGGGTTGCAGAAGGCGTGCTGCTGTCGTTGCATCCCTCCAACAGGAGTCGTCATGGTATGTGGCTTACACACTATGGTCAGAAGAATCTTCTTTGGCCTCCTTATCTCGAGAGACAATGGGTAAGCGCCTGGAGGTGGTCAGTGGTGTGTGAAGCAGCGCCTGGAGTGGCTATAAAGGCCAATTCTAGAGTGACAGGCTCTTCCACAGGTGCTGCAGAAAAATGTGTTTGTCGGGGCTGTTACACAGTTGGCTCTCCCCTTGCGCCTCTGTCTTTTTTCCTGCCAACTGCTAAGTCTCTTCGACTCACCACACTTTAGCCCCGCCTTTATGGCTGCCCGCCAGCTCTGGCGAATGCTGGCAACTGACTCCCACGACTTGTGATCAATGTCACAGGACTTCATGTCGTGTTTGCAGACATCTTTAAAGCGGAGCCATGGACGGCCAGTGGGTCTGATACCAGTGGCGAGCTTGCTGTACAATGTGTCTTTGGGGATCCTGCCAAGTTCCGAAGAAGGGTCACCGACCCGAAACGTGAACTCTGCTTCTCTTTTCACAGAAGTGGGAAGTGCTGTGTGGTGAACTGTAATCTTAGTTGGTCAAATTTGAGCAGATCCCCTGAGGGTTCATTTTTGAGGGTCCGTAAACCTTGGTTACTTCCCTCTGAACTTTGTGGGTGGGATGCATCAAAGGAAATTAAAGAAAGAAAAAAATTCAATTCAATTAAAAATTGGGCATTATTAGTTGTAATATGTAAGGAAATAGAACAAGAAGGAGCTGAGATCCTTCCCAATGCCCTGAATTATTTTTGTGTTGTAGCCCCACCCCATAAGTTAGTCACTGTATTTATACCTTGAGTTTGAGTAGTAAAGTGTCAAGTATAAATTTACAAGTAGTACTGATCATGGACATTCCCCTAACATGCCCTGAGGTTACGTATCATCCCCACTGGGAAAAATCACCAAAAAAACCCACAAAAATAATCCCCTGAAAATCAAGAATATCTGTGTGTCATCTTACAAAATATCATTTTAGCTCTCAGCTTTCAGAAGCTACATGCTATGAAGTTTGACAACACTAAAGGCAGTGACAGAGAGACATAAAAGAAAAGACAGAGTGAGATGAGAAGAGACAGACAGAGAAACAGAGAGAGAATGAATACAGAAACAAGAGACAGACAGAGAGTCAGAGAAAGAATAAGGCAGAGAGATAAAAAAGACACCGGGAGAATCATTTTTCATAAGGAGTCATGGGGTCTTTAACATCCACCTCAACCATTGGAACAGACAGATGGGGCCTTGGTTTAACATCTCATCCAAGAGACAGTACTTCTAACAATGCAGCACTTACCCAGCACTACACTGAAGTGCCAGTCTAGAATGTGTGTTAAAGTTCTGGAACGGGTCTTGAATCCACAACCACTGCCTCAGACATGAGCTTGTTGCAGATGATCCAGGAGCATGTTAAGTATTCATAGATGAAAGTGTCAATTGAAATGTCTACTTGGTTATTGTTCAATTTGTGGGACAGTTAACTGGACACTGACATTACTCTTGGCGTTTTCACTGACTCGGGCATTCTTATCCAACTCAATATAAACTGGAAATTTAGGAATGTGTGCTTACAATTTCTCAATTAATGGTTGAAACAACATTGGCAGCAGAAGACCAGATTTCCAATATGGGCTCCCAGTGGATGAGGATCCATCCTGGTAGTGGACACTGATATGGCAGGGGGGGGGGGGGGGGGGGGCAGGCAGGGCAGGGTGTAGGTGGTGGAGTGGGTTCTGCAAATTGACAAAAAGTAACTTTAATTTCAGGAATTCCTAGCTGGGACCATTTATTTTTGTCCTGGGTGCTTATACTTCAGGCATTTGACTGAATTAGGCATGGCACAGATCAAGCTCACAATCTGTTTTTGATAATTCACAACTTTCTCCCACAACCACCCCACGCAATGGTTGGATGTTTCAAATGCTCTCCTGGCTGACCTCCCACCATCTGTAAACTTCAGCTCATCCAAAACTCTGCTGCCCAAATCCTGACTTGCACCAAGCCTTGTTCACCCATTGCCCCTGTGCTCGCTGACCTACATTAACTCCCCGTTTGGCAACCCCTCAATTTTAAAATTCTCATCCTTGTTCAGATCCTTCCATGGCCTCATCCCTCCTTATCTCTGTAACCTTGTGCAGCCCTACAACCCTCTGAGATCTCTGTGCTCCTCAAGTTCTGGATTCTGGCACTCCAAATGTTCTTTTCTCCACCATTGCTGGCCATACCATCAGCTGCCTAAGTGCTAAGCTCTGGAATTCCCTCTCTAAACCTTGCCACCTCCCCTCCTTTAAGACAGTACTTAAAACCTACCTCATTGACCAAGCCTTTATGTCTCCTCCTTTGGCTCAGTCAATTGTTTTTGACGAATAACGCTCCTTGGAACATTTTGCTATGTAAAAGGCGTTATATAAATGTAAGTTGTTGTTGGATCCATCTCTCAATCTTATCCCTTCCAAAGGGAACAGATCAGCCAGCTCCTGGTACTTTGTTCATTTATGACATGAACACTCCCGATAGCTCATTCCCGCCTATGGATTAATTATTATCATGTTCCCCTAAGCATAAAATATAATGACATTGAAAAAGTGCATGAGTTCTATGTGCTACTGTAGTGTGACAAATAGCTAGCCTTTCCTTATCAGGAGTAATAATGTCCCTGTTCATTGAATCACCTGATTTGCAGCCCAGAAAGAGCCCATTGGGCCCAAGTGTTAGCTCAATGTCAACAAAGCAGCGATTTCTCTGTTAGGCATTTTCATAAAAAGTTTTCTTTTACAAATAGGTGATTAAATATAAGGTACTATGCAAAACCACATTGGGGGGAAAAAATAACTTAAACCTTCCAAGGAATCCTCAGCTCAGCCCAAAGTGTGAAGTTAGCTGTGACTAAATGGAACACTGTCTCCATGCTGTATTTCTGTTCTGTCTTTTCTTTATGGCATCTCCTTGCTTAAAACTAGGAGTAACCTACTTTGGGAGCTGCACATTATTCCACCAGTGTATCCACTCCCAGAGATCAACCATCTGGGGTGATACCAAGTGGCATTTACTTGTTAATATTTTGGTTAGTTGTAAAGCCATTTGGGTTCTATTGCCAGAAACACTCCCGGATTGATACTGGTCTGGAAGGGCTGGAAGGCTAGGAACAGACGAATCCCTTGAGGAATATAAAGACAGTAGGAAGGAACTTAAGCAAGGAGTCAGGAGGGCTAAAAGGGGTTATGAGAAGTCATTGGCAAACAGGATTAAGGAAAATTCCAAGGCTTTTTATATGTATATAAAGAGCAAGAGGGTAACCAAAGAAAGGGTTGGCCCACTCAAGGACAGAGAAGGGAATCTATGTGTGGAGCCAGAGGAAATGGGCGAGGTACTAAATGAGTACTTTGCATCAGTATTCACCAAGGAGAAGGACTTGGTGGATGATGAGCCTAGGGAAGGGAGTGTAGATAGTCTCAGTCATCTCATTATCAAAAAGGAGGAGGTGTTGGGTGTCTGCAAAACATTAAGGTAGATAAGTCCCCAGCGCCTGATGGGATCTACCCCAGAATACTGAGGGAGGCAAGGGAAGAAATTGCTGGGGCCTTGACAGAAATCTTTGCATCCTCATTGGCTACAGGTGAGGTCCCAGAGGACTGGAGAATAGCCAATGTTGTTCCTTTGTTTAAGAAGGGTAGCAAGGATAATCCAGGAAATTATAGGCCAGTGAGCCTTACGTCAGTGGTAGGGAAATTATTAGAGAGGATTCTTCGGGACAGGATTTACTCCCATTTGGAAACAAATGGACTTATTAGCGAGAGGCAGCATGGTTTTGTGAAGGGGTGGTCACGTCTCACTAATTTGATTGAGTTTTTTGAGGAAGTGACGAAGATGATTGATGAAGGAAGGGCAGTGGATGTTATCTATGTGGACTTCAGTAAAGCCTTTGACAAGGTCCCTCATGGCAGACTGATACAGAAGGTGAAGTCACATGGGATCAGAGGGGAGCTGGCAAGATGGATACAGAACTGGCTCGGTCATAGAAGTCAGAGGGTAGCAGTGGAAGGGTGCTTTTCTGAATGGAGGGATGTGACTAGTGGTGTTCCGCAGGGATCAGTGCTGGGACCTTTGCTGTTTGTAGTATATATAAATGATTTGGAGGAAAATGTAGCTGGTCTGATTAGTAAGTTTGCGGACGACACAAAGGTTGGTGGAGTTGCAGATAGTGATGAGGATTGTCAGAGGATACAGCAGGATATAGATCGGTTGAAGACTTGGGCGGAGAAATGGCAGATGGAGTTTAATCCGGACAAATGTGAGGTAATGCATTTTAGAAGGTCTAATGCAGGTGGGAAGTATACAGTTAATGGCAGAACCCTTAGGAGTATTGACAGGCAGAGAGATCTGGGCGTACAGGTCCATAGGTCATTGAAAGTGGCAACGCAGGTGGATAAGGTAGTCAAGAAGGCATACGGCATGCTTGCCTTCATCGGTCGGGGCATAGAGTATAAAAATTGGCAAGTCATGCTGCAGCTGTACAGAACTTTAGTTAGGCCACACTTAGAATATTGCGTGCAATTCTGGTCGCCACACTACCAGAAGGACGTGGAGGCTTTGGAGAGGGTACAGAAGAGGTTTACCAGGATGTTGCCTGGTCTGGAGGGCATTAGCTATGAGGAGAGGTTGGATAAACTCGGATTGTTTTCACTGGAACGACGGAGGTGGAGGGGCGACATGATAGAGGTTTACAAAGTTATAAGTGGCATGGACAGAGTGGATAGTCAGAAGCTTTTTCCCAGGGTAGAAGAGTCAGTTACTAGGGGACATAGGTTTAAGGTGAGAGGGGCAAAGTTTAGAGGGGATGTGCGAGGCAAGTTCTTTACACAGAGGGTGGTGTGTGCCTGGAACTTGCTGCCGGGGGAGGTGGTGGAAGCAGGTACGATAGCGATGTTTAAGAGGCATCTTGACAAATACATGAATAGGATGGGAATAGAGGGATACGGACCCCGGAAGTGCAGAAGGTTTTAGTTTAGGCAGGCATCAAGATCGGCGCAGGCTTGGAGGGCCGAATGGCCTGTTCCTGTGCTGTACTGTTCTTTGTTCTTTGTCTCGTGCAGTGAATGGTTTAGTAAAAGAAGTCTGCAGTTGGCAAATAGATCTGGATCTGGCATCTATTAGGTGGGCAATGCTGACACTCCAGGGTGTGAGTTCTGAAATGGCAGACACTCTCTGTGTCGATGTACAATTAACAGTAGCAGAGCAGGGGTGTGTGGTGTTGGGTTAGGGAGTCAGGATGAGGCGGTGCTGTACTTCTCTGGGGATGTGTTGGGAGTGTGTGTTGGTGAGGCCATCTGTGGGGGTATTAGGGGCATTGGGGGGATATTGGGAGGATATTGCGGGGCGGCAACACAACTTTGAAAGACCACCTCCATGTTGCTTCATTTCACCTCTCTCTGGTCTCCAGGATTAGCCAGTGGCTCCGTGCGGTTCCCGGCTTGGCATTCAGCTTGGTCCCCTTCCTGCCAAGTTGGCCAAATGTTGATTCCAGCCTCCCCACCCCCACATCCCCTGCCTTCCATTAGGTTACCTGGTGCCTCACTGATGATCAACAGCTTTATTTGGTTTTGAAAGTTACAGTTTTGATTTCCTTCATTCCTGCTTGGACTTCAAAGGACATTGGAGATACGTAGTAGGGAGAATGTCCCAGCTAACCGCACTTCTGAGGTCATCAAGAGAAAGGCAAAATCTCCATGGGGAATACCAAGCACATATAAAATTACTGTTGAAGAATACTATCTCAGCATAGTAGGAAAGGATCTCAACTGATTTTTTTTTTCTGTTTGACGAAGATTGCACTTGTTCTGTAAACTACTGTAATCTGCTTGTCCTCATCTCTAATTCCCTTAGTGGACTCAGCCCACTTTATCTCTGTGATCTTTTCCAACCCTACATCCTTCCAAACACATTGCTGCTCCGACACTGGCCTTTTGTGCACGTACCACCCTCTTTCACGTATCAGCAGCAAAGCTTCAGCAACATGGATCCTGCTCTCTGGAATTCCATCCCTAATCATCAACAACTCTCTCCTTTGCAGAACCTTTCCTGAGGAGATGAACTTGATTGGGTACATGATACAGGAATTGTCCGTAGTTAGTGGAAAAAGAAAGTTTGGGAGGCCAAAAAGCCTTATTTTGCTCCATGCTTTCCTAGGTTCTTACAATACTGCCCTCCGCAGGAAGAACACATGCATCGCAGAAATGTTAGTTTTGTTCACAAAACATCAAAAAAGCCTGACTAGTCTCAATACATATTCACTCACAACTGACGTTCACACAGAAAACATGAAACAGATAGGGTTAATTTACTCCACAGGTCTATTTCTCCCACAAATCATCTATATCCATTCTAGCCAATCCCTCAACCAACATCATGGGGAGACAGGACGAGAGTTATTCGCCACAGAATTCCCAGCCTTTGACCTGCTCTTGTAGCCACAGCATTTATGTGGCTGGTCCAGTTCAGTTTCTGGTCAATGGTGACCCTGAGGATGTTGATAGTGGTGGATTCAGCGATGATAATGCCATTAAACATCAAGGGGAGATAGTAAGATTCTCTCTTGTTGGAGATGGTCATTGCCTGGCACTTGTTTGGCACGAATGTTGCTTGCCACTTATCAGCCCATGCCTGGATGTTGTCCAGGTCTTGTTGCATCTAGACACAGGCTGCTTCAGTATCTGAGGAGTCGCGAAAGGTGCTGAACATTGTGCAATCATCAGCGAATATCCCCACTTCTGACCTTATGATGAAGGCGATGTCATTGATGAAGCAGCTGAAGATGGTTGGGCCTCGGACACTACCCTGAGGAACTCCTGCAGTGATGTCCTGGGACTGAGATGATTGACCTCCAACAACCACAACCATCTTCCTTTGTGCTAGGTATGACTCGAGCCATCGGAGAGTTTTCCCCCTGATTCCCATTGACTTCAGTTTTGCTAGGGCTCCTTGATGCCATACTCAGTCAAATGCTGCCTTGATGTCAAGGGCAGTCATTCTCAGCTCACCTTGGGAGTTTAGCTCTTTTATCCATATTTGGACCAAGGCTATAATGAGGTCTGGAGCTGAGTGGCCCTGGCGGAACCCAAACTGAGTGTCAGTGAACAGGTTATTGCTGAGCAAGTGCCACTTTATGGCACTGTCGATGACACCTTCCATCACTTTACTGATGATTGAGAGTAGACTGATGGGGCAGTAATTGGCTGGGTTGGATTTGTCCTGCTTTTTGTGCATATGACATACCTGGGCAATTTTTCACATTGCTGGGTAGATGCCAGTGTTGTAGCTGTACTGGAACAGTTTGGCTAGGGGCGTGGCTAGTTCTGGAGTGCAAGTCTTCAGTACTATTGCCGGAATATTGTCAGGGCCCATAGCCTTTGCAGTATCCAGTGCCTTTAGATATTTCTTGATATCACCTGGAGTGAATCAGATTGGGTGAAGACTGGCATCTGTGATGTTGGGGACCTCAGGAGGAGGCCGAGATGGATCATCCACTCGGCACTTCTGGCTGAAGATTGTTGCAAATGCTTCAGCCTTATCTTTTGCACTGATGTGCTGGGCACCCCAATCATTGAGGATGGGGATATTTGTGGAGCCTCCTCCTCCTGTCAGTTGTTTAATTATCCACCACCATTCACGGTTGGATGTGGCAGGTCTGCAGAGCTTAGATCTGATCCGTTGGTTGTGGGATCGCTTAGCCCTGTCTATTGCATGCTGCTTCTGCTGTTTGGCATGCAAGTGGTCCTGTGTTGCAGCTTCACCAGGGTTGCACTTCATTTTGAGGTATGCCTTGTGCTGCTCCTGGCATGCCCTCCTGTACGCTTCATTGAACCAGGGTTGGTCCCACCGGCTTGATAGTAATGGTAGAGTGGGGGTATGCCTGGCCATGAGGTTACAGATTGTGGTTGAGTACAGTTCTGCTTCTGCTGATGACCCACAGTGCCTCCTGGATGCCCAATTTTGAGTTGCTAGATTTGTTTGAAATCTATCCCATTTAGCATGGTGGTAGTGCCACACAACACGATGGTGGGTATCCTCAGTGTGAAGAAATTATACAAGGCACAAGTCAGGAATGTGATGGAATACTCTCTACTTGCCTGGGTGGGTGCAGCTCCAACAACACTCAGAAGTTTGATACCATCCAGGACAAAGCAGCTTGCTTGATTGGCACCCCATCCACTACCTTCAACATTCACTCCCTCCACCATTGATGTACAATGGCAGCGGTGTGTTCAATCTACAAGACGCACTGCAGCAACTCACCAAGGCTCCTTAGACAGCACCTTCCAAACCTGCGACCTCTACCACCTAGAAGGACAAGGACAGCAGATGCATGGGAACACCACCACCTGCCAGTTCCCCTCCAAGCCACACACCATCCTGACTTGGAACTATATCGCCGTTCCTTCACTGTTGCTGGGTCAAAATCTTGGAACTCCCTTCCTAACTGCGCTTTGGGTGTACCTACATCAAATAGACTGCAGCAGTTCAAGAAAGCGGCTTATCACCACCTTCTCAAGACCAATTAAGGATGAGCAATAAATGCTGGCCTAGCATGTGATGCCCATTCCCGTGAAAGAATATAAAAAATGGCAGACGGGGCCTCAGTTTAATGGCTCAGCCAAAGGACAGCATTTTTGACAGTGCAGCACCTCCCTCAGTACTGAGTGGGAGGATCAGCCTGGATTGTGAGATCAAAATCCCAGTATAGGGCAAAAACCCACAACCTACTGACCCAGTGACAAGCATGCTGCAGACTGAGCCAAGCTGACAGAATCTCAGTGTACGTACCTGTAAAAAACACGTGGCGTAAAATGAGGGAACGCTCTGTATAAATACTCTCTAATCCCCAAAGGTAATCAAGAAAAACTGCTGCATATTTATCCATTCTCACACTCTTCAATCCCACCTCTACAAATAACATTCCTCCTCCATCCCACCGCCCCACCACCCCTCTGCCTGGTACACTATCTAATGAGCAATGAATAGATGTTGCATTTACATAGCACCTCAGGATGTCTCACACTGTTCACAGACATCGAATTACTTGTGAAGTGCAGTCGATGAACATGTGAGTTATCATCACCACTTTCACAGAGATTCACCTAGCCAGAGTCAAAGCTTTTGTTGCTCAGTATGTCATAACTGTAAACCTATCATCTCAGTCACCTCTTAATTCATTCAATGTTAATTTTCTTATTACAGCTTAAAAATGTTAACTTAGAGGATATATTCTTGAAAGAGAAATTTGCAGGGATGTGGGGGAAGAGCAGGGTTATGGAATTAATTGGACAATTCTTTCAAAGAGCCAGTACAGATATGATGGGCTGAATTGCCTCCTCCTGTGCTGTATAAACTCTACAATTGTAGAGATGAGAAATGCCATTCAATCCATACAGCCTCCCTTTTTCCAACAGACCATGTAGTATTCACACTCTCATTCTTCATTGGGATATTTTCAAAACATGTTAATATATTATACATTTTAAATATAACAGATGCAAGTACTTTGTACTTATATTCACAGAAAGGTTTGCCAAAGATCATTTCTTAAAGTTGTTCCTTTAGTAGATGTTGGTGTACAGAGTTTCTCTTTAAAGGAGATGAGTTGCACAGCACTTAGACTCTTGGAAATGACTCCAGACATTATACTCCTGTTCTGTCCATAAAAGGGAATTATTTGGGATTATATAAATATAAGCCCCAAGTTCCCATTTTGTCTGTATATACAGTGGCTGCCAACCCAGAGAGATGTCCTAGAAAATATAGCCAAATACGAAGATTATCCTGCGTCAGCATCTGGTTCTTTGACAATAAATCAGGTCAGGGCTCGTTACAAAATGTATTTTTTAACCCCTTACCCAGTTTTGATTCTGCTCTTCTCTTCTGACTCTTCTTCCCCTCCCCTCTACTCTCCAGAAGACATTGACTCCGGTAGGAGTGCAATTATTACAAGCATCAGTCACCCTCCAATACCTCACCCATTCACTATGCGAGTCTACACACTGTGTGGCAGCGTAACATTGATCTGCAGAGAGCATCACAACCGAGTGAAACCCTGTCTTTACTTGATGTCTGCACGTCATCAAGAGAGAGAACTAGGGCCAACCTCCCCCTCTATAACCAGGACCAATGAGACCAGTGGTACAGTCCCCATCACCACCTCAGCTCAAATCAGTGAGAATTAAACAGAGGAACATAGGGAGGCCATTCATCCCTGCATGCCTGTTCTGCCATTCAATCATGGCTGATCTGTGCCTTAACTCCACTTACCCGCCATGGTTCCATACACCTTAATACTCTTGCCTAAAAAAAAAATCTGTCAATCTCAGTTTTGAAATTTTCGGTTGACACCCAGCCTCTACAGCTTTATGGGGGAGGAAGTTCCAGATTTCCACTACACTTAATGCTTCCTGACCACCTCTGAACCACCTAACTCTAACTCCTTGTTCTGGACTCCCCCACCAGTGGAAATAATTTCTTTGTATCTACCCTATCAACTCTTATAATCATCATAACACCTCAATTAGATCACTCCTTACATTTTATACTCAATGGACTGTAAGCCTAGTCTATGCAACCTGCCCTCATAATTTAATTATCTTAGCCCCTCTATCCTTCCTGCACTGTATGGTTCAACTATCCACTGGATAATCTCGTTGAGCCAACTGGGAACCCAAGTGATTATTTTTTATGCATGAATCTAGATGGTGAGCATTAGAAGGCTATTCTACTCTGGACGGTACCACAGTTAAGCTCCATTGTAATTCAAGTGTCACTTAACTAGAATTTCCATGACATTTCCACCATGATAATTTTTCTGATGGTGAGATTCCTTCTCTAAGATAAATTTTTCTCTCTCCTTTCTAGGGTCTCCCTTCTGTCACGCCGCAAGCCCACCCAAGAGGGGAAGGTGATTTACCTCTCCACCAATGCTGCCAATATTGTATGTGCACAAGCGGCCAGAGTCACTTTTCATCTGGTTCTACTTACCTTCCTGTCAGGTAAGAGCCCCAAACACAAGTTAGTGCCTTCTAATGCTTGCAAGATTGTCCTACAACTCTTTAACTATGTCCACTGGGGCCTGTGCTGACACAGCAGCTCAAACACATGCTTGTGCACACATTGTGAGAGCAGCTCAATGCCTGGGGATGACATGGCCTCATTCTCCTGACATTACCAAGTGGCGAACAATCTGTCAGACGGGAAATAGTGCTTTCAATTGGATTTTTAATCAATAGAGACCTCCTTGAAGACTCCCACATCCTGAAGTCTTCCTAAAATATATAATTCCACGTTAGCTCTCTTGGCATTTGATCTGTGCAAATTGAACCATGGTGTCTAGCCAAAAGCCACAGTGGAGATCACTGGATCTCACCCAATGTTATCAGTGTATTTATTTACTGAGGGCCTTCATGACCATGTCTTGCTCTACATGTAAAAAAGGTAATGTATTAATTGTGGGGGAATTTAATCTGCATATCGACTGGGACAATCAAATTGGCAACAGTAGTATAGAAGATGAGTTTGTAGAATGCTTTCATGACAATTGTTTGGAGCAATATGTTGTAGAACTGACTAGGGATAAAGTTATCTTAGATCTCGTATTGTGTAATAAAGCAGGGTTAATAAGCAATGTCATAGTAAAAGATCCACTGGGAAATAATGATCATAATACCATTGAATTTCATGTTAAGTTTGAAAGTAACACATTTTAAGCACAAACAAGAATCTTAAACTTAAAGCCAATTACGAAGATATGAGGGGAGAACTGGCTAAGGTTAATTGGGTAAATAGACTAGAAGTTATGGCGGTAAATGAACAGTGGGAAACATTTAAAGAAACAATTCAAAGGGTTCAACAAAAGTACATTCTGTTCAAAATCAAAAACTCGTCAAGCAAGACCCATCTGTGGCTCACTCAGGAGGTTAAGGTGAGTATTAGACTAAAAGAGGCTTACAATATTACAAAAAATAGTAGAAAATCTGAGGATTGGGAGTGTTTTAGAAACTAGCAAACTGCCACCAAAAGGTTGATAAAAGAGAAAAAATAGAACGAGAGTAAACTAGACAGCAATATAAAAACAGATTGTAAGAGCTTTCATTAGCACATAAAAAGGAAGCGAGTAGCTAAAGTAGATGTTGGTCCCTTAGAGGCAGAGACAGGAGAAATCATCATGGGGAATGAGTAAATGGCAGAGGCACTGAACAAATATTTTGTGTCTGTCTTCACAGTAGAAGACACAAGTTCCATACCAGAAATAGGCAGTAACCTAGGGGCCAAAAGGAGTGAGGAAATTAAGGATATTTTTATCAATGGAGAAAAAGTATTGGAGAAACTTGAGGGACTAAAATCTGACAAGTCCCCGGGACCAGATGGCCTACATCCTAGGGTTCTGAAAGCAATAGCTGCAGAGATAGTGGATGCACTGGCTATGATTTTCCAGAATTCCTTAGATTCAGGAATCATCCCATCAGATTGGAAGTTGGCAAATGTTACACCGCTTTTCAAGAAAGGAGGTAGAGAGAAAACAGGGAACTACAGGCCAGTTTACCTAACATCAGTCGTTGGGAAGATGCTGGAAACTATTATTAAAGAAGTCTGCACTTGAAAAAGCAGAGTATGATTAGAACAAGTCAGCATAGTTTTACTAAAAGGAGATCCTGTTTAACAAATTTATTAGAGTTTTTTGAGGATGTAACTAGGAGGGTAGATAAAGGGGAACCAGTGGATGTACCATACCTGGATTTTCAAAGGGCACTCGATAAGGTGCCACATAAAAGATTAATAGGCAAGATAAGGGCTCCTGGTGTTGGGGGTAATATATTAGCGTGGATAGAGGATTGGTTAACAGACAGGAAGCAGAGAGTGGGCATAAATGGGGCATTTTCAAGTTGGCAGGCAGTGAATAGTGGGGTGCCGCAAGGATCATTGCTGGGGCCTCAGCTATTTACAACCTATATTAATGACTTAGATGAAGAGACAGAGAGTAATGTATCTAAGTTTGCTGATGATACAAAGCTCGGTGGAAAGGTAAGCTGCGGGGAGGACATAGAGAGACTGCAGAGAGATATAGACAGGTTAAGTGAGTGGGCAACAAGATGGAAAATGGAGTATAATGTAGGGAATTGTGAAGTTGTTCACCTTGGTCGTGAAAATAGAAAAGCAGAATATTTTTTAAAAGGTGTGAAACTGGTAAATGTTGATATTCAAAGAGACTTGGGGTATTCGTACAAGGAATGCACAAAGTTAACATGCAGGTGCAGCAGGCTATTAGGAAGGCAAATGGCATGTTGGCCTTTATTGCAAGGGGATTGGAGTACAGGAATAAAGAAGTCTTACTAAGATTGTACAGGGCTTTGGTGAGACCATGCGTGGAATACTGTGTGCAGTTTTGGTCTCCACATTTAAGAAAGGATATACTTGCACTGGAGGCAGTGCAGCAAATATTTATTAAATTGGTCCCTGGGATGAGGGGGTTGTCCTATGATAAGAGGCTGAGTAAATTGGGCCGATATTCTCTGGGGGTTAGAAGAATGAGAGGCGATCTAATTGAGACATACAAGATTCTGAAAGGGCTTGACAGGGTAGAAATTGTTTCCACTGGTCAGGGAATCTAGAACACGGGAACACAGTCTCAGGATAAGGGGCCAATCATTCAGGATTGAGATGAGGAGAAATTACTGCACTCAAAGGGTTGTGAATCTTTGGAATTCTCTACCCCTGAGGGTTGTGGATGCTAGATTATTGAATATATTTAAGGCTGGGCTAGATAGAGTTTTGGTCTTGCAGGGTATCAAGGGAAATAGGGAGCAGGCAGGAAAGTGGGATTGAAGCCCAAGATCAGCCATGATCGTATTGAATGGCGGAGCAGGCATGATGGGCCATATGGTCTACTTCTGCTCCTATTTCTTGTTTTCTTGTGTACTGGGCTCCCATTGTTTTCTTAAACTAATTTCTTGCTCTATTGCCATTGCTGTGTCACATCCCCCGGCCATGTCACATAGCTTCCACATTGTCTAGAGCACAAAAAAGAATGGAATGGATATCTGGGCCCATCAAAGCCATTTCTTACACCAAATATGTACAAATTGCTCTATCAGTCTTCATTGCTCATCGCCTATCTTCCCAGTGCCACAGTAGAAATAGTCCAACATAGTACCTTCAGCAGATTTCATCTGTAAGTCTTCAGAATAGCTCATAATACACTGCAGTGAGGTTGCTTGCAAAGTAAAGTTCTCTCTACCTCAACAATTCCCCAACCTCTGAACTGAAACAATTGCAGCAGGTGTATGAAGCTTCCATTTCACATCCTTTCCAGCTTCTCTCAGTGAGATTCCCAGTTTGCGGATAGATTTAAATCTGGGGCATTAAAAAAAATTATTTCATGGGATGTGGGCATCGCTGGCAAGGCCAGCATTTGTTGTCCATCCCTAATTGCCCTTGAACTGATTGGCTTGCTAGGCCATTTCAGAGGGCAGTTAAGAGTCAACCACATTGCTGTGGGTCTGGAGTCACATGTAGACCAGACCAGGTAAGGACGGCAGATTTCCTTTCTTAAAGGACACGAGCGAACCAAATGGGCTTTTATGACAATTGATGATAGTTTCACTCATGAGACTAGCTTTCAATTGCAGATTTTTAGAATTAATTAATTGAATTTGAATTCCACCAGCTGCTGTGGTGGGATTTGCACCCTTGTCCCCAGGGCATTAGCCTGGGCCTCTGGATTACTAGTCCTGTGACATTACCACAATGCCACTGTCTCTCCATAGCCCATCCCATTTGGATCTTGGTTCAGACTTACCAAATTCATATCATGTAGAACTCCACAGCCAGCAAGGTCTGGAGGCCTTTGTCCCATCACTTGAGCCCGAGTTCACATACAGGCCGCAGATGTGAAAAGTTAGTGTTAAAAACCATTGGATAGAAATAAAATATATTGTAAAAAATAATTTGAATTTTTCTTTTAAGAATAGAAAGAATATACAGCTGGTTTATAACAAGACAAAGATACAGAGAGTGGTAGAGAGAAATGCATGCATGCTTCCTGATGTTAGCTCTATGAGTACAAATGATAAAAATAAAGGCACCTCCTGATTAGACATGAGTCCATCTGATTGAGCAGTCGAGGATTACAGCAGTCCTGAAAGAGGAACTAAACAAAGTTTCGTTACCAACTCTGTATGGCTCAAAAGTCATTGCCAGTGAGGCTGTCAATATGTAAATAATTTCAGATAGGATGTGGCGTAGACATTTGGCCATGTATATATGTGTGCTTGTTTGTCCGTGTTAGCAGATTCACCCAAGTTGTGTCTTACCAAACCCCTGATGGCTCAGTAGGTAACTACACTGTATAGTGTGGTACAGGTTAGGCAGGATACCAGTCTCAGTCCTGATTTGTAGCAGGTATGATAGTTCATTATGTTACTGGACTAGTAATGTGAGTTTATATCCCACCATGGCAGTTTGAACATTTGAATTCAGTTTTTAATAGATTGGAAATAGTAAAAGTGACCATGAAACTGTTGGATTGTCATAAAAACACAACAGGTTCGCTGCCGTCCTTACCCAGTCTGGCCTAAATATGACTCCAGTTTGACACCAAAATGGTTGACTCTTAACTGTCCTCTGAAGTGAGCCAGCAAAGCCATTTAATTGCATCAAATTCTACAAAACATAAAATTAGACTGCAGTTGTCTAGAGGTCCAACCATCATCTCAGGGCAAGCAGGGATGGGGAATAAATGCTCGCCTTGCCAGTGATGCCCACATCCCAAGAATGAGTTAAAAACATTCTGTGCTGAGGTAATTTATTTCAGCTCAGGTAGTGGTAGATGCAGATTAGGGTGGAGAAAATCCACCAGGGTTCTTGCTCCTGATCGTTATCCAATGAACCCTGCTAAAAGTGCTTGTGCGTAGATACCAGGTGCCAACACTCATTCACTAGAGCACTTGACAGAGAATGGCCACTTGGGTGAGGTACAGGAGGGGGACTGACAATTATGGACTTGTGCTACAGCATAACTCAACACTTTTACAGCAGAGATGAAACCTAGGAGATTAAAGATCCATTTAACGCGAATTTACGTTCAGAAAACTCTCTGATATACGGGCTGACAGTTCATTGCTGCTTAATTTGCCAGCTGTCTCTGAATAATTGCATTCTTTTCCTTTTAGCTATACTCCCATGCTTGATATAAATCATCCTGGAATAGACTTTGGCTGCAGAAGGAGATGAAAAGTGCCAGAGTTTATTATTTATCTATTGTCAGTGTGCAAGAGTGAGACTTTAGATTATACCTGTGTTAAATTCTGCAGCATGGTGACGGTATGTGCAGGACCCAATGCCACAAGGCAGGGGCTTGTTACTCGTTGTTAACCGAAGTCACACCAACACCTGGTTAAAATTCAACCTTCAAGCAGTAATGTATTGGTATTAAAACAAGAAATGCTGGAACCACTTAGCAGGACTGGCAGCATCTGTGGAAAGAGAAGCAGAGTTAACGTTTCGGGTCAGTGACCCTTCTTCGGAACTAGCAAATATTAGAAATGTCAAAGGTTATAAGCAAGTGAGGCGCGGGTGGGGCAAGAGATAACAAAGGAGAAGGTGTAGATTGGACAAGGCCCCATAGCTGACCAAAAGGGCATGGAGCAAAGGCAAACAATATGTTAATGGTGTGTTGAAAGACAAAGCATTAGTACAGATAAGGTGTTAACGGACTGAAGATTGAACAGCAGCAAGTACAAACATGAAAAAAACAGTGGGTAAGCAAACTGAACAAACTGAGATGAAATGAAATAAACAAAAAAGAATGTAAAAAAGAAAAAATAACTAAAAATAAAAGTAAAATGGGGGGGCCTGTCATGCTCTGAAATTATTGAACTCAATGTTCAGTCCGGCAGGCTGTAGTGTGCCTAATCGGTAAATGAGATGCTGTTCCTCGAGCTTGCGTGATGTTCACTAGAACACTGCAGCAAGCCCAGGATAGGGATGTGAACATGAGAGCAGGGGGGAGTGTTGAAATGGCAAGCAACCGGAAGTTCAGGGTCCTGCTTGCGGACTGAGCGGAGGTGTTCCGCAAAGCGGTCACCCAGTCTGCGTTTGGTCTCCCCAGTGTAGAGGAGACCACATTGTGAGTAGCGAATACAGTTTACTACATTGAAAGAAGTACAAGTAAATCGCTGCTTCACCTGAAAGGAGTGTTTGGGGCCTGGGATAGTGAGGAGAGAGGAGGTAAATGGGCAGGTATTACACCTCCTGCGATTGCAGGGGAAGGTGCTATGGGACGGGGACGAGGTGGTGGGGGTAATGGAGGAGTGGACCAGGGTGTCGCGGAGGGAACGATCCCTTCGGAATGCTGACAGGGGAAGGGAGGGGAAGATGCGTTTGGTAGTGGCATCACGCTGGAGGTGGCGGAAATGGTGGAGGATGATCCTTTGGATATGGAGGCTGATGGGGTGGAAAGTGAGGACAAGGGGTACCCTATCACGGTTCTGGGAGGGAGGGGAAGGGGTGAGGCGCGAGGCGCGGGAAATGGGCCGGACACGGTTGAGGGCCCTGTCAACAACAGTGGGGGGGAATCCTCGGTTGAGGAAAAAGGAGGTCATATCAGAAGCACAGTCATGGAAGGTCGCATCATCAGAGCAGATGCGTCGGAGACGGAGAAACTGGGAGAATGGAATGGAGTCCTACAGGAGGTAGGGTGTGAAGAAGTGTAGTCCAGGTAATTGTGGGAGTTGGTGGGCTTATAATGGATATTAGTAGACAACCTATCCCCAGAGATGGAGACAGAGAAGTCGAGGAAGGGAAGGGAAGTGTCAGAGATGGACCATGTAAAGGTGAGAGAAGGGTGGAAAGTGGAAGCAAAATTGATAAAGTTTTCCATTCGGGGCGGGAGCAGGAAACGGCACCGATACAGTCATCAATTCAGTGTTCCAGTGAACATCAACGCAAGCACGAGGAACAGCATCTCATTTACCGATTAGGCACACTACAGCCTGCCGGACTGAACATTGAGTTCAATAATTTCAGAGCATGACAGGCCCCCCCATTTTACTTTTATTTTTAGTTTTTTTTTCTTTTTTACATTCTTTTTTGTTTATTTCATTTCATCTCAGTTTGTTCAGTTTGCTTACCCACTGTTTTTTTCATGTTTGTACTTGCTGCTGTTCAATCTTCAGTCCGTTAACACCTCATCTGTACTAATGCTTTGTCTTTCAACACACCATTAACATATTGTTTGCCTTTGCTCCATGCCCTTTTGGTCAGCTATGGGGCCTTGTCCAATCTACACCTTCTCCTTTGTTATCTCTTGCCCCACTTGCTTATAACCTTTGACATTTCTAATATTTGCTAGTTCCGAAGAAGGGTCACTGGCCCAAAATGTTAACTCTGCTTCTCTTTCCACAGATGCTGCCAGACCTGCTGAATGGTTCCAGCATTTCTTGTTTTTATTTCAGATTTTCAGCATCTGCAGTATTTTGCTTTTATTATAGTAATGTATTGGTATTGTGACTGAGGTCTCCCTTTGAATTTACCAGAACCCTTCAAGACTTTTTCTAGCCTTTTCCTTGCATTCCTGAATAGGGTACAAGAGGATGCAACAATCAATGATCTCCAAGCAAAGTAAAACCTCACCAAGGTGAGGGGACACAGTGAGAAGATACATTTGCCTGATTGAGACATTGCCAGAGTGAAGTTGGAATTTGGTGCACATGGTAAGTTTTTGTCAAGCTTAATTTTAGATTAAGAGTCAGGCTTTAAAATCTCCTGGTTAGGTAAATAGTCTTGTTAAACAAGCAGCCAGCAGTGCCAGTTATCTGCCAATCAGTTGAAAGTAGTTAGGTTCAATAGGTGCTAATTATTGTAGCAGAAGCTGAGCTTGTGAGTCATCAGAATCTCTATATAAAGCAGACCAATGCTTAGCGGAACACGGTGAGAAGAGACATTTGCTTGAATGAAGCTGGAATTTGGTGCAGAGGGGGAAAGAGGGGCTCCTCTTTTTAGCCTCCAGCAGCTTTTGAGTCTTCTTCCTTTGACTCCAAGGTAGGTGGTTGGTGAGTATTTTATTATTTAGATTTCAAAACTCAGGTAATTTTAGAAATTGTAAGGTTTTTATTTGGTAATATTAGTTAAGCTTAGTAGATTGGGAAACTGTGTTAATTAAGAAAGTGATTAGTTAATTAAAGTCAATTAACTCATAGCATAAATAACAATGGCAGGACAGTTATTTTGCAGCTGTGGTATGTGGGAGCTTTTGGACACCAAGGCGATCCAGGACAAACACGTCTGCAGAAAGTGTAAGCAGCCAGAGGAATTCCGGATCAGGATTATTGATCTGGAAGCCAAACTGCAAACACCATGCAACATAAGGGAGGGGGAGAAATACCTGGACATTTTGTTCCAGAAGATGGTCACACCTCTTAGAACAGGGTCATCTGTTTTGGTCAGCAGTGAGGGACAGGAGGATGTGACCGTGAGTGAAGCAGGTAAAGGGACTGAGCAGACAGTAGTGGAGGAGCCTCAGGCTTTGCAATTGTCAAACAAGTTTGAGGTCTGTAAAGTGGATGAGCAGACTGGCCATGGCCCTGTGGTACAGGAAGCCATTCAAATTGGGGGGAGCAAAAAAGAATGTATTGATAGTTTGGGGTAGTATAGTGAGGGGTATTGACACTGCTCTATGCAACCAAGAGCGCGAGTCCAGAAGGCTGTGTTGACTACCCAGTGCCAGGGTTTGGGACCTCCGCTCAGGGCTGGACAGGAACTTGGAGTGGGAGTGGGAGTGGGAGGGGGAGGATGTAGTTGTTGTGGTCCATGTAGGTACCAATGACATAGGTAGGACTAGGAAAGAGGTTCTGCTTAGACAGTATGAGGAGCTAGGCACCAAATTGAAGAACAGAACCTCCAGGGTAATGATCTCTGGAAAGACTTCACTAGTGGGAGTGGTCTACAGCCCCCCTAACAGTAACCATAATGTAGGGTGAAGTATACAAGAAGAAATATTGGGTGCTTGTGATAAAGAGACAGCAGTAATCATTGGTGATTTTAATCTACAGATAAACTAGAAAAATCAGATAGGCAATATCCTGGATGAAGAGTTCATAGAATGCTTCTGAGATAGTGTTTTTTTTTAACCTTCTGGAACCAACCGGAGAGCAGGTTATATTAGATTTCGTATTGTGTAATGTGACAGGATTAATTAATGACCTCAGAGTAAAGGCACCTCTTGGTTTCAGTGACCACAATATGACTGAATTTTACATCCAGTTTGAAAGAGAGAAGTGTGAGTCTAAGACTAGTATTTTAAACTTAAATAAGGGCAACTATGTGGGCATGAAAGCTGAGCTTGCTGAAGTGAACTGGGTTACTAAACTAGGAGATCAATGACTCGGATGAGGGGAGGGATGACATGGTAGCTAAATTTGCTGCTGACACAAAGGTAGGTAGGAAAGTATGTTGTGAAGAGGACATAAGGAGGTTGCAGACCGATTTATAAATAGGTTGAGTGAGTGGGCAAAAATCTGGCAGATGGAGTACAATGCAGGAAAATGTGAAGTTTTCACTTTGGCAGGCAAAATTTTAAAAAAAGCAGAGTATTACTTAAACGACGAACGACTGCAGAATTCCGAGGTGTAGAGGGATCTAGGTGTTCCAGTCCATGAGTCACAAAAAAGTTAGTATACAGGTACAGCAAGTAATAAAAAAAGGCTAATGGAATGCTATGCTTTATTATGAGAGGAATTGAAAATAAAAGTAAGGATGTTACGCTTCAGCTATACAGGGCATTAGTGAGACCAAATCTCGAATACTGTGGGCAGTTTTGGTCTCCTTTTATTGAAGGAAGGATGTGAATGCGTTGGAGGCAGTTCAGAGGAGGTTTACTAGATTGATACCTGGAATGAGCGGGTTGTATACAGGATCATGAACGGTCTTGTCAAGGTGGATGTGGAAAGGATGTTTCCTCTTGTGGGGGAGTCCAGAACTAGGGGGCACTGTTTTAAAATGAGGGGTTGCCCTTTTCGGACAGCGATGGAGATTTCTTGTCCCCTGAGGCTTGTGCGACTTTGCAACTTTCTGCCTCAGAAGGTGGTCGAGGTGGGGTCATTGACTAATTTTAAGGCAGGGGTAGATAGTTAGGCAAAGGAATCAAAGGTTATCGGGGGTAGATGAGAGCGTGGCATTCGAGACACACAGATCAACCATGATCTTATTGAATGCTGGAGCAGGCTAGATGGGCCGAATGGCCTACTTCTGCTCCTATTTCGTATGCTCGTTCATATGTATGCAAGGTCAGCCTGCAGCATAACGTGAGACACAGGTGATGAGAATCATTCTGCCCATTGATGACCATTTATCCATTAAGATCCAAAGGTGCTCAGAGTTCAGTAATACTGTGTTCAGTTCCGGGCATTTCAACTCAGGAAGTATATGTTGGCTTGGAGGGGATGCAGTGCAGATTCACCAGAATGGTACCAAGGCTAAACGGGTTAAATTATGAGGACAGGTTGCATAGACTAGGTTTGTATTCCCTCGAGTACAGAAGATTAAGGGGTGATCTAATTGAGAAGTTTATGATTATTAAATGAGTTGTTAGGGTAGATATAAAGAAACAGAAGGAACCATTATCTTAAAATTAGAGCAAGGTTATTGTGGGGTGAGATATCAGGAAACACAATGTGTAGTGGAAATTGGAACAGCACTCCGCCACCCCTCCTTCAGAAATTTCAAAACGGAGACAGATTTTTGTTGCGCAAGGGCATTAAGAGTTAAGAAACCAGGTGGGTCGATGGCATTAGGATATAAATCAGGCATGACCTAATGAATGGCGCAACAGGGTTTAGGAATGGAATGGCCTACTCCAGTTTCTATGTTCCAGTATTTAATTTTTCTTGAGCCATTCCAGGGGTTTTCGCCTCCACTCAACCGCCCCCCCACAACCGCCCCCCGGAAATCCGTTCCATGTGTACATCACTCTTTGAATGAAGAGTTTTCTGATGTCAGTCCCAATTTGATTTTTGTTTGAACTTTTGCCCCCTTGTCCTGTCAGTGCTTTAATGTTTTCCAGATCTACTTTGTCTGTCTCATTTACTACTGAATTCCTCTTTGTTTTATTTATACTATTGTGATCAGTGCTCCTGTAAATTTCCCCTCATTCCTCCAATTGCACCCTTGCCCACCCACCACCTTTCTCTTTTCCCTGTGTTGAAACGGAGGCTCATCACTTAGCTTTTTCATTCATTCTCAGGACCTCAAAACTGCAGAGCTATTTCCCTTCCCCACTCTTCTCCTCTTTTTACAATCTCAAGACTTGAAATATCCAAGTATCCCAATTCTCTCACACCAGGTTCAATATAAACAGCTGAACTTTTATTCCAAGTATTTAAAGGTTTAATTGATTTTTACAACATGCTATATGATTAGCAGGTCAATGAATAAAAGATTGAAGAACAGAACAAATAAAACCCCAATAAACTCAATTGGAATGTTTCTCAAGTCATTTAATTTACTTAAAACTAAATTAGTGATAGGAAATAAAGAATTTTGCATTTAGAAAACACCTTTTATGAACTTGGGATGTTCATAAGTGTTTCCCAGCCAACTAATTACTTCTGAGGTGTAGTCACCACAGGGAAATAGTTGCATACAACAAGATCCCATAAACAGTAGATGGGACAAAAGACCAGTTAACCTGTTTTGCTGGTGTTGGTTGAAGAATGAATGTTGACGCGGAAACCCTGCTCCTCTTCAGATATTACCATGAGATTTTACTTTTACCTCAATAGATTTGCAGGCCTCGGGTTTAACATCTCGCCTGTAAGGTGGCACCGTCACCAATATAGCACACCTGCAGTAGTGCTCTGAAGTGTCAGCCTAGATTATATGGTCAAGTCCTAAGCACTCTTTAAAAACTTACAACATTCATATTGTTAACAAGGGAGGTAACAGTGATTAAAGGAGTTTTAAAAAGAGCTCTATGGTCAAGGTCAGATAGATTGGGTTGGTGTACATTGTGGATGTGAAGAATGAGAGCAAATGAGCAACACAGAAACTTTGGTAAAACAGAAGTTTCCAAAACACAGGATATTTTCTACCACAGCATCACAGTATGAGCTCCAGCACAAATTGTACATGTACAACAAGACTCCGGTACTAGTACATAGAGGAACAAGGTTAGGTACAATAGTTAAAGGAGTGCAAAGGAGACATGACATACCTTTCAAAGTTATGAAATGTACCAAAGAGGTGGAAGTAAATAAACAGTTAAACTTGGACAATGAGTGTAGAACTAGAGCATTCAAGTAGACCAGACTGGGCAATGTGGACAGAGTAAAGTAGATTAGACTGGCCAGTTTGAAAATGGTACAGCATTTCTGGGCAACAAGCAAGCTTCAAAATTGCTTTTTAAAAAAAAACAGTTGGTTGATTTGGGACCAACTAACATTTAATTGGAGCTGGGTCAATGTCTGTTGAGAAAGCTGATTGGGGTCGAGAGGTATTAATGGCACTGATTGTTTTAAGTTGCTGAGGAAGGTCAATGAAGGAAATTGATGCTTTCTGTTGTGAGCAAGTTGACAGGTGATGTGGGACAGAAGTCCTTGATAACCCAACCAGACATGGACTCTAGGTGGAATAAGCTTGATGGGCCGAATGGCATTTTCTAATTCTGTTGTGTGATCTGAGGAGTGAGGTGGTGATGTGGACAATCCAATGGGTCCATCACAAGCAAGCAAAGATCAACAGATTTAGGCCTGTTTGAAACAAGTGTTTGATTGACTGAACCAAAATTTAAGAGTACAAAGAGGACCAGTGAAGCTCAGCCAGGCAAAATGTCTACCGCAGTGAAAATTCAAAAGCCAGAGACCCAAATTAAAAATTAGGGAGCCAGATTCATAGAAAGAATCTGTATTTATAGAGAAGAAAAAACAGGCAATACCTGTTCACCCAAAGAATTAATGAGTTACGAAACAAAGGAGCCAATAGAAATGAGTTCAGTAGGAAACTGGATGCATTTTTGGAAAGAGATGGGATCACAGAATGTGGTGAGAAGGTGGCTAACCAAGGTTGAAGTTAATCAAAAAGGGAATGGATATTTGATCCCAATACATTTTTCATATTCCTGAAAATGTTGGCATTTTAAATTGACAATCTTCAAGTAAGTGATTTTGTTAATGTTTTCATTTGTTTGCAAATGGACAATGGAATGATGTCACTCAATGGTGTCATGCTTCCACCATCAAACAGTACACTGCTCTTCTAGTCTCCCAAAGCAAGAGACTCATCACCTATATAAAGATAGTGCCCTAGTAACTGATGATCTTTGTACCTAAAACAGGTGGCCCAGCCAGCTGACTGGTGCATCCGTCAGGTAACCAAGCTGTTTATCTTTGAGACCATCAATACAGGACCTATCCCGTAACCCTCAATGTATAATGGGCATACTCAAGAAGGAAAATGAGTCTTAAATCCATCCTTTGGCATACCTAGTGATCTTGAGTTTGACTTGATTAGGAGTTTTACAATAACCAAGTATGTTATATAACAATTTGCTTGATAAATGCTCAGTAGCATTATATTATCAGTGCAATTAGAGAAGAAAATGTGAGGGTTCTTTGGGGTTTGCTTTTGCATCAAGTGACTTGCTGTTCAGGAGTGATCCCCTGTCCAGTTATTCTGAGTATTGTGGGCTAACCAGCCAAACCAGAGAGAGGAGTTACCAGCTTCGAAAGTTTTGATTCCAGTTGGAAGACACACCAAGCAGAGAGAGGCAGATCCATGCCTCCACTAAATGAAGAGAGGCTTTTCACTTTGTCATTTCTTCAGTTTCTCACTCACTTGGTCGATTGCTTCCTTGATCCTGTTCAAACACAAAATGATTACAATGCAGCTCATGACAACAGAAAGTAAAGAAAACAATTTTCAGAAAGAAGCGACATTCTGCAGAAAATGCTGGAAGTACACAGCAGGTCTGGCAGCATCTGTGGAGACAGAAACAGTTAATGTTTCAGGTCTGTGACTTTTCAAAGGTCACAGACCTGAAATATTAACACTCTTTTTCTCTCTCCACAGATGCTGCCTGACCTGCTGAGTAAATCCAGCATTTTCTGTTTTTATTTCAGATTTCCAGCATCTGCAGTATTTTGCTTTTGACTCATTCTGTAAGCTGGTGAACATTCGAGTGCAAGTAGGGACAAACTTCTTTCACAATTTGAAGGCCCATCCAGTGCAGAGAAATACAAGATTCAGATTAAGGATCCACTGAGCATGCAACTTTCAGAAAGCTTTATTAGAGACTCAACCTGACAAAGTGGAGACTTTTTTTTAAGCAGGTACATTACCTGCTTCTCTATTTTTAGTTTCTCATGTAAGCCATATACACTATATTCTATTGACATCTGGTGACATCACCAATACAATCCACTGACAGGGTCTCCAATTTAGACAGCCCAAAACTGATAAAAGATGCATTGACTACTGAGACAATTGGTCATACCCAATCGCACTGCCCAGGTTTCCCTACTTCAATTTACCTTGAATGTGACGAGGCTGATTTCTTGCGCAAGGCTAAGTTTGGCGTTGGTTCAGACGGGAAGTTGTGTTCTCAGCTTCCAGATGAGTAATCCAGGTTTGTAATAACTGAGGTTATTCGAGTTTCTCATTTTCATTTGACAGGGGTATTATTGCTCTTGCCCTGGGTAACCTGTCTCTAACCTTGTATTTATACAGTGAAGTTTACCGCCATTTATCTAAACAGCCTTAGAACCGTTTAATTACATAAAATTTATATACAGAATATACAGCACAGAAACGGGCCATTTGACCCAGTTATTTATTTATTTTTAGTCTGTGCTGGTGTTGATACTCCACATCACTGGCCTTCCATTCCTCCAGGAAATGAGAAACTGCCTCATCTGAGCTTTTAAGCACATTCTTTGATTCCCTTATCTCGCATGCAATCTATGTAGTTCATTTCTGAAAGCATCTAAGCTATTTGCCACAACCACTGCAAAGGTAACAAGTTCCACATTCTAACCACTCTGAATAAAGAAATTTGTCCTAATTTCCCTACTGGATTTATTAGTAACTATCCTGTATTTATGGTCCTTATTCCACATTTATGCTGCCCAACCCAGACACAATTTTAAAGACCTCTATCAGGTCTCCTCTAAATGTTCACTTTCCTAAAGAAAAAAGCCCCAACCTGTTCAATGTTTTTCTGATGGCCGTAATCTCTCAGTTCTGGCATCAACCTTGTAAATCTTTTTTTTGCGCATTCTCCAGTGCTTCTGTGTCCTTTTTTAGTGGAGACCAGAACTGTATGCAATACCCTAAGTGCGGTCTGACCAGGATCTTCTAAGTTTAATATATCACTACTTTTGTATTCTATACTCCTAAAAATAAATTTGTGCTGTTAGTATTGTTAATTGCTTTGCCACCCTGCGACAGTGTTTTTAATCATTTGTTCACCTTTTATCCCTAGGTCCCATTTCTCTTCTGCCCCACTCAGTTTCTTATTTTCTAAGTGTTTCTGGTTTTCCTACCAAGGTGCATCACATTTATTTATGTTAGTGTTCATTTGCCACTTAAGTGCCCAGTCTGCACGTTCCTAATGTATTCTTGTATTATGTTGCATTCTTCCTTCATACTTATCAAACCTTTCACTAAACATTAGCTTAAAATTAAGGAAACATACTCCCTACCTCACTCATTATTTTGCATAAGGGTTTCTGTTAAACAGCTAAATGACCCCCCACACAACAATTGAATGAACCTCGGGTTTTCTTTACTTTGCCCGAGTACAGGGGTCGTTGGGTGATACTGTACCGTGTCAGTGGGACCTGCTCCTCGCACAGATTGACGAAGGGACTCAGCTGGTGACGAGCATACTCATACTGCAACAATAAAAACACAGATGGAAATTTATTCAGGGTGTCCACACCAATACATGGAAACTCTTCTCTCTACACCAGTTACAACAATGAGATGCTCCAAAATGGTATATGAATTTAGAATTGGAACATTTTTATTTTACTAACTATTCCCATCCACCCCGCCCGCACCCAAAACCGCCCTTATAAAATAGAACATTCCTCAAGCCGAGATTGGGAATTGGAACAATAAACATATAGGCACGATCACACAAATGGGCAGGAAGCAAAGGGCAATAGTTGACTGTGTTTGTGGCTGGCAGGCTGATTCCAGTGGATTCTGCAGGGCTCAGTACTAGGTCCCTTGGTTTTTGTGATATCTATCAATAATCTAGACTTGAATCTAGGGGACATGATTAAGAAGTTTGCAGATGATACAAAAATTGGCTGTGTGGTTGATAGTGGGGAAGAAAGCTTTGGACTGCAGGAATATGCCAACATACTGGTCAGGTGGGAAGAAAAGTGGCAAATGGAATTCAATCCAGAGAAGTGTGAGGTAATGTATTTGGGGAAGGCAAACAAGGCAAGGGAAAAAATGGTAGGTTACTGAGAAGTGTAGAGGAACAGAGGGGCCTTGGAATGCATGTCCACATATCCCTAGAGGTAGCAGGACAGGCAAATAAGTTGGTTAAGGTGGCATATGAGATACTTACATTTCATGCCTTGACTAATAAAGGAAAGAGCAGTGTGGTTGTGCTAGAATTGTATAAAACATTAGTTAGGCCATTGCTAGAAAACTACATACAGTCCTGGTCACCACATTATAGGAAGGATAAGACTGCACCAGAGAGGATACTGCGGAGATATACAAAGATGTTTCTAGGACTGGAGAACTTTAGCAGTGAGAAAAGATTGGATAGGCTGGAGTTGTATTGGGAACAGAAAAGGCTGAAGGAGAGATTTGGTTGAGGCGTATAAAAGTATCAGGGGTTGAGACAGAGTGAATATGAAGGACTTATTTGCCTTCGAGAGAAATCGATAATCAGGTGACATAGATTTAAAGAATTAAAGTTGAGTTGAGGAGAAACTTGTTTACCCAGAGGGTGGTGGAGGGTCTGGAACTCTCTACCTGAAAGGGCGGTAGAGGCAGAAACCCTCATCGCATTTAAAACACACTTGGACATGCGCTTGAAGTGCCTAAACTTATAAGGCTACAGACCAAGAGCTGGAAAGTAGAATTAGGCAGGATAACTCTTTCAGCCAACAAAGGCAAGATGGGCGAATAGTTTACTTCTGTGCCATAAATTTCGATGATTCTATGATGACAGCACTGTGCACAAGTGCCACTATCAATCACAGTGCTTTTGCAACATTTTTTGTTTTTGTTTCAGTTTTGCTTATTTCGAGACTTTGGTTGTTAGTTTTTTTGCCAGATTGTTCTGTTTGGCCTTTCATCTAACAGGTTAAATGTCGGTAGTAATGAACCTTTCTATTTATTTATTTATTTTATTTTATTTTTTATTTTTTTTAAATTTATTTTTTATTTATTTTTATTTTATTTATTTAGAGATACAGCACTGAAACAGGCCCTTTGGCCCACTGAGGCTGTGCCGACCATCAACCACCCATTTATACTAATCCTACACTAAGCCCATATCCCTACCACATCCCCACCTGTCCCTATAATCCCCTACCACCTACCTATACTAGGGCCAATTTACCTATCAAGCTTGTCTTTGGCTGTGGGAGGAATCCGGAGCACCCAGCGAAAACCCACGCAGACACAGGGAGAACTTGCAAACTCCACACAGGCAGTACCGAGAATTGAACCCGGGTCGGTGGAGCTGTGAGGCTGCGGTGCTAACCACTGCGCCACTGTGCCGCCCCTATTACATCCGAGTGCAGAAGTTAGCCTCCTGTTATTTTCAGTATTTTATATTCAATATTTTATATAGTTTTGCATATAGATGAGAAATAGGAGGGGGCCATGGATAAATCCATGGGAACTCCAGAGGTAACAATGTGGGAGTGGGAAGAGAAGCCATTGCAGGTGATTCTCTGGTTATGATTAGATAGATAATAAAACCAAACAAGGGCATGTCACCCAGCTGGACAATGGAAGAGGTTTTAGAGGAGGATGGTGTGGGTAACTGGAGCAAAGGCTGCAGTCAGATCGAAGGATGAGGAAGGATAGTTTGCACTGGAGTGCTGACTTGGGTTGCATTAGAGTGCTGAAGTGTGAGTTTTGTGACTGAGGGTAATTAAGAGTTAGTTGTATCTAAAGTCTAGTCTTTCTTTTAAGTTGCAAATTAACTTAACAGTTGCTGTTTGAGTTGGAGATGGTGAGTTTTAGACCAGCTTTAAACAGAGTTCACTCAGGCTCTGCTTGCAGCTGCACCTTGTTAACTAGATAATTGGCTTAAACCAGTTTTCAGAGGCTAGAGTCAGACAGTATAAAAGTGGGCCATCTTACAATGCTGACTTGGGTTGCATTAGAGGGCTAAAGTGGGAGTTTTGTGACTGAGGGAGTTCGGTGAGGAGGGAGCGAGGAGCTTCTTTCATTTCCTACCTGTCCTCAGCAGAATAGGGACACAGCTAAACACAGGAAAGCAAACAAGTCAGAAGGAATACAGTGGAAGTAAGTTTCAAGGGAGTAAGACCAGGATGGATGGCCTCTACTTTAATGCCAGGAGTATTACAGGTAAAACGGATGAGTTAAGGGCAAGGATTGACTCGTGGAATTGTGATATATTAGCCATCACGGAGACGTGGTTGAGGGAGGGGCAGGATTGGCAGCTCAATATCCCAGGATATAGAATCTTCAGGCGAGACAGAGGAGGGGGCATTGCAATATTAGTTAAGGAGTCAGTTACTGCAGTAAGGAGAGATTATATCTTGGAGGGGGCATCAAACAAAGCTTTATGGGTAGAGTTTAGGAATAAAAAAGGGACAGCTAGGTGTTTATTATAGACCCCCAGATAGTCAGCGGGAAATTGAGGAGCAAATGTGTGTGCAATTCGCAGAGGTGTGTAAAAATAATAGAGTAATTATATTAGGTGATTTCAACTTTCCCAACATTAATTGGGATAGTCATCATGTTAAGTGCTTAGATGGAGTGGTGTTCTTAAAATGTATACAGGAGAACTTTTTAGCTCAATATGTAAAGGATCCAACAAGGGAGGGTGCAGTGCTGGACCTAATTCTGGGGAATGAAGCCGGACAGGTGGTTGATGTGTTGGTGGGGGAGCATTTTGGTGACAGCAACCACAACATGGTACAATTTAAGCTTGCTATGGAGAAAGAAATAGACAAGTTGCAAAAAAAGCTTTTGGATTGGGGGAGAGCGAATTTTAGCAAAATAAGGCAGGATCTGGCCAAGGTAGACTGGAAAGTGTTACCCGTCAGGAAATCTACAGAAGAGCAGTGGGGGGCACTCAAAAAGGAAATGGAGAGGGTACAGGCCCAACATGTTCCCTCTAGGGTAATAGGTAGGAGCAACAAGCCCAGAGAACCATGGATGACCAGAAACATTCAGGGTATGATGAGAAGGAAAAGAGATGCTTTTAGCAAATACAAAGAGAGCAAATCAATGGAAGCATTAGTGGAGTACAGAAAGTGTAGGATGGAGCTTAAGAAAGCAATTAGGAGAGCAAAGAGGGGACATGAGAAAGCTCTGGCTGGTAAAAGTAGGGAAAATCCCAATATATTCTATAAGTATATCAATGGGAAGAGGATATCCAGGGAAAGAGTAGGACCCATTAGGGACCAAGGGGGAAATCTGTGGGTGGAGCCAGAGGACATTTGTAGGGTGTTGACTGAATACTTCACATCTATCTTTACCCAAGAGAATGAGGAAGTAGATATGGAACTCAGAGAGACTGAGGTTCTTGAGCAAATTGTCATAGGGAGTGACAAGGTATTGGAGGTTTTGGCAGGCTTAAAAGTGGACAAATCTCCAGGTCTGGACAATTTGTGTCCCACGATGCTGTGGGAGGCGAGGATGGAGATTGCAGGGGCTCTGGCCCAAAATTTTAATTCCTCTCTGACCACTGGGGAGGTGCCAGAGGACTGGAGAACAGCTAATGTGGTCCCACTATTTAAGAAAGGTTGTAGAGATAAGCCAGGGAACTACAGACCAATGAGTCTCACATCAGTGGTAGGGAAACTATTGGAGAAAATTCTGAAGAAGAGAATCTATCTCCACTTGGAGAGGCAAAATTTGATTAGGAATAGTCAGCATGGCTTTGTCAGAGGGAGGTCATGCCTAACAAATTTGATTGCATTTTTTGAGCATGTGACCAGGTGTGTAGATGAAGGTAGTGCAGTTGATGTAGTTTACATGGATTTCAGCAAAGCCTTTGACAAGGTCCCACATGGGAGACTTATCAAGAAAGCAAATGCACATGGGATACAGGGTAACATGATAAGGTGGATTCAAAATTGGCTTAGCTGTAGGAGAGAGTGATGACAGATGGCTGTTTTAGTGAATGCAAGCCAGTGTCCAGTGGCGTACCACAGGGATCTGTGCTGGGTCCCCTATTGTTTGTCATTTATATAAATGACATAGATGACTATGTGGGGGGTAGGATCAGTAAGTTCGCGGATGACACAAAGATTGGCCGAGTGGTTAACAGTGAGATTGAGTGTCTTGGGTTACAGGAAGATAGATGGGATGGTCAAATGGGCAGAAAAGTGGCAGATGGAATTTAACCCTGAAAAGTGTGAGGTGATACACTTTGGAAGGAGTAATGTGACATGGAAGTATTCAATGAATGGCCTGACACTGGGAAGTTCTGAGGAACAAAGGGACCTTGGCGTGTTTGTCCATAGATCTCTGAAGGCTGAAGGGCAGGTTAATAGGGCGGTGAAAAAAGGCATATGGGACACTTGCCTTTATCAATCGAGGCATAGATTACAGAAGCAGGGAGGTCATGTTGGAGTTGTATAGAACTTTGGTAAGGCCACAGCTGGAGTACTGTGTGCAATTCTGGTCGCCACATTATAGGAAGGATGTGATTGCACTGGAGGGGGTGCAGAGGCGATTCACCAGGATGGTGCCTGGGATGGAACATTTAAGCTATGAAGAGAGGTTGGATAGGCTTGGGTTGTTTTCGCTGGAGCAGAGAAGACTGAGGGGTGACCTGATCGAGGTGTACAGGATTATGAGGGGCATGGACAGGGTGGATAGGGAGCAGCTGTTCCCCTTAGTTGAAGGGTCAGTTACGAGGGGACACAAGTTTAAGGTGAGGGGCAGGAGGTTTAAGGGGGATTTGAGGAAGAACTTTTTTACCCAGAGGGTGGTGACAGTCTGGAATGCACTGCCTGGGAGGGTGGTAGAGGCGGGTTGCCTCACATCCTTTAAAAAGTACCTGGATGAGCATTTGGCACATCACAACATTCAAGGCTATGGGCCAAGTGCTGGCAAATGGGATTAGGTAGACAGGTCAGGTGTCTTTAATGCATCGGTGCAGACTCGATGGGCCGAAGGGCCTCTTCCGCACTGTATTATTCTGTGATCATGGTCACGATCACAAAGAATATCATTTGTGGTTCTGATAAGGGCCAATTCAATACTGTGGTGGGGCTGGTAACCCAACTGGTGGGATTCAAACATGAAAATGAAGGAAAAATGAGCATGGATTTGGGGGGGCAACAACACGTTCATGGATTTTGGAGAGGAAAGGCAGGTTGGAGTTGGGGCTGTAGTTTGCAAGGACAGACGGATCAAGGGTGAGTTTTTTTTTGTAGGGAGGAGTGATGGTTGATTTGAAGGGGTTGGGGGACAGTTAATACCAGCTATTATGGAGCACAGGAAGGGTAGTTGGTTAGTTCACAGTTTGGTCAGAATAGGATCAAGGGAGTGGGAGGTGGGTCTCATGGACAAGACGAGTTCTGTGAAAGCAAGGCAGAAGATGGGATAGAATCTCGAGAAAAGACGCAAGTTCAGGGCTAGGGCAGTGGGGAACACAAGGGGAAGTCTAGCCAGCCATTCTATGAAGAGGGAGGGCAGCAGTAGAGGCAGCTGAATGGATGGTTTCAATCCTTGTGGCAAGAAGTCCACAAGTTCCTTGCACTTGTTGAAGGCAAGGGTGGAGAGGTGGGGTGTGGTTTAAGACCACCATTTGTGGTGGTGAAGAGAAGCAGGAAGTTATTTTGCTTTCTTGGATGATCTTTGAATAATGAGCAGTTTTACCAATGGAGAGCAGGACCCGATTAATGCTTTGTGTTCCAGACAGATCTGGCGATGGCTTATTAAACCAACTGTCTGCCAAAAATGTTCAAATCTGCATTTCTTGGTCTTAAGGGAGCTGAGATGAGGGGTATACTGGGGGGAATGACTAAGGTGAGCAAGAGTAATAGTTTCAATAGGGACAAGGGCATTTAAAGTGGTGGAGAGGGCATGACTTAGCAGATTGGTAGCATCATCTGAAACCCATGCCGAAACCCAGCTCTACCTCACCACCACCTCTTGCGACCCCTTCACGGTCCCTAATGTCAGACTGTTTGTCCACCATCCAGTACTGGATGAGCAGAAATTTATCCCAACTAAATATTGGGAAGATTGAAGCCATCGTCTTTGGTCCCCTGAAACTCCATTCGCTATCCACCAACTCCAACCCTCTTCCTGCTAACTGTTTGAGGCTGAACCAGACTATTCGCAACCTTGGTGTTATATTGGCCCTGAAATGAGTTACCAACCACACATCCGTACCATCATTAAAACTGCCTCTTTCCACCTCCATAACATTGTCCCACTCCGTCCCTGCCTCAGCTCATCTGCTGAAACCCTCATCCATGTCTTTGTCACCTCTAGACTTGACTATTCCAATGGACTCCTAGTCGGCCTTCATATTCTACCTTCTGTACTCGGAACAGAAATAATCAACTATAACAGTACAATCATGAAAATTTATTTCTAATGTTTGAAACTTACTCCCCATAAAGAAGATGGAAGTGGGTTTATAACATTGTTATGTTTCACCCCAATAACTTAAAGATGATTCTTTATGGCACCCCCACCGCCCCCCCCCCCAACCAATGGTTCAAGGTAAATGGCATGAACAGAGTACAGACCAGGATAGTCCCACAATCAATCCCATTCTATGTTAAGCCAACTGATCTTAGCCAGAGTTAGAGAAGGAGGAAATCAACTAGAGATCACCCTTCTAATCTTTGTTCAATGACCCTGTTTGGAAAATGGATGTTGGATGAGCCAACGGTCAGTAATAGTTATATTGCCTTATAGATGCATTAAAAAGGAATTTATTATGGTATAGAACCAGTTTATACCCCTAAGAGGCAAGTGCTGTACTGGCCAAAAGTGGCCATGAATGACTAGAGGTAGGAAACAACATAAAACTAAAAGAAAAACTGGTCCTGTTACCATTGATGTCATTCCTAGCTCGCCTACTGAAGGTGTGGATTTTTGCTGGGAAATGACTGGGGATAAGGTATTGGTGTCTCCGGTGGTTTCGGGGAAGCTAGCTGAAGCTGCAGAAACTGAGGTTTTGCAGGAAGAATTTCCCAGACTATTCCCAGATTAAGCTCTGACTAGGTCCCAGATTCATAGGGTTAAACAAGATGAGACGGATTCAGTTGTTATGGAGGACAATTCAGATATTTGGTTGGCTGAAACCTTTTTCAAGGATTTGGATGGAGATGTTGGTGGTAAAGGCTCTAATGGTGAATTGTTTAGCAGATCTTCCTTGGTTGAGGAACATCAGGCAGACCCTGATTTGAGGAGCTTGTCTCAGATGGTGTATTCTGAGGCAGAGGCTGAAAAGGTCCCAGAGTGTTATTACATCAAAAATGACATTTTGATGAGGAAGTGGAGATCTCCCCAGAGGCCCGCTGATGAGGATAGGCGAGAGTCCATCAAATTGTCGTCCCTCCTTGCTCTTGCCGTGAAATTGAGAATTGCCCATGAGAGTCCAGTTGCGAGTCATTTGGGCATTGGAAGACTCAGGCTAGGGTAATGGCACACTTTTACTGGCTGAAGGTGCATAAGGATGTGGTTGACTTTTGTAAGACATGTCAGATGGTTGGGAAGCTACAGCCTTTAATTAAGCCAGCCCATTAATACTGTTTCCTGCATTTGATGAACAATTTAGCAGGGTTCTTGTGGATTGTGTTGGACCCTTGCCTAAGACTAAGTCATAGGTATCTCATGACTATTGTGGATTTGTCCACTTGATTGCCTGAGGCAGCACCATTGAAGATCACAGCGAAAGTTGTGATTGAGAAGTTTGTCCAGTTTTTCATTAGGCATGGGTTGCAAAGAGAAGTTCAGTCTGATCAGGGGTCAAGTTTCATGTCGGGTGTATTTCAGGAAGTCATGTGTAATTCATGAGTGAAGCAGCTCAAGTTGCCTGCCTATCGCCTTCCATTCCAAGGTGCTTTGGAGTGGTATCACCAAACCCTAAAGAGTATGATTAGGACCTATTGTCTTGTCTATCCCCAGGACTGGGATAGAGGGATATCATTGTTATTCACAATTAGGGACACACTAAATGAGTCTACTGGTTTCAATGTGTCAAAGTTCTGAGAAAGACCCTCAAAAGCATGTGCAGTCACCAGAGAAGATCTCTAGGCTTCTCAGCAGGTGATGAAAGCATATGCAGATAGAACAGCTAAGGCATGTAGTTTTCAACCCAAGGATAAGGTCTTGTTGCCTTTGCCTGGTGAACCATTGGAAGTTGTTTAGTGAATCCTACTGTATCAAAAGGAAACTCAGTGATTTAAACTATGCAGTTAGTAGCCCAGACAGACAAAAGAGTTAAAGGGTGTGTCATGTGAGTATGCTGAAGAGGTACTATGACCATGAGTATAGTCAGCCAGTAGGTGTAGTGCAGGTGGTACAGAATGCAGACACTGGCACATGTGAAGAACCAGATGATGAGTCAGACTGAGAATTCTCATGTTGAGGCTCCTGGGGTGAAGCTGGTGAATGCAGAGGTGTTGAGCATCTGGATGAGGTGCTACATCTATCTAAGCAACAGAGGAAAGACATAACTGACCTATTGAGGGAACATAAGCCTGTAAGTGCAAATAAGCCAGGTCATACTTCTCTGGCTATTCATAACTTTGATGCAGGGGAAGCTAAACCAATTAAAGAAAATCCCTACAGACTCAATCCCAGTAAATTGGCCAAAGTCAGGGAGGAGGTTCAATAAATGTTAAATAATGATATGATTGAACCCAATCAAAGTAGTTGGAGTTCTCCGGTCATTCTGGCACTGAACAAAGAAAATTACAGCACAGGAACAGGCCCTTCGGCCCTCCAAGCCTGCGCCGATCCAGATCCTCTATCTAAACATGTCGCCTATTTTCTAAGGGTCTGTATCTCTTTGCTTCCTGCCCATTCATGTATCTGTCTAGATACATCTTAAAAGACGCTATCGTGCCCGCCTCTACCACCTCCGCTGGCAACGCGTTCCAGGCACCCACCACCCTCTGCGTAAAGAAATTTCCACGCATATCCCCCCTAAACTTTTCCCCTCTCACTTTGAACTCGTGACCCCTAGTAATTGAATCCCCCACTCTGGGGGAAAAAGCTTCTTGCTATCCAACCTGTTTATACCTCTCATGATTTTGTACACCTCAATCAGGTCCCCCCTCAACCTCCATCTTTCTAATGAAAATAATCCTAATCTACTCAACCTCTCTTCATAGCTAGCGCCCTCCATACCAGGCAACATCCTGGTGAACCTCCTCTGCACCCTCTCCAAAGCATCCACATCCTTTTGGTAATGTGGCGACCAGAACTGCACGCAGTATTCCAAATGTGGCCGAACCAAAGTCCTATACAACTGTAACATGACCTGCCAACTCTTGTACTCAATACCCCGTCCGATGAAGGAAAGCATGCCGTATGCCTTCTTGACCACTCTATTGACCTGCGTTACCACCTTCAGGGAACAATGGACCTGAACACCCAAATCTCTCTGTACATCAATTTTCCCCAGGACTTTTCCATTTACTGTATAGTTCACTCTTGAATTGGATCTTCCAAAATTCATCACCTCGCATTTGCCCTGATTGAACTCCATCTGCCATTTCTCTGCCCAACTCTCCAATCTATTTATATTCTGCTGTATTCTCTGACAGTCCCCTTTACTATCTGCTACTCCACCAATCTTAGTGTCGTCTGCAAACTTGCTAATCAGACCACCTATACTTTCCTCCAAATCATTTATGTATATCACAAACAACAGTGGTCCCAGCACGGATCCCTGTGGAACACCACTGGTCACACGTCTCCATTTTGAGAAACTCCCTTCCACTGCTACTCTCTGTCTCCTGTTGCCCAGCCAGTTCTTTATCCATCTAGCTAGTACACCCTGGACCCCATGCGACTTCACTTTCTCCATCAGCCTACCATGGGGAACCTTATTAAACGCCTTACTGAAGTCCATGTATATGACATCTACAGCCCTTCCCTCATCAATCAACTTTGTCACTTCATCAAAGAATTTGAGGAAACCATATGATTCTCAAAAATGCTGCACTGATTATCTAAAGGTTAATGTAGTAACTAAGACTGACTCCTATCCAATCCCAAGGCTCGAGGACTGTATGGATAGGGTGGGGAACCTGGCCCTTGTTAGCAAGATTTATTTGCTTAAGGGATATTGGCAAGTCCTCTTGACTGACCAAGCCAAAGAAAGTTTTGCTTTTGTGACACCAGATGGTCTGTTCCAATGTAAAGTCATGCCATTTGGTATGCAAATACACTGGCTACATTTCAAACATTAACCAATCCAGCGATTGCTGGGTTGAATAATTGTGTTGTGTACATCAATGACCTTTTGGTGTACAGCAACACTTGGTGTGATCATGTCAGACATTTAAGAACTCTATTTGACAGGTTGGCCAACGCTCACCTTGTCATAAACCTGGAAAAGAGCAGGTTTGTCAAGGCCAAGGTCACTTATTTAGGACATATTGTGGATCAAGGTCAAGTGTTGCCATGAGATGCCAAGGTTCAGGTGATAGACTTTCCTGTACCCAAGACAAAACAAGAAGTGTTATGATTTCTGGGTATGTGTGGGTTCTACAGGAAATCTGTCCCTAATTTCAGCACAGTAATTACCCCATTGACAAATTTGTTAAAGAAAAATGTGAAGTTTGAAAGTCAGAGTCATGCCAAATGCATTTGAGAAGTCATAGAGTCGTACAGCATAGAAACAGGCCCTTCGGCCCAACACATCCATGCCGGCCATAATGCCTATCTATACTAATCCCACCTGCCTGCATTAATTCCATCTCCCTCTATGCCTTGCTCATTCAAGTACCTGTCCAGATGTCTCTTAAATGTTGCTACTGTTCCTGCCTCCGCCACCTCCTCAGGCAGCTCATTCCAGATACCCACTATTCTTTGTGTGAAAAATTTTCCCCTTTGATCCCCTTTAAACCTCCTCCCTCTCACCTTAAATCTATACCCTCTAGTTTTAGTCACCCCTACCATGGGAAACAGACTCTGGCTATCTACCCTATCTATGCCTCTCATAATTTTATATACCGCTGTCATGTCCCCTCCCAGCCTCCTTCGCTCCAGGGAAAACAGACCCAGCCTATCCAATCTCTTTATAACGCAAGCCCTCCAAACCAGGCAACATCCTTGTGAATCTTTTCTGCACCCTCTCTAGCTTAATCGCATCTTTCCTGTAGTGCGGCGACCTAAACTGCACACAGTACTTCAAATGCGGCCTAACCAACGTCATGTACAACTGTAACATGACGTCCCAACTCTTGTACTCAATGCCTCGGCCGATGAAGGCAAGCATGCCATATGCCTTCTTCACAACCCTGCCTACCTGTGTTGCCACTTTCAGGGAACTATGTACTTGCAACCCAAGGTCTCTCTGCTCAACAAGACTCCCCAGGGCCCTGCAATTCACTGTATATGTCCTGCCCTGGTTTAACTTCCCAAAATGCATCACTTCACACTTGTCTGCATTAAATTCCATTTGCCAATCCCTTGTCCACTTTCCCAGTTGATCTATATCCTGTTGTAACTTTAGACAACCTTCTTCACTGTCCACTATACCACCAATTTTGGTGTCATCTGCAAACTTACTAATCATGCCCCCTACATTCACATCCAAGTCATTAATATATATGACAAACAACAGAGGGCCCAGCACCAATCCCTGTGGCACACCACTGGTCACCGGCCTCCAATCTGAAAAACAGCCCTCCACTACCACCCTCTGCCTCCTATCACCAAGACAATTTTGTATCCAATTTGCTAGCTCACCCTGGATCCCATGTGTTCAAACCTTCTGGACCAGCCTACCATGCGGGACCTTGTCAAAGGCCTTGCTAAAGTCCATGTAGACAACGTCCATCGCCCTGCGCTCGTCAATCCTCTTGGTCACCTCCTCGAAAAACTCAATCAAATTCATGAGACATGATTTCCCACACACAAAGCCATGCTGACTATCCCTAATCAGACCTTGCCTTTCCAAATGCATATAAATCCTGTCTCTCAGAATCCCTTCCAATAAGTTTCCCACCACTGATGTAAGGCTCACCGGCCTGTAGTTCCCTGGCTTATCCCTGCTGCTCTTCTTAAATAAAGGCACAACATTAGCTATCCTCCAGTCTTCCGGTACCTCACCCGTGGCTAACGATGATACAAAAATCTCTGCCAGGGCCCCAGCAATCTCCTCCCTTGCTTCCCATAGCATCCTAGGATACACCTGGTCAGGCCCTGGGGAATTATCCACTTTAATGCGCGTCAACACCTCCTCCCTTGTAAAGTTGATATGCTCCAGGATATCGCTGTTCCTTCCCTTGAACTCACTAGCTTCCATGACCTTCTCCATGGTAAAAACTGACGAGAAGTTAAAAGCCATTTTGATAAAGGAGCCAGTTCTTGCTGCCCCACATTTTAGTAAGCCATTCAAGGTGGCCATCAATGCCAGTGATGTAGGAGTAGGGGGTGCATGTTTCAAGATGATGCTGGTATAGAACGGACCGTTTGCTTATTTAAGCTTCCTAGAGAAGTAGCTAAGAAAGTACTCAACCATTTTGAAAGAAGCTTTAAATCGTGTACTGGCTCTACAACAGTTTGAGGTATATGTACCCAATAGTCAGGGGGAAATAGTAGTTTACACTGACCACAACCCACTTATGTTTCTAGAAAAGTTCAGAACAAAGAACCTGTTGTGTTGGAGTTTGAGGTTACAGTCAGTTACACTAAAAAATGTGCGTGCTGCAGGGAAAAAGAATGGAAATTGCTGATGCTCTGTACAGAGTTTAAAGTGTAAGACAGAAGGAAGGCTCTGATTTATGATTTTTATGATGTTTGAATCTTACTAAACCTAATTGTCACATTTACTTGATTTTGTTATTGGTTAAGCCCTTATGATTTTATGAATAAGATATGTATAATTGTGGAATACCACAGTAAAGTTTTCTTTTTTCGAAGGCGGTGGGGGGGGGGGGCGTGGGGATGTGGGGGTGGAAGTGTGATGGAACCTGCAGTTTTTGGGACATGTGTGAGCAGTTGTCTGAACAGATGACTTGTTGAATGTTCTGTTGGGTGCACAGACCCTGGTTTCAAAGCTTGTATTTTATTTTGAGATAGACCCTAACTGAAAGGGAAACTAAAACTTCAGATCTCTGGGGAAATAGAAACTGGTTGGAATCAGATTAAAAGACAGCCAGATCAGACAGAGGTGGAGTGCAGGCAGGCTGAAGAAAGTGAAGGCTAGATCCAGGAATTGCTGCTATTTCTGTTAAGGTAATACTGGTGGATCCACACCATCAAGACCGTCGTGAGCAGAGTGGAGGTGGTTCTAGAGAAGTGTGCTGTTTTGGTGAAGACCATGGAGTTCGGGTTGAAGGGGAACTGCTGTCTGATGAGAGTCGGTGGCTACATCTTGGAAGAAAAGAGCCGGAGATCTCCCTGAGGAAGTTCAAAGCTTTGAAGGACTGTGTGACTGTAATCTGTGCCTATATGTTGAGTGGACCTCTGAGTAAATCTGTGTGATCTGTCTTTGTATCTGATAGTTAAGGTGTAATTTGTAATATATACCATAATGACAGCTGGACTCCAAGGGTTAAATTTTGAGGAGCGATTAAACAAACTGAGGTTGCATTGACTGGAATTTAGAAGGTTGAGGAGTGATTTGATTGAAATTTTCAAGATATTAAGGGGGGCACAGTGGCGCAGTGGTTAGCACCGCAGCCTCACAGCTCCAGCGACCCGGGTTCAATTCTGGGTACTGCCTGTGTGGAGTTTGCAAGTTCTCCCTGTGTCTGCGTGGGTTTCCTCCGGGTGCTCCGGTTTCCTCCCACATGCCAAAGACTTGCAGGTTGATAGGTTAATTGGCCATTATAAATTGCCCCTAGTATAGGTAGGTGGTAGGGAAATATAGGGACAGGTGGGGATGTGGTAGTAATGTGGGATTAGTGTAGGATTAGTATAAATGGGTGATTGATGGTCGGCACAGACTCGGTGGGCCGAAGGGCCTGTTTCAGTGCTGTATCTCTAAACTAAACTAAAAATTGAGGGGAGCAGATGGGTAGATAGAGGAAAAGCTATATCCACTGGTTGGGGAATATAGCACTGGGGGTATGGTCTAAAAATTAGAGGTGGACCTTTCAGGAATGACAAAAACTTCCATACACAAAGGATGGTAGACGTTTGGAACTTTCTGCCACAAATGACCATTGTTAATTTTAACTGAGCTTGATAGATATTTGTTAACTGAATCTATTCAGGGATAAGGGGCAAAGTTGGGCATATGGAGTTAGGTCAGAGATCAGTCATGATCTCATTGAATGGTGTAACAGGCTTGAAGGGCTAAATGGCCTCCTCATGTTCCCATGTTCTGCTGATCCATCAATAAATGCCAGTGCCACAGACGTACCTCCTGCTTGTGCCAGTCAAAGCACTGAACCTGGAAATACTCCACTGCAGTGTGATAGTTTTCCCGCTCTGTGAGACGCTGCTTCAAGGTGAGCACACGTTCGGCCTGTTCCTCAGAGCCTGTAGCCAGTCTGACAATCTGTTGCACCGACTGCCGGATCAGCTCTCTTGTCTGCAACATAATGGATCTGTTAGTTACACCCAATCACCCGGAAAGGACCAATGTGTGAGATTGCACCATTTTACTCCCCTCCCCTGGCAACAGTGGAAAATTCCTTGGGGATGAGGGGGCTGTTTGATGGCAGCACTCCTGTCATCTGCTCAATTCCATGTACCATAAGGTGATTTGGCAAACTGTCAGCCTCCCAACAGCTCCCCGACCGGCTGGCAAACCGCCAGCCCCATCACTGGCCGATCATCGCTCCTTAAAAAAATTTTTTTATTTAGAGATACAGCACTGAAACAGGCCCTTCGGCCCACCGAGAATGTGCCGACCAACAAACACCCATTTATACTAACCCTACAGTAATCCCATATTCCCTACCACCTACCTACACTAATTATCAGTCACTGGTTGTGAGGAAACATACTGGGTGGAGGGGATTCTACCCCATATTCAGTTACCTCAAGGAGCTGGTCCAGGTCTTTCTGAAGCTTTGCTGTCTCCTCAGGGTCCTTAGCAGCTTTGATCCGATTCTGAAGGATGGCAACAGGTATATCGCACTGTGCCACAGGATCCATTCCAGCCATCGTCACGCTGGATCTCCACTAGTGCCTGTGAGAAGAACCATCACAAGATGACCCTGAGCTTCTACATGATGAAATAATGCTCTCCAGCCCCAAGAGACAGGCAGAGAGCCTGTGCAACAGTACATTGCCATAGCACAGGGTGGGCTTCCTGCCAGGATACTAAACACAGACATTCTGATCAGAAGTGGCTCAAGCAGCAACAGCTGAGGGGTGAATTTCAATCCTTTATCATGAGCAACGTCCCATTTAAATGCTAGTTATTGTGTGCGGCACCTTAATTTTATTGTGCGTCACGCATGTGTGGTATTTAACACAGAACAAGGCCCACACGGTATCTTCCATGCTGCTGTGCAGCCACACATGCATGCCGCGTAGCGGAAACATTGATCATGTGCATTTATATAGTGCCTTTCACAACCTCAGGATATTCAAAGTGCTTTACAGCCAATGAAGTACTTTCTAAAGTGTAGTGACTGTTATAAAAGCAGGAAAGCCAACAGCCAATTTACACACAGATAATCACCAGATGTCTGTTTTGTTGATTTCCAGCATCTGCAGTATTTTGCTTTTATTGTAGTGTATAATTCACTGCCACTTCAGGTTTACAAGTATCTCCTGAGAAATACAACGTTCCTCGGACTGCCGTTCTCACCACATCCTGAGATCCACACTCAGTGCCATGCACCACCACATGTACACACTGTACCTCTCTCTGCAGAAGCACCCCCTCACCTTATCTCAAAGATGTTCGACTCCGCAGTTTCATTTCAGCCTTCGTCTTGTCCGACGCATTAACAAAAAACTTTTTCTTCTTCCTTTTCAGGTGTTAAATAATGCAAACTACAGCAGCTAATGGGGACTAATGCCCCTCCAGATCCTTCTTCCCCTTCACTTCTCTCTGACCCCTTGACGTGTATTCCCACCTCAATGAATTTCGCACTCGGCATGACATTGAGCTCTTCTTCCATCGCCTTCCCCTCCGTGCTCACTTCTTTCACCAGGAGTCTTCCCCCTGACCAACAGACCCACTTACCCACCTCCAGCATTCTCCCTCCACCTGGACCCCTCCCTCTGGCCGATTACCCATTCTTGATCTTTTCATTGAGAACTGACTGTGAGACATCAGCCGTCTCAATTTCTCTGCTCCCGTCACTCACTCTAACCTGTCTCCCTCTGAACTTGTTGCACTCCGTTCTCTCAGGTCTAACCCTGACATTGTGAGCAAACCTGCTGATGAAGGTGGTGCTGTTTGGTGTACTGACCTCTACCTTGCAGAGGCTCAGCACCAACTCTCAGACACTTCTTCCTACCTCCTCCGGACATCAAACGACAGTCCTGTGGACTATCACTGACCTCATCTCCTCTGGAGATCTTCCCTCTACAGCTTCCAACCTCATAGTCCCGCAACCCTGAGCAGTCGCTTCTACCTCCTTCCTAAAATCTACAAACAGGATTGTCCTGGCAGACCCACCATTTCAGCCTGTTCCTGCTCCACTGAACTTATTTATTTTCTTTTTTTCTCCCTTGGTCCAGTCTCCTCCTACCTACATCTATGACTCTTCTGATGTCCTACGTCATTTTGACAATTTCCAGTTTCTTGCACCTAATTGCCTCCTCTTCACTATGGACATCCAATCTCTCTACACTTCCATGCCCCACCAGGATGGTTTGAGAGCTCTCCGCTTCCTCCTTCAACAGCGACCCAACCAGTCCCCATCCACCACCACCCTCCTCCACCTGGCTGACCTTGTTCTCACATTGAACAACTTCTCGTTCAACTCCACTCACTTCCTTCAAATAAAAGGTGTTGCTATGGGTACTAGCTTTTTATATCTGTTTGGTGATGATGGCTAAGGGGTAAATATTGGCCAGTACACAGTGTTAACTCCTCTACTACTCTTCAAAATTGTGCCCTGGAATCTCGCCTGAGGGGACAGATGAGTTTTTGGTTTAAGATCTCATCTGAAAGGTGGCACCTCTGACAGTGTAGCATTCCCTCAGTGCTACACTGGGAATGTCTGCCTGCATTTCTTTGCTTAAGTCTCTGGAATGGGACTTGAACCCACTAACTGCTGGCTGAGACATTAATTTCATGAAGGACCCTTACAGGTAGCAGAGAGGGAACAGTTTCCATCCCTTTGTTCTCTTGGCTCAGTGGTAGCACCTCCTGACTCAGAGGTGAATGCACTACCCACTGAACCATGGCTGACATCTCATCACAGGCAAACACCACTAGTGACCAGTAGGGTGTATTTCATGACTTGGACAAGAGTATCCAAACATTGTGTGTTCATCACAGAGCCATCAGAGAGCAATTAGTAATAGAGTCTTTTGCAGATTTTTCTCCAAGCTCAAAGACAGAGACCAATTCTAGCTTCCTTACTACTATCCTAGCTGAGGCCAGTTAACCCAGTACAGACTGAATGGAATTTGGGAACTTAGTTAAGTTGCATATATCAATCAGCTGCTGTGCGGCGTACAGAATCCATTACTTTTCCACTTCTGCGATTCTTTCATCTCATGTGTGAAATTAGAGTCAGAGAACAATATAAAATAATTGCACATCTTCTATCATGGCAATCTTCGATATTTTCAAAGTGGAAATGATTATTGAAACAATGTAGAGGGACTGGCTATGATAAGGATTAATCAAATGGCCCTCACCTCTAGTTTCCAGGTTTGATTGAGTCCAGATCAATAAATAACAAACTTGCATTTATGTAGCTCTCATCACTCCTCTCGGGAACTCCCAAACAACTTCATAAACAATGACCCATTTTCAAGTGTAGTTGTTGTTATTTGACAGAATCTAGTAACCAATTTTCACTCAGCAAGGTCTCACAAACATCAAATGAGACCAGCGTTCTGATGAAAGATCACTGATCTGAAACGTGAACTCTGCTTCTCTCTCCACAGATGCTGCCAGATCTGCTGAGTATTTCCAGCATTTTATGTTTTTATTTCAGATTTCCAGCATCCGCAGTATTTTGCCTTTATTTAAATGAGACCAATGCCTGGATAATCTAGTTTTGATGTTTGAAGGATGAACATTGGTCAGGCCACTGGGAAAAATACCCTGCTCGTCTTCAAATAGTTCAATGTGATCTTGTACATTCACCTGAATAGGCAAACGGAGCCTCAGTTTAACGTCTCACCTGAAAGAGATACTGCACACCCTCACTACTGCATGACACTACAGCCCAGATTAGGCACTCCATTCCCTGGAGTTCCCAAACCCGTAATCCCTGAATCAGAGTAAAGAATGCTACGGTTGAGCCAAGCTGACAAAGGGATGGAGACTCTAATCTCCCTGCTACTTGTGAGAGTCCTACATGAAATTAATTTGCAGCATCCACCAGCGGTTATTGGGCCACAGTCAGGAAACGGTCAACAACCCGGGTCTAAATTCACCTCAAAAATGGCTGATGAGATAGAAACATTTAGTCAAGTTCAATGCAGGTACTTTCAAGACAAGAGATTCTGGCATGAAGACTGAACCGATAACTCCCAGGTGGAGGGGTCTGTCCGCAGATGGGATTCCCATGGTTCATAATTTATTCTGTTTATGCCACATAATAATAATTAATCTGGTAAAGGATTTGTCAAGAAGTAACATGGATGCATTGGAGGATTATTCAGTGCTTCTCTCTCCTCCAACCACAGTACATTCCTTCAGCAGAAACAAAGACTTGCAGGTTGATAGGTTAATTGGCCATTATAAATTGCCCCTAGTGTAGGTAGGTGGTAGGGAAATATAGGAACAGGTGGGGATGTGGTAGGAATATGGGATTAGTGTAGGATGAGTATAAATGGGTGGTTGATGGTCGGCACAGACTCGGTGGGCCGAAGGGCCTGTTTCAGTGCTGTATCTCTAAACTAAACTAAACAGAACAGACAAGGACGTCAACACCTCCATGGATTCCACCAATGACTGAAACAGGAGCCCACTTGCAGGGTCAGGAAGTGAGACTGGAAAACAGCTTCTTAAAAAGAAGCTAACACAGATATTGAATTCTGACTGATAGGGGAAACGGGGGGTTGGGAAATCCTGATTGTGAGACAAATATTCTGGCTGGTGGCCAGAGAAAGTAAAGCAAAATTGAAAGTTTTAACATTTGCAGAACGGAACTGCACATTGCCTAAAAGAAGTTCAAAATTCATCTCCCTACCGGAAGAGAGAATATGTGACAATCATATGACATGACAGAATCTCACGTGCCTAACAAACTGCAACATCGAGGCCATCAACATTTTTGTCACTTCAAAATGTTTTCCACTTGACAGGCAGCGCTATCCAAATTCTGCCTCTAGAGGGAGAACGCAATCCATGATTCCTCTGTCCTCTCCTTTTGAAAATGGAAACCTACGACATTCCTTTAGGAGTGTTGTCATTAGGGTTCACCGTATTTATTAACGACTTAAAATGATGGGATTGAAAGCCACATATCCAAATGCGATGACACTAAAATAGGCAACATTGTAATTTTATGCTTCCTTCCACACTGCTTACAAAGAAATATCGATAGATGGTGAACAGGCAAAGCTGTAGCAAATGGGTTTCAATGTAGGCAAATATGAGGTCATCCACTTTGGACCACAAAAGGATAGAACAGGATTCTTTCTAAATGGTGAAAAGATAGAAAAAGTGGAAGTCATCCAGAGACTTGAGGGTCCAGGTACATAGATCATTAAAATGTCATGAACAGGTACAGAAAATAATCAAAAAGGCGAATGGAATGCTGGGCTTTATATTGAGGGGACTAGAATACAAGAGGATAGAAGTCATACTTCATCTATATCAGGGTTGTCCAACCTTTTCGGGCAGAGGGCCACGTTATGATTTTTGCTCGGCCCGGGGTCCGGTGAGAAAATTTCAAAAGATAAAGGCATTAAAAATTTATCTTCCTAATAAAAACAACAAATGTGCATTTTTGTGAAAAAGCTTTAAATGAGAAGACTAATTTATTGACTAATGTTCTCGTCACAAGATTAGAAAGAGATTTAGTGACAAAGCCGGCATTGTTTTTGCTTGCATAAGTAGTCAATTTCAATGCAGAGTATTCTGGATAGATTTCCATCTGTCAGGAGAAACCTTGATCTCTCTTTCCCCCCCCTCTCCCTGTGCTCTGCCTGTGTGTGTGCCTCTGTTTCTCTTACACACTCTCTCTCCCATTTCTAGGACTATGGGACAAAGATTGAAAGTTTTGGGCAAAGGTTGCAGGGGGAATATGAGGAAGCACTTTTTTACACAGCCGGTGGCAATGATATAGAACCCACTGCCCATAGGGTGTTGGAAGTGGAGACGATCAATGACGTCAAGAGGAAGTTGGATGGCCACTGAGAGAAAGAGACTTGCAGGACTACAGGGATCGAGTCAGGGAGTGGGACTAACTGCATAGCTCTATGGAGAACTAGCCTCCTCTGTACCATAAGTAAATGACTATGACTCTCTCTCTCTCTCCCCTCCCCACTCTCTGTCTCTCGCTCCACCTTCCCTCTCATATTCCCTGTTCTGTATTTCCCACTCCCTGCAACAGCCATTCGCACAATTGGATACTTACCATGCCTGTATTATTTAAGTTGGGGCAAATGGAGGTGGGAACCTGCCCAGTGTGCAGGATACAGGACATTTACTGAATCGCACGAAAGCAGCAGGAGTGGCCGATCCGCGTTCCACCAATCAGCACTAATGCTAACTGGGCAGTCCCCGTCTTTCAAAAGGAGTGACCAATCACAGACAGAGGCCCCTCTGCCTGTCAGACAGGTCCCATCTATATACTCCACCTGACGTACATGGGAGTCGTCAATCAGAGCTGAGCCACAGGCAGATTGGAGGGCTGGATTCTGATCTGTGGGCCCTTTGTTGGACAACCCTGAGCTATGCAAGGCCCTAGTTAGACCACACCTGGACTACTGTCTGGGTACCACATTTTAGGAAGGATATATTGGCCTTGGAGGGAGTGGAGCATAAATTTACCAGATAATACCTGGACTCCAAGAGTTAAATGACAAGGAGAGATTACACAAACTAGGGTTGTATTCCCTGGAATTCAGAAGGTTAAGGGGTGATTTGATTGAAGATTTCAAGATATAAGGGGAACTGATAGAGAGAAACTATCTACCCTATTTTCTCTGGTTGGGGAGTCTAGGACTATGGGGCATATAGTCTAAAAAATAGAGCCAGACCTTTCAGGAGTGAAATTGGAAACACCTCTACACATGGTGGTAGACGTTTGGAACTCTCTTCCACAACTGAAATTGATGCTATTTCATTTGTAAATCTTATATCTAAGATTGATAGATTTTTGTTAACCAAAGACATTAAGGGGCATGCAGCAAATGTAGGTATATGGAGTTAGGGCACAGATCAGCCATAATCTTATTGAATGACGGAACAAGCTGGACGGGGGTGAATGGGCTCCTCCTGTTCCTATGTTGTGGTGTAGAGTTCCATATTCCGCCTCACCAACCCTCAGTGTAAAGACTATTGTTTCAACTCAACATCATCTTAACCTCATATCTTCACTTTTATCGCTTTATAAATGATCTACTTTCAACTTCTTGTAACTTTATAAATTCACACAAACAGAAGGGATAAAAATCCTGGTTAAACTCACTGTGTGCAAAGGAAGCGCCTCTGCTCCGTGCGACCACTCCCTACCGGATCCGAGCTGCACTGCTCCCGGCTCAACAGCCACTCCCTGCTGGGTTTGGTTCCGGGCTGCGTTGCTGCCGGCTCAGGGGCCTCTGAGTGACAATTGGAACCTCATCCCCACAATGCACCGCGTACAAGGCGGTGATAGACCGCTTTCTCGTGACGTCAAATGGGCGGAGTAAAGCCGCCATGATTCCATCAACTGACAGCGCCGCAAATGCAATAAACAACTTGCATTCAACATTTTCAAAGTCCAAGGACTGAGTTTATGATCGATCAGGGGGATATGGAATCCAAACACATTGAATTTAATGGGTTCCGAAGAAGGGTCACTGACCCGAAACGTTAACTCTGCTTCTCTTTCCACAGATGCTGCCAGACCTGCTGAGTGGTTCCAGCATTTCTTGTTTTTATTTCAGATTTCCATCATCCACAGTATTTTGCTTTTATTGAATTTAATGGATCTCTGTTTATTTTTACGTTCGTTTGCACTGGAGTGCTGACTTGGGGCAGCATTACAGCGCTAAAGTGGGAGTTTTGTGACTGAGGGAGTTCGGTGAGGAGGGAGCAAGAAGCTCCTTTCATTTCCTACCTGTCCTCAAAGAGCGTGAGGGGAGCCGAGAGTTTCCAAAGAGCACAGCTGACTGGTGAGTAAGTCCTGGTGGGTATTTTTCAAACTGGATTGAATTGTTAGCCATTGTTTTAGCAAGACTTAGTTGATTTATTTTTTTAAATATAATAGTCTTCTAAAGTTTTAAATTTAAAGGGTTTAGTCATGGCAGGAGAGCTTAAAGCCGTGGTGTGCTCCTTTTGCTGCATGTGGGAATACAGGAACATTTCCAGTCCCTGGGACCAGCATGTGTGCAGGAAGTGAATCCAGCTGCAGCTCCTGGAAGCTCAGGTTTCAGAGCTGGAACGGCAGCTGGAAACACTGTGGAGCATCTCTGAGTCTAAGAGCATCGTGGATAGCACATTTAGAGAGGTGGTCACACCACAGCTGAAGGGACTTGAGGAAGGATGGGAAGGGTGACAACAGGCAGTCCAAGAGAAACAGGCAGGTAGTTCAGGAGTCCCCTGGGGTCCCGCTTGCAAATCGGTATTCCATTTTGGAGGCTGATGAGGCTGGTTCCTCCAGGGAGTGTGGACAGAGCCAAGCTTCTGGCACCACAAGCAGCCTGTCTGCACAGGAAAGGGGAAAGAGAGGAAGAACAATAATAATAGGGGATTCTATAGTCAGGGGAACAGATAGGCACTACTGTGGCCATCAATGTGACTCCAGGATGGTGTGTTGCCTCCCTGGTGCCAGGCTCCGGGATGTCACTAAACGGCTGCAGAGCATCCTGAATGGGGAGGGTGATAAGGCAGAGGTCATGGTACATGTTGGTATCAATGACATAGGTAGAAAGAGGGATGAGGTCTTGCATCAAGAATTCAGAGAGTTAGGCAGTAGACTAAAAAGCAGGACCTCTTGGGTTGTAATCTCTGAATTACTCCCAGTGCTACGTGCTAGCCTGTATAGAAATAGGAGAATAGCACAGATGAATGCGTGGCTTAAGAGTTGGTGCAGGAGGGAGGGTTTTAGATTCCTGGACCACTGGGACTGTTTCTGGGGAAGGTGGGACCTGTACAAGTGGGACGGTCTACATCTGAACCAGAGGGGGACTAACATTCTTGCTGGCGGGTTTGCTAGTGCTGTTGGGAGGAGTTTAAACTAATTCGGCAGGGGGAATGGGACGCAGACTCCTAGCAGAATAGGGACACAGCTAAACACAGAAAAGCAAACAAGTCAGAGGGAATACAGCGGAAGTAAGTTTCAAGGGAGTAAGACCAGGATGGATGGCCTCTACTTTAATGCCAGGAGTATTACAGGTAAAACGGATGAGTTAAGGGCAAGGATTGACACGTGGAATTGTGATATATTAGCCATCATGGAGACATGGTTGAGGGAGGGGCAGGATTGGCAGCTCAATATCCCAGGATATAGAATCTTCAGGCGAGACAGAGGAGGGGGCATTGCAATATTAGTTAAGGAGTCAGTTACTGCAGTAAGGAGAGATTATATCTTGGAGGGGGCATCAAACAAAGCTTTATGGGTAGAGTTTAGGAATAAAAAAGGGACAGCTAGGTGTTTATTATAGACCCCCAGATAGTCAGCGGGAAATTGAGGAGCAAATATGTGTGCAATTCGCAGAGATGTGTAAAAATAATAGAGTAATTATATTAGGTGATTTCAACTTTCCCAACATTAATTGGGATAGTCATCATGTTAAGTGCTTAGATGGAGTGGCGTTCTTAAAATGTATACAGGAGAACTTTTTAGCTCAATATGTAAAGGATCCAACAAGGGAGGGTGCAGTGCTGGACCTAATTCTGGGGAATGAAGCCGGACAGGTGGTTGATGTGTTGGTGGGGGAGCATTTTGGTGATAGCAACCACAACATGGTACAATTTAAGCTTGTTATGGAGAAAGAAATAGACAAGTTGCAAAAAAAGCTTTTGGATTGGGGGAGAGCGAATTTTAGCAAAATAAGGCAGGATCTGGCCAAGGTAGACTGGAAAGAGTTACTTGTCAGGAAATCTACAGAAGAGCAGTGGGGGGCATTCAAAAAGGAAATGGGGAGGATACAGGCCCAACATGTTCCCTCTAGGGTGACCGGTAGGAGCAACAAGCCCAGAGAACCATGGATGACCAGAAACATTCAGGGTATGATGAGAAGGAAAAGAGAGGCTTTTAGCAAATATAAAGAGAGCAAATCAACGGAAGCATTAGTGGAGTACAGAAAGTGTAGGATGGAGAGATGCACTGGAAGATCAACAAATTTCGGGCAGACCAAAGAGCGTCTTTCACCAAGTTGATGGTCCTCCAGCAGCAGTTGATGTTTGTCTCGATGTGCATCCCTGGAAACAGCCTGTAGAGCACAAAGTCCTGTGTTAGAGAGCTGCTCGGGGTAAACCTCGGCAAAAACCATTGCATCTCTTTCCACATGATCTTTGCAAAGGCACATTTCAGACAGAGGTGGGCAAAGGTCTTTTCCCGATCGCAGCCACCTCAAGGACAGTGTACAGTGAAGCTGAGACTCCGGATGTGCATGGAGGATGTGAGAGTAAAGAGCCCTTCTCACTACCAGCCAAACTACTTCTTGCTGCTTGTTTGAAAGTTGTGGCAATGAGGCATTTTGTGAAATGACTTTGACAGTCTGCTCAGGAAACCATCCGACAAGATCCACCATCTCCATTCTCTGCAGGGCTTCAATGACATTATGTGCGGACTAGGGCCTGATGGATTTGTGGCCAAAGGTGTTTTTCTGCACAAACCTTGCCACGAGGGCATTGGTAAGGTATGGTCTAACTGAATGAAGCACTCAATGGCAATGTGGCCAGATCCATCCTTTGCAAGACTGGGAACAGGTAGAAACTCAGCGCATTGACACTTGGTATTTGAGTACCGAGGATTGATGCACAGCTTGATGCAACCACACATAAACTTGGCTGTCAGAATGAGGGCGATGTTTGGTATGTTTTCCCCCCTTTATCTAGGGATTTGTACATGGTATCTCTACAGATACAGTCCATTTTCAATCTCCAGATAAAGTGGAAGATGTCTTGGGCGACCATCCCAGCACAGGAGTTTGGCATGGGACAGTCCAGATGAACTGCAGCAGTTCAAAAATGCAGCTTACCACCACCTTCTCAAGGGCAACAAATGCTGGCCTTGCCGTGATGCGAAAATCCCATGAAATGAATAAAAAAAAAAGACCTGCGCTACATAAACACCGAAAGATTCAGAGCAGCAGCTTACGTCAAATAAGAGACAAAATGGGAATAAATGTCCGGTAGTATAACCTATTTGGCGATATATCACAGAATCATACAGTGCAGAAGAGGCCCTTCGGCCCATCGTGTCTGCACCGATGCATTAAAGACACCTGACCTGTCTACCTAATCCCATTTGCCAGCATTTGGCCCATAGCCTTGAATGTTATATTTTTTTATTCATTCACGGGATGTGGGCATCGCTGGCCAGGCCAGCATTTATTGCCCATCCCTAATTGCCTTTGAGAAGGTGATGTTTAGTTTAGTTTAGTTTTAGTTTAGAGATACAGCACTGAAACAGGCCCTTCGGCCCACCGAGTCTGTGCCGGCCATCAACCACCCATTTATACTAATCCTACACTAATCCCATATTCCTCCCACATCCCCACCTGTCCCTATATTTTCCTACCACCTACCTATACTAGGGGCAATTAATAATGGCCAATTTACCTACCAATCTGCAAGTCTTTTGGCTTGTGGGAGGAAACCGGAGCACCTGGAGGAAACCCACGCAGACACAGGGAGAACTTGCAAACTCCACACAGGCAGTACCCAGAATTGAACCCGGGTCGCTGGAGCTGTGAGGCTGCGGTGCTAACCACTGCGCCACTGTGCCGCAGTGAGGATTCAGCGAGGAGTAACAGCATGTAGAATGACACATTTCAATGTTCAGAGGAACAAGTGGGTGATTCCCACTGTTCAACTCCCACTTGACCACAGCGTGTTTTTTTGTTATTAGGGTTTAACCCCTTGGTGTTTTGTCAAATAAACAGACAGCGACAGGGTTTCTTGTAGCTTTAAAACAGAAGATTGATTATTTATTGAGCAAAATGCCTTATCCCAAAATTGTCGCAACTGTACACATTCACGTATTCACTCATGTACACAGTCTCAGGAGAAGATAGATAAAAAAGTACAGGGTAAGAGGTGTACAGAGTTCAGCTTGTAAAAGTATTGTTTCAAGAATAACCGATGGGATCCTCCTTGGAAGGTGAATTTTAAAGTTGCAGGCCTGTTTGCTGGTTGGTCTGGTATTCATTGGGATGTTGCAGTCTCCTGGCAGTTCACTTTGGGTTAAAGATGGTGCTGCTGTCTTAGGACAATTCTCACTGGTAAAAAAGTCATTTTCGCAAAGGATCTCTGTTGTAGCTAGCTCCCACTTGTCTCAGTAGGGTTCAACTGTGCTGGCTGGAAATGATAGCTCTCTCAGCCTTGCTGGAATTTGAGTTGTTTTTTTGATGCACTGTGTGGCTGAGAAGAGACCAGACTGATGATCGTGTCTCTAGTCCTGTCCTGAAAAGACTCCCTCTTTGTCTCTCAAAATGATTATCTTTTAAGGTGAACATTTTTACAAGGGTTGGCTTTGCCCATGTGACTTCAGGTTGCAGTCCTAGCAGGGCTGTATAATGGCCTTGATGATGGCCCCTTTCTGAGATGAAGGTGGTTCACACTGCATTGTAATGGAGGTTATTCAGAGACAGGAAATCTGAGAAAGGTCTTGTCTCACTGTATTTGAGTACAGTTACATCCAGGTGTCATTATTTACTCTGCAGTTTCATTTCATCCTTCATCTTATCCGACGCATTAGCAAAAAACTTTTTTTCTTCCTTTCAGGTGTTAAGGAACGCAAGCTCCAGCAGCTGGTGGGGACTAATGCCCCTCCAGATCCTTCTTCTCCTTCACTTCCCTCTGACCTCACCCCTTCTGATCTGACCCCTTGCCGTGTAATCACTATACCCTCTGACTTCCTCCTCTCTGATGCTGAATGTTCTGTACTCAGCAAAGGACTCCGTTTTATCCCCTTACGCCCCCACCTCAATGAATTTCGCGCTCGGCATGACATTGAGCTCTTCTTCCATCGCCTTCACCTCCAGGCTCACTTCTTTCACTAGGAGTCCTCCCCCCAATCAGCAGACTCATTCACCCACCTCCAGCATTCTCCCTCTACCTGGACCCCTCCCTCTGGCCTCTTACCCACTCTTGATCTTTTCATTGAAAACTGTCAGTGAGACATCGGCCGTCTCAATTTCTCTGCCTCCCTCACTCACTCTAACCTGTCTCCCTCGGAACTTGCCGCACTCCGTTCTCTCAGGTCTAACCCCAATATTGTCATCAAACCTGCAGACAAGGGTCGTGCTGCTGTCTGGCGTACCGACCTCTATCTTGCAGAGGCTCAGTGCCAACTCTGACACTTCTTCCTACTGCCTGCTGGACTATGACCCCACCACCTAACATCAAGCGACTGTCCACAGGACTGTCACTGACCTCATCTCCTCTGGAGATCTTCCCTCTACAGCTTCCGACCTCATAGTCCTGCAACCCCAGGCAGCCCGCTTCTACCTCCTTCTCAAAATCCACAGACAGGAGTGTCCTGGCAGACCCATTGTTTCAGCCTGCTCCTAACCCATTGAACTTATTTCTTCCTATTTTGACCATCTTTTCTCCCCGGTCCAGTCTCTTCCCACTTACATCTGTGACTCTTCTGACACCCTACATCATTTTGACAATTTCCAGTTTCCTGGCCCTAACCGCCTCCTTTTCACTATGGACGTCCGATCTCTGTACACCTCCATCCCCCAACAGGACGGTTTGTGGGCTCTCCGCTTCTTCCTTGAACAGAGGCTCATCTACCACCACCTGGCTGAACTTGTTCTCAATTTGAACAACTTCTCCTTCAACTCCACTCACCTCCTTCAAGTAAAAGGTGTTGCTATGGGTACGCACATGGGTCCTAGTTATGCCGCTCTTTTTGTGGGATATGTCAAACATTCCTTGTTCCAGTCCTACTCAGGCCCCCACCCCCAACTCTTTTTCCGGTACAGTGATGACTATCGGTGCCATTTCCAGCTCCCGCCCTGAACTGGAAAACTTTATCAACTTTGTTTCTAATTTCCACCCTTCTCTAACCTTTACATGGTCCCTTTCCGACCCTTCCCCGACTTCTCTGTCTCCATCTCTGGGGATAGACTGTCTACTAATATCCATTATAAGCCCACTGACTCCCAGATACCTCAACTATACTTCTTCACATCCTGCCTCCTGTAAGTCTCCATTCCATTCTCCCAGTTTCTCCGTCTCTGATGCATCTGCTCTGATGGTGCAACCCTTCCACGACAGCTCTTCTGATATGTCTTCCTTTTTCCTCAGCTGAGGATTCCCCCCACCATGGTTGACAGGGCCCTCAACTGTGTCCTTTTCCCACACCGCTACCCTCACCCCTCCCTCCCAGAACCGCGACAGGGTTCCCCTTGCCCTCACTTTCCACCCCACCAGCCTCCACATCCAAAGGATCATCCCCTGCCATTTCCGCCACCTCCAGCACGATGTCACTACCCCTCCTTTCCCTTCAGCATTCCGAAGGGATCATTCCTTCCACAACACCCTGGTCCCCTTACCATGGCATCGTCCCCTGCAATCTCAGGACGTGTACTACCTCCCCATTTACCTCCTCTCTCCTCACTATCCAAGGCCCCAGACACTCCCTGTCAGGTGTAGCAGCGATTTACTTGTACTTCTTTCAATGTAGTATACTGTATTCGCTGCTCACAATGTGGTATCCTCTACACTGGGGAGACCAAACACTGACTGGGTGACTGCTTTGCGGAACACCTCCGCTTAGTCCAAAAGCATGACCCCAAGCTTCTGGTTGTTGGCCATTTCAACACTCCCCCCTGCTCTCATGCCCACATCTCTGTCCTGGGATTGCTGTAGTGCTCCAGTGAACATCAAAGCAAGCTCAAGGAACAGCATCTCATTTACCGATTAGGCACACTACAACCTGCCAGACTGAACATTGAGTTCAATAATTTCAGAGTATGACAGCCCCCCTATTTATTTTAGTTATTTTTTCTTTTTTTGTGTTTATTTTATTTTAGTTTGTTTAGTTTCTTTCTACTGTGCCTACCTACTATTTTTTTCATGTTTGTACTTGGGGCCAGGCTGTTCAATTTTCTGTCAATTAATACCCTCTCTGTACTAACGTTTTGTTGTTCACCACACCATTAACATACTGTTTGCCTTTGCTCCATGACCTTCTAGTCAGTTATTCTGGGTGACCTTGTTCTATCAACACCTCTTTTGTTATCTCTTGCCCCACCCCCACTTTACTTGCTTAAAACCTATTACATTTCTGGCTCTGCCAGTTTTGATGAAGGGGCACTGACCTGAAACATTAACTCTGCTTCTCTCTCCACAGATGCTGTCAGACCTGCTACGTATTTCCAGCATTTCTTGTTTTTATTTCAGATTTCCAGCATCTTCAGTATTTTGCTTTTATTATGATTATCTGTCACATGTCCATGCAGACAGGGCTAACTGGTTTGCAGTCTTATGTTATAACAGAGGCAGGAGTGCAATGTAAATTCATTCCCACTTCGCCACAAGTCACAACACATTATTTTAAAATTTCCCAGTTACTAATACACACTATTTTCCTAGAATAGAACACAATCAATTTTATTCCGTGAATAAACCTATCAGTTCATTATAAAAAAAGTATTAACTAGTAATGAAGTAAAACAAACACACATTTAAAATTTAATGTCAGGACTTAAAAAATTTTAAATCCCTTTTTTTAACCTTGGCATCTCACACATATATGTATACTGGTTAACTGAAAAAATAAAAAGAGCTCTGTTACAGACAGAAAACCACTCAGGCAGATCACTTGCCCACCCCTGAAGAAAACAGAAAACGAGACATGCTGCACCAAAACTGGTACACAGTCCAACCTCCGAGTACACGCAGACAGGCCACCAAGATCCCCCTGGAACAGTTCTCTTCAGGCGGCACCGAGAAGCAACTCTAGCAGGCCCTCCTCGGAGACAGGAGACGAGATGAGTCGAGACAGTGGACTTCAGAGGGTCTTTTATGGAATTGCTGGAAATCACACTGGGCTGTTGTCTTTTCTCCTTCCTTGACACTTCAGCAAACTTGACTTTATCTCCTTCCAGAAGGTAAAACACACACACACTGACACACAACCAGAAAGCTCGTCAGTTTTCTGCCCTTCCAGGTGCTCTGCTGCTACTGTCCAATCAAAAGAATGCTTGTCTCTTCTCCGCCCGTTACCAGAGTTTCCACTCCATCTCCAATCTGAGTCATGTGATAACCAGCAACACTGTTGCCAATTCAGGTCCCTCAGTGTCCTCTTAATGGCTCTTTTTAAAAAAAAACTGGTCCAACATTTATTCAGCTTGACTGTAAATTCCTTTAAAAAATATTTTTTAACAAAAGACAGTCACCTTCATGACACCTAGTAGACACGGATGTGGATTTCAGAGCAAGAGACCCTGAGCATCATGTGTTTTGTCCTCCATTTTGCTGACAGCATATTGTGCACTTGTTAAAAGAAAAGTCTATTTTTATAACTCTTCAGTTTGTGTTCTGTATTTTCAATCACTGAACATTGCATGAGCGTAACAGTAGTAAGAGAACGGGTGGAGCCGATGAAGGACCAAAAAGGGGATCTACACATGGAAGCAGTGGGCATGTCTGAGGTACGAAGAGAGTACTTGGTATCTGTTATTACCATGGAAAAAGGTGCTGTCAAAATGATAGTGAAAAAGGAGGTAGTTGAGATGGTCAAGGTACTGGCCATAAATTTCCAATCCTCCTTCGATATAGGGGTGGTGCCAGAGGACTGGAAAATTTCAAATGTTACGCCCTTGTTCAAAAAAGGGTGTTATGATAAACCAGAAACTACTGGCCAGTGGGAAAGCTTTTACAGACAATAATCTGGACAAGATTAACAGTCACTTGGATAAGTGCAGATGAATTAGTAAAAGCCAGCATGGATTTGTTAAAGGCAAATTGTTTTTAACGTACTTGATTATATTTATATCACTTCAGTGATATGTGCACATAAAACCCCCAAGTCCCTCTGCTCCTGCACCCCCTTTAGAATTGTGCCCTTTATATTATATTGCCTCTCCTCATTCTTTCTACCAAAATGCATCACTTTGCACTTCTCTGCATTAAATTTCATCTGCTATGTGTCCACTCATTCCACCCACTTATGTATGTCCTCTTGAAGTCTATCACTATCCCCCTCAGAGTTTTGTCTCATATGCAAAGTCATATGGTGATATGAGGAAAAGTCAGGGAGTGATTAGCATCTGGAATGCATTCTCTCTATCTTCTGGCTATACTGACATTATGACATTAAGTCAATTACCAGGAGGTTGGGATCCTCTGAACATGATCAAGATCGGGAGTTTGCTGCCAGGGTGGATGCAATGACCTGGACCTGCTTCTGTTGCCATGACTTTTTTTCCTCACAAAGAAGTTTGTTGATATTTTCTTTTACATTTCCCACCCTAGTCTTTGTTCTTTGGTCTGTTATGTCGCTCTCGTCTCCGAGATCTTTCTGTATGGACTCCATGATTTTCTGAAGCCACTCCTGGTTGTACTCCTGGCTTTGAAAGAGGAGCTGCTCAACCTGCTTTTCAACCCGGTCTAAAAGATTTTCATCGTCTATGATTTTGGTGATAATCTTCAGACCGTGCCCCAGCTCTTTGACTTGTTGAATGTTCCTCTGCCCGATGTCACCAAATTCATTTGCACATAAACTGAAAATGGCAAGGCAATGATTGTTAGTAAAAACTTCAAGCGTACATAAATCCTGAGAAGAATTTAAGAATCAGAAAACTCAGCTCACTTTGTCAGCCTGATAGAATTGTACAGGATAGGAGGGGTCATTCAGTCCATCGTGCCTGTGCTGGCTCTTTGAAAGAGCTACCCAATCAATCCCACTTCCCTACCCTTTCCCTATAACCACACAAATTTTTCCTTTTGAAGTATTTATCCAATCCCCTTTTGGGAGTTAGTATTAAATCTGCTTCCATCTTTCAGGCAGTGAAATCCAGATCATCGTATCTCAAGGCATAAAAAGATTCCCTCATCTTCTCTCTGGGTCTTTTGCCAATTATCTTAAAATGTGTCCTCTGTGCCAGTGGAAACAGTTTCTGTAAAAATCCCTCTGAACACTATCTGTTTCTGCACCTACTCCAAACCCACATTCTTTTACTTGTTAATCACGAATCCAGTGCCTTCTTGAATGCCTCACCTCAGTCAGCATCTCTTGTACGAGTGGGCCTACTAACTACAATTCAGGTGTGTCCTTACACAAGACTCCATAAAAGGCCCCATTTGCCATAGTACAGAATAATGCAGGTTTGGCCTAGTTTATAATACTACTTGCTCTTTGCATGACGCATGAACCCTATGGAGGCTAAGAAGGCCAAGAAAAGTTTCCAGAAGGTGCAGGGACCTAGGTGAGAGGTATTATCGAGGACAAGCCCACTTTGCTTTGTGGTCAATTGAGCAAACAGAGAGAAAAATCAAAATAAACTATTTAGTTGTGCATTGAACACATGGGAGTGTTAAAAACTATACTGAAACTTCAAGGAAAATTCCAGATAAAACATCATGCGGATCAGGCAACGGCAGAAATGTTCTGAAGAGTTTGAAATGACCTTGAAGGTGTAGTTGGAGGTTGCTAAGGAGGTCAACAGCATGAACTTAGATCCACACTCCTGAATACAGTGTAGGAAGCAGTTCAATGACCTAACCAGGCCAACCAAGGTGAGGAGAGTGGCACATTCACCTACATCCTGCTGTGTTCAACATCCTACCCTTTCACTCTGCCTTCTCAAGCTACTCCATTGGATTATTCCTCACACTCACTTACCTTGCCCTCTCCATCTAGGAACTTCCTCACATCCCCATCTATCCATCCACCACTAATGTAATGTCATGCCTCTCCCTGATCACGTTAAACTGAAAAATCTGTGTCACTATTGCTCTAATTGAGTGTAGCATATATTAAAAAGCAACAGACTTCTCCTGAAGGGTTTGTGCACATTTAACCTAACAAACTGCAGTTAAATGCGAAAGTCATCAGGTTGGAGCCATCTTTCCGACATGCTGTCATTGTCTCCCTTGCTTTTAAGCCCCCAATTGCCCCCAGGTTTCTGAGCTGCTATGTGAGAATGACTTATGACTTATCTCCTTTCTCAGCTGGTCTTAATTCGAACCCTTCGATTCAGGGAAGTGGTCAGAGGCTCAGGCCCAGGACAGAGAGACTGGATTTACTGTTCCATGACTTTGTAATAAGCACTGCAGTTCCTCCCCATTACTCACCTTCCAGGAGTGGAGCGGACCTGTGGGGAGAACGCCGTGACAAGAGCCGATAAATTGAGCCCAAGGATCGAGGCCCAGTCACTTACCTTCCGGGAGCAGAGTGGATCTGTGGGGAGAACGGCGAGAGAGGAGCTGATAAATTGAGCCCGAGGATCGCGACCCAGTCACTTACCTTCCGGGAGCAGCGCGGACCTGATCTGTGGGGAGAACGCTGAGACAGGAGCCAATAAATACAGCCCTAGGATCGCGGCCCAGGCACATACCGTCTGGGAGAGCAGCGGACAGCAGTCCAGGCGGGCCGGAATTTGAAAACAAAGTGAGCAGTGACGTCACAGGAAAGTTGCAAGGTTATTGGTTGGTGAGTAACTGCTGTTAGGGAATAACACTAAATAGCTGGGTAAGTAACTAAAAGTAAAGGGAAAGGTCTGCAGTTTTTAAAAATATAGTATGTAGTGTTTTTTTTCAGGGAATCAAGGTCCCTAGTGTAAGTAATCTAATTTTTGGGGAATTGAAGGGGATAAATTAAGGGTGAGTCATGGCAGGGCAGCTTGGCAGAGTGGAATGCTCCTCCTGTGCAATGTGGGAAGTCAGGGACACTTCCAGTCTCCAGGGCGCACACAGTGCAGGAAGTGTCTCCAGCTGCAGCTAATCGAAATCCGCGTTTCGGATCTGGAGCGGCGGCTGGAAACACTGTGGAGCATCCGCGAGGCTGAGATCATCGTGGATAGCACGCACAGGGAGGTGGTCATAATGCAGGTAAAGACTACTCAGGCAGAAAGGGAATAGGTGACAACCAGGCAGAGTAGAAGAACGAGGCAGGTAGTGCAGGAGTCCCCAGGCCCATCTCCCTTTCTAACAGATTTTCCACTTTGAATACTGTTGGGGGAGATAGCTTCTCAGGGGAATGCAGCAAGAGCCAAGTCTGTGGCACCACGGGTGGCTCAGCTGCACAGGAGGGGAGGAAAAGGAGTGGAAGAGTTATAGTGATAGGGGATTCTATCGTAAGAGGTACAGATAGGCATTTCTGTGGCCGCAAACATGACTCCAGGATGGTATGTTGCCTCCCTGGTGCTTGGATCAAGGATTTCATGGAGCGGCTGCAGGACATTCTGAAGGGGGAGGGTGAATGAGCAGAGGTCGTGGTACACATTGGTACCAATGACATCGTTAGAAAGAGGGATGAGGTCCTGCAACAAGAATTTAGGGAGCTAGGTAGCAGATTAAAAAGCAGGACCTCAAAGGTTGTAATCTCTGGATTACTCCCAGTGCCATGTGCGAGTGAGTATAGGAATAGGAGGATAAAGCAGATGAATAGGCTGAGGAGGTGGTGCAGGAGGGAAGGCTTTAGTTTTCTGGATCACTGGGTCTGTTTCTGGCAAAGGTGGGACCTATACAAGTTGGACGGGTTGCACCTGAACCTCCTTTCTGGGAGGTTTGCTAGTGCTGTTTGCGGGGGCGGGGTTTAAACTAATTTGGCAGGGGGATGGGATACAGAGTGGAGTTACAGTGGGGGCTGATGCACAGTCAAATACAGAAGAGAAACTGAGTCAGTCTGGAAGGCAAAGCAAATATAGACCTGTTAAGGCACACATGAAAAATGCAAGGCTGGATTGCATTTATTTTAATGCAAGAAGTCTTACTAATAAGGCAGATGAATTGAGGGCGTTGATTAGCACATGGGATTATGATATTATTGCTATCGCAGAGACATGGCTGAGGGAGGGGCAGGACTGGCAGCTCAATATTCCATGGTATAAAATCTTCAGGCAAGACGGGGGGTGGGGGGGTAAAAAAGGTGGCATTGCACTGTTGATCAAGGAGTCAATTACTGCAGTAAGGAGGGATGATATCTTAGAAGGTTCCTCAAATGAGGCCATATGGGTAGAACTTAAAAACAAAAAGGGGGCAATCACCTGGCTGGGCGTTTACTACAGGCCTCCAAATAGTCAGGGAGAGATAGAGGAGAAGATATGTAGGCAAATCTCAGAGAGGTGTAAAAATAATAGGATAATAATAGTAGGGGATTTCAACTTCCCCAATATCAACTGGGATAGTCTTAGTGCAAAAGGCTTAAAGGGGGCGGAATTCTTAAAATGCAAACAGGAGAGCTTTTTGAGCCAGTACGTAGAAAGTCCTACAAGAGAAGGGGCGGTACCGGACCTAATCCTAGGGAATGAAGCCGGACAAGTGGTAGAAATCTCAGTGGGGGAGCATTTCAGGGATAGTGACCGATTTAAGGTAGTTATGGAAAAGGACAAAGATGGACCGGAAATAAAGGTACTGAATTGGGGGAAGGCCGATTTCAATATGATAAAACAGAATCTGGCCAAAGTGGACTGGGAGCTGCTACTTGTAGGAAAGTCTACATCAGACCAGTGGGAGCCATTCAAAGAGGAAATAATGAGAGTTCAGAGCCAACATGTACCCGCTAAGGTGAAGGGTAGGACCAACAAGTCCAGGGAACTCTGGCTGTCAAGGGATATAGAGGATTGGATCAGGAAAAAAAAGGCTTATGGCAGATTCAGAGCGCTGAAAACAGCGGAGGCACTAGAGGAGTATAGACAGTATAGAGGGGTACTTAAAGTAATTAGGAGAGCGAAGAGTGACATGAAAAAACACTGGCGGGCAAGATAAAGGAAAATCCTAAGGCGTTTTATAAGTATATTAAGGGCAAGAGGATAACCAGGGAAAGAATAGGGCCCATTAGGGACCAAAGTGGCAATCTGTGTTCACAATGGAGAAGGACGATGTAGGTGCAGATATCAGGGAGGGGGATTGTGATATACATGAACATACTGGCATTGAAACAAAAGAACAAAGAACAGTACAGCACAGAAACAGGCCATTCGGCCCTCCAAGCCTGCGCCGATCTTGATGCCTGCCTAAACTAAATCCTTCTGCACTTCCTGGGACCGTATCCCTCTATTCCCATCCTATTCATGTATTTGTCAAGATGCCTCTTAAACGTTGTTATCGTACCTGCTTCCACCACCTCCCCCGGCAGCAAGTTCCAGGCACTCACCACTCTCTTTTGTGAAGAACTTGCCTCGCACATCCCATCTAAACTTTGCCACTCGCACCTTAAACCTATGTCCCCTAGTAACTGATTCTTTCACCCTGGGAAAAAGCTTCTGACTATCCACTCTGTCCATGCCGCTCATAACTTTGTAAACCTCTATCATGTCGCCACTCCACCTCCGTCGTTACAGTGAAAACAATCCGAGTTTATCCAACCTCTCCTCATAGCTAATGCCCTCCAGACCAGGCTACATCCTGGTAAACCTCTTCTGTACCCTCTCCAAAGCTTCCACGTCCTTCTGGTAGTGGCGACCAGAACTGTACGCAATATTCTAAGTGTGGCCTAACTAAAGTTCTGTACAGCTGCAGCATAACTTGCCAATTTTTATACTTTATGCCCCGACCAATCAAGGCAAACATGCTGTATGCCTTCTTGACTACCTTATCCACCTGCATTGCCACTTTCAGTGACCTGTGGACCTGTACGCCCAGATCTCTCTGCCTGTCGATACTCCTAAGGGTTCTGCCATTTACTGTATACTTCCCACCTGCATTAGACCTTCCAAAATGCATCACCTCACATTTGTCCGGATTAAACTCCATCTGCCATTTCTCCGCCCAAGTCTCCAACCAATCTAATTCCTGCTGGATCCTCTGACAATCCTCATCACTATCCGCAACCAACCTTTGTGTCGTCCGCAAACTTAATAATCAGACCAGCTACATTTTCCTCCAAATCATTTATATATACTACAAAGAGCAAAGGTCCCAGCACTGATCCCTGTGGAACACCACAAGTCACAGCCCTCCATTCAGAAAAGCACCCTTGCACTGCTACCCTTTGTCTTCTATGACTGAGCCAGTTCTGTATCCATCTTGCCAGCTCACCTGTGATCCCGTGTGACTTCACCTTTTATTGGCATCTGCCATGAGGGACCTTGTCAAAGGCTTTACTGAAGTCCATATAGACAACATCCACTGCCCTTCCTTCATCAATCATCTTCATCACTTCCTCAAAAAACTCAATCAAGGTAGTGAGACACGACCTCCCCTTCACAAAACCATGCTGCCTCTCGCTAATAAGTTCGTTTGTTTCCAAATGGGAGTAAATCCTGTCCCGAAGAATCCTCTCTAATAATTCCCCTACCACTGACGTAAGGCTCACCGGCCTATAATTTCCTGGATTATCCTTGCTACCCTTCTTAAACAAAGGAACAACATTGGCTATTCTCCAGTCCTCTGGGACCTCACCTGTAGCCAATGAGGATGCAAAGATTTCTGTCAAGGCCCCAGCAATTTCTTCCCTTGCCTGCCTCAGTATTCTGGGGTAGATCCCATCAGGCCCTGGGGACTTATCTACCTTAATGCTTTGCAAGACGCCCAACACCTCCTCTTTGATAACGACATGACCGAGACTATCTACACTCTCTTCCCTAACTCATCATCCACCAAGTCCTTCTCTTTGGTGAATACTGATGCAAAGTACTCATTTAGTACCTCGCCCATTTCCTCTGGCTCCACACGTAGATTCCTATCTCTGTCCTTGAGTGGGCCAACCCTTTCCCTGGTTACCCTCTTGCTCTTTATATACGTATAAAAAGCCTTGGGATTTTCCTTAATCCTGTTTGCCAAATGACTTTTCATGACCCCTTTTAGCCCTCCTGACTCCTTGCTTAAGTTCCCTCCTACTGTCTTTATATTCCTCAAGGGCTTCGTCTGTTCCCAGCCTTCCAGCCCTTACGAATGCTTCCTTTTTCTTTTTGACTAGGCTCACAATATCCCGCATTATCCAAGGTTCCCGAAACTTGCCAAACTTATCCTTCTTCCTCACAGGAACATGCTGGTCCTGGATTCTAATCAACTGACGTTTGAAAGACTCCATGTCAGATGTTGATTTACCCTCAAACAGCCGCCCCCAATCTAAATTCTTCAGTTCCTGCCTAATATTGTTATAATTAGCCTTCCCCCAATTTAGCACCTTCACCCAAGGACTACTCTTATCCTTATCCACAAGCACCTTAAAACTTATGGAATTATGGTCACTGTTCCCGAAATGCTCCCCTACTGAAACTTCGACCACCTGGCCGGGCTCATTCCCTAATACCAGGTCCAGTACTGCCCCATCCCTAGTTGGACTATCTACATATTGTTTCAAGAAGCCCTCCTGGATGCTCCTTACAAATTCTGCCCCATCCAAGCCCCTAGCACTAAGTGAGTCCCAGCCAATATAGGGGGAAGTTAAAATCACCCACCACTACAACTCTGTTACCTTTACATCTTTCCAAAATCTGTCTACATATCTGCTCCTCTACCTCCCGCTGGCTGTTGGGAGGCCTGTAGTAAACCCCCAACATCGTGACTGCACCCTTCCTATTCCTGAGCTCCACCCATATTGCCTCGCTGCATGACCCCTCCAAGGTGTCCTCCCGCAGTACAGTTGTGATATTCTCCTTAACTAGTAATGCAACTCCCCCACCCCTTTTACATCCCCCTCTATCCCGCCTGAAGCTTCTAAATCCCGGAACATTTAGCTGCCAATCCTGTCCTTCCCTCAACCAAGTCTTTGTAAAAGCAACAACATCATAGTTCCAAGAACTAATCCAAGCTCTAAGTTCATCTGCCTTACCTGTTATACTTCTCGCATTGAAACAAATGCACTTCAGACCACCAGTCCCGCTGTGCTCCGCAACATCTCCCTGCCTGCTCTTCCTCTTACTGGCCTTATTTAATAGTTCCCCCTCATTTATGTCACCTGCTGTCCGACTGCTCTGGTTCCCACCCCCCTGCCACACTAGTTTAAATCCTTCTGAGTGACGCTAGCAAATCTCGCAGCCAGGATATTTGCGCCCCTCCAGTTTAGATGCAACCCGTCCTTCTTGTACAGGTCCCACCTGTCCCTGAAGAGATCCCAATGATCCAGATAGCTGAGACCCTCCCTTCTACACCAGCTGTTCAGCCACGTGTTTAGCTGCACTATCTTCCTATTTCTAGCCTCACTGGCACGTGGCACAGGGAGTAATCCCGAGATTACAACCCTAGAGGTCCTGTCTTTTAACTTTCTACCTAACTCCCTAAACTCCCCCTGCAGAACCTCGTCACTCTTCCTGCCTATGTCGTTGGTTCCGATGTGTAGGACAACCTCTGGCTGTTCACCCTCCCCCTTCAGAATGCCCCCTGTCCGTTCAGAGACATCCTTGACCCTGGCACCAGGGAGGCAACATACCATCCTGGAGTCTCTTTCACGTCCACAGAAGCGCCTATCTGTGCCCCTGACTATAGAGTCCCCTATAACTATTGCTCTTCTGCGATTGTCCCTCCCTGCTGAACAACAGTGCCAGTCGTGGTGCCACTGCTCTGGCTGCTGCTGTTTTCCCCTGATAGGCCATCCCCCCCAACAGTATCCAAAACGGTATACTTGTTAGAGAGGGGGATAGCCACAGTGGATTCCTGCACTGACTGCCTGCCCCTTCTCGCGGTCACCCATCTATCTGCCTGCACCTTGGATGTAACCACTTCTCTAAAATTCCTGTCTATGACGCATTCTGCCACCTGCATGCTCCTAAGTGCATCCAGTTGCTGCTCCAACCGATCCATGCGTTCTGTGAGGAGCTGCAACTGGGTACACTTCCTGCAGATGTAGTCATCCGGAACGCTGGAAGCATCACGGACCTCCCACATCTCACAGGTGAAGCATTTCACCCCTCTAACTGACATTTCTAGCACTAATTAATAAATTAATTTAAAATAAATACTTATTAAATCCTTAATAAATTATGTTACAATTAACTATATAGTCCCTAGTGCTATATTTCTACTATAAATATTAAATGTTAACTAAATACAGTAATCTCCTCCCTCTGGTTTAGTTACTCTACTTATTAATTAGTTAATTAGGGTTTTAATCAATTTTTATCAATGTTTTATTTTCAAATTCAGTACAAATTCCCTACCAGACAATCAGGTCACAGCTTTCCTGTGACGTCACTTTTTCAGGGAGGAAGTATTAGCTGTTTTAGCAGGCTTAGAAGTGGATAAATCCCCAGGCTGTTATGTGAGGCAAGGGGAGACAGCAGGGGCTCTGACACAAATTTTCAAATCTTCTCTGGCGACAGGAGAGGTACCAGAGGATTGGAGGACAGCAAATGTGGTACCATTATTCAAGAGGGTAGCAGGGATAAACCAGGTAATTACAGGCCGGTGAGTCGATCATCAGCGGTTGGGAAACTATTAGAAAAAATTCTGAGGGACAGCATTAATCTCCACTTGGAGAGGCAGGGATTAATCAGGGATAGTCAGCGTGGCTTTGTCAGGGGGAGATCATGTCTGACTAACTTGATTGAATTTTTCGAGGTGGTGACTAGATGTATAGAGGAGGATAAAGCAGTTGATGTAGTCCACGTGGAGTTCAGTAAGGCTTTTGATTAAGTCCCGCATGGGAGATTGGTTAAGAAAGCAAGAGCCCATGGGATCCAAGGCAATTTGGCAAATTGGATCCAAAAGTGGCAGGAGGCAGAGGATGATGATCGAGGGTTGTTTTTGCGAGTGGAAGCCTGTGACCAGTGATATACCACAGGGATCGGTGCTGGGACCCTTGCTGTTTGTAGTGTACAATAATGATTTAGACATGAATGTAGGAGGTATGATCAGTAAGTTCGCAGATGACACGAAAATTGGTGGTGTTGTAAATAGTGAGGAGGACAGCCTTAGATTACAGGACGATATAGACATATATAAACGTGCATACACACGTACTGCATACTTACTAGAGCTTCTTAAGAGTTCTGTTGTAATGCAGATCCTGAATCATGTTCTTTGTACCTTCATCTGTAATGTTATTATCGTACAAACGAAGGGATTTGAGGCTTTGGTTTTTTGCCAGAGCTTTCCAAAAAAACTGAGCCCCTCTGGAACCAAAATGGTTTGTGCCACATCTAAACAAAAACAAAACAAAACCCAGAGACACAAATGTCTGGGATTAGATTTTATATTGAAATCTGAGCAATTTAAAAAAATTAATTATGTGATGAAAAAACTCACGACAATATCTCAATTCTGCACTTCGGGTCTTGAAGGGCGTTGCTCAAAATCTCTGCTGACTTCTCAGTCAGTTTGTTGGAGCTTACTCTGTAAAATAACAGGATGAAGACATTTGGAGTTTTGATTACCTGTCCAATAAGGATCTCCAACTTGACATAGTGCTGACTGAAGCAGCAGTCAATTTGCGCCCAGCAAGATCCCATAAACAGCGATCAACAATGACAACTAATATTTACATAGCACCTTTAACATAATAAAACTTTCCAACGTGCTTCACAGAAGCATTTTTAAACAAAGTAGGACAATGAGCCACATAAGGAGATATTAGACCAGATGACCAAAAGCTTGATCAAAGAGGTAGGTTTTAAGGAGTGTCTTAAAGGAGGAAAGTGAAGCAGAGAGGCGGAGAGTTGTAGCAAGGGAATTCCAGATCTTAGGGCCTCAGCAGCTGAAAGCGTGACCAGCAATGGGGAGCGATTAAAGTTGGAGATATTTGAGAGGCCTCAATTAGAGGAGTGCAGATATTTCGGAGTTTTGTTGGGCTGGAGGAGATTACAAAGATAGGGAGGGAGCGAGGCGAGGCAGAGATTTGAAAACAAGGATGAGAATTTTAAAATCAAAACATCGTTTGACTTGGAGCCAATGTAGGTCAACGAGTACAGGGGTGATAGGTGAATAGGACGGTGCGAGTTAAGACGCAGCAGCAGCTTTTTGGATGACCTCAAGTTTACAGAAGGTAGGCGTGTACTGGAATAATCAAGTCTCGAAGAAATGAAGGCATGAATGAGGGTTTCAGCAGCAGATGAGCTGAGACAAAATGAAGTCAGGCAATGTTACTGAGGTGGAAATAGGTGGTCTTAGTGACGGTACAAATATGTGGTTGAAAGCTCATATAAGGGTCAAATATAACACCAAGATTGCAACCAGACTGGTTTAGTCTCAGACTGTTTGCCAGGGAGAGGGAGAGAGTCAGTAGCAAGGGAACAGAATTTGGAGTGAGGACCAAAAACACTGGCTTCAGTTTTCCCATATTTAACGGGAGGAAGTTTCTGCTCATCCAGTACTGGATGTCGGATAAGCTGTCTGATAGTTTAGCAAGAGCGGAGGAGTCGAGAGAGGTAGTGGTGAGGTAGAACTGGATGCAGTCAACGTACATGTGAAAACAACCCTGTGCTTTTGATGATGCCATGTAAATGAGAAATTGGAGGGGGCCAAGGATTGATCCTTAGGGGTAACGGAGTGGAAGGAGAAGCCATTGCAAGTGATTCTCTGGCTATGATTAGACAGATAAGAATGGAACCAGGTGAGAGCAGTCGCACTCAGCTGGATGACAGTGGAGAGATATTAGAGGAGGATGGTGTGGTCAAACATGTCAAAAGCTGCAGACAGATCACGATACCTTTGTCACAATCACACAGAATGTCATTTGTGACATTGATAAAAGCTATTTCTATACTGCAGTAGGGGTCAGAAACCTGATTGGAGGCATTCAAACGAGTTCTGGGAAAGATGGGAATGGATTTGAGAGGCAACAACATGTTCAAGGACTTTGGCGAGGAAAGGGTCGTTGGAGATGGGGTGGTAATTTGCAAGGACGGTGGGGTCAAAGGTAGTTTTTTTTTGTGAAGAGGGATGCTGAAGGCAGATTTAATGGAAAGAGGGACAACAACTAAAGAGATAGAACCATTAACGTGGTTACGCAGCTAACATGGGGACTAGGAAGGGAAATTGGGTGGTCAGCAGTTTAGTGGGAATAGGGTCGAGGGAACAGGAGGTGGTTTTCATGAACAGGGTGAGCTCAGAGGGCATGAGGGGAGATAGGAGAGAAACTAGAGAAAGATGTGAGTTCAGGCCTAGGCCAGTGGGAGCTTTAGAGGAAGTTTGGTCGAGTGGAAGGGAGAGAAGTGGCAGAGGCAGTTGATTCAATGGTCTCGATCTTAGTGATAAAGAAGTCCATGTGCTCCTTGCACTTATTGTTAGAGGTGGGGGCAGAGGAGACAGGGAATAAGGGATAGAAGGCAAATGGAATGTTGGCATTTATTGCAAGGGAATGGAATATTAAAGCAGGGAAGTCTTGCTACAACTGTACAGGGCATTGGTGAGACCGTACCTGTCCTGGTCTCCTCACTTAAGGAAGGATATACTTGCATTGGAAGCAGTTCAGAGAAGGTTCACTTGGCTGATTCCTGGAATGAAGGTGCTGTCTTATGAAAAAAGTTGAGCAGGATGGGTCTATACTCATTGGAGCTTAGAGGAATGATTCATGATCTTATTGAAGCATACAAGATGCTGAAGGGCTTGACCGGGTAGATGCTGAGAGGAGGTTTCCCCATGTGGTGGAATCTAAAACAAAGGGGCACAGTTTCAGAATAAGGCGTCTCCGATTTAAGACAGAGGTGAGGAATTTCTTCTCTCAGAAGGTCATTAATCTTTGGAATTGTATTCCCCAGAAAGCACTGAAGGCTGAGTCATTGAATATATTCAAAGGCTGAGGTCAATAGATTTTTGTCTGCATGAAAGTCGAGGATTATGGGGGGGGGCAGGCAGGAAAGTGAAGTTAAGGCCACAATAAGATCAGCCATGACTTTATTAAATGGCGGAGCAGGCTTGAGGGGCTGAATGGCCTACTCCTGCTCCTATTTCATATGTTCTTATGTTTAAGAAAATGGTTTGGAGCAGAGAAAAGAAGCTGGGGGTTATCTTTGCATTCTAAGATGATCCTGGAATAGTCAACAATTTTGGCAAATGAGATAAGGACCCGAAAGTGCTTTATGTGGTCCAGCAAGATCTGGTGGTGGATGGCTAAACCAGTAGACTGCCGTATCCTTTCAAGTCAAGTTATGATGGAGGTGCAAGTTAGGCTTACAGCAGGACTTACAGTCAATCAGTGTATTTTACAGCAAACAAACAGCAAAGCAAGCAATTCTATTTAGAAAGAATTTTGAAAAACAGTCTCTACGAACTGTAGCAAAAAAAAACATATACATAAAATCAAACCCAGTCACATAGAGCAGCGTGGTCTTCATGCGTGATTGATGGGGAAATGACACAACCATCTCCATTCTGGCCTGGAATAGTGGTGTCACAACATACAGGGATTAATGTTGGCCAGGACAGAATTCTGACAGAAAACGCATGACAAAAGAAAGTAAGGCGAACGATAGTACAAAAACAAAGTATTCATAAATGTAAGATTTTAGTCCATTACAGATTGTAAACTATTGCACTTTTATTTCACATTCTTGTGAATAATAATACTCACAAAACAGTTTTGCACTTGAAGAGCACGTCCTGGAGCTGTTTTATTCCTTCATCCCCTAAGGTACAGAGTCTTAAATCCAATTCTTCCACAGTGGAACGACTGAGACAGTAACACAAAGCTGAAATGTCCAGTGGGCTCAGAGAAACATTGAAAAAATCTACATGTTTGATATGAGGAGATACCTCTGCTATTACAGTGGGATCATGCAGTTCAGAAAGACAATGCATTAAATTCAGCAACTCTGACTTCTTAATATCTCGTTTGAGACAATTTTTGAACCATCTCACAAGAGCTCTGGCTGTAGAATGCGTGAGAGGAACACTACAGTTCCACAACTTGCTGTCTCTTGCTGTTGTTAAGGAGCCCATAAGAAGCCTTATGAAATTGTACAGTTTCTCTGTGTGTTCAGGCTGAAATGATCTCAGATAATATTGGCTTTTTTGATTGTTTGGCATTTTCCCAAAACACCAAAGATCCAGACATTTGACCAACTCTTCAGCATCATCTTTCAGTGAAGTTGCACAATACAAAGCTGCAAACTGGTCCTTCAGCACAACATGGTAGAATTCAAAGATACATTGACCTTTACACTTCTTTTCAAGGATAAGATTGGAGAAATACTTTGAAAGAACTCCTGAGTCTATTTCATAGGCACCCAGATCATCTTCATTTATTTCAAGTTTCCCTGACAGCAAATTATTGAAGGACAGTTCCCCCAATTTCAGGACAGTGTCTTTTAACAATTTCTCTTCCTGTTCAGTCTCAGAGTTATTGATAGTGACCATAATCTCTTCAGATGAATTTGTATTGCAGTTAAGCAGGCTGTAAAGGAACAGTGAAAACATTTTGCTGTGCGTCACTGGCATATTCATCATCACTGCAGGACAGCAGCTACATCTGCCCAAAATATTGCACAGGATGTAACTGTTGAGGGGATTTGAAGCCAGGCAGGTAATGGTTTCATTTTCTGTAAAGTACTGATACATTTCTGATGTTCTTTCTTTTACCTGATGGAACATTTCACAATATCTTCTCAACTGAACATTGGTAAACCCAGAGATAATAAAGATGCAATCAAAATACTTCTCGTTAGCTTCTATTTGCTTGGAGTTCCATCGGGAGGTAACCAATACCTGTGCTACTGGAAGGAGATCCCTAGAAATTATTTTGGAAACGAGAACATTTACTTCCGCCTCAGTGTCCATGTTAAAATCACCATCTGGTGGATCCCACTTCAACTGATGATTAAATTCATCCAGTCCATCCAAAATGATCAACACATCCTGAGGGTTACACAGAAGTTCTGTTAGGACTGATGACAATGGCTCACACTGCTTCTTCAGCAGTTTCCGTAGACTGGTCTTTCCTTCAACCTCATTTAAGTTGTAGAATCTGAAAACAATGATGCATCTGAGTGGCTGACTTAATTGAGACGCTGCCCACTCTTGCTGGATGCTAGTCACAGCCCAGCTTTTCCCCACTCCTGTATCACCTACCAGCAGGGCCCGTTTCAAGGAGCACTTTTCCTTCTGGGGCAAAGACAACAATTGTGAAGCTTTCACTTCTCTCTCAATATCCGAAGCACTTGCCCTCATAATGTCCTCCGGTGAGATCTGCTCCTTTGGATAGATGACATGCACGGTTCTGGTAAGTGAGCTGCAGTATTTGGACATCCCATGTGACATCTTGTCAAAGCAAGCTGTTGAGATTTGCAAAATGTACTCTTTGTAACCTTGAATGGCATCTGGAAGGGAATAGTTGAATTTATTGATATGAGTATGTGTTTTATTACAGTGGATTAACAAAACACAGGAAAAGCAGGAATTGAAAACGGGCACCAGGCAGTTAGTTACATATCCAGCTTTTAAAAATACCCAACTCTTTCTACATTTAAATTCCAAAACATTACAGTATTTATACGTTCATTCTCTGTATTTAATATATGGTATGCAATTCATTACACAGCTTAGAATATTGGATGTAATTATGAAAATATTTCACAAAATTTGATGCATCGGAAAGATAAACTTGGAACTCCTGATGAGTGTATATGTGCAACAACATCTTACATTTATATAGTGCCTTTGATGCAGTAAAATGCCCCAAGGTGCTTCACAGAAGTATTACCAAATAAAATTTGACACCAAGCCATATTAAAGAGATACTAGAACAGGTGACAGCTTGATCAAATACTTTGGTTTTAAGCAGCATCTTAAAGGGGAGAGAGAGAGAGAAGTTTAGGGAGGGAATTCCAGAACTTGGGGCCTAGGTAGCTGCAGGCACAGCCACCAATGGATAGACAATGAGAAACAAAGATGCGCAGGAAGCCTTAATTGGAGTGAGGCTGCTTGGAGTGTGTATGCATTGGGGCAACTGGGAACCATAAATATCCTTGAGCTTGGCGCAGGATGCGGTCATTAATGAAACTGCCTCATAGTAAAAATCAACTTTTTAAGTCTCTGTTTAGAATTTGGATACTTCAGAATATGTGTTTCAGCGGTTACGTTTTAGACAAAGTACAAGACTCAGGTTCATTTAGTATCTGCATTCCAACCTCAAACTTAAAGACATGGGCGAATGGATGGAACATTAATATCCAGAAAAAGATAGATCGAAGAGATCTCAGCATGAAATGAAAAAGCATTTCCAGCCACATGTCAAAGGAGGTATGGATAATTAATCACAAAACTCAAGGGTTCACTAACTCTTCTGGTTGAACCCAAAGTCCTTGTAGGCACTGAACACAATTGGTTGGAATTATGTGGCCAGGTTCCCATCACAAAACTGCAGCTGAACTGGAGTGCAGCTATCTGAGATATTCCTACATTGAGGTGATTTCACAGTGGCGCAGTGGTTAGCACTGCAGCCTCACAGCTCCATGGACCCGGGTTCGATTCTGGGTACTGCCTGTGCGGAGTTTGCAAGTTCTCCCTGTGTCTGCGTGGGTTTTCGCCGGGTGCTCTGGTTTCCTCCCACAAGCCAAAAGACTTGCAGGTGATAGGTAAATTGGCCATGGTAAATTGTCCTTAGTGTAGGTAGGTGGTAGGGAATATGGGATTACTGCAGGGTTAGTATAAATGGGTGGTTGTTGATCGGCACAGACTCGGTGGGCCGAAGGGCCTGTTTCAGTGCTGTATCTCTAAATAAAATAAAATAAAACAAATAAATGACCTCTAGTTGATGGATTACTCCCTTTTGCACTGCATGGACTATTTGGGCACACAGTGCTGACTGTCATTAATACCTTGCAAATCAACATGGAAGGACCATCACGGGTTCATAGCCAGGCTGTCAAATGGAAGTTGTAAGAAAGGGTCATTAGATTTGGTTCACTGCTTGAGTCCCAATTTATATCTATGTGACACACATGGAAGATGCTGGACAGATAAGTGTCATAGAGTCATTTACGGCACCGAAGGAGGCCATATGGCCCATCGAGCCCATGCCAGCTCCCCATGGAGCTATTCAGTCAGTTCCACTCCCCCTCTTGACCCCTGTAGCCTTGCAATTTCCTTCAAGTAGCCAACCAATTTTATTTTGATAGCATCGATTGTCTCCACTTCCACCACTCTTGTGGGCAGTGAGTTCGAGGTCATTACCACCTGCTACGTAAAAATTTCTTCCTACATCTCTTGCCCAAAACCTTCAATCTGTGTCCCCTAGTCCTTGTATCATGAGTTAATGGGAACAGCTTTTCCTTGTCTAATTTATCTAAGCCTGTCAGAATTTTGTATACGTCTATTAAAACTCCCCTCAATCTCCTTTGTTCTAAGGAGAACAAACCCAGCTTTTCCAACTTAACCTTGTAACTAAAATCCTCCATCCCTGGAACCATTCTGGTAAATCTCCTCTGCACCCTCTCAAGGACCCTCACTTCCTTCCTAAAGTGTGGTAACCAGAACTGGATGCAATACTCCAGATGGGGCCGAACCAGAGCTCAATAAAAGTTCAGCATAACTTCCCCGCTTTTGTACTCAATGTTTCCATTTATGAAACCCAAGATCCCACATGCTTTACTAACCATTCTCTCAATCTGTCCTGCCACCTTCAAAGATCGACGCTCTTGCACCTCCAGGTCCTTCTGTTCCTGCACACTCTTCAGAACTGTGCCACTAAGTATATATTGTCTCTCCCTATTCCTTCTGCCAAAATGCATCACCTCACACCTGTCAGTATTAAATTCCATCTGCCACCTGTCTGCCCATTCTGCAAGCCTATATATGTCCTGTTGCAGGCAGTTCATACCATCCTCACTGTTTCTCACAGCTCCAATTTTGGTGTCATCAGCAAATTTTGAGATGCTACTCTGTATTCAAAGATCCAAGCAAAAAAAAAGTGGTCCTGGCACTGACCCTTGGGGAACACCACTGCCTATCATCCTCCAGTCTGAAAAACAACCATTTATTACGACTCGTTGTTCCTTAAGCCAATTTTTTAAAAATCCATTTGGACACTGACCCTCCTATTCCATGAGCCTCAATTTTGTTAACCAGCCTTTTCTGCGGTACCTGATAAAACACTTTCTTAAAATCAATATGAACAAAATCCACCACATTCCCTTCATCGACCTTCTCTGTTACATTAGCTAAAAATTAAAATAAATTAGTAAAAGCAAAATACTGCAGATGCTGGACATCTGACAAACAAGAAATGCTGGAAATACCCAGCCGGTCTGGCAGCATCTGTGGAGAAAGAAGCAGTGTTAGCGTTTCAGGTCAGTGACATTTTATCAGAACTGGCAGATATCGGAAATGTAAAAGGTTTTAAGCAAGTAAAGCGGGGGTGGGGCAAGAGATAACAAAAGAGGTGTTGATAGGTTATTCACTGTGACTTTGTCCTATCAGGTGGTCATGGAGCAATGGCAAACAGTATGTTAATGGTGTGGTGAAAGACAAAGCATTAGTACAGAGAGGTTGTTAATTGACAGAAAACAGAGCAGCCTGGCCCCAAGCACAAACATGAAAACAGTGGGTAGGCACAGTAGAAACAAACTAAAATAAAATAAACACATAAAAAAGAAAACATATCTCAAAAGAAAAAGGGGAGCCCGTCATGCTCTGAAATTAGTGAACTCAATGTTCAGTCCGGCAGGTTGTAGCGTGCCTAATCGGTAAATGAGATGCTGTTCCTCGAGCTTGCATTGATGTTCACTGGAAAACTACAGCAATCCCAGGCCAGAAATGTGAGCATGAGAGCAGGGTGGGGGGGGGGAAGTGTTGAAATGGCCAGCAACCGGAAGATCGGGGCCATGCTTTCAGATTGAGCGGAGGTGTTCTGCAAAGCGGTCACCCAGTCTGCGTTTGATTTCACCAATGAAGAGACCACCACATTGTGAGCAGCGAATACAGTATATGACATTGAAAGATGTACAAGTAAATTGTTGCTTCACCTGCAAGGAATGTTTGGGGCCTTGGATAATGAGGAGAGAGGAGGTAAATGGGGAGGTATTACTCCTCGTGCGATTGCATGAGAAGGTGCCGTGGAAAGGGGACGAGGTGGTGGGGGTAATGGAGGAGTGGACCAGGGTGTCGCCCTTCAGAATGCTGACAGGGGAAGGGAGGGAAAGATGCATTTGGTAGTGGCATCATGCTGGAGGTGGCGGAAATGGCAGAGGATGATCCTTTGGATGTGGAGGCTGGTGGGGTGGAATGTGAGGACAAGGGGAACCTTCCCTTCCCTTCCTCGATTTCTCTGTCTCCATCTCTGGGGATAAGCTGTCTACTAATATTCATTACAAACCCAACGACTCCCACAGCTACCTCGACTACACTTCTTAACACTCTGCCTCCTGTAAGGACTCCATTCCATTCTCCCAGTTTCTCCGCCTCTGACACATCTGCTCTGATGATGCTACCTTCCATAACAGCGCTTCTGATATGTCTTCCTTTTTCCTCAATCGAGGAATCTCCCCCACTATGGTTCTCAGGGCCCTCAACCGTGTCTGGCCCATTTCCCGCACCTCTACCCTCACCCCTTCCCCTCCCTCCCAGAACCACGACAGGGTTCCCCTTGCCCTCACTTTCCACCCCATCAGCCTCCACATCCAAAGGATCATGCTCTGCCATTTTCGCCACCTCCAGCGTGTTGCCACTACCAAATGCATCTTCCCCTCCCTTCCCCTGTCAGCATTCCGAAGGGACCGTTCCCTCCGCTGCACCCTGGTCCACTCCTCCATTACCCCCACAATCTCATCCCCTTCCCATGGCACCTTCCCCTGCAATCACAGGAGGTATAATACCTGCCCTTTACCTCCTCTCTCCTCAATATCCAAGGCCCCAAACATTCCTTTCAGGTGAAGCAGCGATTTACTTGTACTTCTTTCAATTTAGTATACAGTATTCGCTGCTCACAATGTGGTCTCCTCTACATTGGGGAGACCAAATGCAAACTGGGTGACCGCTTTGCAGAACACCTCCGCTCAGTCCAAAAGCATGACCCTGATCTTCCGGTTGCTGGCCATTTCAACACTTCCCCCCCCCCCCCCCCCCTGCTCTCATGCTCACATCTCTGTCCTGGGTTTGCTGCAGTGTTCCAGTGAACATCAACGCAAGCTCGAGGGACAGCATCTCATTTACCGATTAGGCACGCTACTGCCTGCCGGACTGAACATTGAGTTCAATAATTTCAGAGCATGATGGGCCCCTCTTTTTCTTTTTAATTATTTTCTCTTTTTTATGTGTTTATTTTATTTTAGTTTGTTTCTACTGTGCCTACCCACTGTTTTTTCATGTTTGTGCTTGGGTCCAGGCTGTTCACTTCTCTGTCCATTAACACCCTCTCTGTACTAATGCTTTGTCTTTCAGAACACCATTAACTACCGTTTGCCTTTGCTCCATGACCTTCTGGTCGGTTATTCTCTGTGACTTTGTCCTATCAACACCTCTTTTGTTATCTCTTGCCCCACCCCCGCTTTACTTGCTTAAAACCTTTTACATTTCCGATATCTGCCAGTTCTGATGAAGGGTCACTGACCTGAAACGTTAACTCTGCTTCTCTCTCCAAAGATGCTGCCAGACCTGCTGAGTATTTCCAGCATTTCTTGTTCGTGCTTCAATTAAATTAGTGCTTGATGCTGAAATAATTGTAGCAGCATTTAAACAGAACACGATCTCATATTCGTGCCATCACAAGACTGTCTTTTTCCACTTCTATAACATCACCTGACTTCACCCCGTCTTAGCCCATATGCTGCTGAAATCCTCAATTGTGCCTTCGTAACCTCTAGCTTTGACTATTCCAATGCCCTCCTGGCTGGTCTCCCACATACTACTCTCCGTAAACATGAGGTCATCCAAAACTCTGCTGCCCGTGTCTTAACTCGCACCAAGTCCTTTTCCCCTATCACCCCTGTGCTTGCTGACCTACACTGGCTCATCGTCAAGCAATGTCTTGATTTTAAAATTCTCCTCTTTGTTTTCAAATCCCTCCATGACCTTGCCACTCCCGACCTCTGTAATCTCCTCCAGCCCCACAACCTTCCAAGATACTTGTGCTCCTCTAACTCTGGCCTCTTGTGCATCCCTGAATTTAATCACTCCATCATTGGTAGCTGTGCCTTTAGTTGCCTAGGCCCCAATCTCTCTGCACCTCTCCACCTTGCTTCCCTTCTTTAAGACACTCCTTAAATCCTACCTCTTTGACCAAACCTTTGGTCATCTGACCCAATATCTCCTTTTGTGGCTCAGAGCTATACTTTGTCTTATAATGCTCCTGCAAAGCACATTGGGATGTTTTACTACATTAAAGGTGCTATATAAATATACTAAAATAAAAGCAAAATACTGCGGATGCTGGAAATCTGAAATAAAAACAAGAAATGCTGGAACCACTCAGCAGGTCTGGCAGCATCTGTGAAAAGAGAAGCAGAGTAAACGTTTCGGGTCAGTGACCCTTCATCGGAACCAATGACCCGAAACGTTTACTCTGCTTCTCTTTTCACAGATGCTGCCAGACCTGCTGAGTGGTTCCAGCATTTCTTGTTTTTATTCTATATAAATATACGTTGTTGAAGTTGCTGTTTTTAACAGGAAAAGTTCGTGCAGCATTCCAAAGATTTTTTTGGAAGATCTAATGGGAGCATCTGATGAAAACCAAGTCAGACTCCTCATCAATGTGCAATGTGGGAAGGGACATCAACATGGTATCAAAGTATTAAAGGGGTACCTCCCTTCCTATTCTCCCCATCAATGTGGCCTTATCTGGTAGCTCTTGGAGGACACTGAACTGCAGATACCTATTAGGCTGTACATATTTTCTGAAAGGTGTTAGCCTGATAAGCTAAATTGTCTTTCAATATCTTATCATTTTTCACAGCTTAAACCTGACTTATGTGTCTCTATTTTATATCTCCTTTGGCATATGGTGTCCATGTTTCAAATTCCTTAATGATTAAACTTCTATTCTTTGCCTAGCTAAATTACAAAAGCAAATATGTCATCACAGGTCTCTGACGATTAGGTGAGGTTATTTGTACAGATGGATTAAAATAATTAAGAGAGGCCATGTCTATTACTGTAGCTAATGCAGCTGCATTACATATCCTACAGTCCAATAAGAACACAAAACAGAACTCAGGTCAATACCTTCTAAAGCGTCTCCTAGCAAAGGTGTTTCTGAAAAATATAGAATAAGTTCGAGTTAGTGTCTGATTCTTAACAAGTGGTTTCTCTTACTGCAGCTGGAATCTGTAGAAATCATCAACATACTATATCTAAAATTTAATACTGCACAGAACATTTGATGAGATTAAATGGCAACAAATCTGACAAGATTCTCCACAAGTCACAACCTGAGATTATAGTGACTAGGCATGTGTGGAGCAGTGTTCTGTGATCCTTATTGTGTAATGGTTTGCTGCTCAGTGAGTCAGAAGCACAGTTTCAGACTCCATTCACACTAGAATCTTAGCACTGGTGTCAAGTAGCTCCACTTCTCAATGATACTATGATGTTGTGTAATACTGGAGTTAGGAGCTGACTCGAGCCCACGGTGAAGCTTTCGCCGGAGAAGGAGCTCTTGATCCTCAGTCAAGTCAACCCCTGACTCTCAATTTACACTAAGGAGGAGATTTTTTTTAAATGTGCAGTCCCAGTGAAGAGGTTGCATGCTTGGAGTGGGAATTTGGAAAATCTACCCTTATAACTTATTAATGTTGATGTGGAGAAAAATCACTTCACTATGAAACTATGTTTGTAGTATAAATGTAACTAAGTCATCCAACACTAAACATGGTTTCCTTAGTATAAGTTAACAATCGTATCACAAATCATATATCTATAGGACTCAATCATATTACACATCTTGCACCTATAACATTCTCAATTTTATATCCATAAAGCTGTCAGTCTTGTGGCAAACACCAACATCATTTTTAAGGCTTAGCCAGTACAGAAGTGGGATAAAAAGTAATAAGTTCACAGCCATGTAAAAAAAACCTATAACCCATACATATTCAAGAATATTTATACTGAATTTTGTAATTCAATTGTTATAAAAGATTCTTTCCAAGTACTAAATTCGTATTTATATTTATACAGATCGGAGTGCCTAATATTTCTAAACATTTTACTCACTCTCGTCAGAATCTTGTTGCTTCACGTTTCTCATTTTCCAAAATGCAACTACAAGTCCAATTGTAACAACCATAGCTACAGTGAAAGGTATCAGTCTATTTCTTTGCTTTTCTCTTTCTGAAGGTTGATTTTGGACATCAGTTCCAGTAACCAGTAGTTTATCTAGGATATTTAGAATAAAAATGACCAAATGGTTAAAGCGTTCCATTGAGAACTGAGATGAGAATTGATCACTAAATTTCCTATAAAATGGGCGATTTTTGGCAGTGTGTTCAGGTGCTAACTATCCTCTGAGCGCGGTGAGGTCTTGAGCTGAAATGCTGATTTAGAGCAAGACGTCATCTTGTTAAAGGGGTGGAAGTGAATAACAGGAACGGCCACTGGAAGCTTGCTAAGTAAGGGGTTGATTGCCACTTAAAATGCCTGCTAGCGTTCATTAAGGAAGCTTTATGGCATCTTGATGGTTAGCGCTTGTTCTAATGCCCTCTTGACAGCAAGCAGATAATTGGGAGTAATAAAGACATTGATGTGGATTTCAAATGCAAGTAAAGGGATATTCACAATTTCTTGTTCAGTTGGTGTGAAGAGGACCTCTGAAACACATTGCAAGACTTTTTTGAACACTGTCAAGACTCCACCAACACTCTAGCAACATGCTTATGTGTGCTAGCTAGTGCATGCCACACCTTCAGTGGAGTGGGTGCGAGGAGCCCACCTACACCGCTCCACAAAAATTGCGTCTTCGCAGCACTTCAGTGCTAAACCTACAGATGTCTGGTTTAGCACCTCCAGGCCAGCTAAATGATGGTAATCAGCAATTAGGACCAAAACTATATGCTAAATCCAGATTTTCAAACTGGTGTGTCTGAGAAGCACATCACCCATTTAGCTCTGGTTTTCACCTTCTGGCCAAAATAACCGCCATAATTTTTCCCACCACTTTAGTTAGTATTCGGGTACAGGATTGGTAAAAAGTACCAGATGCCAGTTTAAGATCTGTATACTGAATCAAGTGATATTAATCAAAGATCCATAAATTGCATTTATCGAAAATAGGATCAAAACTGTATACTGAATTGAAATGTTGCGATTTTAAAGCAACATGTGTTCAGACAAGGTTAAAAAACCAGAGGTACATGGTTAAATGCTAAAGTGCTAGATAGTTCAGTTGTTTCTCCATGATTTAAAACAAACAATTCAATTGCCTGTCTCAGTACAAAGAACAGTATAGCACAGGAACAGGCCATTCGGCCCTCCAAGCCTGCACCGTTCTTGATGCCTGTCTAAACTAAAACCTTCTGCACTTCCGGGGACCGTATCCCTCTATTTCCATCCTATTCATGTATTTGTCATGATGCCTCTTAAACGTCGCTATCATACCTGCTACCACCACCTCTCCCGGCAGCAAGTTCCAGGCACTCACCACCCTCTGTGTAAAGAACTTGCCTCGCACATCCCCTCTAAACTGTGCCCCTCGCGCCTTAAACCTATGTTCCCTAGTAACTGACTCTTTCACCCTGGGAAAAAGTTTCTGACTATCCACTCTGTCCATGCCACTCATAACTTTGTAAACCTCTATCATGTCGCCCCTCCAGCTCCGTCGTTCCAGTGAAAACAATCTGAGTTTATCCAACCTCTCCTCATAGCTAACGCCCTCCAGACCAGGCAACATCCTGGTAAACCTCTTCTTTACCCTCTCCAAAGCCTCCACGTGCTTCTGGTAGTGTGGCGACCAGAATTGCACACAATATTCTAAGTATGGCCTAACTAAAGTTCTGTACAGCTGCAACATGACTTGCCAATTTTTATACTCTATGCCCCGACCAATCAAGGCAAGCATGCCGTATGCCTTCTTGACTACCTTATCCACCTGCGTTGCCACTTTCAGTGACCTGTGGAATGGACGCCCAGATCTCTCTGCCCGTCAATACTCCTAAGGGTTCTGCCATTTACTGTATGCTTCCCACCGTTATTAGACCTTCCAAAATGCATTACCTCACATTTGTCCGGATTAAACTCCATCTGCCATTTCTCCGCCCAAGTCTCCAACCAATCTATATCCTGCTGTATCCTCTGACAATCCTCATCACTATCCGCAACTCCACCAACCTTTGTGTCGTCCGCAAAATAACTAATCAGACCAGCTACATTTTCCTCCAAATCATTTATATATACTACAAATAGCAAAGGTCCCGGCACTGATCCCTGCGGAACACCACTAGTCACATCCCTCCATTCAGAAAAGCACCCTTCCACTGCTACCCTCTGTCTTCTATGACCGAGCCAGTTCTGTATCCATCTTACCGGCTCACCTCTGATCCCGTGTGACTTCACCTTTTGTACCAGTCTGCCATGAGGGACCTTGTCAAAGGCGTTATTGAAGTCCATATAGACAACATCCATTGCCCTTCCTTCATAATCATCTTCGTCACTTCCTCAAAAAACTCAATCAAGTTAGTGAGACACGACCTCCCCTTCACAAAACAATGCTGCCTCTCGCTAATAAGTTAATTTGTGTCCAAATGGGAGTAAATCCTGTCCCGAAGAATCCTCTCCAATAATTTCCCTACCACTGATGTAAGGCTCATCGGCCTATAATTTCCTGGATTATCCTTGCTACCCTTCTTAAACAAAGGAACAACATTGGCTATTCTCCAATCCTCTGGGACCTCACCTGTAGCCAATGAGGATACAAAGATTTCTGTCAAGGCCCGAGCAATTTCTTCCCTTGCCTGCCTCAGTATTCTGGGGTAGATCCCATCAGGCCCTGGGGACTTATCTACCTTAATGCTTTGCAAGACGCCCAACACCTCCTCCTTTTTGATAACTACATGACCCAGACTATCTACATTTGATAAACAGCCACATCCAGTGTGTTGGGAAGTCCATGGTCAGACATGCTCTGCAGGGCTTGTCCACAACAGGCCCTGCCCTCACCTGTGGATAATACATATTGGGAAAGACACATTGATGATTTTTTAAAAAAAACTAGATTGCCAAGGCACGCATTTACCACAGTTAGAAGGTTAGAACGTAGGAGGGTAATTACTAATTGTCTTGTTTAAATCAATAAAGACTACCCACTGATGTTGGAAAGCATAACATACTCATTGTCTTTGCATAAAAATGCAAAAATAAGTTGTACTCATTGAATTACGTGAATCTGATCATAAATGTTGATCTGCATTCACTTGCTGTGAAATAAACCAGCTGAATGATATAAACCCAGCTTCATCTTACTAAGTGTTCTCGCAGTCAGCTGTTGCAAAGTGAAAAAGGGCATCTAGGGACTTATGCAAATGGAAGGATATCCAGTTCAGATTCCAAGTAGTCCCAGAATAGATTAGGCAGAGTTACTCAAAAAAGACTTGCATTTATTTAGCACCTTTCACTACTGCAGGACGTCCCAAAGGGTGGTCACTATTGGAACATAGGGAACGTGGCAGCCAATTTGCACACAGTCAGCTCCCACAAACAGCAATGTGATAATCACTAGATGATCTGGGTTTTTTGTGTTTGTTTGAGGGACAGATATTGGCGAGGACACAGGGATAACTCCCCTGCTCTTCGAAATAACACTCAAGTACAACAGTCACCGATATTTATAAGGATAACCGCTGGGTCCAATACACCATTCCTGTCAATTAATACATCAGCTTATTTAACTGTGAAATCAGTTGCCATCATTCAGTTTACCAGTCAATTAATGTATTTTGGGTTTATCACACTCTGGATGTTCACCATGCATGTACTTATAATAATTCTCTTTCGCTTTAAGCCTTTATCTCTTCAGATATTTATTGTCATAGGAACTTTTTCTCTTTCTACATTGAAGTCCATTCAGCAGCTGACATTTCATTCTCACACTCACTCCTGCTGTGCTGGAGAGCCTGCCTAGTACATCTGCATTTGTCTGACGTGTTTGAATCCAACAACTAAAACAGTTATTCTGGTGTAATATTTTATAATTCTATATTATACCAACTAGCTTATTCCATTTAATAATCTATACATGCCTGTCTTTACAAGACTTCAAATTGAAACAGTTGCCTTAAAGTCTCCTCTTTCCAATCAAATCTAATCTGAGATCCTTAATTTTTTCCCTGTAAATGCCTGATCCCTTGAATCGCCTTTGTTGCTCACCTCTGGACACTCTCAAGGAAAGGCTACAGAGACTGGCAGCAATGGTAGGATGGGCATTGAATTACCAAGAAATTGTTGATCAACCCCCGGCCACCAGCTTCACTGAGCAACTAACAAGAACATAAATGTCAGATAGTTAGGAAGGCAAGTATGGGGTCTGATTTTCCTCTCGTAAACTCAGTTCCCATGTACAAAGAAGGGCTAAAAGGGGTGAGGAGTTTGCAATGCTGAGTCTTCACCCACATTACTTTGCTTGGGATTGCCAGGGTTTTCCGAGATGGGCTGGATTCTCGTACTTATGGACGTGATGAGGTAGACAAACATGTAACCAGCAATCCCATCCCATCCTGCTCCACCAGCATCGGGGGGGGCACCCTCTTTGAAGGGATCTCCAAAAGAAGTTGTCCTCACATCTTACACTTCTGATTGGTGAGTGGCAAGCAGCAATGTCCTGGAGACTGGAACAAGGCTTTTTTCCTCCCAGGATGGCAGCAGAGGGATGAGAGGTGGAGGTTTTTCCAAGCTAATTTGGACAGCAGCTAGATCTTGAATTTAACAGCCTTGCTATACGACTCTCAGATCTGCAGACCTGGGCTTTTGAATTCAATAGTGTCAGGCCCATCCCTGGGTCCGTTGGGAGTCTTGTTAATAAACTGCAAATATGGGCAGCTTCAGGTCAAGTTGGAAAGTACTTAAAGCCTAAATACCAGATTAAAGGTACTCATGTTATTCTCAGACTAGAAAAAGAGAGGCCCGAGTCAAATGGAAAGGGTTATTTTAAATTGATGTTTTACTCAGACTGGAGTGAACTTCATCTGCATGGCACACAGGTGGCTCCATATATGAATGAGCCAATTATACTACACAATGTAACAAGCTCCAGTCTCATGAATCTCGCCCAAGTGTGATCACTTTAAAATACATCAAAGCTTTGCAGCACCTTCTAGATTTTTTTTTTAGATTTTAGAGATACAGCACTGAAACAGGCCCTTCGGCCCACCGAGTCCGTGCTGACCATTAACCACCCATTTATACTAATCCTACACTGATCCCGTATTCCTACCACAACCTCACCTGTCCCTATATTCCCCTACCACCTACCTATACTAGGGGCAATTTATAATGGCCAATTTACCTATCAACCTGCAAGTCTTTTGGCTGTGGGAGGAAACCGGAGCACCCGGAGGAAACCCACGCAGACACAGGGAGAACTTGCAAACTCCACACAAGCAGTACCCGGAATTGAACCCAGGTCGCTGGAGCTGTGAGGCTGCGGTGCTAACCACTGCGCCGCCCATAAATTAGATTATGGGGACAAATGTCAGATGTCTTTGACTCCCGACCCAAGCACAATTCCCTGAACAAAACTCTAAATGTCCTTTTATTGACAGTTGGGAGGTGTCCATGTGCTCACCATGCAATTTCAGTTCCACCACATTCTCAATGAACCCCTTCCCGTCCTCTTGAATCACGTAGCAGGTATACTTCCCCATATCTGATACAGTCACTCCTTTCAGTTTAAGAGAAGCATTCCCTTTGGGGAATTCCCACGGAAACAGCTCAGTCCGGCCCCTGAATGCTGGGTCCTGATACTTTGAATGGTTTTCCTCACTATAGAAGCTGTGAACCACAGTTCTACTGTCTGACCGTTGCCAGTTGATGACAAGATCCTGCAGATTGAACATAGCTGCTGCAGGAAAGGTGCAGGGCAGCATCGTGTCTTCACCTAAAATTCCATAGGCCCGAGAGAGAGATCCATCACCTAATAAAAATATAGGACATACAATATACATTATTTTACAGACAAGCGTGAAGCCACTAAAATCACTTTTTTTTTATTGATTCCAGAAGCCACAGGAAGCATGAAACAAGAAATGGTCATTTGGTCCATTCCATGTGCAATCTGTTGGGTGATGGATTCCACCCAACCCACTCTATCTCCTGAGGGTGGTCAATCTGCAAGAGAAAACTGTAAAAACTCTCTCTCCACTATAGGGAATAAGTCAAAATGAAAAGCATTAATCCAACCTCCCAATCTGCATTTTGAACTCTACCCAGCTGAAACATCATAATTACTCAACCACGGTACCAACAGTACTTGGGTTGTGGAGTATTTGGTCACTATGCACAGGTACAAATCCTATTTCAGGATTTGAGTGCATAATCTAGGCTGACACTCTAGTGTATCACAGAGAGATGCCGTCATTCAGATATTAAACTGAGGCCCTATCTACTTGATTTGGCAATTCAAGTGGATGTAAAAGCTTCCAGAGACAATCTGAAGGAACACAGGGAGTTCACCTGCTGTCTTGAGCAATTCTCTGCCTTTAACCAACACCAACAAAACATCATTAACTGGTCATTCATCTCATGTGCTGTATGTGGGATCTTGCTATACAGAAATTGGGTGCCACATTTGTCCACATAGGAACAGTGATTGCACCTTAAAACTCTCTGGATGTTCAGCATTCAGGATTTCTGGAAAGAAGTGATACAGTGCTATATAAAAGCAAGTTCTTTCGAGAGTTGTGCTTAACCTTTTAACCTATAGCCCCATTGTTCAAAAGGCATTTATCCTGTGTTCTTTTAGAAGGAAAGAATCAAAAATTGCATTAACTGGTTTTCTGGGCGTCTATTTCATAAATCAGTGCAAAACGAATTTCTGCTGACCTCAACCTCTCTCCAGACTCACTGATTTCATATCCATCTTCTCTTGCTTCCTATTCACAGTCTATATTAGATAATGTTTAACATATGAATCAAAAGAAATGAAGTAATGTTAGAATTAGGCTGATTAGTTAGAAATAAAGTAAAAGTAGCTTAAGTAATAAAACAGGAGAGAAGAATAAATCTGGACAGAATGGGTAGTTTAGTTTAGTTTAGAGATACAGCACTGAATCAAGCCCTTCGGCACACCGAGTCTGTGCCGACCATCAACCACCCATTTATACTAATCCTACACTAATCTCATATTCCTACCACATCCCCACCTGTCCCTATATTTCCCTACCACCTACCTATACTAGGGACAATTTATAATGGCCAATTTACCTACCAACCTGCAAGTCTTTTGGCTTGTGGGAGGAAACCAGAGCACCCGGAGAAAACCCACGCAGACACAGGGAGAACTTGCAAACTCCACGCAGGCAGTACCCAGAATTGAACCAGGGTCGCTGGAGCTGTGAGACTGCGGTACTAACCACTGCGCCACTGTGCCGCCCACAGGGTAAGTAGGGAGACACGCCCACAGAGTATTATTCTTCATGATATTGTTGGGCAGCAGGAACATTTGTGAAGTAATCAATAAATAACCAATAAAGAAAAAAATAATTGACTTTAGGTCAACTGCATATCTTATGACAACCAACCAGACAGCGGATTACACACTGACACAAAGTTCCTCAATAAAGCCAAAGCACTTACCTAAAAGAAACTGCTGGAGAAACAGAAGTGACAACTGTGTGCTGTACAGTGGATTTACCATTGTCTGGAAAATAAAAACCCATGAAAATAGAATGAGTTACCAGATTTCATTTCCAAGCATTTTTCAAGATTTTTGGCAATGCGAATCCTAGGTGACTGATAATAAAGAGCAGATGATAGGTGCTTCATAATGCCAAATTTCACTGGTGCCTTAAGTCGAAAGGTTCACTCCCGCTTGCTGTTTCTTTCGTCCACCTAAACTGATTCTACTTTACTTCTGAGTTAAGATCCCTTCTGTCTACTGTCTTCATCCCTTCATCAGGGATACCCCTCCTCCTTTTCTCTTTTGCCTATCTCTTCTAAAAGATAAGTATCCTGGAATATTTCGTTCCCAATCTTGGTCACTTTGCAACCACGTCTCCGTAATGGCTATTAGCTCAAACATATTAATTTCTCCATATGCTATTAATTCGTCTAATTTGTTCCAAATCCTTCATGCATTCAGATAAACTGCCTTTAGCTTTAACATCTTTCTAAATTTTCCGTGATGTCACCTTAGACACTAATGCCCTATTAACTTGGTTGCTCTCTCTCATCCTGACCCACTCTGCTTTTTTACCCAAAACGCTGTTATGCTCCAGAGCCTTGACAGTCCCCTTGCTCTTCTGAATTTACTAATTCCTGAATCCACCTGGCCTGCGCCGCTCACCCCCTGCCGCCGCCTTTATTAATTTAAAGCCTGTCTACTGCCCTTGTTATTCGATTTGCCAGGACATTGGTCCTATTCCGGTTTAAGTGGAGCCTATCCTGACAGAACAGCTCCGTCTTTCCCCAATGCCGGTGCCAGTGGCCCATGAAGCAAAACCACTGCTTCCTCCACCACTCCTTCAGCCAAGCATTTAACCATTTGATCTGTTCTACCTATGTCATTGGTTTCTACATGGACCAGAACAACTGGATCGTCCCCCTCACATTCCAATTGCGAGGTAGTTTAGTTTAGAGATACAGGTAATGTCTTTAAACCTGGCAACAGGCAGGCAACACAACCTTTGGAACTCCTGAATGCTGCTGCAGAGACTCTTCCGTCTATACTGTCCCCACCACGATCATATTCCTTTTTACCTCCCCCACTTGAGTGTGCTCCTGCACCATGCTGCTATGGTCAGTTTTCCCATTCATCCTTCAGTCGTTGGTCACATCCACAGAGGTAGCAAGTATCTCATACTTGGTAGTCAAAGCCAAGGGTCCTTCATCAATATATCCTAGAACTCCTTATCTGCCTGACTCGCAGTCACACCCATCTGTACCTGACCACTGACCAACTCTAATGTTTTACTTAACGGAAGAAATGTGCCTGCTTCCAGGAACAAAGTGTTCAGGTAACTTTCCCCTCCCTGATGTTCCACAATATCTGCTGCTTGGACTCCAGCTCAACAACTCTGAGCTGAACTTCCTCGAGCTTCAGACATTTAACCACAGATATGGTTGTCAGGGATTGCAATGCTCACCACAAACTCCCATATACTGCAGTTATAACAGACCACCTGGCCTGCCATGTCTGTCTGACCTTATTAATTTTATTTATCTGATTAGTTAATTAATTTTTAAAACTGAATCTATTAATTTAGTTATATTAATTAATTTTTCTAGTTTAAGTTAATTATTTAGTAAAGTAATAGCAAGTTACAGTTTCCTAGCTTAGAGCCTTAGAAACTGCTCTTTTCAAATCTCTGATCTGGCTCTCAGCTCCTGCTCGTCAATTAAAAAAAGCTCACCAGCTACTCACTAATTTCCTCGCACTCCGTTGCCCACAGGCTGTCTGAATGAAGAATGCTTTTCTTAAAGAAAGTAAGTTACTTGCTGTTTATTCGCCTGATTTACTCGCTCTTGGAGCTCCTCTGAGGGCTCTCTGTTGACAGTCTTGGATTGGCACAGGGCATTGGTCTGTGGCTGCCTTGGATGGTTACATTTGGCAAACTGTTGGCAGCTTAAGAAAGCTCCAAGTGCCTGAAGAGTGGAGCGCAACAGAAAAGCCTTTCCAGTTGGTTAACGTCAAAGTGCCAATAGTTCTCTGCCTGAAATATCAGCCATTCTAGGAGAGCAGAGAAGTGGGGTGAGTTGTGGATTGTTCTAGCAAAAAGAGGTGGCACAGAAGTAATGCTTGTTCGGATAGTTTTTAAGGATTGTCTTAAAACAGGAGAGGGAGGTGGAGAAACAAGGGTTGGGTGGGGTGGGACGGGGGGTTTTCAGCAGCGCGTTGAGATGCTAAAGTCTCCGAGGTGAGTAAGTTGGAGACGTGAGCTGAAATGCCAGTTTAGCCTGCATTTAGCGCTAGACACCATCGTAAAATATAAAAAAAATTAAAAAATAGGAGGAGGCCATTCAGCCCTTCAATCCTGCTCCGCCATTCACTATGATCATGGCTGATCATCCAACTCAGTAACCTGTTCCCGCTTTCCCCCCATATCCTTTGATCCCTTTCGCCTCAAGAGCTATATCTAACTCCTTCTTGAAAACATACAATGTTTCGGCCTTAACTGCTTTCTGGGGTAGCGAATTCCACAGGCTCACCACTCTCTGGGTGAAGAAATTTCTCCTCATCTCAGTCCTGAAAGGTTTACCCTGTATCCTTAGACTATGACCCCTGGTTCTGGACTCCCCACCATTGGGAACATCCTTCCTGCATCTACCCTGTCAAGTCCTGTTATAATTTTATAGGTTTCTATGAGATTCCCCCCTCACTCTTCTGAACTCCAGCAAATATAATCCTAACCGACTCAATCTCTCCTCATATGTCAGTCCCGCCATCCCAGGAATCAGTCTGGTAACCCCCCGTCGCTGCACTCCCTCTATTGCAAGAACATCCTTCCTCAGATAAGGAGACCAAAACCGCACACAATATTCCAGGTGTGGCCTCACCAAGGCCCTGTATAATTGCAGCAAGACATCGCTGCTCCTGTACTCGAATTCTCTTGCTAAGAAGGCCAACCTACCATTTGCTAAAGGAGTTGAAGTGTGCAATAGGAACGGCCACTCAGAGGCTCGTTAAGGGGTTGACTGCCACTCAAAATGCCTGCTAGTGTTCATTTTGGGAAACATTATCAAGACTTTAACACTCAAAAACATTTAGTCCAGAAATTCGCTGAGGACTTCATCTAAAAAGAGTAAATGCTGTGCTACTCCAACTTATAGGAATCACCAGGTGAAACGGAGTGTTTAATCATGGGCATCCTGCTGGGTGACCCATTTTGTTCATCAAAGACTGCCGTTGAGAGTTTATATATGTTTCGGAGACTTGGACAACCTACAGCAGAAACCTCAAAGCACTGGAGAAGTACCACCAGAGGTGCCTCTGCAAGATCCTTCAAATCCAGTGGCAAGAAAGGCGACCCAACAGCAGTGTCCTCTCCCAAACCAACCTGCCCAGCATCAGGGAGCTAATCACCCAAAACCAGCTCCACTGAGTGCGACATGTCGTTCACATGCCTGACACCAGACTCCTGAAGCAGCTGTTCTATGCAGAACTTGGTCACAGCAGGAGACTCCCAGGAGAACGCTTCTGAGATGTCCTCAAAGCATCCCTGAAGAGATCAAACATCCCTGTCAACTTGTGGGTGCCCCTGGCTCATGACCATCCTTGATGGAGAAAGCTCATTTGGGAAGGCATTATTCACTTCGAGGGACTTTGTCAGGAACATGTGAAAGTGACGGTGAAACATCAGCGGGACCGCACAAACCTGCAAACTACTCATCGACCTGACCGTTCAAGCACCACCAGCCCCTCATGTGACAGAGCCTGCAGATCACGCATTGGACTTACCAGCCATCTGAGAACCCACTGAACCAGAGTGGAAGCAAGTTATCCTAGATCCCGAGGGACCGCCTAAGAAGGAGAAGCCATTGAGAGTGGTGGGAGCCATTGAAGTACTTTTTGAAGTGGAGTTAATGCTGTAATTTCAGAGACGCAGCAGACAATTTACACGCAGCGAAGTCCCACAAACAGCATTGAGATATATGACTAGATCATCTGTTTTAATGATGTTTGTTGACAGATAATTAACAGCCAGAACACCAACAAAAACTTGTATTTATATAGCGCCTCGAACGTAATAAAACGTCCCAAGGGGCTTTCACAGGAACATTTTAAAACAAAATATGACACCAAACCATTCAAGCAGATATTAGGGCGAATGACCAAAATCTTTGTCGAAGAGGTAGGTTTCAGAGATAGTCTTAAAGGAGGAAAGCAAGGTAGAGGGGTTTAGGAAGGGAATTCCAGAACTTAGAGCCTATGCAGCTGAAAGCACGGCCACCAATGGTGCAGCAATTAAAAGCAGGGATGCTCAAGAGGTCAGAATTAGAGCAGCATAGATTTCTCAGAGGTTGTGGAGCTGCAAGATATTACAGACAAAGTGAGAGGCAAGGCCATAGAGGTTCTTGAAAACGAGGATGAGTCTTTTAAAATCCAGACATTAATTAACTGGAAGCCAATGTAGTTCAGTGAGCACAGGGTGCGAGATGAACAGGACTTGGTGCAAATTAGGACACGGACAGCACAGTTTTGGGTGACCTCAAGTTTAGGGAGGGTAGAATGTAGGAGGCCGGCCAAGAGTGCAATGAAATAGCCAAGTCTAGAGGTATCAAAAGCATGGCTAAGGGTTTCGGCAGCAGATGAGCTGAGGCAGGGGTGAAGTCAGGCCATGTTAGCATTGAAAGGGCGGAAATATTAGCTGTTTTAGTGGGCTTAAAAGTGGATAAATCCCCAGGCCCAGATGAGATGTATCCCAGGCGGCTATGTGAGGCAAGAGAGGAGATAGCAGGGGCGTTGACACAAATATTCAAATCCTCTTTGGCCATAGGAGAGGTACCAGAGGACTGGAAGACAGCGAATGTGGTACCATTATTCAAGAAAGGTAGTAGGGATAAACCAGGTAATTATAGAGTAGAGTGCTGAACTGTCAGAGGTTTTTTTTGGACGAGATGTTAAATAAAAGTCCCTTCTGCTAAAGTGGATGTAAGAGATCACATGACACTATTTTGAAGAACAATGAAGATGTTCCCCCTGATATCCTGGCCAATGTTTATTCCTCTATCATCATTACAAAAATATATTATCTGGTCATTGTCAAATTGCCATTTGCACGAGCTTACTGTGCTCAAATTGACTGCCCCATTTCCTACATTACAACAGTGACAAATTTCAAAAAGTACTTCTGTAAAGTTCTTTGCCCTAGAATCGTGAAAGTCACTATATAAATGCAAATCCTTTTTTGCAACACTCTCTCAGTTCTGCACCGGATTGTCAGCCTAGATTAGGAACTGAATCCTCTGGAATGGGGTTTGCAGCCACGTCCTTCTCAAAGGTGATGGTATTTCCCCTGAGCCATGGCTAACACCTACTCACAGCGACATTAACATGGTCAATAAGACAGTTAACCTGTGGTGTCCACTGGTTGCGGAAGGCCTCAAAGATCCAAGTGCAAAACGTGTGATCCCACTCCACAGCATAGAGACAAAACCCTCACCAACCACCACCTCCTCATAGACTCCAAAGACAGTGCAATATGCCCAATGGCAATTGAAAACTGAACTGGGACGAGGGGCCTGTCGGGAGAACCCAATCAAAATGATTACTGGCGCAACAAAAGCACGAACTCAGCGATAAATTGCCCAATCTTATTTTCGGGCGCTAACCCCCGAGAAATAGAAAACGGGTGTGAAAGAGAGCACAGAGAGCCGGGAGAAAGTGGGTGCGGATCCGGGGCCGACTGTTATATTTTTGAGGAAGAGCGAGCAAAAGTGAAACTAACTTGAAACACTCCCAAGACAAATATTCAGCATTAATCCTTGACAAAAAATATAGACAACCAGACAGAAAACTTTACAAATGTTACACATTCACGATACCATGTTACTCTTCCTTTCCTGATTCTGTCATTCGGACAAATTCATATTGTAAACACAACCGTTCAAACTGCGCCATCAACCGCTCACCGACTACTTCCGGTCATTACACCATCACCTGTCTGATGACGTCAGCGAGAGAGCGGCGGGTGCGGGAACACATTCCTCCGCCCGCCCGCCCGCCCGCTGTCTCCCCCGCGCCCGCCTGCCCGCCCGCCCGCCCGCCCGCTGTCTCCCCCGCGCCCGCCTGCCCGCCCGCTGTCTCTATGCTCAGAGCGCACAATTGCAGAATTTAACTTAGGGAGTCTTGGCGCGCTATTTTATCATGGGGCACATGATAATTGAGCCCTTTGCTGTTCTTAGCCAACGTCCACATGTATAGCATAGACCAACCCAGCAGGAAGAAAGTCCCGAGCTGGTGAGCTTCACTTCAGGCAGAGACACCTGAGCTTGGCAATCTTGAAGGTAAAGGAAAACAGAAAAAGAACCTGAAGGAAAATTGGGCATGATGTATTATAACCGAACCCTTTGCACGTCCCCACCCAAGTTGGAATCTTGCTCCCAGGGTTCTGTTCCTTTAAAGAGGCCAACTCGAGCTGAGGTGATCTAAATTAAGCAAACGTCGTTTAGTCATGAGATAAGCTGAAATTATCAATTGTGATTTCGGTAAAGTTTCCATCCAAACTGGCGTCTAGCTAATTCCCTGGGGAGGGAGATGACCTCCTGCTTCCCTTTGGAGATGCACTGGCCTCACAACCAGCTCACAGCAAAAAAGGGGCTGGAGATCGTGAGGTAGAAAATAGAAGAGATATCGAGCTGAGGGAGGGAGGGGGTATCAGGGAAACAGTACAGCAGGGATATAAAGAAAAAGGCAGAAACGAGGCTGAGGTGCAAGACAACCAAAGGCACAGAAAGCTGATGAATAAGTAACATGGATTTTAATTATGCAAACTACCACAGGTATTTGTAGGGAGCAAAATCAAAAACTGGCAACCTTAGGGACATGATGGTGGAATGGGTTAGTCATTGACATGTCATCTATAGGAGCTTGGTTTAAATTAAACATCAACACCAAATGGATTTCAGACTTACTGCAGAATCTCAAAGAGTTTCATTTTGTGTCGAATACTGACTCATTGGCCAGAATTTTGCGCTTACCTGTGGCTCCGGGGCCGATGCGCTCGAAGCGGATCAGGCCCCCGATCCCGCTCCACGTCGCCTGGCCACCGGTATCACGAGCTGATCACCTAATCAGCGGGCCCGCGGCGTAACTCCAAGAAGAAATGGCGCGCGCGGGCGGGAACTTCAGCATCATTGGGGGCGGGGCCACATACGCGGAAGGCTGATTGTAAGCCCTATATAAAGGAGTATTGAAGTTAAACAGAGCAGTGAGTTCTTCATTGGATGTCAAGGCAGATACAAGTGTCATAAGTTCTGGAGATTTCAAAGGCTCCATACCTTGAAACACAGTAAGACTGGGAGATAACAATATGACTGGTAGAGGTGATGGAGGGCAGAAGCAATTGCGTTGCTGCCCGATTCTCTGACGATTCACTGCAGATCCTTCTGCAGGCAGTTGAGAGGAGAGACATTCTATTCAGTTCAGATGGGAGAAGGAGACCCTCCAAAGTGACCAAGAGGGCCTGGCTGGAGGTTGCAGAGGAGGTCAGCAGCCAAGGCGTAGTGAGGCATACGTAGATACAGTGCCGCAAGCGCCTCAATGACCTGCTTCGCTCTGCCCGGGTAAGGGGCATTCCTCATTCTTCTAATCGTTTATGTGCCAAGGGAGGTTTTTTGTGTACTCATGATGCAATGTGGAAGCCCTGCATGATCAATGCTTGGCTGCTGCCTTGAAATGGTACGCATGATGGGCAAGTCTGAGATAAACGCTGATGCTGTGGTGTTAAAATGGTGCCCAGCACTGTCACAGCAGTGAAATGCAACATCAACCCTTTACGCCCCCCCTGCCACCATGCTGCTCGTTGGGGTGGCGTAAAATTCTGGCCAGTGTCTTTAAGTAATTTGACTTCCTGTTCAGTCTGAGTTATCGATAGCGACTACCATCTCTTCAGATGAATTTGTATTGCAGTTAAACAGGCTGTAAAGGAACAGCAAGAATGTATTGCTGTGCGTCATTGGCATATCCATATCGCCGCAGGACAGCAGCTACATCTGTCCAAAATATTGCACAGGATGTAACTGTTGAGGGGATTCGAAGCCAGGCAGGTGATGGTTTCATTTTCTGCTGCTCTTTCCTTTTCCTGAAGAAACATTTCACAATATCTGCTCAGTTGATGATTGGTAAACCCAGAATTAATAAGGATGCAATCAAAATACTTTTTGTTAGAATCTATTTGCTTGGAATTCCATCGGGAGGTAACCAATACCTGCTGGAAGGAGATCCCTAGAAATTATTTTGGAAACGAGAACATTTACTTCAGCCTCAGTGTCCATGTTAAAATCACTGTCTGGTGGATCCCACTTCAACTGATGATTAAATTCATCCAGTTCATCCAGAATGATCAACACATCCTGAGGGTTACACAGAAGTTCTGTTAGGACTGACGACAATGGCTCACTGCTTCTTCAGCAGTTTCCGTAGACTGGTCTTTCCTTCAATCCCATTTAAATTGCAGAATCTGAAAACAATGCTGCACCTGATTGACTTAGTTGAGACGCCGCCCACTCTTGCTGGATGCTAGTCACAGCCCAACTTTTCCCCACTCCTGCATCACCTACCAACAGGGCCCGTTTCAAGGAGCCTTCTGGGGCAAAGACAGCAATTGTGAAGCTTTCACTTCTCTCACAATATAGGAAGCACTTGCCCTCATAATGTCATCTATTATGCTCTACTCATTTGGATAGATGATATTCACAATTCTGGCAAGTGAGCTACAAGAGAGTCAAGGGTTATGTGGGGTCAGACAGGAAGTGGAGTTAAGGCCACAATCAGATCAGCCATGATCATATTGAATGGTGGAACAGGCTTGAGGAGCCGAATGGCCTACCCCTGCTCCTATTCCTTATGTTCTTGTGCTGCTTTTGGACCTCTCATGTGACATCTTGTCAAAGCAATCTGTTGAGTTTTGCAACCTTGATTGGCATCTGGATGAGAATAATGTAATTTCTCAATATGAGTATATGTATTATTACTGTGGATTAACAAAACACAGGAAAAGTAGGAATCAGAAATGGGCACCAGATATTCAGTTAGTTACATATCCAGCTTTTATCCACCTCTACGTTTAAATTCTAAAACATTACAGTTTTTATATATTTATTCTCTGTATTTCATATAGGCTGCGTTTGCTGACAATGCGACCAGTAGGTGGTGCAGTACTGGCACATGCACAAATGCAGCCTCGACAGAAATGTCACTGTCTGCGATGCCGCAGGCAGTTGCCAGTAATAAAACTGGTGCTGCTCAATTTGACAAAAAAATTAATTGAACTCAATCTCCCCTCATCCCTCAATGGATGCGATCACTGTCTCCACCCCCCCCCCCCAACTCTTCCCTGCTTCTTCTTGCACCCGCCTTCTTGCTGCTCCATCCAGCTGTTCCCTCCCATCACTTGCTCCCCACCCAGAGAAGCGGGGGGGGTGGGGGGCGGGGGAAGGTGGGGAGGGAGAGCGAGTGGGAGGCTAGTGGTGAAGACTTGGGAGGGGCGAGCAGATGGGAGCAGGAGAGAACAGTGGGAGGGAGCAGGAAAGATGTGGGAGGGAGTGGGCAACAGAAGCAGCAATCATGAGAGGGAGCAGGGTTCGGTTTGGGGGGTTGGAGATGGCAATCGCAGCCATTGAGGGGTGAGAGGCGTTTGGGTTCAATTCGTTTTTTGTGGCAAATATAGCAGCACCATTTTTATTACTGCCAGCTGCCTTTGTCATTGCAGATAGTGCGGTTTCTGTCAATGAGGCTACATTTGCGCATGTGCCAGTACTGCGCCACCTAGTGGAGCGAGTGGCTGAGGGAGGAAGTGTCAAGGCCTGGAGTGATTGCCAAGGGGGGATTGAGCTCCAGCCTCAAAGTCTCCCATTCAGCCGCTTCCTCCAGCGAAGTGGGGGCTGGATACCCGATGACGCTTTATCACGTATGCGCGAAGATGGACCTGGCCCGAATACGGGATGATGTCATCCTGCTCATGTGCCACTAAGTCCTGGCAAGATGTAGCTGTGCAGATGTGCAGCTTGGTGCACTCTGGTGACGTCAGTGGGCCGGTGCGTTGTCAGGAATCATTTTGAATTTTGTATCGCACCTTTCGTGCCTCAGAAGGTCCCAGATTACTTTACAACCAATGAAATATCCTGCCAAAGTCTGTTACATAATAATTTACATTAAATTTTAGTTGTAGAATTTAAATATTTTTTATATTTGCAAAATAGCTGTATACAAACTGACTAAAATCTAAGCATAAACATTGTGCATGCACATAAACACACACAGTGCACAAATATGCACATCACATACAGAACAGGAAGGCATGCAAGTACACATATATATCAACTACATACATAGTAGGAAAACATAGTTAGACAGAGCAGGTACATACATATTGTGATGGAAGTCACACCTGCCAAATGGAAACATATTAATTTTGTCATATGGGATACTACCTGAAACTTGTTTACCGGACATTGCAAAGAACTTGTTTAAAAAAACAGAACTGAGCGGCTGAAAACCTGGTTGCACATTTGCATTCTGAGAGACATGAATGGAGAAACAGTGGGGGTGCTCCTTGATTCAATTAACAAGATTGGTCTAGACAATAGTGATGATCCAAAGACACCAACAGCTTTTGACTTTGTAAGAGACAAAACTTCACCCCCCCACCGAGTATATCTGTGAGGCTCTGAAATCCAACAAACCTCCCAGAAGTTGTTGTTTCAAACAAAGAAATGGTCACACGACCTACCTGCTGGTAAGACTGGGGGCTTTTTGAATTGTGCCACAGAAAGGAGAAAGACTGCAACTGGATTGGCAGAAGGAAAAGTCCCTCTCTCTCTCTCTCTTTTTCTCTCCAGCAAAGTCCCAGAAAACCCATGGTGGCAGTGTAAACTGCAAGATTACAGACAAAGCATATGGTGCCAGAGAAGCAAGTCTGAAATTGTGCACTGGGCCCCAGCAAGAACTCCAAGACCTCAACTTCAATCAAGAACATTACATCAAAGACAAAAGACAGTACCTGTATTCCATTTATTATTTATTACAAACTCTACTTCAACCCCCCACCCCCCCCACCACCACTGCAATTCTTTCTTCCCTTCTGTATCTATTTATGTGTGTGTGTTTCTCGTATGCATGCGAGCGTGGTTGTGTCACGTATTTTAGTAATTTTAACGAGGTTAGCGTGATAAGGTTAATAAACTTGCATCTTTCTTGTTTAAACCCAAGAAAATCTGTCTGATTGTCTCATTTGCAATTACAATTAGAGTGCAGTGAACAAAGGCTCACTCAGGTGGGAAGCTAAAAAAAATCACTGTTTTAAAAGATAAACCCTGTTACGGCCAAACCAGGAAAGGGGCAAGAGGGGTACCTGAGACCCCTTCCTCACCCTGTCATAACAATATACAGCACAAATGGAAATAGAGCACAAAAACAGCATGTACACATATATAGGCGAGAGACTTGATACAAACAAGTACAATCACACAAACAGAGCACAAAGGCACATATACATTAATGTACAAATATGCCACACAACTATCCGATCAAGTACAAGATAATGTAAATGAGAAAACTATGTGAGAATGATCCCAAAGAAGCATTTGGATGCAGCCGTTTGATCCAAGATTCTTTTCCGGAATGTTCTTGTTTAATTGTAATGATCTGTGTCAGTATTTGCCAGGTGTCCTATCCACCAGCCTTTCAGCAAAGCACTGCACTATAGACAACCTCCTCTTCCTTTTTTCTTACTTTCTGCAAGTTTCCCAATTGCAGTTCTGTGTAGCAGATATTATTCCCATTGCTGTCATCCTGCAAAATGAGAAAGACAAACAAATGTATTGACTTTTTCTGTTCTTGCCTTCCTCAGCCTGCTTTCCCCATCCAATCTGCAACTTTTAAAACCTAAACTTGGCACGGTTTGATTACGACTCATTTCACTTTTTCTCTTTTTTCAACTTCACCTGGATTTCTCAATAAATGAAAAACCGTTTGCGATGAGAGAATTCTTCAACTGAGCCAAGCAGACAATGCAGTGATTTTGATTTGTAAATTTTTTTAATGTTTTGATATATTCACTGTCGCTGGGTCAAAATCCTGGAACTCCCTTCCTAACAGCACTGTGGGTGTACCTACCTCACATGGACTGCAGCAGTTCAAGAAGGCAGCTCACCACTACCTTCGCATGGGCAATTCGGGATTGGCAATAAATGCTGGCCTAGCCAGCGACGCCCACATCCCATGAAAACGAATAAATAAATAAAAACTTAAATTAGTTCCATCAAAATGATCTGAGTTTTGTCTTATTGTACAGCTTCAACTCCAAATTCCTCAGCCATTGCAAGGATCTGTGATTAGAAATGTTCTAGAACACATCTGAATATGATTCATTTGTTTTTACCTACATTATTCTATCATTTTCTAGTTGACTTTTACAGACCATCACAGCACTGTATAACCTCCCTGTGTCAGAACCTGTTGGTAAACAAACCCAAGAGCACCATGTATCCTTTCAGTGTCAGCTCCTGCTGGCAAACCCCTGGTGTCAGTCCCTTCTAGTAACCTGCTGAAACCTCTAGACTTGACTATTGCAATACTTTCCTGGCCAGGCTTCCATCTTCCACCTTTCATAAAGTTGAACTCATTGATAATGTGGCTGCCCATATCCTCTCACACCAGGTCAGTCTGCTTTGCCTGGTGTGGCTTTTACTAAAGGGCTTTTATTAAAGAACTTTGGTTGTTGGCCACCAAAGAATCCTGAATAGGGGCAGGCCAGACACATGCTTTGAACTAGTAACAGATGTTAGGCCGCTGAGTTACATATTCACACTTGAAACATTAATTTACATTTACCATGTTATCTTGCCTACGGTGCAATCTTCGATTACTAGCTTGAGTTCCTTTTCGTTCTTGAGTTCCCTTTTTTTCTATATAAAATAACAAGTGAGAGACAATAATGTATTGTAGTAAAATGTGTTGTAGTGCAGCGACCCACAATGATGTATAATATATTTTATATCATCTGATATTTACTTAATATCATTACTTAAAGTTAGTTACAAACTACAAGAACAAAGGCCAATGTGAGAAGAAAGGAACTGTGCAAACAAATACTTGTGCTTTGTAACAGAATGACTTAAACACAAATGGGAAATACCTTTTGAATTATCAGCTAAGGACCATTGCTAGCCCAATGAACCAATTAACCCTGAAACACTTCAAATTTAATTAAAGTAATATTGAAGTAGGTAACAGGGAATGAGACTTCTGAAAGTCTGAGTTAAACTAAACACCATCGTTGAGATGTGAGATTTGAAACAGAGGCCGGAATTTTATCAAAAGGCAAGTTGCCCCGCCAGTGGGACCAAGGGCAGGACCCAAGCCGTGCAGATAAATGATCGAACCCAAGGCAGCATTTTACCAGCAGCGGCCTCTTAATTGGCCACCGCCAGGATGCCATCCAATTGAGGATGGCAGTCCATCTCTCAGAGCTGCTGGCTCAATCAGTGGATCGGCAGCCATGGCAACGCCGCCGATAGAGATGACCGCTGCTGAGGCTGCAGGAAAAAGAGGGCACTTCCACCTTGAGGTGCCCTCAAAGGCTGACTAAGGTTTTTTCTCACTGTACTGGGGCCAGGCGCATGCCTCGGCGATGGTAGGGATACACCCTCCGGCAGTGGAGCTGTAGGGGCTGCCATTGCCGCGGGGGGGGGGGGGGGGGCGCTCTTCTGTTGCCAATGGAGCGGCTATAAAAGAAGGCCCCTCCCCCAGGGATCCCGCAGTCTCCCCACGCACCAGCGGCCCCTCCCAATACCAGTAAAATGCAGACGGGTGTGGGAAGTGGCTGCTAATTGGCCACCGGCCTCCAGTTGGTGGGCGGCCGCGCTGCTACTGTTGCCATCATTGATAATATCCTGTGCCTCCCAGCTCATCTCCAGATGGCTGGTAAAATCCAGCCCCTAGTATTTTATTAAGAAAGAGCAGTTAATACCTATCCAGGTTAGCAGGTTGTTAATATCAATGAATGGGCTAGGCGAAAGAAGTTAGGCCTGCTGGTGTTTGTGAAAGAAATTATGGAAAAACGGCTTATTAAAAATGTTTACCTTTGGACTCTATTTGGTAGCTCACTTCCTGACCAGCTAGAGAGTTCCTCATCGCTGCAAGCAGCTGGAACATGATGGCAGGGGGATAATGTGAGCAACTGCAATACCGTAAGATGTCGATAATAAAAACAAGAAATGCTGGAAATACTCAGCAGGTCTGGCAGCATCTGTGGAAAGAGAAGCAGAGTTAACATTTCGGGTCAGTGACCCTTGTTCGGAACTCCGTTACCTCTGCTTCTCTTTCCACAGATGCTGCCAGACCTGCTGAGTATTTCCAGCATTTCTTGTTTTTATTTCAGATTTCCAGCATCCGCAGTACTTTGCTTTTATATTACCGTAGGATGTCGTCCCGGTTGTGTTACATGCCTGTGAACTTCAGCAGACTTGCAACTTGCCCAGACAGGGAGCTCCTAAACCACTAGCAGCAGGAGCATCAAAGGGAATGTACATTTTAATCCAGAGAGTTCACCCAATGCAAAGGGGTTACTAAGTGAAGATATTGACCTGGGTTGAAATAGGTGACTGTGAGCGTTATTTAAATATTATTGTGATGGTCATGCTAACCAAGTAAATGAGCTCCTCTTAATATAGGATATTCATTAGTATGCAAAGAAAGGAGCTGATGTCTGTTAGCCATTTGATGTATACTAACTAAAGCACTAAATATATGTGCTGCTAATGAAGACTTTGTGATATGGCATGGTTTTCTCCAAGCCCAAAGTAGGATCACAGCTGGCAGCTGTACTCTTAGGATCAGATATTATAAATTTAATCATGTCATACCTTTGATGTAATGGTGTTTATGCACGGCCAGTATAGACTCCCCTTACATCATGAGAAATTAACTTATTTATAAGTATATTCCTTTCATATCAAGTGAAAATATAATTCTAGTCAGTGAGTATTTTTAACTCTTTGAAGTCTAATATTTAGAGCATTGTCAGGTGATGATGATGACTATTGTATACATAATCTGTAATGTGGTCTATTATTGTTCAAATTGAAAGCAGCTCATGAGCAAATAAATGTAGCTAAACTGGAGAAATGAAATCCATCTCTCAGTCCATCTCACTATCTGATAAATACTGAATATGGAATACAACAAAAAGATTTTTAAAAAGTACTGCAGTCTTTTACATGCCAGGTAGCTACACATTCCTGGATGCTGGATGAATCAGTGCTGAGGCCTCGCACTGGGACATTGCACCCGGCCATGGAAACAGTAATTAGAGGTATTGGCCAGGATTCCCAAAGGGGGAATCAAAAACAGATTCAGGTATTAGATCAATTTATGAAGAGAGTTTATAGACTAAATCTGTTCTTTGGGGAAGAAAACAGTTGAGGAAATGGCACATTCCAAGAAGTTGAACAAGTAAAGAGAATCAATAAGGTGATTGTAGAAAGGTAGTTTGTGCAGAATATGGAGATGTGCTAAGCTAGGGAGATGTATAACTTTGAGCTTTTTATTGGTACTTGAGATAATAACTTATATCAGTAACAGTCAAATCAGTGAAGGTAAACACTTAAGCCTAGAGGGGAGTTGGTAGATACCTGGTTCCGGGGAAGGAGGAGGAAGGATTATGGCTCAGGGTCATTATAAGAGTTTGAAAACAGACTTTGTTCCTCATGGAATGAACTATTAAGTTTGCTGGGAAGCCACTTACCACATGTGCATTTTATGAGAAGGAAGAGCGCAAGAGGAATAATACAAGCTGTTCCGCCACATATGGAAAGTAAAATGAGTAATGGTATCCAGAGATGTCCATCACGATCTGTAAAATATGAATTGCAAAATCACCATATCTATGGATTATGCAGACGGTCCCCAAAACTCAAATTCAGTACATTTCAAATTCGATACATTTCAGCCTTATTATGCAAACAGACTTCTTACAGCAATTATTTCCCAGCTCCATCCTCCTTCCTGTCTCCATCAATGGACTATTAAAGAATGGCTCATCATCCATAGGCCGGAATTTTACGCTCCCCAAATGAGCAGGTTGGTGATGGGGGCGGACATAAAATTGAGTGGGAGGTAGGTGGGGGGGGGTTTTACGCGGGCCAGTGTGGCAAGAAACGGCCCGCCAACCCCAGGCCAATCAAGGCCATTAAATGGCCAATTAACTGGCACTTAAGGACGTCCGCCTGCTGCCATGGGTATTTTACCCTGGCTGGTGGGCAGCTGAGGCCTCAAAAAGCCCACCTGTGCCCCATGGAGAGCTGCCCCCGAAGCCCCATTTGCCCCCAATGCACAACACTCCACTCAGCCCCCTAACTGACCCCCTCTTGCCTCACTGGGGCTCAAACGATTGCCCCTGGTGAGGCCCTAAAAACTGACCTTCGTTCCAGGGCCGCCTTCATCTTCCTTCCAATGGCTGGGTGTAGTTCCAGCAATGGCCACCACTCCCATTGGCGCTGCAGGGACTAAGAGTTGCCGGCCCGATGTTTGGCCGGCAGCTCCATTAGGCAGGACATCCTGCCTCAAGGTGGTAGAAGTCCCACCAAGACCAATTAAGGGCCTGGGCGTGAAAATTCCCGGCATGGCTCCCCAGACCTGGCAGAGCCAGGCTCACCACTGACTTTTTGGCCAGTGGAGGGGGCCTCCCGCCCAACGAAAAATTCCAGCCATAGTTTCTGTATTGTTGTGATGCAATTTTTTTATTGCATCAATGCATGAAGCTCCATATAATTCTTATTTGAATTATCAATCTGAAATTGATCTGACTTTCGGTACTTTGAGGAGTATTTTCACCCTATTTGGACTCTATACAAGTTGTGGTATGATTGTAACTAGTGTGAAGACCTCTGAACTTATTTTTTTTAATTTGAAAAGCTCAAATGCAGTCTGCTGGGTGAGGAACCAAGATTAATCTCAAAGTATTTTCAAAGTAAAAATGTGGTTTTGAAAATCCATGGTGGCGCAATCTAGACAGTTACACTGGGATTTAGCGTGGCATGAATCTCTGCAGTTGATCCTGACGAAGTTTGTAGGGGCAGGGGAAGAGGCCTTAAGTAGCGAGCCTTCATAGGTATGGGGCATTCCCCTTGTTGAACATGAAATACTGGACAGCCAGTGCAGTGGGGTGTATCAAGGAGCTTTAGGAAAGATGATTCTTCTCATCTCTTTCGGAGTCCAGGTGAGCTCCACTTCTGCCAGTTTTGGTTAGGTGTGCTTGGTGAAAACTATGCTGGGACCTGACCCAGGTAGTCCCAGGTCCAGACCTCATCAAGGTGGAAAAGGATCCATCCTCATATGATCCTCATGTCAGACCCTGTGTATCAAGGTTGCAGCCAAGTTTGCATGCTGAACTTACACTGGGTGTTTTCCAGAAGAACCTCTGATTTATGCAACCGTATTTTTTATTTGGTAAGGGCTTACATGGCTGCTTTTATTTATTTTTTGCTTGTAATTGTCAAGTGTCACCACACTTAAAGACTCCATCAGTCCTCTTTACAGAGTTGACATGTCGTACCAGCATTTTTGTTTTATAGTGGATTTTCATTTCCATTTTTATTTCATAAATTTTTCTTTCTAACTGTTTTTCTTATGAATTGTTCTGTTGGTGAGGTCCTAAGCTTTAATATCAAACTTCTATGTAATACGAATACCTTCACGGGGGTGGACTGTTAATTGGCTGGAGGGTGGGTTGAGCGGCCAATTAGTGGCCATGTGGGTGGAAATGGACTGAAGGAGATCAGGCCCGATTTAAACCCACCACGGCAGCCATTACTGTGGCTGTCGTTTTAGAGATTTACTTGCAGTATTATACATGGAGCAGGAACCTGGGAGAGGTTTGCCCTTGCTTTGCTGATGCTGACCTGGAGATCCTCCTCAAGGAAGCGAGGGAGAGGAGGGAGGTCCTCTTTCCAGAGGCAGAGAAGCCTATCCTCCCAAACCAGACCTGGATTGAAGTGATGGAGGTGATGCAGAGGAACTGAGTCTAATGCAGGGAGAGGTTCAATTACCTTATTTGCTGTGACAAGGTGAGAGCAACACCAGACCCTCAGGATAGACCTCTGGGTATTCAACTCCAGCAGACACTCCAGCTGAGGTGCCTTAGGGTGCATGCTGCTCCTGAACATGGGAGAAGTGTGTGCCCGGGGCACTTACTGACTCCTCAGCAAGAGTTATAGTGCTGTTGAGGACTTGCCAACACTGATTAATGCAGCTTCTTAGGAATATGAGCCGTGGATGAGGAATCCATGGAGATCACCAGGGTCACTGACCATGAGCAAGTCAGGGAAAGCAAGATGGGCATCCCTGGTGGAGAGGATGAACAGAAACTGAAATGTGTAGATTAAAGGGGTGCATTCCATTCCACCCCATAGACAGCATGCCGAAGATGAAGCTGCATTGAGAAGCCTCAGCACTGCAGTGTTTATTTAGAGATACAGCACTGAAACAGGCCCTTCGGCCCACCGAATCTGTGCCGACCATCAACCACCCATTTATACTAATCCTACACTAATCCCATATTCCTACCATGTCCCCACCTTCCCTATATTCCCCTACCACCTACCTAAACTAGGGGCAATTTGCAATGGCCAATTTACCTATCAACCTGCAAGTCTTTGGCTGTGGGAGGAAACCGGAGCACCCGGCGAAAACCCACGCGGTCACAGGGAGAACTTGCAAACTCCGCACAGGCAGTACCCAGAATTGAACCTGGGTCGCTGGTGCTGTGAGGCTGCGGTGCTAACCACTGCACCACTGTGCCGCCCATGATTTTCATGATCTCTTCCTGAGTTTCTCACAGGTTCTGATGTCAAAGCACAAAGACTGATTCCAGCACCATCACTGGGCCAGACACTGCCAGAGCAGACCTCAGAGCAAGCACCATCACACCTTATAAGCGCACCCTCCACCAGTTCAGATTTAGTCACCTCAGTTGGTCCTCGCGTGCGCATAGTTAGGGTGGCACTGGGTGATGAACATGTCACCAGTGTGCAGGAAGAGATGATAGAGGCAGAGGCAGGTGTGGGCAATCCTCCCTCAGAGGATTGTCACAACCCTGCTCAGCCTGGCACAGATGCAGGGTCTTGGGAGTCTCAGGAAAAGAGACTCTACTTAAATCAACAGCAAGAGATGTGCTCCCACATGCCAGAGCCCGCTGAGGTAGTACGTGGTCATGGGCTGAGAATGGAGGAGTCCATTCAACTCAGGTGTGCTACCGTGGCTCAGGGCTTTGAGCGCATGAGCTCCTTCATAGAGAGAGTGGCGAACCTCATGGACAGCCTTATGCACTGCACACGGAGTGCATGTAGGAACTGGGCACTGTGTTCAAAGGATAAATGCCACACTATGTAGCCTTGAATGGTCAGTGGTGCTGATGGCGCAGAGATGTTTGGAGGGGATGGCAGTTGAGCCACAGCTGGTGCTCCCCCCAAGCCATCCAGAGCGCCATCCAAGGGCTGAGGCAGTCACTGTGGAGGATGAGGGTGCCGCCCCTCAGGGGCGCCATCATCATCGGCAGCCTCCTTAGGCTCTCTGATGGAGGCAGCATCTGTGCAGCAGGGCCCAGTGAGACTGCCCCTGTAATGACACTGGTGCAGCAGCTTCTGGAGGTGCTCCCACTAGCATCTCCACGACTAGAACAACTGCCATGTGCATCTCAGCCACAGGCAGAGACAAGTGAGCAGGCTGCCTCCACCTCATCCAAGGCCACAAGGGGAGAACCGCTTAGAAGTGGCTGAGAGTGGAGGCCATCGCATCGGGCAGAGCACTGAGTGGGTCACTGGGGTTTCTTTCATTGTAGCAGTGCACTTTTTATCTTTTTGAGCACCATGTAAATATTGACACATGAAGCCAGGCATATGAGCTTTTTATTTATGACGGGACAAAAAAAATGAGGGATGAAGTAGTCCATGCACAGTGACAGCGAAACCTCTGGGCAGATGTGCATCCTTCATTGGTGGTATGAGTTGATCTGTTACAGGCTGCATCTTCAATGCAAGTGTTTGCACAGGCAGTTGATAGTGAGTTCTATACATTGCCGTTCCTCCTGGGTTAGAGGGGCTCAGCTGAAACAAGCCTGAATCAAATGATCCTTGACATTGATTGCACCCTGACAACCCTCGAGCCCAGTGTTGGGCCTGACCACCTGCCTGTGCAACAGGGGCACCTCTGTGTTCTGCACCTCCTCTTCCACCTTCTGCTCCTCTTCTTCCTCCAATGAGCTGTGTTCTTCTAACCCATCACTCTCTTCAAGATCCACACTTCTCTGAAGGGCCATGTTATGGAGAGTGCAGCAGACCCTAGCAGGAGTGTACTGCAGGGCACCGCCTGACTGGTCCAGGCAATGGAACTGCATCTTCAGAGGCTCGATGGCCTGCTCGATGATGGTTCTAGTGAGCAGATGGCTTCAGTTGTAGAACCTCTGTGCCACTGTCTAGGGTTCTCGTAGAGGGGTGAGTAGCCATCTAGAATCCAACCGCATAGTTTGTGTGTGGGGTAGAATGAAGAGCTGCGGCAGCCTGGACTGCCGGAGAATGAAGGAGTCATGGCAGTTGTCAGGAACGTAAGTGCACACACAGGAAGCTCTTGTTGATGGAATGGAGGCACTTCCTGTTGATGAATCTGACCAGCTGGTTTGATTTGACAGAAGGAACACTTTTATATTTAAGCACGGTTGTTTCATTGATTAAGCCAGCTTGGAGAGTCTGAGACAATTCTCCCTGTCCTGGGGTCTTGTCTCTCCATTTCTTGGTGTTATTTACAATAAAAACATGTTTTTTTACAGTCAAAAAATTTCATCTGTTGACTTTTTTAAATTAAAATAAAACCACCCAGTTTGTATATTTGCCTTGGTGGCCACATGGATGCAATCGATGATGCCCTGCACCTGGGGGAATCCAGTGATGGAGGCAAAACCCACTGCCCTGTGTGTCTGTGAGGCCCCGTCTATCTGTAATTGAATGTACTGTCCAGCTTGCACAAATAGGGCATCAATGACCTGTGAATGCAGTGGTGTGCAAGATGTCACCAAGGTCCGCAGCTGATCCTTGGAAGGAGTCAGAGGTGAAGAAGGTCATGGCCACAGTGACTTTGATGGCTACTGGCAGGATATGGCGACCAGTGCTGCGAGGTATGAGGTCATCTGCCATGAGGGCACAAATCTCAGTGACCATCTGCCTGGATAGGTGCAGTCTCCTGCAACACTGATTCTCTGACATGTCCAGGTTGCTCCATAGAGTCATAGAGAGATACAGCACTGAAACAGGCCCTTCAACCACCCATTTATACTAATCCTACATTAATCCCATATTCCCTACCCCATCTCCACTTTCCCTCAATTCTCCTACCACCTACCTACACTAGGGGCAATTTACAATGGCCAATTTACCTATCAACCTGCAAGTCTTTGGCTGTGGGAGGAAACTGGAGCACCCGGCGGAAACCCACACAGTCACAGGGAGAACTTGCAAACTCCACACAGGCAGTACCCAGAACCGAACCCGGGTCGCTGGAGCTGTGAGACTGCAGTGCTAACCACTGTGCCGCCCCATCTTCAGCCTATGCTGAGGGTATGGCCTCCATTGCCTTCCTGCCCCTCATGCCCGGGGCTCCACCCTTCCTGCAGAGGATGTTGCACCTCGTCACCACTGGAACCGAAATCTGAGAGTCATTGCCAGCTGCAGCCTGCTTTGAGCAAGGTGATCTCCCAATTGTGTCTGGAAGCTTTGCCCTCTTCTCTTATGCCCTCATAATGCCAGGAAGGTGACAATCCTCTGCGCTGCACCAGTGCAACCTATACAGACCCAGTAGCACCTGTGTTCAAAAGGCTGAGTGCCCCTCTCAGCCATTCTCCCTTTTATGCGCCTACCTAATTTGATGTGACGGCCATGACTGACTCCCTGCTGTGTATCCGCCTCCATGCACCTGATCTGCCCTGACCCAACGTGCAGCCCCTGTATGCTCACCAAAATCTCAACATGTCCCTCAACGAACTCTCAATGAGCTCTTTAACAATCTTAATTGCACTCATTAGCGGATCAGTGTGTTCTTGGGGCTGGCCTCCCACTGCCCAGATGAAACTTGCCGACAGTGGGAATGGCAATGGGAAACCGGCACGTCTGTATTTTCATCATCTGCCTACCTCTATTCCTGCCCCCGGCGGGACCTAAATCTCCAGCGCCTGGTCTCACATGAACTGAAATGCAATCTGCTCAGCTCAAGATACTTATACTCTAGCACTAGAGGCTGTAAGAGGTGTAATTTCAGCTTAGTACTACACCAATGGACGGAAATGGAAATTTCTTTGAGTGAAAGTTAGCAGTAGTTTATATTTTGAACCTGTGTGACATATGATGCAATCTGTTTATCGCCTACTTAATTTAGAATCAAATGAATTCTTCAGGTCCTGGAATTAATGTCAAACATTTCAAAAACAAAAAAAAAATTCCTTTGAATTTCATATTCTTCAAGGTAATAATGAAAGAAAGAACTGTAAACCTCCTTCCCTGAAAACATTCTGATGAATCTGTGTCTTATCCTGTGCTTTTTTTTGTTCTTCCTATAATTGGGTGGCCAGAACTGTAAAAGAAAGACTTGTGTTTATAGATTATCTTTAATTTCCTCAGGATCTCCCTTAAACATTTTAGAACCAATTGATTACTTTTGAATCATATGAAAGGAGTGTTTTTAACAACTAAAACAAAGGGTTGTATTTTAAAGGCTCTCTGATGCTGGGAACGGTGGCAGGGGAGCAATGAAGGTAGTAACGGAGGGGGCCCGCCACCGACCCCGACACCGGCAGGCCCCATACTGATCTTGGCGGCGGTGGCGAGGCCTTGTGGCGGCCACCCCGCCGCTCGGCGATGGGACCCACATTAAAATATGTAAATGGCTACTTACCATGCATTAATATGCAAGCCGCAGCAATTCAGGCAACAGGTTTCAATCTTTATTTGGACGCGTGGCACTCACGAGCCTTCATGTCCACGTCCGTGAAAAGCTGGTGGCAATGAAGTGCCAGCCCTCAGCCCAGGCAAAGGTGGGTGGGGGTCTCTGATGACTGGGACATAACTCTGCATGGAATAAGGGAGGGACCCTGTGCCCAGCTACCGTAAAGGGGGTCACTGCGCACGCTAGCGTTTGGCGGGGTGGTGGAGGGGTGGGTGAAGGGGGCTGACCCTGCAATCGGCCAATGCTGTTTGGGGGAGGGGGGAAAATTAGCACTCCATGACCCCTTCTATTTGGGGTATGGGCCAAAAATGGCCTGGGGTCGAAGGTGATGTGGCCGATGGTTGCATCATCGCAATGTCAGTAACATGACCGTGGTCATGCTGCCCCATTTTTATTCAATGCTAGTATGGGTGATGTTATACAATACCATGTAGGTGATGCTGGAATGTAGCTGAAGCACCAATGTACATCACTGTCTGCCCTGATAGGTCCTATTGATTCACTGAAGGCACCGAGTTCACCTGCAGTGTTCACATGGGGCTGGTCTATCCTGTCTGTCTTGATCCAAGTGCTGTCAGGAGCCATATCCGCCGGAGGCTGAACAACAGGCAGGCACAACCCATGTGGATGCTCATGGAAGAAAGCAGCAACAGCCACCAAGGCGCTTTTGAAGTCAGAGAAGACAGCGGGTCTACAGGCCCCCCATGACATACCTGCACGCCTCGGAGCGCCAGTGTCAGAGGTGGCTGCGGATGTCCAGAGAGGCGGAGACGCCTCTCTGTGTCCTGCTGAAAGATGAGCTGCAGCCAATGGGATTTGCTGGACATCCTATGCCTGTGGTGCTCCATCACCACGGCTCTTACCTTCTGCACCTCCGCATCGTTCCAGGAAGCCACCGGCGACTGGTATGGCGTTTCACAGTCACCAGTGCACAGCTGTATCAGGGAGGTCACCGATGCCTTGTACAGGAGGGCCGCTGGATATGTGTGCTTTGGGGCAGACTTTGAGAGTCAGTTCCAAAGGGCCGTTGGATTTGGGGCATCACAGGGTTCCCACATTTGCAAGGGATCACCAACTGCACACATGTGGCCATCAAGGCTCCAGTTGGCCAACCAGCTGCATTCCTGAATAGAAAGGGCTTCTACTCAATCAACCTGCAGCTAGTCTGTGACCACAGGAAACTTCATGCAAATGTGTGACTGCTTTCCAGGCAGCTGCCATGACTCATTCATTTTGCGCCAGTCCCAGGTGTCAATGCTCTTCACTGCACTGGCTCAGATCCAGGGGTGGCTTCTTGGGGACAAGGGTGACCCCTTGCAGACATGGTGAGAAACACCACCAGCAATGAGGAGGAGAGATAAAACGCCTACCAGTGCTCGACATGAGCTACCATTAGGCAGGCCATCGGCATGCTCAAGATGTGCTTCCACTGCCTACACAAGTCAGGTGGGGCCGTACAGTACTGACCAGAAAGGGTAGTGGGCATCGTTGCTGTGTGATGTGCTCTGCACAACTTTGCAATACAGAGGGGGGAGGCCTTGCAGGAAAAGTAGACAGGAGCAGGAGACATGCTCGTATGATGAAGACATAGATGAGATGCAGCAGCATACGTGCATGGGAGGATGGAGATAATGGAGGCATGGCAGACAGGGCGAGCAAAGAGCAAGGGATGCTCGGCAACGCCTTATTGCTGAGCACTTCCACTATCTCTGAGGAGCAGAATATACTCCCCAGCTCACACTGCACTGTGCTGCATTTAGTAGGCAGTCTCCTGCATCTGTGACATCAGTGCCACCACTATCACTGGCAGCAGATGACTGAGCCATTGCCCATGTGACTGCACCCATGCAATGCATTCATCATGCATACTGGCATGGTGATGATGTCTTTCTATACATTGGCATTGCTCCAGGGCAATGATGTCATGGGAGGAGACATAGTCGGCACATGTTGGTATGCATCATTAACATAGTAAAAAGGAGAAACCTGTTGGACAAACACATTTAATGAGAAGTTAACAGAACATATACGTTGTACCCATGATAACCTGTATGTGTCATTGTTTCTTTTAGCCGCTTGCAGGTACTCTTTCGCTGTGCAACCTCTGCGCCAGCAGCTTTACTAGAGGCAGGCTGCTGATCAGGACGCCCTTTGGCTTTGGATGATTTGGGCTGTCATCCTCTGGACCAGTGCAGGCCTCTCCTCAGACATTGTGTTTGCTGGAGCTGGACTCATCGGTGGAGGGGCTGAGGAGCCGGTGTCCACATTGGAATCGCCCTGAGGGAAGACCCCACATATGGGCGTCTGTCTCTCCTCATCCCTCTCAAGAGTCATGGGAACCTCGCTGCTCTCCTGAGAAGGACCAGGTGCAAAGACGGTGTCCAGGCCCCTTGGTCGCTTTCCTGCCTAGCCACTACTGCATCCAGCTCATGGCCGAGGCGATGGTTTGCAGGCCAGCACACATCTGTGGGATGTGGCTCGCCATGCGGGTACCATCCTCTCCATGGAGGAAGCCGTGTGCCATTTGCCTGGGACATGGCAGCTGTCATGGCCTGGATGGACTCATCCATCATCCGCTCATGGGTGCGCATGGCCTGTGGCATAGCCGCCAGATGTTGCCTTCATCAACTGTGCTTCCAACGTCCACCCTTCTCTCATCTTCACAAGGTCCATCCCCGACTCTTCCCTTCCTTGTCTTCATTTCTGGGGATAGACAATCAACCAATATTCACTAAAAGCCCACCGATTCCCACACTACCATGACTACACTTCCTTACACCCCACTTCCTGTAAGGACTGTATTCCATTCTCCCAGTTTCTCCGTCTCCGTTGTGTCTGTTCAGACAATGTTACCTTCCATACTAGCACTTCCGCTATGTCTTCATTTTTCTTCAACCGAACATTCCCCCCGCCATGGTCTACACAGCCCTTGACCATGCCTGTTCTATTTAACGCACTTCTGATCTCACCTCTTCCACCCCTCCCCTTCCAGAACCACGATAGGGTTCCCCTTATTCTCACCTTCCACCCCACCAGCCACTATATTGAACGGATTATCCTCTGCCATTTCCGCCACCTCCAGCATGATGCCACTACCAAACACACCTTCCTCTCTTCTCCCCTTTCAGCATTCCATAGTGACCGTTCACTCTGCGATATCCTGGCCCACTCCTCAGTCACCCCCAATACCCTGTCCCTTTCCTATGGCAACTTTCCATTCAAGTACAGGAGATGCAAAACCTGCCCTTTTAACCTCCTCCCTTCTCACCGTCCAAGGCCACAAACAGTCCTTCCTGTGATGCAGCAATTTACTTGTACGTCTTTAAATTTAGTATACTGTATTTGCTGCTTATAATCTAGTTTCCTCTACCACTGGGGAGACCGCTTTGTGGAACACCTTCGTTCAGTCTGCAAGCATGACCCTGAGCTTCCAGTTGCCTGTCATTTTAATTCTCTACCTTGCTCCCATTCTCCCACTCTGACCTTTCTGTCCTAGGCCTGCTACAGTGTTCCAATGAAGCTCAACGCAAGCTCGAGGAACAGCACCACATCTTTCAACTGGGCACTTGACAGCCTTCTAATCTCAACACTGAGTTCAGCAATTTTAGATCATAATCCCAGCCCCCATTTTGTTTCGTGTTTCTTTGCTGGTTTGCTTTTTTTCTCTCATTTCTCTCTTATTTCCTTTAGTTTGTGTTCGGACACCAGCTATCCTGCCATTCACACCTCCCCTAGACACATGTTTTGTTTCTTAACTTGTACCATTACCACTCCCTTTGGCCTTGCACCATGAAACCTTGTGTCATTTGATCTCTCCTACCTCCCACCCCATTACACCTTCCCTTTTGTTCTTCTTCCCACCCTCCTCCAAAATCTATTACATTTCTAACTTTTCCCAGTTCTGATGAAAGGTTAGAGTTGAAACATTAACTGTTTCTCTCGCAACAGATTCTTCCAGATCTGCTGAGTATTTCCAGCATTTTCTGTTTTTATTTCAGATTTCCAGCAACGGCAGTATTTTGCTTTTGTACATTTAGTTCTCACTTGTCAGAGAGAAGCAGGCGGAACAAACACATGGCTTCATGAGGATTGCAGGCGTCCTCATGCTGCACAGTGCAATTGACTGCATGCATATCACTTTCCAGCCGCCTGTCAATTCTGCCTATACCACAACTGAAAGGGATTCCATTCCTTCAACGTCCAGCTGCTATGTGACCATAGGCAGAGAAGCATGGAGGTAAATGCCTGCTATCCTAGCAGCAGTCATGATAACTTAATTCTGCGACAATTTTCTGTGCCAGCTGCATTTGAGCCACCATGGCAAACAAAAGAGTGACTTCTGTGCAGCAAGGACTGTCTGCTGACCACGTGGCTGATGACTCCAGTGCACAACCCACGCACGTGTGTGCCACACAAAACATGGCAGAGCAGACTATTGGCTGCCTGGACTGATCTGGAGGAGCCTTCCAGTACTTGGCAGAGTGTTGCACAACTTCACCATCATGAGGGCACTGCCCTTGCCACTACTATATGGCAAGCAATTCAGGACCTTGAGGAAGTGGAGGAGGAGGAAGCGAGGAGGCAACCTGGGCAGCTCCTTTCTGGTGAGCTGTCCATGAAGAACAGGGCCATGGCACTAAATGAACTGCTCTTTTGGAGAGCTGGTGCATACACAATGGGCCGAATGGCCTCCTGTGTTGTAAAGATTCTGTGATCTCATCCGAGCATGATATCAGTAACTGCACCCCCAATTCCCAAGTTGTCAACAGTCCAACTCCTAACCTTCCCCCCATCACTGACCATCACAGCATCAGCTTGGCCACAATGTAAAAATAAAATCCAACACAAAATAAACATTCCAAACCTAATTTATAAATGAAATTATTCCACACAAATGTCAACTAATCATTCTTGTGCATTCCCTTAGTGCCTGTATTCCATCTGCCGTTGCCTGTTCTAGAGTTCCTATGCAGTGCTACCCCAGAGGCTGCAGCGTGGCTGGTGAAGGGCTGCTGACTTTCAGTGGTTGAAACTGCAGATAGCCTTGAAGGACGACCTCAAGCAGCTCTGGGCCCAGAAGCCCCAGCTGTGGACTGCACCATCTCGGCATGGGCAGCAGCAGTCTTGACTGGCTGGCTGACAGACAACAGCAAGGGCAATGGTGAACTGGCAGGGATGGGAGGACGGGTGCTGTCTTCCTGAGAAAGGACAGGAGTTTGGGTTCCATAGAGCCACTGCCACTCCCCTAGGGTGGTGCCTCAGAAATTCTAGTCATTTGTTGGAGGGCAGATTGCTGCAACACCCTGCAAGCCACTTTGAACATGGTCATGCACAGCCACGATGACAACAGTGTGAGCTTGCATGGCAGCAAGCTGACCTTGCATGACTTCAGCCCGACTACAGCAATCAGACTTTTGATGGAAGTTGCTTGTACTGCAATGGAAGCAAAGACACCGGCCAGCAGATGCTGCATCACGGTTGAGTCCTTAAGTGTGTGCTGGAGTGAAAGGATGCTTGAAAGGATGGGTTCCAAGCTCTGTGCAAAGCCCTGTGCCAAGTTGGTGCTGAACTCCTCCATGCTCCTCAACATTGACTGCAGGTTGTCTGGCAGGCTTCTCAATGCATCCACAGCATTTGTTGTACATACTCTGTAGGGTTCCCCATTGACGTGCTCATCTGAGTCCTCTACAGCAGAGCTCATGTGTAACCCCACTTCACTTCACCCTCCGGCGAGGCGGCATCTGTGCTTTCCTTGCCTCTGCTCTGGTTGCAGGCCACTCATTCCTGGTGTCTCACCATGTACAGATCCCACTTCTGTGGTATCCTCTAAATAATGTGCAGTGTCAGCATCTAAGCTGGTGGCTATAAGTGAGATCGTGTGATGGTGCAGTGTCTTTATCATCACTGTCTTATTGCTGTTCCTTCACTACCTGGCCAGGTTACAATTTTTGGGTATCTGAAAGGTGAAAGGAACAAGGATAAGGTTGTGTGCAGAGAGAAGGGGGAAGTAAATGGTGCATGCTTACACCATCTGCAGCTTGTAAATGAGAAGAGAATGTGGGATGAGGGGTAGGTGGGACATGAGGAGGAGGATTGGGTATGAGGATACTGTCATCTTCTATGGTTTCATCCCCTCCACTGACCACAACTCAGCAATTGGGGTCCCAATAATGGCCAGCACCATCTCCTCCATGAGGATTAGGTCATGCAGGTGCACTTGTCCCGCTCCAGTTACATCTGGTTGTGTGCCACCTTGTCTTGCAAGAGAGAGGGAAATATGTCAGTGGGTGTCATGCAATCTGTTTGGTTGATGTGGCTGTCATGGTTGAATAGCTGCCAGTGTGTGCAACCTGTGAGCTGTGGACGTATGGCTCACAGCAGTGCTATGTATGTGAGGGTGTGGTGCAGCATACGAATGTCACGTAGGAGTCTTGAATGAAATATATTGGTGGTAGGTGATGGGGTGCAGTGAATTGAGCAGCATCTGAAGATAGTAGTGCTGTTGGTAAGTTATGGCATTTGAAAATCCATTCACTGACCTTTACCAATCGTGTGAGGTCATTGAACTTCTTACGGCACTGCATCCAGGTCTTCAGGGCTTGACTCCTGGTATTGACCTCCACGAATATCTGCTCCCACTGTCTTCTGAGTAGGTATTTGGAGGGCCTCCTCTCCCCTGCAGATACCGGACATCTCTCCACCACCAAGGCCTCCAATGCAGTGTTCAAAAAATCTTGGAGCCCATTCTTGCCCATGTGCTATTCTTCAAAGTTTCCCAGGTCATATTCAGCTCACAAAGGACTGCAATCTCCTGTTCTAGCCACAATGCACTTCCACTTTAAGAGTTGCAGGTTAGCTTTAACTGGTGTTAGCCACTCACGATATTTTCCCCCTGCAACAGTGCCTAGCCAATCAACAAAACAGTTAGCGCTGGCTGGACCCTGCAATCATTTAAAAATATAACACATTATAGCAAATATAACAAAATATAGCACAGTGGCGCAGTGGTTAGCACTGCAGCCTCACAGCTCCATCGACCCGGGTTCAATTCTGGGTACTGCCTGTGTGGAGTTTGCAAGTTCTCCCTGTGTCTGCGTGGGTTTTCTCCGGGTGCTCCGGTTTCCTCCCACAAGCCAAAAGACTTGCAGGTTGGTAGGTAAATTGGCCATTATAAATTGCCCCTAGTATAGGTAGGTGGTAGGGAAATATAGGGACAGGTGGGGATGTGGTAGGAATGTAGGATTAGTATAAATGGGTGGTTGATGGTCGGCACAGACTCGGTGGGCCTAAGGGCCTGTTTCAGTGCTGTATCTCTAAAACTAAAAAAAAACTAAAAAGAACCTGTGCTCGGTTTCAGGGACTATAGAGTTTAGCCATGGATGGATTGATTGGCCTTTCTTGTCTGTATCTATCTTGCCTGTAGCACTTCTTCCACTATATATTAAAAGCAAATAGTACTTTTGCAGATTGATACACTGAATAAGCTGACAATGTTATATCCTACCTTCACCTCTTTGGCGTACCACAATGAGGATAGTGTGGTTTATCTTGGACTGTGATGCTGGATGTCGAACTATACAAGTGAATTCAGCTAAGTTGGTGCAGTTTTCAGTGGAGACGTTAACGATAGCTGTGTGGTTGTAAGTTCCATCGGGGTTGGATGTGTTGCTTTCACTGATGAGCTGGCTGGTGAGGCAGGTTGCTTGGAACATCATTGTGATGATATTTGGATAGAACCTGTACGCTGAACATGTGACAATAACTGAAGGTGAAGAAGCAGTTTCTTCATAAGATGCAAGTAGCCAAAGAGAAGGACGAGCTGGTTATGAAATGAAGGGCAGAGAGATGGATTAGTAATGGAATCAGACTGATGTGAGATCAGTGTGCAATTGAACCACCCAGATTTCAAACCTGCTAAAACAAGTGACAGGCAAGCCCCCCACCTGCCAAGAATGAGGAAAATTAATTTCACCACATGAACATTGATTTTTGACTGTTGTCAGTGAAGAAAGAAGTTGCTTTAAAAAACAATTGGAGATTTTGCCTGGAGAGAGACATTAGCATATCAACAGACAGTACTTCAAAGGACGAGGGGGCTATCCCCTGCTCCAATTTAATCCACAATGGACTTTTGATTACCAGATGTGGAAGGTGGAAAGGCTAGCATTCCAAGTTAACTGCTAAGATGGCCGAATACACAAACAGACGTGGTTGGACCAGTTTGGGTCACATGACTAACAGACTGTTGGAGTTTTTTGAATTTGAACTTCCAACAAGTAATTTGAACTCAGAAAGCTCTTTGCTCTTGGACTGAAAAGACCACTCTTCTGTCTGTTCTCGTCTCGCTCTCACCAGCTTCGAAAACCATTGAAGACACGTGAACCCAAAGAGAGAAAAGTGTCCTACAGTGAACAAGGTTTAAGAAGAATACTGGGCCCCAACGAAAAGCAAGCCTACTTACAAAAGGACTACAGTGAGCTCGAAGCAGAGTAAACAAGAAATTCTTCTGATATTGCCTCAAACCTCTCCATTCTATCTTCTGCTCTTTTCTGTCCGTATTTGCATGTGTGTCTCGCGTGTGCATGCTAGCGTGTGCGCATCGTATATCCGTAGGTGATAACTGCAATAGAGTTTAAGTTTAAGGCTTAATAAATTTCATTCTTCTTCTTTAAACCTAAGAAAGTCTGTTTATGCTCATTTCTTTGCCTTATAATTGGAAAGTGGCGAACAAGGATTCACCAAAGGGAGAGCTCAAAACACAGTGTGTTAAAAATTAAACATAGTGATTCATGACAACGCTTCGTCAGCGCCGACGTCATCAGGATGCGCCGTGGTGCGCACATGCGCACACGGTCTCCTGATCTCTGCACATGCGCTGCAGTCCGGCTTGCCACGGACGCTTTGCGCATGCGCAGATGACGTCATCGCGTTACGTCGTCTTCCTCGGGCAACGAGCCAGGTTGGCCTCTGCGCATGCGTCAATCTTCAGATATTCACGCATGCGTCAAAGCTTCGGCGCGACTTTTTGAAAGTGGAAGGAGGAGAGGTTTCGTCGGGCATTTTCTCGCATTTTATCTGAATTATTTAGTCGTTTTGGAGACTTGCTTCATTTTTATTAGACACAGGAGATTGTTCCAAGGTAAGTTGCTCTGCCTTTGTAAGTTGCTTTGAAAACATTTCCATTGTCTGGGGCACCGCATGTTCTCCAGTCCCTGTTGTAAGCTGCTCTGAAAGCATTTCCATTGTCTGGGGCACCGCATGTGCTCCAGTCCCTGTTGTAAGCTGCTCTAAAAACATTTCCATTGTCTGGGGCACCGCATGTTCTCCAGTCCCTGTTGTAAGCTGCTCTGAAAACATTTTCATTGTCTGGGGCACCGCATGTTCTCCAGTCCCTGTTGTAAGCTGCTCTGAAAACAGTTCCATTGTCTGGGGCACCGCATGTTCTCCAGTCCCTGTTGTAAGCTGCTCTGAAAGCATTTCCATTGTCTGGGGCACCGCATGTGCTCCAGTCCCTGTTGTAAGCTGCTCTGAAAACATTTTCATTGTCTGGGGCACCGCATGTTCTCCAGTCCCTGTTGTAAGCTGCTCTGAAAACAGTTCCATTGTCTGGGGCACCGCATGTTCTCCAGTCCCTGTTGTAAGCTGCTCTGAAAGCATTTCCATTGTCTGGGGCACCGCATGTGCTCCAGTCCCTGTTGTAAGCTGCTCTGAAAACATTTTCATTGTCTGGGGCACTGCATGTTCTCCAGTCCCTGTTGTAAGCTGCTCTGAAAACAGTTCCATTGTCTGGGGCACCGCATGTTCTCCAGTCCCTGTTGTAAGCTGCTCTGAAAGCATTTCCATTGTCTGGGGCACCGCATGTGCTCCAGTCCCTGTTGTGAGTTGCTGTGTGCAGGCAGTACATGTGCTGCAACCTACCATCTAAACGGTCACTTTCGTTTTTGTAACGTTTTAATGGAGTGCATTCTGTATTTCTTATCTCATCTCATGTTTCCCGTGTGGTCCCTTAATAGCCTTCCTGAACTTCAAACTTCGATCATGGCAACGTCAGTAGATTTCACAGAGCAGTTTCTTGCCACCTTCACAGCACAGGAGTTCGAGAGTTATGATGACTTCAGCAGTAAACTTGAGATGTTTCAACAGGTAGCATGGTCTGCAGGCACATCCTGTGATGTGCCTTGTTATGTTTCACTATGTTAACAATGCTATTTAAATGCGCTTTTCTGTTGTGCTTACAGGCAACGGGGAGTCTATTTAAAAAAGTGAGCACCCATACGCTTGTTCCTTGATGTGCATTGAACCAAGATTAGATTTGCAGTATCAATACATCTCGTCAGTGAGATCCTGTGCCCACAAAGCCACGCGCATACCGCCCCCGTGTCTACGGACTGCCTTTGTTGTGATTTCCTGGATAGACCAATGGCTGGGCGACCACCTCAGCGCAACCTCCTCTGGACTGCGAAACAGTCTTTTCATGTAAAACATGCCGTCGAGAAAACAATCCTTGAGACTTAAGGTCAGCATTCAAGCAACGAAGGCAACTGGATCATGCTGCGGAGCTCGTCACAATGTGGAAAGGAACATTGCGTTTATGGATGAATTGGGAATGCACATTGGGATGCGCTTGGGGGACATTCACCAAGAATAGACTGAGCTCAGACTCTTGTGACTTTGCCTTCTTCACATGGACAATACAGTAGTGGAATAGAGAGCCAAGCGTTCATTCACCACAAGGCTCTCCAGGAACAATCTCTTTAGCTGTGCATAGCAGAGACTCGGCCTGTCTGTCTAACGGGAATGCTGGAAACACAACACTCATGTATCCATGCACAGCAGTGCCTCGGATGCTTAATGAACTTAATAAAACTTCTCAATAATTAACCCCAGAATTGTTGAGGCTTTGTTTTGCATGCTATTTACCTGACTTTGCAACTGCACTTCAGATATTCAACTGTGGTGGAGGGGTGGAGGTAGGGGGGTAGAGGGAGGGGTGGAGGTAGGGGGGGTCAAGGGAGGGGTGGAGGTAGCGGGGTAATTTGAGGGTTGGGTGAAGAGGTGGAGGTGAAGATGGAGAGGGGGGAGGGGTGGGGAGAGCAGGGAGGGGTGGGGAGAGGGAGCATGCAAAATGCAGGGACCAGACAGTTGCAATGCCTGAAGTACTGTGGAGAAGTAGGGGAGAAGCAACTGGATTGGGCATCCGCAGCTGGAGGGAACGGCTGAATGGAGAGGGCCGGAAGCGAGAGGCCGTAGAGAGCTGCGGGGAGTGAGTGTGCGAAGACCTTGTTGTCGCCGGGTGCAGGGACTGGCCTGTAAGTCTTTTGCTGTTGTGTTTCTGGCGCATGCACAGAAAAAGGCACTCCTCTTCTGCTCCGCTGCTCCCCACCCCCACTCTCCCCCACTCCCGCCCTCCCCCCCTCTCCCCTCCCCCCCCATCTCCCTCACCCCCCACTCCCCCTCTCCCCTCACCCCCCCTCTCCCCTCACCCCCCTTCTCCCTCACCCCCCTCTCCCTCCACCTCCCTCTCTTCCCCCCCTCCCCCTCCCTCTCTTGCCCCCCTCCCTCTCTTCCCCCCTCCCTCTCTTCCCCCCCCACCCCTCCCTCTCTTTCTCCCCCCCTCCTTCTCTTTCTCCCCCCCCCCCGACACCCTCAACGCTGCTCTCCCCGGCCCCCGCGCTGCTCTCCCCGGCCCCCGCGCTGCTCTCCCCAGCCCGGCCCGGCCCCCGCGCTGCTCTCTCACTGCGGCCATTGTATACTGCCACGTGTTCGTTAGGTTTCCTCTGTGTGATTCTATGAGCAGCGCCATCTTTAGCCCTGGCAGCTGCTACAGTCGCAATCTGTGACGTTTTCATGGCATATGCTATATTTGCGCATGTGCCAAAACAGCGCCACCTACCATTCGCGTCGTCAACAAATGCGGTCAAAATTAAAACCCTGTTAAAATAAGACCAGGTAAAGACAGTAAAAGACCCCTAGACACCTTTCTCACCTGGTTGTAACAGAAATTTGGGTGCTAGCGTCCGGAATTTTACCCACAGACAAACGAGTGCAATTGGAAGTGGGAAGCCAAATTGTTCCCAATCAAAAAGAGTAAAATTTCAATACAGGTTTTCTTGTGGTTGTGTGTGATTGAATACTAACATGTCTGCAACTGAAGCTAGAGGCACTCCAAGAGAGGGTGAAGTAACTTGGGATAAGTTAAAAGCACTGTCTATGGAGGAGTTGAAGAAAATGGCTGAGCAGTGTGGGATCACTGTACGTGGCAAGGCTAGGAAGTCTGAACTCCTAAGGCTAGTGGCCAACCATTTTTCTATTGAATCTGAAGAAGCAGAAGGAAGATTCAAAGCAGACCCAGACAGGGTACTGCTAGCAAAGAAACAATTGGAACAAAGGAAACTTGAATTAGAAGACAGGGAAAGAGAAAGAGAGAGAGGGAGGCAGGAGAGGGAGTAAGAGAGAGCCTTCCAGAAGGAACGTGAAGAAATAGAGAGAGAGGAAAGAGAGAAAGAAAGACAGGAGATGGAACGAGAGAGAGAGAGGAGAGAGAGAAAGAATATTCCGGAAAGAATGCGAAGAAAGAGAGCTGAAGCGGCTTGAGTTAACTAGGGGGTGACAGAGTACCCCCAGTGAAAGCATGGCCAATATGGAGGAGCAGAATTCAGGGCTGGGTACGAGATAGCTAAAACTCGCTCAATTAATTCCAAAATTCAGTGAGGAAGATGTGGAAGCATTTTTCGTGAAACTGGCAAGGCAGCTAAAATGGCCAACTGAGACATGGTCCCTTTTAATACAAAGCAAACTAACTAGAAAAGCCCATGAGGTTTATTCCTTGTTGTCAGATGAGAGTTCATCAAATTATGAACTGACCAAAAATGCTATCCTCTGGGCATATGAATTAGTACTTGAAGCCTACCGCCAAAAGTTTAGAACTCTTAAAAAGCAAACTAATCAAAATTATCTGGAATTTGAAAGAAGTAAGTAGCTGGCTTTTGACCAGTGGCTGAGGGCTTTAAAAATACAGCTCAGCTCTGAGACTCTCAGGGAAGTAATCCTGTTCGAGGAATTTAAAAACTCTCCCACTCTCAATAAAAACCCATGTAGAGGAGCAGCGGTTTCAAGGAGCCCGGCAAGCAGCCGTTTTGGCCAAGGAGTTTGCTTTAATTTATAAGTCAGTTTCCCAGGGGAAAATCTTTCCTAATCACCACCACAAATCCAAAAAGGACAAAGGGTGGGAAGGTGATATTGCCCAGACAGTCCTGGATGAGAAAGGAAAGCAGGAGACACAGGGGGCCCTCCTCCAGCCAAAATGAAAAGTGCTGCGATCAAGAGTGAGATCCGGAAACCTATGTGTTTCCATTGTAATCAGGCAGGGCATTTAAAAGCTGACTGCTGGAAACTAAAGGGAAAACTGGTAGGGTTAATCAGGGCACACCCGCTCAGTGCAGACGGGACCCTGATGGAAAACACAGAACAAGCTGTGGCTTTAACTGCAGTAAAAGTGCAACCCAGGAAGCTTACTATGGCCAGTGCAGGAAAAGTCAATAGGATTCCTGAAGGTTATCAGGGTTGGTATTTGAAGGGAAAGTAACCCCATATCCTTCGAGGGGGGCAACCATGCCTATAGTAATTCTCAGGGACACAGGAGCCACCAGATCCCTTTTATTGGTAAGAGGCCTGATCTTTCCCTCAGAGAGTGCAGTGAACAAAATGGTGGTGAATGGTATTGGAGGGCAGTGTATGCCTGTACCTGTACACTGGGTGCACTTGGAGTGCGACCTAGTTTTGGGACTGGTGACCGTCGGGATTGTCCCTAGTTTGCCTGTGGACAGGGTTGACCTGCTCCTAGGTAATGATCTGGTGGGGGTGAAGGTGATAGCCCCCCCAGTAGTGAAAGAAAGACTGCAGGAGGTCAGAGAGACAGGGCACGGGTACGAGACGGTCCCCTGCAGTTTCCCTGAATGTGTAGTGGATCAGGCCATGATCAAACCAGCTCCCCCAGAGGAGACTGCATTGGCACTGCAGGCAGATGACCATGAGGTCTGCCTGTCCGAGACTTTCTTTGGAAAGTTAGGAGATCCAGGAAATGAATTAAATGGATTTTCCCCAGCTGAGGCTCAGTGAGCCGACCCAGTATTGCGAGAGTTAACACAGGCTGCCCAGTCCGAAAGTGAAGCAGAGGGAGTCCCTGACTGCTACTATTTAAAGAATAAGGTACTGATGAGGAAATGGAATTCTCCTCACAGATCTGAGGGCAAGGAGTGGACAGTAGTTCACCAGTTAGTGGTGCTGCAGAGGTACCAGGGAGAAATATTAAGAAGGGTCCACGAGACTTCAGTGGCTGTACATGCCAGTATATGAAGGACCAAAGCCCACATAAGACAGCAGTTTGACTGACCAAAACTCCACAAGGTTGTGGTGGAGTACTGCAGGAGTTGCCACATGTGCCAGGTTGAGGGGAAACCCCAACTTGCAGTGATATCTGCACCTCTAAGTCTTGTTCCGGTGTTAGGAGGACCCTCTAGCAGAGGGCCGGTGAACTGTAAGGGACCCCCACTGAGAACAAAAGGGGACAGGCAGGCACACGGCTGGCCAAAGTTTAGAAAGAGAAGGGGAAAAAGTGACCAAGTGGGAAGGTTAAAGGAAGTCCGGGAGGAATCCCAGTTGAAAATCCCTACTATCCGGTCAGCCAACCCCTAAAAATGTGAAAAGTTAGACCCCACATCCTCCTATGTAAATGCAGACTCTAGAAGCGCCCCACCAGAGTTGCTAACAGCATTTACATGAACATGCAGAGACAAAGGGAGACCTCCAGAGGGCACAGAAACTGTGAGGGTGATGCCTCACCTAGTCGTAGTGTCACAGGAGAGTGCAGTCAACTCTGCACAAATACCTGCAGGTAGGAGTGTCCCAGAGAAGGGGAGAGTAACAAAGAATCCTCCCCCTCAGTCAGAGGAAAAGGGAACCACCCATCCCCTGCAGTCAAAAGTCTTTGCATGACTCAGCGTTCAGGATAGACCTGCTCACTACTAACTCTCCTGAGAAAAAAAAGGGGAAACTAAAGCAGTCCCGGCATCTTGAAAAGACCATTTTTAATAAGCTTTAAGATTGGTGAATGAATGGAAATGAATGAGGGAAATGCATGGTTTTTCTTTCTGTATCTTATATTTGTCTCAAACCCTATAATGAAATGTGCTTTTTTTCCAAATAGAATTTCATTTCCCTGGGTGGTGTCAGGCAAGCCCCCGACCTGCCAAGAATGAGGAAAATTAATTCTGCCACATGAGTATTGATTTTGGACTGTTGTTAGTGAAGAAAGAACTTGCTTTAAAAAACAATTGGAAACTTTGGCTGGAGAGATACATGAGCATATCAATAGACAGCACTTCAAAGGACGAGGGGCTATTCCCTGCTCCAATTTAATCCACAATGGACTTTTGATTACCAGACATTGAAGGCAGAAAGGCTAGCATTCCAGGTTAACTGCTAAGATGGCCGAATACACAAACAGACGTGGTCGGACCAGTTTGGATCACATGACTAACTGACTGTTGGAGTTTTTTTAATTTGAACTTCGAACAAGTAATTTGAAATCAGAAAGCTGTTTTCTCCTGGATTGAGAACACCTCTTTCCTGTCTGCTCTTATCTCGCTCTCACCATTGAAGACACATGAACCCCAAGAGAGAAAAGTCTCCTACAGTGAACAAGGTTTAAGAAGAATACTGGGCCCCAATGAAAAGCAAGCCTACTCACATAAGGACTACAGTGAGCTCGAAGCACAGTAAACAAGAAACTCTTCTGATATTGCCTCAAACCTCTCCATTCTATTTTTCTTCTGCTCTTTTCTGTCCCTATTTGCATGTGTGTATCATGTGTGCATGCTAGCTTGGGCCAGGAGCAAAATTGGGGAATCTCGCATTGGGGCAGCACCTGTCTCATTCCTGCCTCCGAGTGATCTTGTCGGAGGTGGGGACAAACTGGTACTGACTACCTGCCCAGAAGCACCAGGTAGGCAAATAGTTCAATAGTTCAATTGTGCTTACTTGGGGGCAAATTGGTAACGCTGCTGGGATCTTCCTGACAACGGACGGTCCCTCGTTGAGGTTAAAGCCAGGCAGATTCATGGAGACAACCAGCAGCAGGCCAGGGGGCCATCGATGTCTCCTTTAAAGGGTTCCTACTGCACAATGATGGCCTGGCAGCTGTGGCCGCACTTTTAATAATTTACGAAAGACTGCGTTTGCTGACAACACAACCACTAGGTGGCACAGTACTTGCACATGTGCAAAAGCAGCCTCTTCCACTGGAGTGTCAGTGTCTGAGACGTTCAGGCAGCTGCCAGGATTAAAGATGGCGCTGCTCAATTTATCCCAGGAAATGCTTATGGCTAGATCATTCTAGCAAACTAACCTTACATTAAGTTGGATGGAAGCCCAGTAATATACTAGTATATAGTATAGGATACTAACTATAATCCTCAGATCCATTTAATATTCCAGTAATCATATTAAATACAAAAAGAATTTAATGATTGAATTTCCACATTCTGATACTTTTGGGAGATTGGCACCCCGATCGATGGAGAAGAAAGTCAGGCAGAGTATAAAATGTGCTGCCAATTTGTTATCCACGCTTTATATGACTGACCAGGACTGATTTCACCCGAGCGCAGCTACTAGCTCCTGCCCCACTGGCCACTCTCCCCCCTCGGCAACTCGCTTTCTCCCCTTCCTCCCTCCTCCCACTTCCCCCCCTCAGCCGCTTACTCCAGACCTCGCTGCTCCCCTCACTCCCCTACCTGATTGTTCCCCACTCCTCTCTTTGTGCCACCCCACTTTCCAACCTTTCGTTCCCCACTACCCCCACTCCAGCCGCTAGTTATAGGCCGCACCGCTTCCCTCCTCTCGGCCATTCACTCCCACATTTGATCATTTTCCACCCCCCACCCCCCCCCCCGCCTGAAGAAGCAAGGCGGGCCGCAAGGGGTGATGGATGACGTAGGAGGGGGTGGCCGAGAGGAGGGAAGAGGCGCGGCCTAGTGCTAGCAGCTGGGGGCGGGGGGGGGTGGGGGTGCGGGAAAGCAGGGAGCGAGCGGCCAGAGAGCGGGGTGGCGGGGGGAGTGGGAGTGGGGAAGGGAGGAACGAGTGGCTGGACAGCTGGGTGGCGAGGAACGGGGAACAATCGGCCAGGGGAGTGGGGGGGAGCAGCGAGGTCTGGAGCCAGTGACTGAGATGGGGAAGTGTTGAGCCCTGGGGAGAGCGGCTAGTGGGGCGGTAGCGAGTGACAGGGATCGAGCTTCAGCTGCAAAGTCTCCCAATCAGCCGCTCCCTCCAGCCGAGTGGGGGGCTGAATACCCGATGACGATTTATTGCGCATGCCCCTGCGCAAAGATGGACCAGACGCGGATACGCGATGACGTTGGCGTTGCGCGATGACATCCTCCTACCCAGGTGCCACTTAGTCCTGGCAAGACGTAGGCCGCGCATTTGTGTATCTTGGAACACTCTGATGACATCAGCGGGCTGCTGCATTGTCAGGAGTCACTTTGTTTACGAAACCCCCAGAAGGCGCCTCCACCTTGAGGCGCCCTTGCAGTCTCCCACCTACATCGGCAGCGCCCACCTTTCCTGGTGAGGCTGCCAGCCGCCCACAGCCTCAGGTGCTTCAACTGGCCTGCCCGCCTGTGGAGCCTGCCCACTGCCCATTGGATGTGGCTCCCGGAAGCCGCCTCTAGGAAGATTGCACAGTCGGCAGGCTTCAGACACCATCAGGGTATAGGGTCCCGATATCCAAGAATCTTCTAAGAGAAGTTATTCAGGATTATTCTCAGTGCAGAAAGCATTGGATTGGTTAAGCTGGGATGAAATGGATGAAAGTGACCTCTTTGGCTAATGGTGGATGAAATGAGTTTTCAGGAGTTCAACCCAACTTTGAATGGGTGCAAGTCCACTTTCATTTTCCACTGTCTGCCAAGTATAAATGAACCACTTGCACTTTGCAAATTTTAATGAAGGAAATTGAAAGTGGCATTTGTGTCATGATTCTCCTTTCTACTACTTTATTTTCAAATCTGCTGGATTAGCAGTAAAGTCAATAAGCGCTCACCTTTAAGACAGTAAAGTGCCATTTGAATAGTTTAACGGCACAATTTGTACAGATCCATCTGAAATGTGAAAAAAGCTGATGGTTGACAATGGAACTTGCAAAATGCATTTCATGGAATTATGTATATTCAAAGCAGCCATGGCCTTCATGTGAGGACAGAAAGACTCGCCTCTGCAGCAAACCTCAGCTGGTCCATAAATTCAAAATAAGACATTCCCGAACCATGGCCAGATCCTTCTGTTAATTCAAATCCTGATACAACACAATTGTTAACCAGGATTCTGGCCTGACTCAGCTGTAAGCCTTGACTTTGTTGTCAGCCCAGACCCTGAGCTACCACCTCTTTCATCTGATCGAACTGACAGCTTGATTAGATCTCATTGTCAGCCTGCAGCTCTACAGAACCATTCTGGATCGCAATGTGACCCTGTCTTTAACCCAGACAACATCCCGACCACACTGTCAGAACAACCTTAACTTTACACTGCTAACAGCTCTCCCTGACTGCTGTTTGATTTGGGCTAAACTAAGCTTGCTTTATTTTTCACAGTAGTAAAAGCTACCAATAAATTAAAATCCATAATGAGGTAAATATCGCTTAGAAATATAAGTAAATAGAGAACCTCAAGTTATCACCAGAATTGATGGTTATGCTATCCTTTTTACCATGAACTCCAACGTCCAACGAATATTAACGGTTTTCTCTCCTCAGGTACACTCCCTCTCTCCTAATCTGCCGTTAACACCCCTCTCAAAAAACCAACCCTTGACCCCACCCTTCTTGCAAACTACCACCCCATCTCCAACCTCCCTTTCCTATTGAAAGTACTTGAATGTGTTGTCGCCTCTCAAATCCATACCCATCTTTCCTGGATGAAAGTGACCTCTTTGGCTAATGGTGGATGAAATGAATTTGCAGGAATTCAACCCAACTTTGAATGGGTGCAAGTCCACTTTCATTTTCCTCTGTCTGCCATTTTTAAGTCCCTTTAATCAGGTTTCTGCCAGCGCCAGTTTTTACATATACACTGCTGACACCCAGCTCTACCTCACCGTCACCTTTCATGACTCCTCTATTGTCTCTAAATAATCAGATTGCTTAGCCAACTTCCAGTATTGGATGAGTTGAAATTTCCTCCAAATAAATATTGGGAATACCAAAACCATTGTCTTTGGTCCTCGCTACCAACTCTGTTCCCTAGCTACCGACTCCATCCTTCTCCCCAGAAACTGTCCAAGGCAGAATCAGACTGTTTGCAACCTTGGTGTCATATTTGACCCCAAGGTGAACTGCTGTCCACATATCCATGCCATCACTAAGACAGCCTATTTCCACCTCTGTAACATCACCTGATTCTGCTCCTGCCTCACCTCATCTGCTGTTGAAACCCTCATTCATGCCTTTGTCATCTCTAGGCATGACGATTCCAACGCACTCCTGATTGGGCTCCCACATTCTACCCTCCGTAAGGTCATCCAAAACTCTACTGCCTGTGTCCTTACTCACGCCATCATGTTCACACATCATCCCTGTGCTTGCTGACCTACATTGGTTCCCAGTTAAGCAATGCTTTGATTTTAAATTTGTCATCCTTGCTTTCAAATCCCTCTAAGGCTTCACCCTTCCCTATGTCTGTAATCTCCTCCAGCCCCACAACCCTCCGAGATAGCTGCACTCCTCTAATTCTGACATCTTGAGCATTCCCAATTTTAAGTGTTAAACCATTGAGTCTGTGCCTTCAGCTGTCAAGGCCCTAAGCTTTGGAATTCCCTCCCTAAACCTCTCCATCTTTCTACCTCTCTTACATCCTTTAAGCATCTCCTTAAAACCTACCTCTTAGACCAAGTTTTTCGTCATCTGCCTTAATATCTCCTTATGCGGCTTGGTGTCAAAGATGGCTTTATAAGGATCCTGTGGAGAGCCTTGGGACATTCTATTATGTTAAAGGCTCTAGAGAAATTCTAGTTTTTGTAGTTGTTGATATGTGAAAGTAATGTACACAAAGAACAATATTAAAACAAAAGACTGCAGATGCAGGAAATCTGATGAAGAGTTATACTTGAAACGTTAACTTGTCTGTGCTGTGCCTGATCTGCTGAGTGTTTACAGTGTTTTCTGACTCTAGAAAGTTATTAGGGCGAACTAAAAAGGGAAATAAATAAGTAATTTTATTACTTTAAGTAATATATGAATAATGTGCTAACAGGATGAGCAAAAAATTTCAAAAACCATCAAAAGGAAGACTGAAGTATATCAATAAAAAGAGAATTGTTAAAAGTGAGGTGAAACCAGCGAGAGGATTGTCAATTTGTAACTGATGATCAAAACATAGCAGAGGTATGTAATAAGTACTTGATGTCTGTCTTTACCAAAGCCAAGAGTTGAGAACAAGATGAGTGATATGGCTTTGTAGAATAACCAAACTTATTTTATTAGTTCAAGTTGAGAAATTCTAGCTGTTCCTACTTAGGATAGCCTTTAAGAAGTCAAGCAACATTTGCTTCAATTACTCCAATATGTTAAACGTGGGAGGAAAGTTATGGACTTTGGTTCGTAATGGGAAAAAATATATTAGCACTATCCTCACCCTTTCAATTCTATCAATTCTGTTAAAGTTAGTCCATTGAGATAGGTACGGTCCATTTTAGGGTAGAGTAGAGGGAATTTTAATCTCTGCATTGTGATTTGATGCTGATACTGGTTGCCAGTATTCCAGCATTGTTATCTAAAACATTGGTGAACACAACAGCCCCACCCCTCCCCCCGAAAAAAAGGTTGAGTGACAAACTAGTCCATTAATGTGACAGTAATAGACAGTAATTTTCCTAGCTTGTATCCTTGATGTGACTGCTGCAGTGATGTTTATTTTCTTAATTTCTTTCTTGCTTCCTTTTTCCACTCATTTTCTTCCTTTCTCCTTTCTTGAAAACACTGACTCTTTGCTGGGATACCGTGCCAGAGGTTCCCCAGCCCCCCCAAGCATTCCACCTGTGAAAGTTCTTCATCTGCGATGCTGGGAAGTGGGTGTCACGAGGCTGCTCTCGCATTGAGACCCCGATTCTGTCCTCCACCAATTTCATATATATGCACTTCCATCTGAAAAACGTGATAACGATTAAGGGTGCGCAAGCTCTGGGGAACTGAAGTCAACCTCCTCCCATCATATACTGGCAAAGATCAGCTAACTCACCATAGACGATCAAACCCAAGGTGTCTCACAATTGTATGACCGACACACACAATTGTACAAAATTCATTGCTGCTAAAGTTTGCATGAATTTTCCAAACAATATTGCCAAAGAATCTAATTCATAAAGTTATAAAATAATTACCGGTTACATTCAGCAGTGTTCCGTTTCCCACTTTTTCAACATTTGGTGGAGGTACGGTCCGGAACATCCTACAGCAATAAGTTCCAGAGTCACTGACTTGAACATCAGCAATCCGTAAGATGAATGCTTTCTGACTGGAGTTGTGCATTGCAGAATATCGAGAATGAGTCACTTGGGGTACATTGGTCGATAAATTTGCGATGATCTTGGGAGAACGTCGATCATGGTTATAAAAAACCCACCGTGCTTCGAACCTTTGTAGATCAGGTATTGAATACGAACAATTTAACACGATCATGTCTCCTCTTGCGACAGAAAGAGTATTAGGCTGCTGTAAATCCAGAACAATCCGCTGTCCATCTTGAAAAAGTAATTACAATGTCATGTACGAGGGTTAAGATCCCATTGTGCATTATTAGTAATGAATGGAAATGTATTTGAAACTGCTCCGCTATTTTCATTGGAGCGGTTAATCTATTTAATTACTTTGTTCAAAAACAGGATAAAACATTTTATGTGTTCACGTTAATGTGTCTGTTACAAAATATCATGTCACATTTTCATCTTTATTGGGGTATAATTTTAAAGATGCTCTTACAGGTGTTATAAGAGCAAACAGAGGAATTTTGTACAACGTGTGAAACAGTCGTAAGGGAACAGAGATGGTCACAAATTACCTGATTGTGTGCTGCATAAGAACACCACCAATCTCAAAATGTACCCGATGTGTGCCGCGTGAGCAGAGCTGCTCACCAAATAATAGTAACATCTATAATAGTATAGAATGGGAAAAAATGAGCTGTACCCACTAATAACTGAGAATATTATGGTATTTTAGTAAAAGTGCATTATAGTGATAATATGTATGAGGGATACAAAGCACGGAATGCTGTCAGCAAACGCAGCCTTATATAAATCACCAAATTTCTGACGTGTACAATGCTTATTTGGAAAGTTTAGTTCAGTATTTCACAGATTTAGCTGCATTTATCAGCACAGATACAGTGAAAAGACAAAACTTGCATTTATGTAGCACTTTTCACGACCACGGGACGTCTTAAAGTGCTTTAGAGTCTATGAAGTGCTTTTGAAGTGTAGTCACTTTTGTAATGTAGGCAGGCTGAGGCATGCTACACAATGAAATTAAAAATTGGGAATAAAATCAGGTGGAAATTAAGCATCAGTAAAAATTATCACGTAATTATATGTGTGAAAATATATTAGACAGCGCTGGTTTAGGTAAAACTAAAATACTGCTATCCTAGTTTGAAAAACGGTGATACCAAAACTCAGTGGAAGAATAAATCATGTGTAACCCAAATTCATGTCATCATGTAAATTAACTTCAAACAGTACGAAAGACAATTAATTCAGATCATTTCTGGCAAAGTAATCATTCACTATAACTGTCACATGTTATTGTTATTTACTGCTGCAGCTTCAAATTTAATGTCTATCCAACTTTGATTTTCAAACTTTGATTAAAATATTATCCTTGTGTCCCGTACCTGTAAAGTGCAACAGCAGCTGTAAAATAGGGCAGAATAATGTCACCATGTCATACATAGATGAAGTTACTCGTCAGCAATCACCAGACAAACTGATTACATCCTGTGAAACCCTCAACAACCCCAGCGCAGCTCAGCCTATTTCTTATGACATAACCGACTACCCTTCAGTATAAAAAGCAATGGGTTAAAGCGCATGGACAAGACACTTAGTGGCAGGGCATAATAGATGCAAATGTTGCTAGACCACTGGTTTATATGCAGCTTTGACTGTAAGAAGAATTGGATGTGTGAGATTCCTATGCCATAATTTTACACTAGATCAGTTTGTCACTGCCATGGATTTTGATTACCATTGTGTCACAGGGATTGAGAATATTAAAGAGGCTTTTAGTGTAGCTAAGGTAAAGCAACGTTTTTTGAGGAATCTGCACGGTAATCAGTCACATATCTCTGTGCAGCTTGTTAAATGCAAATGTAATAGTTAAACATATCAGTTAATGCAGGGATTCGGGGCTTTATGCCTACTACTTTGTGGGTTGATTCTCGTCTGCCATTTTCTCATGCACACAATCTTTCCAACATTTAAACTAGTACATGGCCGTTTCATCCATTAGCACATTTAAAGGGGACCCAGTTACTGTGCTAATTTGTACACTACCTAGCATCCAGGTTACTGTGTTGGTTCATCCACCCATCCACATAAATGGCAGCCAGGGACAGTACTGTTAATGGAAGTGGATTGAAAAAAATTCTATTGATTTATAGCAGCATATTGAATGTGCTTCTCAACTTCTTTCAATTGGCTTTGTTTTAATTTTTTAAAAATTTATCCCTGTTCTTTTGTTTTTATTTATTCTTGGGATGTGAGCATCACAGGCAGCATTTATTGCCCATCCCTAATTGTCCTTGAGAAGGCAGTGGTGAGCCACCTTCATTAACTGCTGCAGTCTACATGGCATAGGTTGACTTTCAATGCTTCTGTCGTGGTTTATTACAACTGAGTTTTAGAGGGCAGTTAACCACATTGCTGTGAATCTGGAGTGACATGTAAGCCAAACCAGATAAGGATGGCAGATTATCTACTCTGAAGGATTATAGTACCAGATAGGTTTTAACAACAATCTAGTAGTTTCATGATCATTATTAATGAGATTAGCATTTTATTCCATATTTATTAATTAGTTGCATTTAAATTTCCTGAACTGCCATTGAGGGATTTAAACTCATATCTCTGGAGCATTAGTCCAGGCCTCTGGATTACTAGGCCAGTAACATTACCACTAGGCAACCATCCTTACTTAGGTAGTCAGGAGTTCTTGTGTCAATTGTTGTGACATTATCATTCTTTTGCCATATGCACAACAGTGACACAATGGATTTCCTCATGGGAACCCCCCTTGTGCTTTCTGCTGGAAAAAAGAGTGGCAATTGAGTGATGCCAAGCAGATGAGGTTGCACTGTAGGATGATTGAGCAGTCTTTCCTGCATGCATTGGTTCAATTTCACCCGGACAATTGTGTTTTTTTTGTAATTTGACCTGAAATCTGGTCAGTTCGACCTTTACCATGCATTTGTTATGCTTATATCCTATGGAAAGGATATCATGGACACCCAAACAGGGTAACCCACCTCACATCTATCATGAGATAGATCATAATATCCACTTTGTCAGCCATGAAACAGGGAATTAGGTGTGACTGCTCCATCAGTTGCCCACAGGTTCCATTTCATGTCTCCACTTTAAACTTCTTCTCATATAATCTTTGGCTTGCATTTATTTCCTGCCTCCTCAACAACTTCATCTTGCATTTAAGTAGTGCCTTTAATATAGTAGTACATCCCAAGTCTCCTTCTTTAGTGTTGGCAAAGACTGACAATGGGGTTAAAATGCATTTTGGGTCTTTAAAAAAGGTCTAGGAAAATTTTTTTCCTATGGAGTCAATTTCATTTAAGTGGATACATCACTTTCATTTTACCTATAATGTGATTTTCCACTCCTACAGCACCGCCACCTCCGCCCCCCCTCTCCCCCACCCAAACAAGTTAGTACAGAGAATGGTGAATAATTACTCTAACCACAGGAAATTGTGAGAACAGCTCGGTGCGCTTTTGACTAGGTTTGCACCAGCACCTGACTATTCTGTACTGAATTACAATATAACTGGAAAATATACTCCACCAACTTTACCTTCCAGTGTCTGTTTATTCAGTGGCATCAGCAAACATCAGACGCAGATCTCAGCTTATTTTATTGTTCGACACTCCTGTGTGGTTTAGGTAGGCTGACTCAAGTCGAATGGGCTTTGTTGAAGATTGCAGCGAATCTTGTTGCTTTCATTAAGTGTTTTAGTGACACAATAGCAGATTCCAAATAGTAATAAACCTGCTAATATCACACTCACTGCATATATTGCTCTCACTGTAATCTGACTCAGGTGCCAGTTTCTCCAACTTATAGCGCAATTCAAAAATCCTACTGCAATATTAAACAAGGCATTAATTGGACAGAGACATTTTATAATTTCATAGATCTCTACACCATTTTCTGATTTATGCCAGTTTATCAGGCATAACTAATTGGAAAATCAGGCCTACTCTGAAAAAATGTTGTTATTCATTTCATTAATGCCTGGAAGTATCAACAATGTGCAGTGTGATGTAACAATGCTATGGTCATTGTAATAAATTCAGCTTTGCACAAAGAGAAACTATGAAATAAAGTTTGTGTGTGTTTTGTCCGAGCTTTTAATGTGGTGAAAGATCAGGGCTGTTTTGTCAAAGTAACAAAGATTATGTAACTTTCGAGTTGTTTTGTTGTCCACAGTTAAGCAGACTACCTTTGTGACTTGCCACCACACTGGTTGATATGTGAAGCAACAAATGGTGATCTGCAATATTTGTATCTTAGCAGAAAACTTTAAAGTTTAACCACAATCCATGTAACAACATTTAAAGCAATGCCGATAACTCTAGCTTTTATCACAAAAATTAGAACAAATACCGTTAAAAAGTGAGGAGTGTCACTGTTGTGGAACAGTGATAATACCAAGCACGGTCAGCTTTACAGTGTATGACATGGACAGAAGCACACCAACCCTCCTTCTAGCCCATCCCGACAATGAGGTATATTTTACTTAAATAAAAACAAGAAATGCTGGAACCACTCAGCAGGTCTGGCAGCATCTGTGGGAAGAGAAGCAGAGTTAACATTTCAGATCAGTGACCCTTCTTGGGAACTAGCAAATATTAGAAATGTCAAAGGTTATAAGCAAGTGAGGCGGGGGTGGGGCAAGAGATAACAAAGGAGAAGGTGTAGATTGGACAAGGCCACATAGCTGACCAAAAGGTCGTGGAGCAAAGGCAAACAATATGTTAATAGTGTGTTGAAAGACAAAGCATTAGTACAGATAAGGTGTTAACGAACTGAAGATTGAACAGCAGCAAGTACAAACATGAAAAAAAACAGTGGGTAAGCAAGCTGAACAAACTAAGATGAATTGAAATAAACAAAAAAAAAGTAAAAAAGAAAAAATAACTAAAAGTAAAATGGGGGGCCCGTCATGCTCTGAAATTATTGAACTCAATGTTCAGTCCAGCAGGCTGTAGTGTGCCTAATTGGTAAATGAGATGCTGTTCCTCGAGCTTGCGTTGATGTTCACTGGAACACTACAGCAATCCCAGGACAGAGATGTGAACATGAGAGCAGGGGGGAGTGTTGAAATGGCAAGCACTGGAAGCTCAGGGTCCTGCTTGCGGACTGAACGGAGGTGTTCCGCAAAGCAGTCACCCAGTCTGCGTTTAGTCTCCCCAATGTAGAGGAGACCACATTGTGAGCAGCGAATACAGTATACTACATTGAAAGAAGTACAAGTAAATCGCTGCTTCACCTGAAAGGAGTGTTTGGGGCCTGGGATAGTGAGGAGAGAGGAGGTAAATGGGCAGGTATTACACCTCCTGCAATTGCAGGGGAAGGTGCCATGGGAAGGGGACAAGGTGGTGGGGGTAATGGAGGAGTGGACCAGGGTGTCACGGAGGGAATGATCCCTTCGGAATGCTGACAGGGGAAGGGAGGGGAAGATGCGTTTGGTAGTGGCATCACGCTGGAGGTGGTGGAAATGGTGGAGGATGATCCTTTGGATATGGAGGCTGATGGGGTGGAAAGTGAGGACAAGGGGAACCCTATCACGGTTCTGGGAGGGAGGGGAAGGGGTGAGGGTAGAGGTGCGGGAAATGGGCCGGACACGGTTGAGGGCCCTGTCAACAACAGTGGGGGGGAATCCTCGGTTGAGGAAAAAGGAAGACATATCAGAAGCACCGTCATGGAAGGTAGCATCATCAGAGCAGATGCGTCGGAGACGGAGAAACTGGGAGAATGGAATGGATTCCTACAGGAGGTAGGGTGTGAAGAAGTGTAGTCAAGGTAGCTGTGGGAGTCGGTGGGCTTATAATGGATATTAGTAGACAGCCTATCCCCAGAGATAGAGACAGAGAAGTCGAGGAAGGGAAGGGAAGTGTCAGAGATGGACCATGTAAAGGTGAGAGAAGGGTGGAAATTGGAAGCAAAGTTGATAAAGTTTTCCAGTTCGGGGTGGGAGCAGGAAACGGCACCGATACAGTCATCAATGTACCGGAAAAAGAGTTGGGGGAGGGGGCCTTAGTAGGACTGGAACAAAGAAGGTATATTTTACTCTTTGACTGCTGATAAAATGGCAGGTGTGCTCAGTTTTTAAATGAGTGCTTTCAGTGAATTCTTTAGTTGGAAGCACAAGAAAAGCAGGCAATTATGGTTTTTCTGTAATATTGACCACTTAACACTTCTCAGAAGCTAATGAGGGAACTAACCAATGCCAATGGCAAAAATGTTTAATAATCTAGCTTGTTACACAAGTGAAAAACATAGCTTACTTTTGTGACCCTTTATGTTTATTTACTCAGCCTTTTTTAGGGAGGGGGAGGCCTCTATCGCCAACAGAATTTCTTAAAATTCGTTGTGTACATTATTGGAGAATTAGCATCAAATAATTAACTAAGTGGAACAAAAACAAAATACTGCTGGAAATCTGAATTAAAAACAAAAGGCCAAGCAACATTTGTGGAGAGAGAAACATAGTTAATGTTTCAAATCGATGATCTTTCGTGAGAACTGGAAAAAGTTAAGAGATGTAACGGGGATGAGGGGATAACAGATGAGGGAACTGAGTGTAACATATCCAGGTTTGCTTATACAAAGTTAGATGGGAAAGTAAACAGTGAGGAGCAGGCAAAGATGCTGCAGAGGGATATAGACGGGTTGCGTGAGTGGGCAAGAACATGGCAGATAGAATACAACATGGCGAAGTGTGAAGTTATCCACTTTGGTAGGAAAAATAAAAAAGCAGAATATTTTTTGAATGGTGGGAGACTGGGAAATGTTTACATTCAGAAGGACCAGGGTGTTCTTGTACATGAATCACAGAAAGTTAACATGCAGGTTTAACAAGCCATTAGGAAGGCAAATAGTATGTTAGCTATGGTTACAAAAGCTTTAGAGTATAAGAGTAAAGAACTCTTCTTACAATTATACAGGGCATTGGTGCACCTGGAGTACTGTGCGCAGTTTTGGTCTTACCTCAGGAAGGACACACTTGACCTGGACAGAATGCAACTGGTTCCTGGGATGTTTAGTTTAGAGATACAGCACTGAAACAGGCCCTTCGGCCCACCGAGTCTGTGCCGACCATCAACCACCCATTTATACTAATCCTACTCTAATCCCATATTCCTATCACATCCCACCTGTCCCTATATATTTCCCTACCACCTACCTATACTAGGGGCAATTTATAATGGCCAATTAACCTATCAACCTGCAAGTCTTTGGCATGTGGGAGGAAACCGGAGCACCCGGAGGAAACCCACGCAGACACAGGGAGAACTTGCAAACTCCGCACAGGCAGTACCCTGAATCGAACCCGGGTCCCTGGAGCTGTGAGGCTGCGGTGCTAACCACTGCGCCACTGTGCCGATGAGGGGATTGAATGGACGAGTTCTATATTCCCTGGAGTTTAGAAGAATGAGAGGTTATAACATTCTTAAGGGCCTTGTCAGGGTAGATACTGAGAAAATGTTTCCCCTGGTTGGGCAATCTAGAACACAGGGTTGCAGTCTCAGAATCAGGGGTTGGCCATTTAGGACTGAGACGAAGAGAAATGTCTTCACTCAAAGTGTTGTGAATCTTTGGAATTCTTTACCCCAGGGAGCTGTGGATGCTCAGTCATTGAGTATATTCAAGGCAAAAGTTGATAGATTTTTGGGTAATAAGGGATCTGGGGATAGTGAGGGAAGTTGGAGTAGAGGTAGAAGATCAGCCATGATCTTACTGAATGGCACAGCAGACTCAAAGGGCCAAATGGCCTATTCCTGCTCCTATTTCTTATGATCTTATGTAGATTTTAAGCAAGTAATGAGGAGGAGCAAATAAAAAGAGGATGGGGGGGGGGGGGGTGTGGGGGAGAAGAACAAAAGAAAAGGTCTATGACAGGATGAAAGACAGGAAAACTTAAATGACAAAAGGGATAATGATGCAACACAAAAAGCAATGGCAATGGGTCAAGTAAAGAAACAAAAGATTGGTTGACAGGAGGTGTAAATGGCAATATCAGAATCATTACCAACTGCTGCTGTCTGAAAAATGGAGACAGAGATTACAAACTGAAACTATTTAACTCAATGTTGAGTCCAGAGGGCTGTAAAATGCCTTCTCAAAAATGAGGTGCTGTTCCTCAAGCTTATGTTAAGTTTCATTGGAATAGTGTAGGAGGCTGAGGACAGAGAAGTCAGAGTGGGAGTGGGGCAGAGAATTAAAATGACAGGTGATCGGAGGCTCAGGATCATGTTTATGGATTGAACGGAAGTGTTCCACACAGCAATCTCCCAATGATCTCCCCAATGCAGAGGAGACTGCACTGTGAGCAGTGAATACAGTATTCTAAGTTGAAAGAAGTACAAGTAAATTGAGTATTGCTGAAAATAGAGACATGTTATTGAAGCTTTTCATCTTGCACTCATCAGGACAATCCGCAAGAATATCAACAACTTTATACTGTATGAGAAGAGAGTGCTGATTGGTTGGCAGATGAATCCTGACTGGTAGAGGCATTGCCATGGAAAAGGCACCAGTTTACAGTGACTGACAGTTAACTGCTAAGCTTTGTTTGAAATTTAAACTCGGCAGCTTGACTCTGATTGGTCAAGGCATTGCCGCGAGTAATGAACCAGCGAATGGCTGTCACTTATTTTGTTTAGCTGAAACAGGCGCAATGTTTGTACATGTTCTTTCTGTCTGCAAAGAACAGGGCCCTGTGTATTAATATATGTAGCTTCCAATACACGCAAATGAGCCACACTGCGAGCCCTACTGACAATCTTAAATTGGTTGTCAGCGTAATTCTTAGTACAGTGAGGATTATTTTGCAAATGTTGTCCAATTGCGGAATCACATCTAATGTTGGACACTGTTTTGAGTTTTGCAAGCACGGGCTGGTTGGGTATGGTCTGTACCTTGCCCATTATGAACAGTGGCAGGGACATGTTGTTTGATATGATCTGCCAGTCTTTGGAACATACAGCCTATATACCTAGCATAACACTGGCATTGAAATTCATATATCACATTACTCATTTGTGTGATAAGCAGGATGTCTTTTCGGCTGGATGGCAGCATCCTGTTAGTGGCGAACACCACAGGTGTTGCTACTGCATGGTAGCAGCGTGAAACAGCTAGCTTCACCTGTTGCTCAAACTTTTGGCGTGCATTACCCTTCCAGGGTAATTTGAGGTAGACTGGGCACTTTTCAGTGCCGAAAATGATGGCCTTAGGCCCATTCATAAGTTTGTGCAATGTACATCGAGAAATAATCTGATCAGGGTAGGCGTCATCACAGGATGTCTTTGTTTCACCCTATTTCTGCATCAAGCTTGCAAGGTAAGCAAATGGCTCAGGCCCAATTTATGAGGTTACTGATAAGGCTAATCTTATAGCGCGTGGAACTGTAAGAATCCCAACGCGTTTATTGACCAGTAAAGGTAGGTTTACGGTAGACCGTGGTAGAGAACCCCTTAGCAGATTTCTCAACTAGTACGTCAAGGGAAGGGAGCTCATTTGACTGCCTCATTTCAAAGGTGAATTTGAGCGCAGGATGGAGCCCATTAAAATGTGTAAGAAAATTATTGCATGCAGCTGTGGATGAAAAGCTTTGACAACATGTCTCTATTTTCAGCAATACTCAAGTTCTGTACTAACAAACGACTATTTACAGGTAAACTGCTGTTACACCAGCTATGAATGTTTGGGGCCCTAGATGGTGGGAAGAAAGAAGGTAAAAGGGCAGGTGTTGCATCTCCTGTGCTTGCATGGGAATGTGCTGTGGGAAGAGGAGGGTGTAAGAGGGTGATAGAGGAGTGGACCAGGGTATCCTGGAGTGAATGGTCCCATTTGATGATGGCAGAATGATGGAGACAGTGGAAATGACAGAGGATGATCCACTGTATGTGGAGGCTGGTGGGGTGGAAGGTGAGGACAAGGGGAACCCTATTGTGGTTCATAAAGGATAGGGAAGGGTGAAAGCACAAACACAGAAACTGGAATGGAGATGGGTTGAGGGCCCTGTCAATCACAGTGGAGGTGAATCCTCGTTTGAGAAAAAAGAAAAAGAAGCACCAGTATGGAAGATGTCAGAACAGATATGACGGAGGCAGAGAAACTGAGAGAATGGGATGGATTCCTTACAGGAAGCGGGGTGGGAGGAACTGTATTCAAGGTAGCTGTTGGAGTCTATCTAAGTGAGCTGTCCATTTCACACAGGCCTTGTGTAGAGTTGCTCCTCTGGCTAATCCAAAACATCATCTGTATTTTTATTGTACTCAAAGCCAGGTAATATTAGGAACGTAGTTCAAATTTTGTAACCTCCTGAGTGACTAGTTCCACTGGCCCCAAAGATCCTTTTTAACTGCATTTTCTAGAATGGGGGTGAACTCTCAGCCCACCCCAAGACGACCGCCGATGTTAAGGGAGGACTCTTGAAATCAGAAATGTCCACGTCTCTGCCCTCCAGACTTAAATATGGAACCGGCGCTTCTCTCATCAGGCATACTTGGCTGAAACCAGTGCAACTGGAGCGCTCCTGGGGGCCCAGGTTGTTTTTAAGGTTATTAAAGTAGCCCACTGATGGAGGGGCTTGCCACAACAATCTCCAACCTTCTGGGGAGAGGACTGGGGAACTGTTCTTTTTCTTTTCACTGAGCTGGCCAGTTTCCAACTACATTTCCAGGGTCTTTGGTAATGGAGGCCAAAGATGCATGCTCAAAATGCCAAAGGCCTGCTTCTAGAGACCCCTCCCTGTGACCCCTCTCCCCTGTACTTCAGCGGAATCAGCAGCAGAGTTCTACAGCATAACTGTCAAAATCGCTCCCAACTGTTGATTCTCAGGACAGTGATGTCTTCCATTGAACACATTTGAATTACACATATCCATTAGTTGAAGACTCAACCAAGCTAACAAGATTATCTGAAACAAAAACAAGAAATGCTGGAATCACTCAGCAGGTCTGGCAGCATCTGTGGAAAGAGAAGCAGAGTTAACGTTTCGGGTCAGTGACCCTTCTTCGGAACTGACCCGAAACGTTAACTCTGCTTCTCTTTCCACAGATGCTGCCAGACCTGCTGAGTGATTCCAGCATTTCTTGTTTTTGTTTCAGATTTCCAGCATCCGCAGTATTTTGCTTTTATTTTATAACAAGATTATCTTTTTTGTTTAATCCTTTACATTCAGTTTCTATTTACGGTAAGGTTTTTCTATTCAAATAGAACGAGGCAACGGAAATGTTGATTGTACATTTATCTTCACACTATCTCTGTGGATGCAGCAATACTTTGAAACCTTGTCATTCATTCAGCTAACAATATATATGGCCTGGATTTCAATACCTACTTTTGATTTCTAGGCTCCTGCTCAATATAATTTCATGATCACTATTTAAAAAGCTTAGCAGAAAACTGTACATTTTTTGTTAATTTCCATTTTGAACAGGAGCAATGTTCAATACAAGCAAATAGTCCATTATTCCTTTCTGCTGACCACTGTTTACATATGCCTGCATTTTTATTCAAATTAGTTAATACTTTTAAACCCAATTACAGAGTCATAGAGGCATTTATGGCACAGAAAGAGGTCATTCGGCCCATCAAGTCCATGGGGCTCTCCCGGAGCTCTTCAGTCAGTCCCACTCCCCCGCTCGATCCCCGTAGCCCCGCAAGTCTAGTTTTCGAGGAGGAAGTCACACCAGTGAATTCAGTTCAGTATTTCCATATATAGTGTGAATACTGTGCATCTGTCTAATGGCAAAACAAACATTTGTGAGCTTAAAAATAGATTGAACCATGTGCTGATTCTTAAAATTTCACTAAGGCAGTAAAAAAAGGGCTTTATACAGAATGCAGAAACAGGGCAGTAATAGATTGAGAGGACAGGATGACAATATATACTAACTTTTTTTTTACATTCTTTTTCAATGAAGCTCACTTATGTGGTGGCACTAGCACTGCGGCACACTATGTTACAGGTCAGTGAGAGAGGCGCACGCACAGAGCATTGGGGTTCCTGTGCATTGTCACAAATCAGTGAGAGATGGGCACAGGGCATTGAGGTTACAGTGTACTATCACAGGTGAATGATGGATTAGCATAGAGCATTGAGGTTTCAGCACATTGTATCACAGATCAGTGAGGGATGAGAACACTACATTGAAATGTCATGCCAGATTGATAAAATATCGGGGATAAAATTGGATAACCTTCAAATGGGCGCAGGAATCATGGTAGGTGATTAATCCGTGCCCTTTCAAAATGCTGTACGTTGCATGTTAAATTCAGGCTGCCTGCTGATTTCCATGATTGCTGCATGCAGCCATTGCTACTTGCACTGTTCATTGACTGCACGCATTAGCAGGGGGCCGGATATCACAAGTAACTAGCGCTATTTAAAGGCAACCTGCACCTCTTAAAGGGGAGGTACTGTGTATCTGCTGGAACATGTGTCAGACAGTGAATTGATTTTGAAGAATTTTCTCAAGATGGTTCGACCTGCAAGAGACCGTGCACCAAGGTTTTCTAATTATACACTGGAGGTCTTGATGCAGGAGGTGGAGAGGAGAAGGGACAGATAGGGGCAGATAGCCCTCTAGACATATGCTCTGGTGACAATGGAAGGAAGTTGCTGCCACGATTAAAGCCAGGAGTATAGCTCCAAGAATGTGGATGCAATGTAGAAAGAAGTTTAATTATCGGACACAAGTTGTCAAGATGAATGAGTTCAATCTTCAAATGGTGTATCCTACCAACTGCACAACTCGCCTCATTAGTTCCGAAGAAGGGTCACTGACCCGAAACGTTAACTCTGCTTCTCTTTCCACGGATGCTGCCAGACCTGCTGAGTGGTTCCAGCATTTCTTGTTGTTATTTCAGATTTCCACCATCCGCAGTATTTTGCTTTTATTTTAGCCTCATTAGTTGGTCAATTTACTACATCCCATTACTGACCTACCAATAATTTCCATCAATAAACACTTAGCCCTTCAATGAATATGCTTCAACTTATTCTCACACACTTAGCACTGTTATAAGCCTCACACCCACAACTCACACACAATGGCAACCATGAGAGCTGCATCACTAAAACATATTGCAGAATACTCATTGACACACTTACCTCTTTTTTTTTGTAGAAGGTGGCGCATAACAGGAGGCAGCAGCAAGAAACTAGAGGAGAAGCATATCTGCACATTTTAACCCCCATGGAGTGGGGGCCAGTGTGGGAAGGGGTTTCACTGAGGCCATGGCCATTGGAAGGAATCAACGATGAGGGTCTTTACATTCTTAATCCTCCTTCTCTCTTCCCACTTCTCCCTTATCCCACAATCTTTTCTGACTCACGAGCATGCATTTCTTACCCTCTCCTCACCCCTCACCACAACCCGACCTTTGTCCCTTATTCATTTCAGGTATCAAAGAATCATAGAATGGTTACAGCACAGAAGGAGGCCATTTGGCCAGTCTTGTCTGTGCTGCTCTCTGCAAGATCAACTCAGCTAGTCCCACGCCTGCAAATGTTTTCTCTGCAGATAATAATCCAACTCCCTTTGGAAAGCCATGATGGAATCTATCTCCACCACACTCTCAGGCAGTGCATTCCAGATCCTAATCACTTGCTGTATAACAAAGATTTGCCTCATGTTGCTTCTGGTATTTTTGCCATTCACCTTAACCTGGTGTCCTCTGGTCCTCGACCCTTCCTCCATTGGGAACAGTTTCTCCCTTTCTGCTCTGTTCGGGCCCAACATGATTTTGAGTACCTCGATCAAATTTCCTCTCAACCCTCTCCTCTAAGGAGAACAGCCCCAGCTTCTCCAATCTATCCACATAATTGAAATCTCTCATCCCTGGCACCATTCCCGTAAATCTTTCCTGCACCCTCTCTTTCCACCCATGCCTTCATATCCTTCATAAAGTGTGGTACCCAGAATTGGACACAATACTCTAGTTGAGGCCAAACCAGTATTTTACAAAGATTCACCATAACTTCCTTGCTTTTGCACACCATGCCTCTATTTATAACGCCAGGATCCCATATGTCTTATTAATCACTTTCTCAACCAGCCCTGCCACCTTCAATGATTTGTGTACATGTACCCCCAGGTCCCTCTGCTGCTGCACCGCTTTAGAATTGTATCATTTATTTTATATTGCCTCTGCTTGTTCTTCCTACCAAAATGTATCACTTCACACTTCTCTGCATTAAATTTCATATGCCATATGTATGCCCAGTCCACCAGCCTATCTATGTTCTCTTGAAGTCTATCACTACTCTCCTCACAGTTCACAATACTACCAAGTTTTGTGTCAACTCCAAATTTTGAAATTGTACCTTGCACACCCAAGTCTAGGTCATTAATATAGATCAAGAAAAGCAGTGGTCCTTGTACTGGCCCCTGGGGAACCCAACAGTATACCCAGTAGTGTGAACTGTTCACACCATTCTGTTTTTTGTCACTTAGCCAATTTCATATAAATGCTGCCACTGTCCCTTTTATTCCTTGGGCTTTAACTTGACTGACAAGTCTGTTATGTGCCACTTTATCAAATGCCTTTTGGCAGTCCAAGTACACCACACCAATCACATTACCCTCATCAACCCTCTCTGTTATCTCATCAAAAAACTTATGCAAGTTCGTTAAACAAGATTTGCCTTGAACAAATCTGTACTGGCTTTCCTTAATTGATCCACATTTGTCCAAATGACTGTTAATTTTGTCCTGGATTATTGTTTCTAAAAGCTTTCCCACCACTGAAGTTAAACTGACTGGCTTATAATTGCTGGGCTTATCTTTAAATGCCTTTTTGAACAAGGGTGCAACATTTGCAATGCTCCAGTCCTCTGGCACCACCCTGTAGTTAAGGAGGATTGAAAAATTATGGCCAGTTCCTCTGCAATTTCCACCCTTACTTCCCTCAGTATCCTTGAATGCATCTCATCCTGTCCTGGTGACTTACCAACCTTAGGTACAGTCAGCCTTTCTAATACCTCCTCTAACCAATTTTTAGCCCATCTAGTGTCTCAACTACTTCCGCTTTCACAATGACTTTGACAGCATCTTTTTCCTGGGTAAAGACAAATGCAAAGTACTCATTTAGTACCTTAGCCATGCCCTCTGCCCCCTTGCATAAATTCCTTTGTGGCCCCTAATCTGTATCATCCCTCCTTTTACTCCCCTTTTACTATTTATATACCTATAGAAGCCTTTTGAATTCCTTTTTATGTTAGCTGCTAGTCTTTTCTCCTACTCTCTCTCTTTGCTTCTCTTTCTTTTTTCACTTCCTGTCAAGAAATAGTGGGGGCTTGTAAGAAAGTACTGCAATAATCGTGGGCAATTTTAATCTTCATACAGATTGGACAAATCAAATTGGCACAGGTAGCCTTGAGGATGAGTTCGTAGAGTGTATTCAGGACAGTTTCTTAGAACAATATGTTGTGGAACTAACCGGGTGTTATGACCTCAGGGAGACTGTTAACATTAAAACATGAGATATGAACTCCCCAGACCAATTTAAAGAATTACACAAGATTTCATGTTTTAAGACTTTTATATAACAACTAAACTAAAAATTTCCATTAACTAAATAGTACTTCAGAAGTAACCGATACTCCAAATTACAGAGAAAGGGATTTTATTCACATATTAAAACACTTGAAAACATCACACATTTATACGTTATGCAGTCCTCCTTGAAGCAAAATCTTTGCAGCTAAAAGTCCCAAACTCCTCCCAGTTGCAATGGATTGGATCTCCTAAAACTTCTCAAAGTCAATGTCCTCTCTGCTCACTTCTTCAGAGTACCTTTGACCTCAACTTCTGTGTGTAAGGTGACTCTGGTGCTCCTGTTGGTCTTTTCCTGCCCTGTGAACATCAACTTTCAAATCCGGTTCAAGTTTTCGCAGTGTTTTGCTTATCAGTGCTCTGAGAGCAGGTGAGCAGGTATTCCCTCTCTCTCTCCCTTGAGGTGCCACCGCTGCTCGTTGTCTTCCAGTCTTCCTTACAGTCTGCATGTTTCTCAAAGTCTGTAGAATTTATCCAGAATCAAAAGGTCAATGCTCAATTTTTTTCAATATGCACAGCCCATAAGTCTGGCCACCGCCAAACCACCGGGACCTTTCTTTGTTTCCAGGTGTTAGCAACTGCAATTCGCATTTGCATTTTCAGAGCCACTGGCTCCTTGTTTATGATCTGAGCATCTGGGAAAGTGAACCCCATTGTCTTTCGGGTGTTATAACCTTGCATTCTCTGTTTTTCAAAAGGGTCTTTGATCTGGGCTCCTTGGTGTCCTGGTAACCAAGATTCCTGTCTTGTCTTTAAGCAGAGTTGATGTGAGGTCACATGACTTCTCTGACTCCATCTTGCACTGCAATAAAAATCACAGTTTTTAAAACATGATCATGCTACAAAGTTCAGCGTTCATTACACAGGGAACAGGCTATTTTAGACTTGGTAATGTGTAATGAGACATGGCTAATTAATAATCTCATAGTAAGGGATACTCTCAGGAACAGTGATCATAACATGATGAAATTTCACATTCAGTTTGAGGGTGAGAAACTTGGGTTTGAAACTGGTGTCTTAAAAACTTAAAACAAAGGTAATTGGAAAGGCATGAACACAGAGTTGGCTAAAGTGTACTGGGAAAATATGTCAAAAGCAGGGGCAAAAATTTAAGGAGATAATTCATTACTCTCAACAAAGATATATTCCACAGAAAGAAAGACTCTACAAGAAGGATGAACCATCTGTGGCTAACTGAGAAAGTTAAAGATAATTCAAATTGAAAGGATAGGTGTACTGTACTGTGACGATTACTGGTGGGCCAGAAGATTGGAAACATTTTAGAAGCCAACAATGGATGACTGAAAAAAAGGGCGAAATTAGATTATGAGAGAAATCTAGCAAGAAATGTAAAAACAGAGAGTAAGAGCTTCTACAAGTATATAAAAAGGAAGAGAGTAGCTACAGTAAATGTTTGTCCCTTAGAGGATGAGACTGGGGAATTAATAATGGCAAACAAGGAACTGGCAGAGACTGTGAACAAGTAACGGTCTTCATGGTAGAAGACCATTAAAAGGATTGTAATAATAGTAAAATATCCCAAAAATCAGGGGGGAAAAGGGAAAGAGGAACTTAAAACAATCACTATCAATAGAGATAAAATACTAAGAAAACTAATGGGACTAAAGGCTGACAATTCCCCTGGATTTGATGGCCTGCATCATCAGGTCTTAAAAGAAGTGGTTGCATAGATAGTGGATGCATTAGTTATAGTCTTCCAAGATTTCCCGAGATTCTGAAAGGTTCCAGCTGGTTGGAAAACCACAAATGTAACACCCTTATTCAAGAAAGGAAGGAGACAGAAAGTAGGAAACTATAGTCCAATTAACATAACATCTGTCTTTGGGAAAATACTGGAATCCATACTGGAATTAAGGAAGTAGTAGCAGGACATATAGAAAATCATAATACAATCAAGCAGAGTCAACATCATTTTATGAAAGGGAAATTGGTTTGACAAATTTATTTGAGTTCTTTGAGGATGAAACAAGCAGGGTGGATAAAGGGGAACCAGTAGAGATAGTGTATTTGGATTTCCAAAAGGCATTTGATAAGGTGCCATATAAAAGGTTACTACTAGGGCCCTACCAAATTCACGACTGTGAAAATTGCACCACGGACCATGAAATTTTGGGTCCTCTGAGAAATCGGCCATTGTGCGAACTTCGCACATTTTATTCATTAACATAAGTCTCAAGTTGCTGATTGCTGGGCATGTAGCGATCATCACGCTTTTTAGTGATTGACACAAAGCTCACCTCACTGATTGCTGGGCATGAATCCAGACCCACAGCAATGTGGTTGACTCTTAACTGCCCTCTGAAATGGCCTAGCAAGCCACTCAGTTGTCAAGGGCAATTAGGGATGGGCAACAAATGCTGACCTTGCCAGCAACACCCACATCCCATGAAAGAATTAAAAAAAGTTGCGAACTTCACCCGTTTTCGTGGTTACACAAGGCTCACCTCGCTGATTGCTGGGCATGTTGCAAACATCACGTATTTTAGTGATTGACACAAGGCTCAACCCGCTGATTGGTAGATGAGGGAGGGCTTCCAGTGTTGTTTTGAGAGCAGCAGTTTCAAGTATTAGCAGACAAGTGAGAATGCCAGAATGAGCAAATCGAAAATGGCCACAACATTACTGCAGCACATTGAGGGAAAGAATTTGGAAGCCAAATTCTGCATGCCGATGGTGGAATATTGTTTTGTACAAGTTGCAATGTTTCATTGGATCACACACACCGGGCAACGGTTCAGCATCACTTAGAGTCTGAACATCGCACTGCTGGGAAGTGAACAGGCAAAAAAAGAAACAGTTTCATCTCTTTTTAAGAAGTCGACAGAAAGCTCAGAAAATTGTCAGTTGGTTACAAAGGAACTGGTGGGTGCTTTTGCAAGCACCAACATACCATTGGAAAAACTGATCACCCAAAGCTGCGGGTGTTCATTCAACATAATGTGCAAAATGGCAATTGCAGGAAGAGAGCATCTGACACCACACTGCTAGAAAACGAACATGCAAAAAAAACGAGCAATGGTTTCATCTCTTGTTAAGTCAACAGAGAGCTCAGAAGATCTTCAGTTGGTTATAATGGAATTTGTGGATGCTTTTCCATGTGCCAACATACCACTGGAAAAACTTGATCACCCAAAGCTGCGGGTATTCATTCAACGTAATGTGCAAAATGGTGGTTGCTTGCCAAGTGAAAATAAACTACAACAGGACTACCTACTGAAGGTTTTTGCTACACATTGGGAGGAGATGAAGACTCAGATTAACGCTTGTGAGTCTTTTGCAATTATTTGTAATGTGTCCACCAATGAGCAAAACAACTATTTGATGCATATTTTACTTGATTTTTTGTCAGGTAAAGCTGAAGATGTACAGTCAAGAAAGCTAACAACAGTGCTTGCAAACTGCTTCTACTTAGAAGCTGTTATTCATACCACAGATTCCCTAGCGATAATCAAAACGGTTTCAAAATACGGTGCCGATTTCAACAAAGTATCTGCTGTCATTAGTGACAATGCAACTTGTTATGGACAGGTGGGAAATGATAGGGGTGGTTTCCCTTTTTCACCTCTTAACTGACCGAAGGCTGCATTTTTATTAGAAAGATGTTTTAAACCTTGAGCATCTTAATGGTCAATAAACAGAAAAATGACAGGTTTTCTCATAGGTTTAAAGAAATATAAATGTTTATTACACAATACCCAAAAATATTCGCAACTTCGCCCACTCACCCATACAATGCAAACACACAAGAAAAGATAGAGATTAAAAGATAGCATGCATTTAGGTCTGATGGTTTTAAAAAAGAGTTTGTTGTGAAACCTTGCATGTATCCCTGGGAGGAAGATTTAAAAGCAGTGCAGGTCTGTTTTTCCTTTTGCCTGGTTCACTGAAGTCAGACATTGGAAAGTTTCAGATGGATGGATGCTTTGCTGCAGACCTATTTGGTTAAATCTCAGTGACAGTTCAACGGCAAAAAATCCTGTTACAATTTCTCAGGGAGGGAGATTCAAGGTCACCTTTCATCTCTGCCTCTAGACAGTTTAAAGATGGAGTTCTGGCAGTGTCCTTCTTCTTGCAGGATGAGTCTCTCTTCCTTCTGGCTTTCTGCTTTCCACAGAAAATGTCTATTATTAAAATCTGATCAGAGGCTTGGCTTCTGTCAGGTGACCCAAGTTTCACTCCCATTGTGTTTTCATAAATGGTGCTTGAAGGTGTGGCTATTGTTAGATAATGGGTTTGGATGTTGCTCATCTCTATACCATCTTGATAAAGTGGTGTTTTGTTCACATCCATTATTCTGAGTTTGAGTCTGGAGTCTCTGGGCTGGATTTTGTATTCCCGCCACTGAGAACGGCAGTGGGCATGGAAAATGGCGGCTGTCCCTCACAGGACCCACGCCAATGTGATAACGCGATGGGCAGCCATTTTACATATTCACGGCAGCCGCCCACCCATCATGTTGCAGAGGTGGTCTCAGCTACGCCATTCACCTGTTGAAGAATCAGGTGCTGGCGCCATTTTCAGAAGGTTGCCAGCCCTTCAAACAGTACACTGTAACATAGAGTTCACCCCTTTCCCCTCAACCCATTACAGTGCAGAGTTCACACCTTCCCCCCTACTCATCAGAGTGCAGAGTTCATCCCTTCCCCACCTTGGTGGCGCCACCTTTCCCTGTACTTGAGTGCCGCTCGTCATGCTGAGGATCAGGAACTGAAGGTAAGATCACTGTTGTTTATATTTTAATTCACGCAAATATGTTATTCAAATATGCTAACTCGGGTCCCGTCGCAGAGCGATAGAGGGATCACGACGGAGCTTCCCGCCACCGGGAAGATCGGTACCGACGATCCTGGCATCGAGTTCCGTGACAGCCACTGCTGTTCTGATTTTCCAGTCCCCGTCCCCCCACTCACCATGGAATGCGACGTTAGGGTGGGAACAAAATCCAGCCGCTATGTCTGCAAAGTCATTGTTAGCCCAATTGGTTGAAGAGGGGTAGCCATTAATATTGAATGGGCCATTTTACATTTCTAATGCTTTCTTCAACAATTGACCAGACATCACAATTTGTTCAGCATTCCAGCAGTTACCATGTGTATTCACAGAACAAGAGAGGTCACCTGACCTCACTCCATCTTGTCTTGCAGCAAAAGGTGTCTGTTTTGGGTTCATCATAGTTCAAAATTTCTCCTTGTGTGAGTGTTACAAACTTACATGACAAAATCTTTTGGATCTGTGCTTCAAGATGTAATGCCATTTTTTAAATTCTTTTTTGTGATGTGGGTGGGTCATTGGCAAGGCGAGCATTTGTTGTCCATCCTTAATTGCCCTTGATAACTGAGTGGCTTGCTAGGCCATTTCAAAGGGCAGTTAAGAGTCAACCACATTACTGCGGGTCTGGAGTCACAGGTAGACCAGACCAGGTAAGGATGGCAGATTTCCTTGCCTAAAGGACATTAACGAACCAGATAGGTTTTTACAACAATCGATGATAGCTTCATGGCACCATTACTGAGACTAGCTTTCAATTCCAGATTTCTTTTGAATCAGATTTAAATTCCACCAGCTGCCGTGGTGGGATTTGAACCCACGTACCCAGGGCATTAGCCTGGGTCCCTGGATTACTAGTTCAGTGACATTACCACTACATCACTGTCTCCCCCTAATGCTGTCCATATTACTTACATATGATGCATATATAATTTCTCATCAGTAAGCTGTGGAAAAGCGAGCTTGGTAAAGTCGACTAACTTGTCAGCTACATAAAAGAGATCTTCAAACACTGCTCTAATCACAAGCTTTAATACAGGCAACACATTGCAAATGTGGCTGAAATGGCTTAAATTGGGGAACAAAACATCGCCCTTCCTCCAGAGCCAGTAATTACATGTTGTAATTCTTGGTTTCGGGCAGCATAGTATCATGCAGCTCACCTGAAATACTACTGAGACATCATCTCAGAAGAGCTCACACCGACACTGAAAACACAGGTTTTAACAGACATTGTAACCCTTCTATACAATGCTCAGCTTAATGAGGAGGTTCAGTTTGTTGCCAAGAATAGAAACATAGAAAATAGGAGCAGGAGTAGGCCATTTGACCCTTCGAGCCTCCACCGCCATTCAATATGATCATGGCTGATCATCCATACTTAGTACCCTGTTCCCACTTTCTCCACGTATCCCTTGATTCCTTTAGCCCTAAGAACTATATCTAATTCTTTCTTGAATATATTTAATGATTTGGCCTCAACTGCTTTGTGTGGTGGAGAATTCCACAGGTTCACCACTCTCTGGGTGAAGAAATCCCTCCTCATCTCAGTCCTAAATAGCTTACCTCTTATCCTTAGATTGTGACCCCTCGTCCTGGACTCCCCTGCCATCGGGAACATCCTTCCTGCATCTAGTCTGTCCAGTCCTATGAATGCTGCATGACTGATGGATTTTGTCACTTGGTTTGAATCTTGACATGTCACAATCCACAAAGCTTTTAATAAAGTAATGGATGTATTGTTCTGGACTGAAGCATAGTCAAACGAACAACACTGATGATGCTGAATTAAATGCCTTTACTCAACAGGTGTTTTCTTGCATGGCAAAGAAGCTCAAACACTATTACTGCTATGGAGAACAGTCAAGTGGTGAAGAAAATGCAGCTCAGAGATTTCAAAAACCTTCTGCGGCATTCCTGAAAGCTGTGAGTATCTTTGACTGTGCACAAATGTTGATGGTGGATTTAAACTAGTTGAATGCGATTCCTGGCTTTGACAAGAACTGTAGGCTGGAGATTCCTGTTCATAAAAGCATTGCAAAAGAAGTAGATTGTACTTTGCATGTGTTGCAGTTTTGGAACTCTGTGGAGTGCAGAATTACTCCAACTTGCAAGGCCAGTATGGCGCTGTCTGACAATTCCAACAAACTCTGCAGACGCGGAGAGAGCTGTGTCTAAACACAGACAGGTGTTCACAGCACAGAGACAAGGTGTGAAGAAAGAGACAGTTGCAGGCTGCTCCATGCTCACATTCAGCCACTGACTTCAGTGAGTAAGGAATGTGACTTGTTTATTGACAGCTTTCTACCATAGTTTTTGAGTGTACAATAAATGCCATTTGAAACCAGAAACCTTTTTGTTTGTTTTAAATAGATCATTTTCATGTTTTGTTGCAACACTGTGAAATTTACAATTTAAATATTTGAAATTGTGATATTCAAGATCCTTAAAATGCGGTAATCGTGTAATTTGTAACATTTGACCATGAATTTGGTACAGCCCCAGTTACTCCACAAGATAAGAGCCTATGGTGTTGGGGATAATATATTAGCATGGATAGAGGGTTGGCTAACTAACAGGGAACAGAGAATCAGGATAAATGGATTATTTTTTTGGCAAACTGTAACTAGTGATGTGCCACAGGGGCCTCAACTATTTACAATCTTTATTAATGACTTGGATAAAGGGACCGAGTGTATTGTAACCAGATTTGCTGATGATACAAATATAGGTGGGAAAGCAAGTTGTGAAGAGGGCACAAAGAGTCTGCAAAGCGATATAGATAGTTTAAATGAGTGGGCAAAAATTTGGCAGGTAAAGTATAATGTGAGAAAAAGTGAGGTTGTCCACTTTGGTTGGAAGAATAGAAAAGCAGAATATTATTTAAATGGAGAGAGACTGCAGAATGCTGTGGTACAGAGGGACCTGGGTGTCCTTGTACATGAATCACAAAAAGTTACCCTGCAGTTACAGCAAGTAATTAGGAAGGGAAATGGAATTTTGACCTTTATTGCAAGGGGGATGAAGTATAAAAGTAGGGAAGTCTTGCTACAACTGTACAGGGCATTGGTAAGACCACACCTAGAGTACTACGTATGGTTTTGGTCTCCTTATTAGAGGGATATACTTGTAATGGAGGCACTTCAGAGAAGATTCACTTGGCTGATTCCTGGGATGAAAAGGTTGTCATATGAGGAAAGGTTGAGCAGGTTGGGCTTATACTAATTGGAGTTTAAAGAATGAGAGGTGATCTTATTGAAACATATAAGAACCTGAGGGGGCTTAACAGGGTAGATGCTGAGAGGATGTTTCCCCTCGTGGGGAATCGATAATGAGGGGGTACAATTTCAGAATAAGGGGTCTCCCATTTAAGACAGAAATGAGGAGGAATTTCTTCCCTCAGTGGGTTGTTAATCTTTGGAATTCTCTACCCCAGAGAGCAGTGCAGGCTGGGCCATTGAATATATTCAAGGCTGTTAGACAGATTTTTGTTCTACAAGTGAGTCGAGGGTTATGGCGTGCATGAAAGACAACGGAGCTGAGACCATGATCAGATCAGCCATGATCTTATTGAATGGCGGAGCAGGCTCGAGGAGCTGAAAGGCCTACTCTGCTCCTATTTCTTATGTTAACTTTTTATATTCAGCCTGGTTCTCACCTGTATTTTCAACCTGACATCTGTCATATGCACCCTCTTTCTGCTTCATCTGACTCTCTCTTTTGTCATCCAGGGAGCTCTGGCTTTGTTTGACCTATCTCTCTCCCTTGTGGGAATGCAGCTCAACTGTACGCAAACCATCTTCTCTTTAAAGACAGCCCATTGTTCCGTAACAGTTTTGCCTGCCGATCTTTGATTCCAATTTACCTCAGCCAGATTTGTCTCACCCCACCAAAATTGGTCTTCCTCTAATTAAATATTTTACTCTGGATTGTTCTTTGTCCTTATCCATAGCTAACGTAAACCTGATATATTATGATCACTGTCCCCTAAATGTTTCTCTACTGACACTTGATCCACTTCTCCCACCTCATTCTCCACAACCAGATCCAGCAATGCCTCCCTGGTTGGGCCAGAAACATACTGATCTAGAAATTTCTGCTGAACACACTAAAGAAACTCTTTCCCCTCTCTGCCCTTTACACTACAATTCCAGTCTATATTCGGATAAAGTCCCCCATTATAACTCTATAGTTTTTGCACCTCTCTGTAATTTCCTTGCAACTTTGTTCTTTTTTATCTTTCCCACTAGTTGGTGGCCTATAGAATACAGCCAGTAGTGTGATTGTACCTCTATTGTTTCTTAGCTTATGTCCTTGACCCTTCCAAGACATCCTCTCTCCCCAAAACTGTGTAATATTCTCCATAATCAATATTGCCAGCCCTCCTCATTTCTTCCCTTCCCGATCTTTCCTGAATACCTTGTATCCAGGCATACTTAGTATCCAAGCCTCTCCTTTTTAGTGCCAGGTCTCTGCTATCACCACATCATATTCCCACATGCCTATCTGTGCCTGCAGCTCACCAACCTTATTTACCATGCTCTGTACATTCAAACACATGCACTGAAAACCTAATTTAGTCCTTGTCGAATTCCTTCTTACTCTGACCCCACCTAATACCTTACTATTTCTTACTCTAGTGCTATCTGTCTCTCCCAATTCTTGGTCAACCTCGTTTTCCTCTCTATCGTTACATCCCAGTTCCCATTCCCCTGCCAAGTCAATTTAAACCCTCCCCAATAGCACAAGCAAATCATCCCACAAGGACATTGGTCCCAGTTTTGTTGACATGCAATCTGTCCAGCCTGTACACATCCCACCTCCCCCAGAACCATTTCCACTGTCCCAGGAATCTAAAGCCCTCTGTCCTGCACCACCATCCCACCAAGCATTCATCTGCTCTATCCTCCTCTTTCTATACTCACTAGCGCATGGCACTGGAAGTAATCTGGAGATTACGACATTTGATGTCCTGCCTGCTAGTCTCCTTCTTGGCTCCCTAAAATCTGCAGGACCTCATCCCTCTTTCTGCTTATAGCATTGGTACCGATATGTACCACAACCTCTGGCTGTTCACCCTCACCCCTCAAAGTGCTCTGCAGCTGCTCAGTGACATCCTTGACCCTGGCATCAGGGAGACAACATATCCTCCTGGATTCATGTCTGTGGCCTCAGAAACACCAGTCTGTTCACCTAACTATAGGTTCCCCTAGCGCTATTGCTTTCCCAATCTTCCTCCTTACCCCTTGTACAGCTAAGCCAGCTGTGGTGACGTGGACTTGGCTCTGCCTGCACTCCCCAGAGGAACCATTACTCTCATCAGAACTGAATGCACTGGAGACTCCTGCAATACCTGCCCAGGCCTCTTTGACTGCCTGGTGGTCACCCCTTCCCTCTCTGCCTACATACCCTTAAGCTGTGAGGTGACAACCTCTAAAGCTCTCAGCCTCATGGATGCACTGGTGATGCCAGCTGCTGCTCAAACTTATTATCAACCTGGAGCTTGAGTTCCACCAGCTGACTACACTTCCTGCACAGGTGGCTGTCCAGGACATGCACTCCACAGGACTATTAGCTAACCTGCCAGAAATCAACTTAAGACTTGAATAAATAAAAACTGACCAGTTACTCACCAATCATCTGAATCCCTTATGCTGACATCACTTTATTTTATAGGGAGGTTAACTTAGATGTTTTACTTAACTCTTATTGTCTACATATCCCAGATTTTAATTTACTGAAAAATTCAGAAACCTTTAATATTACAATCCCTTAATATTTAATTTAACTTTAACCCCTAGATCTGATTAATTAATTGAACACTGATTGTGGCTATATGATAAATGATCAAATTGGCTTTAGTTTTTATCCCACAAGGATAACTGGGCAGCACAGTGGCGCAGTGGTTAGCATCGCAGCCTCACAGCTCTAGCGACCCAGGTTCAGTTCTAGGTACTGCCTATGCGGAGTTTGCAAATTCTCCTGTGACTGCGTGGGTTTTCGCCGGGTGCTCCAATTTCTTCCCACAGCCAAAGACTTGCAGGTTGATAGGGTAAATTGGCCATTGTAAATTGCTCCTAGTATAGGTAGGTGGTAGGGGAATTGAGGGAAGGTGGGGATGTGGTAGGAATATGGGATTCATGTAGGATTAGTATAAATGGTTGGTTGAGGGTCGGCACGGACTTGGTGGGCCGAAGGGCCTGTTTCAGTGCTGTATCTCTAAATAATAAAAAAAAAACAATTAATTGATCAAGTTGCTGGCGTAGTGGTAATATTACTGGCCTAGTATTCCACAACCCAGACTAATGCGTTAGGGATAAAAACAGAAAGTGCTGGAAAAACTCAGCAGGTCTGGCAGCATCTATGGAGAGAGAAGCAGAGTTACCGTTTCAGGTCAGGGACCCTTCTTCAGAACTGGAGTTCTGAAGCCTGACCCAACCCAACACATGTCGTCGGGGTCGGGTCAGGTAGCCGGCCTTTACCCATGTACTGATGTAAAGGCCTGCTACCTGACCCGACCCCGACGGGACCTGACAACATGTGTCGCGTTGCGTCCGGGTTCGGCATTCGGACTCAGGTCGGGTTTCCTTTGCAGCCCTTTACATGGGTTCGATGGGGGTGAAATGTAAATTCAATTCATAAATCTGGAATTACATCTAGTCTAATGATGGCCATGAAACCATTGTCGATTGTTGTAAAAACCCATTTGGTTCACTAATTGTCCTTTAGCGAAGGAAATCTGCCATCCTTACCTGATCTGGCCTATATGTGACTCCAGACCCACAGCAATGTGGTTGACTCTTAAGTGCCCTCTGAAATGGCCTAGCAAGCCATTCAGTTCAAGGGCAATTAGGGAAGGCAATAAATGCTGGCCTAGCCAGCGAAACCCTCATCCCACAAACAAATATAAAAATAAATTATAAGTTTACCGGTGTACTCACCCTGTGTGACTCCTTGTGCTGTGACGTCACTCTGCAATTTTTTCCCCTCCTCCCATTTGATTCAGACTCCCAGCCCAGCCTTGCTTTTTGTATCACTCTGATCCTCAGCCTTGCCTTTTGTGCTGCTCTGATCCCCGGCCTCTCTTTTTGTCCCAGTACTGGAACTTTCCCAGCCAGAGGAGAAAAAGGAAGAAGGCAGTGATGATGAAAAGGCACCATCAATCAATCTAACAATCACAGCCACGAGCTCAGGGACAGTAACAGTGCTTACTTTAGAGGACAGGATAGAGAAGGAATCTGCATGCAGTGATACACTGGACACCAAGCACCAGGCGCAAGGGTGGGGAGCAAGGCAGAAGGTGGCCAATGGGTGTACACAACCAAATGTGTGGTGCACTGGAAAACCTGCCAGAAAGTCTGTGCACGATGTCAAGGAACATTCAGAAGATCACATCCAGTATAGCATAGAGCTTGAAGCCATCCTTTCTAACATGGTCACCTCCATCAGGACACCTGCGGAAGCTACCGTGATGCAGTGTCTGATGACCGATGTCATAGCTTCCATTTCAGCGCCAACATTTCCATCAAAGCTCACACTGCTTCCTCGGAAGCTCAAACTGTTGTCACTGTGGCTCTGGGTACTATTGTTGAAAATGGCTTTTTGAGGATCACAGCAGTCCAGCATTGCTCTCCAATACATTACGAGGATTGCTGAGGAGCTGTCCCAGGAGAGTGGCAGTGACTCAATGGAATATGAACCTCCTGTCCTCTCTCAGTACGCAATCTCAGCTGTATTTAAAGGGAGAGGGCACAAATGTAAATAGGAAGTGTTCATGATGGAAGGTGGACACAGAGCAAGGGCAATACCCAGATTTAATGATGCGTCGGTGGAATGGCTGCTGTATGAAGTCAGGAGGTGGAAGAGGAGGAGGGATGTACTTTTCCCCAGCAATAGGCGGAAAAAACCTGCTGCTCTTACCAAGAAGTTGTGATATAGGGGAGATGGTGGTGTAGTGGTTATGTCACTGAGCTAGTAATCCAGAGGCCCAGGCTAATGTCCTGGGGACACAGGTTCAAATCCTACCACAGTAGCTGGTGGAATTTAAATTCAATTAATAAATTCAATTAATTAAACATCTGGAATTGAAATCTAGTCTCAGTAATAGTGTCATGAAATTGATGTAAAAGCCCATCTGGTTCACTAATGTCCTTTAAGGAAGGAAATCTACTGTCCTTACCTGGTCTGGCCTATGTGTGACTCCTGACACACAGCAATGTGGGTGACTCTTAACTGCCCTCTGAAGTGGCCTAGCAAGCCACTCAGTTGTCAAGCGCAATTAGGGATGGGCAACAAATGCTGGCCTTGCCAGTGACACCCACATTCCATGAAAGAACAAAGAATTTTTAAAAATTGGAGGGAGGTGAGCAGCAGGAACATTGTGCCCACATTATGGATGTAATGTAGAAAGTGGTTTAACGACCTAACCAGCTCAGGAAAAGTACATTTGCTGAATCAACTACATCTTGTGCTTTAAAAGCACCTACCCAAACCCACACCCTATTTTTCACTCTGTATTGCTAAGTGTTTTCCATTGCATCACTTCTCACATCTATTCAGCATACAACCGTAACTTTTTATGTACTTCATCACCTCTCCATTTATCAATGCACTGTTGACACTCATGACAATCATCTTGCACTGTGATGCATGTTACGCATCCTCACCAAATGCACTGCAACCATCGGGTTTTCTGGCCTGTTGCTTCAGCCTCTATAGAAGAGAGCTCAAAACACAAGGAAGATGGAAAAGATTGGAGGTGCGCCACCACAAACAATACACCTCACAGATACCGAGGAGGATGCCCTGGAGATAAAGTGGCATATCTGTATCCCTCGCAGTCGTATATGGAAGGACAGGGATCTTACAGATTGCCAGTGACAGGTGAAAAATATGTTTGACACACAAATGCTGACTTCATTTCATCAATGATTGAACTATGAGAAAACTGAGTATGGTGATTATCAAGATTGTGATGTAACCCGTGCTTTCGTTTTCTGGAGCCATCATGCATATAACAAGTGTTGCAGGATACCCATGAGAACCTCAGAGAATCTCATTCTTTTGGGGAGCGCACAAAAGAAGAAAGGATGGAGGAGCCCAACTCAATTACTAATGGATTAACGGTGCAGGGAATTGTGAGAATACACCCACGGAGAGAACACTCTGTCTCCATGGAGCTTATATAAGAGCATAAGAAAATTAGATATAGGAGCAGGAGCCCCCTCAATCCTGCTCCACCATTTAATAAGATCATGGCTGATCCTTGGTCTCAACTCCACTTTCTCGCCTGAGCCCCATATCCTTTGATTCCTTTCGAGTATAAAAATCTATTGATCTCAGGCTGTAAAATACTCAATGACTGAGCATCTGCAGCCCAATGGGATAGAGAATTTCATAGATTCACAAGCCTCTGAGTGAAGAAATTTCTCCTCGTTTCAATCTGAAATGGCTGTTCCCTTATCCTGAGACTATGCCTCCTGATTCTAGATTCTCCAGCCAGAGGAATGTCAATGATTGTATGGCACTGTGTCTGGGTTATGTGCTTGCCAGAGTTGAATAGCTGCAGGTCTGTGGAGGCGGCAAGAGGTGGGCATCATGTCAGAATCATTGGAAGGTGTGTGTGAGTGAGGTGGAGTAGGTGAATATTAGGTGTGAGTCCTGAGTGCCACTGAGTCCTGCTGGGTGAGTGATTAGGGTGCAGTGCATTGGTCAGTGAGAGAAGCTGGTGGTTTGGTGGGTATGAGATGTGATTTGAAGATACATTCGCTGACCTTGACCATACATGTGAAATCAGTAAATTTCTTTCTGCACTGCTGCCAGGTTCTTGGGTCCAGACTCTGGGCATTGACTATCCTAGCCACCTGCTCCCACTCCCTTCTGAGGAAATGCCATGAGTGCTTCCTGTGCCCCACACCTCCCACTGAGGAAACGTGGCCTCTCTCCTTCTATCCATCTCTGTCACGAGTGCCTCCAGAGCTGCAGGGGTGAATCTTGGAATCCTCTCAATGGGCCGGTACCCTGAGTTCCTTCAACTTGAATTTTTCTGCTTCAGTTGTTATCAGACGAGTGTTACAGTGCAGCTTCCCTTTAAGAGGATCAGACTGGCTTTAGAGCTGGAGGCTAGGTGGAACACGTGCTAGCCTCACATGCCCCCTATTATGCAGCCAGCCAGCCAGCAGCATGGATCATGTAGGGCTGCATGTAGAAATCATGGAAATGAGGAAGCAGCCAAAGTTTGAGTGCTGTCTACCTCCAAGAGAACTGGCATGGGCAGGTTACGAATTGTGACCCTTGCACCCAATTAATGGCGTAGATGAATTTTTAGCTCAATTTGTTGTTGTTGAATATGTTATGGTGTTAGCCTTTTCTTATTGGTAGCATTTTGCTATGTGGTCCAGAAGGTTGTGGGTTGAAGCACTGCCCCAGAGATGAGCACATAATCTAGGCTGACATTTCAGTGGAGTAATGAGGAAGGGTGGTGGTGATTTTCAGATGACATTAAACTGAGGTCCAATCAGTTGGATCACAGAATTATAGATCATGGATATAAAAGATTCCATGGAACTATTCAAAGAAAAGCAGGGAAGTTCTCCCAGTATCCTGGCCAACATTAATCCTTTGACTAACATCATTAAAACAGATTATCTGGAGATTTATCACAATCCTGTTTGTGCCTTACTTAAATTGACTGCTGCATTGTCCTCCATTACAAAAGCAATTACAAAGGTATTTAATTGGCTGTGAATCACTTTGGGACATCCTGAAATTCTGAAAGACGCTATATACATGCAAGTTCTTTAGTTCTTTTACAGGCAATTGAAGAAAATAGCTTTAGTGTGTTCATGAGATAACTAAATTGTTTTTTGAGAAAGAGATTAAGGAATTGGTGAGAAGGTAAAGTTGTAATCAGCTATAGTGAGGAAAGATAAGTGAGCCAAATGGTCTTCTCCTGTTCCTCGTATCTCCAATCTTTCCCTGCTTCTTTAGCAGACCTCACAAACACCTTGTGTCTTAAACAAGCAGAGGGAACATGGCTTCACAATTATCTCATGGAAATGTTCAGATTTTGCTAAACAGGCTTGTACTAAAATTGGAAGCACATCAGGGAATATTTTTGTCACCTTGGTCTGCAACAGTTGACATATAACAGATGTTTTAATACAGGAAATCCTTTAACCTGAGGTTAACAAGGTCTTAATATAGCTCATACAAGCCATAGGAACACTTGTTTAAATGTACGTGACCACAACAACACTAGCAGGAACAGCATTCACCCAATTAGCCAGTTACTGATCTGCAGTAATGTATAAACAGAGCTCAAGTGGAAAGTTACAAGAAGATAGTTTTAATAAGGTCATCATATCCTACAAAACACATCACATCATTTACCACAACATGAGATCCTCCACCAGCTTCAATTTTCAGACTGATGAATTTTTCCTGCACATTTTGATAATGATATGTTTTATCAGCTCAGATGTGTTATTAAAAAGGTGGAAGCCCATAAAACATTCAACATTATCAACTAGTTTGAAAAACTTTTCCCTAGTCATATTGCTCATTTCTCATAGAAGTTAAAAAATGGGAAGCTCTTACGAGCAACTGAAGAGGAAAGCACAGGACCATGAGGCTTGGAGAAATGAGCAGAGGACCTGTCCGTGGCAGATTGCTATTACTACTACCAGGGATGAGAGAATTGTTATGTGGAGAGACAGGAGAGACTGGAGAAACTGGGATTGTCCTTTTAAGAGCAAAGACGGTTAAGGAGAGATTTAATAACAATATTCAACATGATGAGGGGTTTTGATAGAGTGGATTGGGAAAAACCTTTTCCACTAGTAGGTCATTGGTAAGCAGAGGTCACAGATCTTAAGGTAATTGGTAAAAGCAATGGGGCGGTGGGTGGAGATGAGGAGCAACTTCTTTTACTCAGTAAATTACAATGATCTGGAATGCATTGCCTGAAAGGAACAACATAGGAAATAGGAGCAGGAGTAGGCCATTCGGCTCCGCCATTCAAACAGATCATGGTTGATCATCTACCTGACACCATTTTTTCCCACTATCCAGGATGGTGGAAGCAGATTCAATACCAACTTTGAAAAGGGAAATAGATTTATATTTAAAAAGCAAAAATTTGCTGGACTATGGGGAAAGCAGGGGAGTGGGACTAATTGGATAGTTCTTCCAAGAGCCAAAACAGACGTAATGTGAAGCCTCCTTAGCTGCTGTGTGAGTATATGATTCATAGCCTCAGGAGGTCCCAAAGTGCTTTACAGCCAGTAAACATTTGCAGTTAAGTTACTGTTATAATAGAGTCACAGAGTTATTAGGCACAGAAGGAGGTCATTTTCCCATCAAGTCCATGCCAGCTCTCCGTGGAGCAATCCAGTCAGAAATTCCTACAGGTGAATGCCTCCTATCCTGGAAGCACCCAGAATGCTTTCATTCTTTGACAGCCTGCAATATCCACTGTCTTCACATCTCTAAGACAGACAATGGCATGGCTTCTTGGAAATGAGGGATAACCTCTCCACACATGACTCATGACCACTTTCTGCCATCTCACCAGATGGAGTCAGAGGATGTTCTTTGGAACTGTCTACCCCAGAGGGTTGTGGATGCTACACTGTTGAGTATATTCAAGACTGAGATTTTTTTGATCTTTAAGGGAATCAAAGGATATGGGGAGTGGGCAGGAAAGAGAAGGTGAGGTAGAAGATCAGCCATGATCATATTGAATGGCAGCGCAAGCTTGAGGGGCTGAATGGTCTACTCCTGCTGTTATTTTAAAAAAGTTTTTATGTTCTTAACATGAGCTATGGATCCACACACAACACTTTGGAGCATGTTACCAGGCTGCAAAGCTTTCGCTGCCTAGATCGCATGCGGAGGGTTGGGGGGGTGGGGGCTGGGTGCTGGTGGGTGGAATCGCTGAAATCGCATCTATGTATTTTAGATTAGATTAGATATACAGCACTGAAACAGGCCCTTCGGCCCACCGAGTCTGTGCCGACCATCAACCACCCATTTATACTAATCCTACATTCCTACCAAACATCCCCACCTGTCCCTATATTTCCCTTCCACCTACCTATACTAGTGACAATTTATAATGGCCAATTTACCTACCAACCTGCAAGTCTTTTGGCTTGTGGGAGGAAACCTGAGCACCCGGAGAAAACCCACGCAGACACAGGGAGAACTTGCAAACTCTACACAGGCAGTACCCAGAATTGAACCCGGGTCCCTGGAGCTGTGAGGCTGCAGTGCTAACCACTGCGCCACTGTGCCGCCCACAGTTTAATTACTGAAAAATACTTCCTCTGTATTTAAACCTATTCTAAGGGTTTAAATTATCCTTAAGCCTTTTTGCTACCCAGAGAAATACAATAGGGTTAGTAATCCAGGAGTCTTGAGGCAATACTACCATTCAGTTGATGTTCTAAAGACCACTTACCTATCTTGCAACAGTTGGTGACCTTGCCATATTAGTAAAGGCCTGTGAATCGGCTATCTGTCCACTGTTTAGGAAATACTATATAGTAAAGGAATAAAATAAAGACTAGGAGAAGAGTATGTAAAAGATAGTAAAAATAAGATTTATCTATGCGATGATAGCTCTTATAATTACAGTATTGCTCCCTGTTGATATAGGGGGTGGGCCGCAGAAGCAGGTGTGCAGTTGAAGACAACCTACATCATTGGGATGCCCATTATCCTGGCAAACCCACGTGCCCTCTCATCCTGGTTTTCCTTCCTCATGGAAAAGAGGATGACGTCTCCTCTTTTCCTGTAAAGCACCTCTGTTACCTCCCGGATATTTGGTGGATGGCGAACTGTGAGATGTTGCTAATGTCATCTAATGTTGCCTAGAAGGAACAAGCTGCAAAAAAGGAATGAGCAATGGTGATCTTCACAGTCTCTGGAAGGGCCAGTATTGTGCTGGTTTGATACTCCAGATCTTTGTAACAGAAGTTACAGAACTCCATCGCCACCTCCTTAGTAAAGTGAAGTTTCCTCAGGCACTGCTCATGGCTCATCCCAACAGAGGACTGACACTCCTGGAAGACCCTCTCTTCTTTCAGAGGATCCCCTCTCTGCCTTCTCCTCTACTTATCCTGCTTATGCACTGCAACTACTCCCCATACTTATCAAAGGCTATGTAATTCAGTTTTTCTGTGGTCAATGGAACCCTTCACCCTCCTCCAACAACTCACCACAGTGCTTCCACCAACTTGGACTGAGCACAAGTAAGACAAAAGCATCTCAGCTGCAACTTGTGGCCCTTTAAATAGCCCCAGAACAAGGTTTGCTAATGCTAGTTGTTTCAGGAATGAATAAGAAAGGCATTCCCTGCACATTTGTTGGATGATTTTACGATTTGTGCATTGCATCAGCTTGTTGACATCTGTGATGTTATAATCTTGCCCTTTCAAGCTCTTCAGGCAGGTGCATCCCCTGCATGCACTACTGACCTTACCGGGAACTGCCAGCAGCACCTCCCGCATTACAAACATAGAGGGATTTCTGTAGTGGTGCTACATGATTGAATTTTGTGACCAGGATCCTCATGACTGGTGCAGCTCAGCACTCTACATGGCCACTGGGGGAAGGCAGGATATTCCTAATGTGGAGGATAATTCAGTCAAAGATAGCAAAAAGACTTGGCAATTTAAATGTCAAAATAGGAGAAATGCAATATATTACTGTATATATTTGGATTTTGAGAGGAAATCTTCCTCTCAATTCAAAAAAATAAGGACTTCAACTGGCGCAGTGGTTAGCACCGCAGCCTCACAGCTCCAGGGACCCGGGTTCGATTCCGGGTACTGCCTGTGTGGAGTTTGCAAGTTCTCCCTGTGTCTGCGTGGGTTTTCTCCGGGTGCTCCGGTTTCCTCCCACAAGCCAAAAGACTTGCAGGTTGATAGGTAAATTGGCCATTATAAATTGTCCCTAGTATAGGTAGGTGGTAGGGAAATATAGGGACAGATGGGGATGTTTGGTAGGAATATGGGATTAGTGTAGGATTAGTATAAATGGGTGGTTGATGTTCGGCACAGTCTCGGTGGGCCGAAGGGCCTGTTTCAGTGCTGTATCTCTAATCTAATCTAATCTGGCCACATCATGAATCCCATATAGCTGAAGGAGGTCGTAAGCAGAACTTTAACGCTGCTAGGTTGATCATCTCTGTTCAATAAGAAATGTACCTGAAATTCTGAGATACTATTAAAATTCAACCTAGAAACAACTCAGTTATCAAATTCAAAGATGAACTTATTACTATAAATAAAAATAAAAACTTGTAAATAATGGGCCTGGCTGCATTAAGTTCAGTCTCTGACATTTCTTATCATTACTACAATTGATGTGGGTAATGCATGGGTAAGCCTTATATTTTTCTTCAAGAGCCTTGAATTTCCTGCTATTTAACTACCTATGGCAGCATTTTTGTTACTTCTGAATACACCTGAGTCGCACCAATCATGAAGATCCCTAGTTTTCTCAATTTATTTTGGCTGCGTTTGCTGACAACGCAACCGCTGGTGGCGCTGCACTCGCACATGTGCAAATGCAGCCTGTTTCACTGAAACGTCACTGTCTGCAACATTCAGGCAGCTGCCAGGATTAAAGATGGTACTTCTCAATTTATCACAGGAAAATAGCTTCCACGCAAAAATCCCATCAAAGGTTACCATCGCCACCTCCATCCCACCCCCAACAGCCCCCGTTCCCTCCTGCACATGCGCCTATTATATAGTACCTAGTCATCTTAATTCACCGAAAGTGAATTACTTTAGGAGCAGTGATTGTCCTTTCATAAGCAAATATGGCAGCACACAATGGACATATTTTATTTGACACTCGGAGAATGTTGCGCTGTTTAAAGCCTCATCAGAAGGACAGGACATCTGACAGTGCTGCACACCGTCCGTAATTCAGTAAGGTTTCAGTGCCATCCCGCTCTCTGGCCGCTCACTCCCCACTCACCCCCCACCACCCCCATCCCCATCCTGCTCTCTGGCTGCTCACTCCCCACCCGCCCAATCCCGCTCTCTGGCCGCTTACTCTCCCCTCACCCCCCCATCACGATCTCCAGCCGCTCACTCCTCCCCCACCCCATCCCACTCTCTGGCCGCTCACTTCTCCCCCCTCATCCCGCTCTCTTCTACCACGCCATCCCGCTCCCTCCTACCCCACCATCCCGCTCTCTCCTCCCCCCCCCCACTCCACAAGCCCCCTAACCCCATCCCTCCAGACACTAGCTGTAGGCCACGCCGCTTCCCTCCTCTCGGCTACTTGCTCCTACATTGCCTCATCACCCCTCGCGGCCTGCCTTGCTTCTTCAGGCGGTGCAGTGACGAATGTTGGTGCGAGAGGCTAAGAGGATGGAAGCGCCGCAGTCTGGAGGGATGAGGGAGGTGGTGAACAGCTTGGAGTGAGTGGCCGAGGAACTGGCGAGCAATTTCCTGCACATGTGCCAGTTAGTCCCAGCAAGGCAAGACGTAGGCTGCACATGTGCAGCATCTCAGAGTGCAGGAGACCGTTGGCGCATGTGCACAGCTTGGAGCTCTCTGATGACGTCAGTGGGCCGCTGCATTGTCAGGAGTCACTTTGATTACAGAAACAGACCATTCATCCCAACTGGTACATGCTCATGTTCATGCTCCACAGGAACTTTCTCCTACCCTTCTTCATCCAACTCTATGGGCATGTCCTCCTATTCTTTTCGCCCTCATGTATTTGTCCAGCTTCCCCTTAAATGTATGTATGCTATTTGCCTCAGCTACACCCTGTGGTCGCAAGTTCCACATTCTCACCACTCCCTGAGCAAAGAACATTCTGCAGAATTCCCTTTTGCGACTATCTTATACTTAAATAACATGCAGTTCCTCCACCAATGGTGCACAGTAGCAGCAATTATGGATGGGCAACAAATGCTCACCTTGCCAGCGACACTCAACCCATGAAAATAAAGCTTCTAGTATCATAAGGTTTAGGTTGGCTATGGAAAAGGACAAGGAGCAATCCAGGGTAAAATAATTAATTGGAGGAAGGCCAACTTCAATGGGGTGAGAACGATCTGGTGCAGGTAAATTGGAATCAAAGATTAGCCGGCAAAACTGCAATGGAACAATGGGCTGCAAGGTACATTCCCACGAGGAAACAAATCCAGAGCTCCCTGGATGGTGAAACAGATAGAGCGAAAGATGAAGCAGATAAAGGGTGCATATGACAGATGTCAAGTTGATAATATTGACTGAATATAGAAGGTTGAGAGATGGAAGCAAAGAGACAATATGAGAAGATACTGGCAACTAACATAAAAGGATATCCAAAAGTCTTTTGTAGGCATATAAATAGTAAAAGAATGGTAAAAGGAGGAGTGGGGCCAATTAGGGATCTAAAAGGGGATTTACAAATGGAGGCAGCGGGTATGGCTGAAGTACTAAATGAGTACTGTGCATCTGTCTTTACCAAGGAAGAAGATGCTGCCCAAGTCATAGTGAAAGAGGAGGTAGTTGAGATACTGGATGGGCTCAAACTTGATAGTGGAGATATCAGATAAGATTGGCTGTACTTAAAGTTGTTAAGTCACCAAGACCGAATGAGATGCATCCAAGCATACTGAGGGAAGCATGGAAATTGTGAAGGCATTAACCATAATCTTCCAAACATCCTTAAATACAGGGGTGGTGACAGAGGACTGGGAGAATTGCAAATATTACTTTCTTGTTCAAGGAAAGGCTTAAGGATGAACTCAGCAACTATAGGCCAGTCAGTTTAGCCTGGGTGGGAAAGCTTTTAGAAACAATAATTTGGGACAAAATTAACAGTCACATGGACAAAAGTGGATTAATTAAGGAAAGCCAGCACAGATTTGGTAAGGGCAAATTGTGTTTAAGTAATTTGCTTGAGTTTTTTGATGCGGTAACAGAGAGGGTTGATGAGGGTAATGCGATTGATGTGGTGTACATGGATTTCCAAAAGGCATTTGATAAAGTGCCACATGACAGGCTTGTCTGCAATGTTAGAACCCATAGAATGAAAGGGACAGTAGCAGCATGGATACGAATTTGGCTGAGTAACAGGAAACAGAGAGTAGTGGTGAACAGTTGTTTTTCAGACTGGAGAAAGATAAAAGTGGGGTTCCCCAGGGGTCGTTGTTAGGACCCTGCTTTTCCTAATATAGTAATGATCTAAATTTGGGTGTACAGGGCACAATTTCAAAATTTGCAGACGACACAAAAAGTGGAAGAATTGTGAACTGTGAGGAGGATAGTAATAAACTTCAAGAGGATATAGACAGGCTGGTGGAATGGGTGGACAAGTGGCAGATCAAATTTAATGTAGGGAAGTGTGAAGTGATTCATTTTGTTTGAAGAATGAGGAGAGGCAATATAAAATAAAGGAGACAATTCTAAAGTGGGTACAAGAGCAGAGGGACCTGGGACTATATGCACACTAATCATTGAAGGTTGCATGGGAGGTTGAGAAAGCAGTTAATAAAGCATACAGAATCCTGGGCTTTATATATAGGAGCATAGAGTACAAAAACAAGGACGTTATAATAAACATGTATAAAACATTGGTTCGGCCTCAACTGGATTATTGCGTCCAGTTCTGGGCACCACAATTTAGGAAGGATGTGAATGCATTAGAGAGAGTGAAGAAAAGATTCACGAGAATGGTTCCAGGGATGAGGAACTTCAGTTACGTGGATAGGTTGGAGAAGTTGGGTCTGTTCTCCATTGTCAAGCACATTGAAAGTGTGATATACAGCATTCACAGACTAAATCTGAAGAGTTATGAAAAAAATGGACTTTGTCTTTAAACAATGGGGAACCTTTATTTTAAAAAGTGAACAATGGTCCAAAACGGCCACTGGAGAAAAAAGGATTAGCCTTTTGTGTATTCAAACAGTCTGACAAAGAGAAAGGACAAATCTTCAAAGCCAAAAAGGTATTAATGAAACCCATCTTACACCTATTCTAAAAACATTCCAGAATTGAATGTCTTCTTCTGAAACAAAGGTGTGAAGTAGCCATGTCCTGGGTCATTGTGTGATCACAATTGGAAAGACACCTGAGTGTCTCCTAACAGGAGGTGAAAGGTGACATAGTTTTACCTTAAAATAAGGGCAGCCAGAGAGAGAGACTGACCCAGAAGGTGAAGCTACATGTAACAGCTGGCATTCCAGCAAGCCAGGAAGTACGTACCCTGCTGGAAAAAATCCGACATCTACATTATACAGCAAAGAGAGCTGGAAGTGACCCATCATCTTCAACAAAACCTTCAATCAAGAGAGAAATCTACAATCATTTCAGGCCTGCAACCATCTCGAACTTGCGTCTCAGAGAATTCAACAGGTTTATCGTAACCTTTCTCCCCCCACCCCCCAAAAAAACCCTTCCTTTTTCCATTCTCTATCTGTTTCTTCTTCTGTGTGTGTGCGCAAGCGAATGCGGTTGTGACAATTTTGGCATAAGATGAATTGATCAATAAACAGTTGACTTTCTGTTTTTAAAACCTACAAGAAAACCTGTCACTGTCTGGTTATTTGAAAAATAAAACACCAAGGAGCTAAACTCTTAATACAAACACACTTACTGCAGTCATGTGGGGAGCTGAACAGTGGGAACTACCCATGTCACACCATGTGGTTGTATCACCTTGGAGAAGAGATGATTAAGAGGAGATTTGATAGAGGTGTTCAAAATCATGTGAGGTCTGGACAAAGTAGATAAGAAGAAACTGTTCTCATTGGTGGAAGGATTGAGAACCAGAGGGCACCGATTTAAGGTGATTGGCAAATGAAGCAACAGTGATGTGAGGAAAAACACCTTTTAACGCAGTGAGTGCTTAAGATCTGGAATGCACTGCCTGAGAGTGTGGTGAAGGCAGATTCATTAGAGGCCTTCAAAAGCGAACTGGATAATTATCTGAAGAGAAAAAAATTGGAGGGCTATGGGGAAAAGACAGGGGAGTAGGACAAGGTGAGTTGCTCTTGCAGAGAGCCAGCACAGATGTGATGGGCCAAATGGCTTCCTTCTGTGCTGTAATTGTTCTATGATTTAATGAATAGGCCCCACCCCCTCTTACTACCCACTTGACATGCAACATAAACCCTCTTTCTTTTGTTTCATCTTATTCTCTATCGCCCTTATCACCAAGGAGCCCTGGCTTTGGTTCCCCTATTTTTCCCTTTTGTTGGAATGTATATAGCCTTTACCTGAAATATCTCTTCCTTAAAGATCATCCTTTGTTCCGTTACAGATTATCCTGTCAACCTTTTGTTCCATTTTACCCTGGCTAAATCCTCTCTCATTCAACTGAAGTTAGCCCTCTTACAATTTAGAAGATCCACTTTAGGTTGTTCTTTGCTCCTCTCCTTTACGAATCTAAACCTTATGATATGATGATCATTCTTCCCCAAATGTTCTCCCGTAGACATTTGGTCCACTTGACCCACCTCATTCCCCAGCACCAGATCCAGCAATGTCTCTTTCCTAGTTGGACCAAGAACACACTGGTCAAGGAAGTTCTCCTGAACACAGTTCAGAAATTCCTCTCCCTCCTTTCCCTTCACTGCCATAGTATCCCAATCAATATTTGGATAATTAAGTCCCCATTGTATAGTACTTGCATATCTTTGTGATTCCCTGCAAATTTGCTCCTTTCACTCTTTTGAGGCCAATAGAATACCACCACTAGTGTTGCCATCCTCTTTTGCTTCTCAACTCTAACCAAATTTATTCTATCATTGCCCCCTCAAGGACATCCTCTCTTGCCAACACTGCAATGTCTTCCCTAATCAGTACTGCCACCCCTCCTCCCTCCCAACACCTTGCTGTTGCAAATTTAGTGCCTGCCATAGATACCTACTCAAATTCAGTGGTGTCAGTCACTCCTGTAAGTGGATCCCAGGTACTTTATTTTGCAGAATTGACTCACTCTGCCCAATATCTATTTATGCAATAAGATAATGCAGTGGATTATGTGCTCAGTTCTCTGGAGTGTGGCTTGAACCCTACAGCTTGCTGTTGCGAGTGCTATCACTGATGCAAGGCTGCCAAGTGGTTCTAATAGGAATGTTCATTTCTGCCCCAAAAATGGGCACTTTCCTCTGTGCCACTTCTCCCATACGACATGCACACATTCTGAAATGATGGAGTTACTTTAGTACCTACAGTTTTCAGCAAAACTAAGATTGTCAGAGCAGCTGACATTAAGAGCTGCTGCGCTCAAGACCACCCCACCCCACCCCACTCACTTCTCCACCCTTCTGCCTTAATGAATTAGCAAACCCTATATACAACTGGAGGACTGGGTAGCTTAGATGGCTAGTGTGTGGTTCAGAATAATGTCAACAGCACAGGTTCAATTCCTGATCTGGTCTGAGAAAGGCAATGGGAAACTCCCTCACATACCCTCTGCCCGAGCCATGCTCATCTCTCCTGTGTGGAGGGAAAGGGCAAAGAACCTGCCCTTAGGCAGAATGCTGCCATGGCGCACTCAATTGCATCAGGTACAGCCCATGCTTTGGGGTGAGTCTTGGAATCGGCCCTACAGTCAAACACTCAAGGATGATTCAGCAATAACTGTCTGTTAATATAGCTCACTTATTCTGTTAGATTCAGTAATTTTTCCAAGCCCGTACCCTCAATGACGTTATCAACATTTACTGTTTAACAAAATGTTTTAAATAAAAATTAACAAAAGTGAGCAGATGGAACAAAGTCATGTTAATGGTAGCTATAGTCCTTTTATGTTTGACTTCGATTTTGTTGTAAAAGAGCAGTCACCTTTAGAAATACTTTTGAAAAATCAGTCAGTAAAAAGTTGAGTTTTGTGTTTTTAACTTGCTATTTCTTGCCCCCCCCCCCATCCTATTGTTTTCACTCTTGCTCTTCCTGAAGACTTGGCTCATGCTGCTTCTAGTTCCATAGCCATCCTTCCAATACTTCACCATATTGGCGATCTTCCCATGTAAGATTGGAGAGTGACTTAGAATCGAATCGTTACAGCACAGAAGAAGGCCATTCAACCCATTGTGTCTGTGCTGGCTCTCCAAAGGAGCAATTTATGTACTGCCACTCCCCTGACCCCTCCTCACATCCCTGTACATTCCTCCTCTTCAGATATTTAGAATATTTAGAAAATGTATTGAGGTCAAGCTCAAGCCTGTCTGCATGCAGCATTCATATACATACACAATTCATATACATACACATAATCAAAGGCAGAAAATCATTCATTCCAAGCCTTATAGATGTGCAAGGGAAGATTTTCCTGGGTCTGTACAGAGGTATACTGGATCATCTAGGCAGGTCTGAGTGCACACCTATTAAGGAATTTCATCTGTATTTCCTCCATCCATTTAAATAGAGGAAAATCAGATGAGATCCTTTATAAGCATTTGCCTGTCCGATTTTCTGACATTTATTGCATCCAGACAATCCAGTGCACCTGAACACAAATCCAGTAAATTCTCCACTGCATTGTTTGCAGTTTAAAAAAAATATATTTTTATCCATTCGCAGGATGTGGGGGTAACTGGCAAGGCCAGTATTATTGCCCATCCCTAATTGCCCTTGAGAAGCTGGTCATGAGCTGCTTTCTTGTATTGTAGTCTGTGTGGTGAAGGTACTCCCACAGTTAGACAAGGAGTTCCAGGATTTTGATCTAGCAACCACGAAGTAACAACAATATTTGTCCAAATCAAGATGTTGTGTATTGGAGGGGATGGTGTTCCCATGTGGCTACTGCCCTTGTTCTTCCAGGTGATCAAGGTCGCAGGTTTGGAAAGTACTGTTGACGGAGCCTTGGTGAGTTGCCGCAGTGAATCTTATAGATGATATGCACTGCAGCCATGGTATGCCATGGTGGAGTTTGTGAATGGGATGTTGATCAAGCGGATGCTTTGTCCTGGATGATGTTAAGCTTATGTATTTTTGGAACCTCAATCGTCCAGGCAAGTGGAAAGTATTCCATCACACTTCTGACTTGTGTTTTGTAAGTGGTGGAAAAGTTCTGGGGTGTCAACAGGTGAGTCACTCATAGAATACCCAGCCTCTGATCTGCTTTTGTAGCCACATTTATTTGGTGTGCGGTGCCTGGCGGAGGCACATGGGGCGCATGGAGGACTGAAACGCATGATGCATGTGTATCTGCCAACTGCTGCTGATAGTTGGGGGCGACAGGGTTGGTAGAGAATAAAACATTGGATGATAAGGAGAGCCCAACAGCAAAGTTGCCCTTGCTGAAGAGATTGTTTCTGTGAGGAATGGAATGGGATTGATGGGAGGGATGGGAATGGCAAGAGGAGGATGGAATGTCACTGAAGAGATGGAAAGAATGGGATGGTGATAGTATGAAAAGGATGGCAGGGGATGGGTTGGTATGGGAGGGAGGGATGACATGGGAGGGGTTGATGAGATGACAGAATTGTTAAGTGTGGCAAGATGGCGGGGACAATTATTTGATGCAACTTATTATTTTTAAGCTACTCTTTGTGCTAAATTGAAGATTCACTAGATTTGAATGTAAAGGTTTTAGAAAAGCTGTCAGGTGAATTAAAAGAATACATCAGCGTTGATTCTACAGATGAAAGATGATGATAACCGTCTATACCTTCCAGAGTTTCTACACAGTCTAACTGCAATGAGCATGCCACTGCACAAACTTAGACTGAAGGAAGGAACAGTTATAAACTTCTTTACTCAAAAAGTGGTGAGAATGTGCAACTCGCTACTACAGGGAGTGGTTGAAGTGAATATTTTAGATGCATTTAAGGGGAAGTTAGACAAGCGTATAAGGGAGAATGGATTAGAAGGTTTCGGTGGTACATTTAAATGAGAGGAGGTTGGAGTTGAGCATAAACGTTGGCCTGGTTTCTGTGCTGGATATCCTATGTAATCCTATGTAATACTGTTGCTACAAGACTTGAATCCGATACACAAGATTGTTATTTAGAAAACTGTTTTCTTCAATGATAGGTGTTTATTCCTCAAATAATATTGAGCCCATCAAATGTAAACCTTCCTTTACAACTCAGGAGAAAACAGTTTCCAATTAAACTTCTATATTATCTGACTCGCAAGGCCAGACACTTGGCAAAACAGGCCTAGGAATATAGATACAAATGTTGCCAAGAGTCTGGCCTTGCGAGTTAGAGAATATAGAAGTTTAATTGGAAACTTTTCTCCTGAGTTGAAAAGGAAGGTTTACATCCGATGGGCTCAATATTATTTGAGGAATAAACACCTATAATAATATATAAGATAAAATAATAAGAGCAGCGGTGAGAGTGGGAACAGGCGAGAGGAGCCGGGAGAGAAAAGGAGCCGAGGCCTGAGACCAGAAGCAGCGGTGAGAGTGGGAACAGGCGAGAGGAGCCGGGAGAGAAAAGGAGCCGAGGCCCGAGACCAGAAGCAGCGGCGAGAGCAGGAACAGACGAGAGGAGCCGGGAGAGAAAAGGAGCCGAGGCCCGAGACCAGAAGCAGCGGCGAGAGCAGGAACAGGCGAGAGGAGCCGGGAGAGAAAAGGAGCCGAGGCCCGAGACCAGAAGCAGCGGCGAGAGCAGGAACAGGCGAGAGGAGCCGGGAGAGAAAAGGAGCCGAGGCCTGAGACCAGAAGCAGCGGCGAGAGCAGGAACAGGCGAGAGGAGCCGGGAGATTAAAGGAGCCGGGGCCTGAGACCAGAAGCAGCGGCGAGAGCAGGAACAGGCGAGAGGAGCCGGGAGATTAAAGGAGCCGGGGCCTGAGACCAGAAGCAGCGGTGAAAGTGCTCTGTTCTGTTCTGTTCTGTTCTGTGGACCTGCTTGACCAGCAAAAATCGAAGTGTGACGTCACAGGAGAGCTGGTAAGTGATTGGAGGGTATTTCTTTCTTCCGTGTCTATTGTGTTTTGTTTTTAATTTGGCCAAGTGATTTAAATCAGGCGACGTCATTACAGTTTAAGAGTACACTTAAATAGTTCTTTTTGTTGAAATACTGAGATCCACATTAATTAATTAAATAGAATAGAGATGGCTGGGAAGGCGATGTGTTGCAGCTGTAGTATGTAGGAGCTGGTGGATCCATGGTGACCACATCTGCAGCAAGTGTTGGCTGCTCGAGGAACTTCGGCTCAGAGTTGATGAGCTGCAGTCCGAGCTGCGGACACTGCGACACATCAGGGAGGGGAGAGTTACCTGGACGCTGTGTTTCAGGAGACAGCCACACCCCTTAGATTAACTACCTTGAATTCAGCCAGTGGTCAGGGAGAGGACGGTGTGACTGCGAGTGAGGCAGGTATGGGGATCCAGAATTTAGCTTTGGAGGAGCCTCAGCCAGTGCCCTTAGCCAACAGGTACGAGGTTCTTGCTCCCAGTGTGGACGAGGGCACAGACTGTAGGGAGGATGAGCAAACTAACCACAGCACCATGGTTCAGAGCGCCATTCAAGTGGGAGGAGAAAAGAGAAATGTAGTTGTAGTAAGGGATAGCATAGTTAGGGGAGTAGATACTGTTCTCTGCAGCAAAGATAGAGAGTCCCGAAGGCTGTGTTGACTACCTGGTGCCAAGGTAAGGACATCTCTTCTGGGATGGAGAGGAACCTGGAGTGGAAGGGAAAGGATCCAGTTGTCGTGGTCCACGTAGGTACCAACGACATAGGTAGGACTAGGAAAGAGGTTCTGCTGAGGGACTATGAGCAGCCCGGGGCCAAATTAAAAAGCAGAACCACAAAGGTAATAATGTCTGGATTACTACCTGAGCCACATGCAAATTGGCATAGGGTAAATAAGATTAGAGAGGTAAATGCGTGGCTCAAAGATCGGTGTGGGAGAAATGGGTTCCGATTCATGGGGCACTGGCACCATTACTGGGGAAGGAGAGAGCTGTTCCATTGGGATGGGCTTCACTTGAACCATGCTGGGACCAGTGTCCTGGCGAATCGTATAACTAAGGTTGTAGATAAGGCTTTAAACTAAATAGTGGGGGGAGGGGGGGTTCAATTGAAAGGAAGTTTAAAAAGTCAAAAAGTAATGAGAGAGCAGAGGTGCAGGATAGTGAAGCATACATTAATCAGAGAGTGACAGGAAGGGACAGAGAATACAAGCATAAGAGTACAGCAAAATTAGAACCAGAATAGGTAAAAATGGTAAAAAGTCAAAGCTTAAGGCTCTTTATCTGAATACACGTAGCATTTGTAACAAGATAGATGAGCTGACGGCACAAATAGAAACAAATGAATATGATTTGATAGCTATCACTGAGACGTGGTTGCAGGATGACCAAGACTGGAATCTTAATGTTCAAGGATATTCGATGTTCTGGAAGAATAGGCAGAAAGGAAAAGTAGGTGGGGTAGCTTTGTTATTAAAGGAAGGGATCAGTGCAGTTGTGAGTAATGATATAGGGATAATAGATCGTGATGTAGAATCAGTTTGGGTGGAAATAAGGAATAGCAAGGGAAAGAAATCACGGGTGGGAGTGGTTTATAGGCCCCCAAGGAGTTGCCTCTCTTTAGGACAAGATATTAATCAGGAAATAATGGACGCATGTAAGAAGGGCGCTGCAATTATCTGTGATTTTAATCTGCATATAGACTGGACAAATCAAATTGGCAAGGGTAGCATGGAAGACGAATTTGTAGAGAGTCTCAGGGATTGTTAGCTGGAGCAATATGTTGCAGAACCTACCTGGGAACAGACTATTTTAGATTTGGTATTGTGTAATGAGGTAGTATTAATAAGAGATCTCGTAGTTAAGGATCTTTTAGGGGAAAGCGATCATAACATGGTAGAATTTCAAATTCAATTTGAGGCTGAGCAACTCGGGTCTCAAACCAGTGTCTTCAACTTAAACAGGGGCAATTACAGAGGTATGAAGAAAGGGTTGTCTAAAGCGGGCTGGGAAGATAGACTACAGGGGAAGTCAGTAGATGAGCAGTGGCAGACTTTTAAGCAGATATTTCATAACACTCAGCAAACATTTATTCCAGTCAGAAGGAAGGACTTGAAGAGAACAATGAACCACCCATGGATAACAAAGGAAGTTAAGGAGAGTATCAAATCAAAAACAAAGGCGTACAATGTGGCAAAAATGAGTGGTAGGCCAGAGGATTGGGAATTTTTTAGAAACCAGCAGTGGATGACTAAAAAGCTAATAAAGAAGGAGAAAATTGATTATGAGCGTAAATTGGCAAGAAATATAGAAATAAACAGTTAAAGCTTCTACGGGTATATTAAAAGGAAGAGAGTAGCTAAAGTAAGTGTACAACCCTTAGTGGATGAGACTGGGGAATTAATAACAGGGAACAGGGAAATGGCAGATAATTTAAACCAATATTTTGCATCAGTCTTCACGGTGGAGGTCACTATAAACATCCCATCAATAATAGATGAACAAGGTGTAAATGGGATGGAGGAACTTGTAACAATCTCATTCACGAGGGAAAAGGTGCTGGACAAACTGATGGGACTAAAGGCAGACAAGTCACCAGAACCTGATGGCCTGAATCTAAGGTTTTTAAAAGAAGTAGCTGCAGAGATGTGGAGGCATTGGTCATAATATACCAAAACTCACTGGATTCCAGTCGGGTACCAGCGGATTGGAAAACTGCTAATGTGACACTCCTATTCAAGAAAGGAGGGAGACAGAAATAAGGAAACTACAGATCAGTTAGCTTAATATTAGTCATTGGGAAAATGCTCGAGTCCATTACTAAGGAAGAAATAGCAGGGCATTTAGAAAAACATAATGCAATCAAACAGTGTCAACATGGTTTTATGAAAGGGAAATCATGTTTGACAAATTTGTTAGAGTTCTTTGAGGATATAACAAGCAGAGTGGATAAAGGGGAACCGGTAGATGTAGTGTATTTGGATTTTCAGAAGGTATTTGATAATGTGCCACATAAAAGGTTATTGCACAAAATAAGAGCTCAGGGTATTGGGGGTAATGTGTTGGCACAGATTGAGGACTGGCTAACACACAGAAGGCAGAGAGCCAGGATCGATGGGTCTTTTTCAAGTTGGAAAGCCGTAACTACTGGGGTGCCACAAGGATCGGTCCTAGGGCCTCAACTATTTACTATCTATATTAATGACTTAGAGGAAGGGACAGAGTGTAGTGTATCCAAATTTGCTGACGATACAAAAATAGGTGGGAAGGTATGTTGTGATGAGGACACAAAGAATCTGCAAAGGGATATAGATAGGTTAAGTGAGTGGGCAAAAACTTGGCAGATGGTGTTCAATGTGGGAAGGTGTGAGGTAATCTACTTTGGTAGGAAGAATAAAAAGGCAGGTAATATTTAGATGGAGAAAGACTACAAAATGCTGCAGTACAGAGGGATCTGGGTGTTCTTGTGCACGAAATACAAAAGGTTAGCATGCAGCTGCAGCAAGTAATTAGGAAGGCAAATGGAATTTTGGCCTTTATTGCTAGGGGGTTAGAGTTTAAAAATAGGGAAGTCTTGTTACAACTGTACAGGGTGTTGGTGAGGCCACACCTGGAGTACTGCGTTCAGTTTTGGTCCCCATATTTAAAGAAGGATATACTAGCATTGGAGGCAGTTCAGAATAGGTTCACTAGGCTGATTCCTGGGATGAAGGGGTTGTCTTATCAAGAACGGCTAAACAGGTTAGGCCTTAATTCATTGGAGTTTGGAAGAAAAAGAGGTGATCTTATAGAAACATATAAGATTTTAAGGGGGCTTGAGAGGGTAGATGTTGAGAAGATGTTTCCACTAGTGGGGGAATCTCGAACTAGAGGACATAATTACAGAATAAGGGGGCACACATTTAAAACTGAGATACGAAGGAATTTCTTCTCTCAGAGGGTGGTGAATCTCTGGAATTCTCTGCCTCAGAGTTGTGGAGGCTAGGTCACTAAATGTATTTAAGGAGGAGGTAGATAAATTTTTGAAATCATGGGGAGTCGAGGGTTAGGCGGAGCAGGCCCGAAAGAGGAGTTGAGGCTTGGGACAGATCAGCCATGATCTTATTGAATGGCGGGGCAGGCTTGAGGGGCTGAATGCCCTACTCCTGCTCCTATTTCTTATCTTCTTATGTTAAATAATTGTCCCCGCCATCTTGCCACACTTAACAATTCCATCATCTCATCAATCCCTCCCATGTCATCCCTCCCTCCTATGCCAACCCATCCCATCCCTTTCATACTATCACCATCCCATTCTTTCCATCCCTTCAGTGACATTCCATCCTCCAGTGGCGCAGTGGTTAGCACCGCAGCCTCACAGCTCCAGGGACCCGGCTTTGATTGGGTACTGCCTGTGCGGAGTTTGCAAGTTCTCCCTGTGACTGCGTGGGTTTTCGCCGGGTGCTCCGGTTTCCTCCCACAGCCAAAGACTTGCAGGTGATAGGTAAGTTGGCCATTGTAAATTGCCTCTAGGGTAGGTAGGTGGTAGGGAATATGGGATTACTGTAGGGTTAGTATAAATGGGTGGTTGTTGGTTGGCACAGACTCGGTGGGCCGAAGGGCCTGTTTCAGTGCTGTATCTCTAAACTAAACACTCCAGAGTATAAAATGTGCCCAATTTTCTTTCATCGGGCTGCCAATTCACTATCTTCCAATGGAAATTCAATCATAAAATTTCTTTTGTATTTAATAGGATTACTGGAATATCACATAGATATGAGGATCACAGTTAGTATCCTGTAACTGCATATTACTGAGCTTCCATCCAACTTAATGTAAGGTTAGTTTGCTAGAACGATCTAACCATAAGCATCTAAATAAAAGCAAAATACTGCAGATGATCGCACATGCGCATTCCTGGAAATCTGTGGGAAAGGAACGCACATGCGCATTCCTGGGAAACGATCGCACATGCGCATTCCTGGAACTCAGTGGGACCCGATCGCACCTGCGCATTCCAGGGAAACTATCGCGCATGCGTATTTCTGGAACTCAGTGGGAACCGATCGCACCTGTGCATTCCAGGGAAACGATCGCGCATGCGTATTTCTGGAACTCAGTGGGAACCGATCGCACCTGCGCATTCCTGGGTATCACTGGCGCTTGCGGAAATAGGAGAGCTCGGAGCACAGATGGCTCTCCCCTTTCAGGTTTAATTACTTTTTAAGCATTTTTTGGCTTGTTTTTCATAACCTTAAACTTTAGCAAATCTCGGTCAAAATTACCAGTCCAATTGTTCGTGTCCTGTAAGAGGTAAACAGTCTCTGTGCAGCAGCTCTGCATGGCCTAGTCCATTGGTGAGATGTGATCGCAGCCTGGTTAAAAATTGCAGGACTAGAAACTTGCATTAACGGGGCCCATTTTCCTCTGCCCATACAGCAGCCGTTTCTCAGTTTCTTTGGATCCTGCTTTTGCCAAGTTTTTCTCTCGAGAAGGATCAATTCTGCAGGAACTCTGGCTGATTCCCTCTCTCTCTAAAGCAGGGGTCACTGGATACTGATCAGGAGCAGGAACCGTGGCTGATTTCCCCCTCTCTCATTAACCCAGGGGTCACTGGATAGTGATCAGGAGCAGGAACCGTGGCTGATTTCTGCTCTCTCTCTAACGCAGGGGTCACTGGACAGTGATCAGGAACAGGAACCCTGGATGATTCCCCCTCTCACTAACTCATGGGTCACTGGACCGTGATCAGGAGTAGGAACCCTGGCTGATTTCTGCTCTCTCTCTAACGCAGGGGTCACTGGACAGTGATGAGGAACAGGAACCCTGGCTGATTTCCCCCTCTCTCACTAACCCAGGGTTCACTGGACAATGATCAGGAGCAGGAACCCTGTCTGATTTCCACCTCTCTCTAACCCAGGGATCACTGAAGAGTGATCGGGAGCAGGAATCCTGGCTGATTTCCTCCCTCTCTCTACCTGCTTTGCTACTAATCTCCACCCTTCTCTCACCTTTACATGGTCCATCTCCGACACTTCCCTTCCCTTCCTCGATTTCTCTATCTCCATCTCTGGGGATAGGCTGTCTACTAATATCCATTACAAGCCCACCGACTCCCACAGCTACCTCAACTACACTTCTTCACACCCTGCCTCCTGTAAGGACTCCATTCTCCCAGTTTTTCTGTCTCTGACGTATCTGCTCTGATGATGCTACCTTCCATGACCGCTTTTGATATGTCTTCCTTTTTCCTCAACCGAGGATTTGCCCCCACTGTGCTTGACAGGGCCCTCAACCGTGTCCGGTCCATTTCCCGTACCTCTACCCTCACCCCTTCCCCTCCCTCCCAGAACCGTGACAGGGTTCCCCTTGTCCTCACTTTCCACCCATCAGCCTCCATATCCAAAGGATTATCCTCCGCCACCTCCAGCGTGATGCCACTACCAAACGCATCTTCCCCTGTCAGCATTCCGAAGGGATCGTTCCCTCTGTGACACCCTTGTCTACTCCTCCATTACCCCACCACCTCATCCCCTTTCCATAGCACCTTCCCCTGCAATCGCAGGAGGTGTAATACCTGCCCATTTACCTTCTCTCTCTTCACTATCCCAGGCCCCAAACACTCCTTTCAGATGAAGCAGCGATTTACTTGTACTTCTTTCAATGTAGTATACTGTATTCGCTGCTCACAATGTGGTCTCCTCTACACTGGGGAGACCAGACGCAGACTGGGTGACTGCTTTGTGGAACACCTCCTCTCAGTCCGCAAGCAGGACCCCGAGCTTCCGGTTGCTTGCCATTTCAACACTCCCCCCTGCTCTCGTGCTCACATCTCTGTCCTGGGATTGCTGCAGTGTTCCAGTGAACATCAACGCAAGCTCGAGGAACAGCATCTCATTTACCGATTAGGCACACTACAGCCTGCCGGACTGAACATCGAGTTCAATAATTTCAGAGCATGGCGGGTCCCACATTTTACTTTTATTTTTAGTTATTTTTTTCTTTTTCCTTTTTAAATATTTTTTCATGTTTATTTTATTTTATTTTATTTCATCTTGGTTTGTTCAGTTTGCTTACCCACTGTTTTTTTTCATATATGTACTTGCGGCTGTTCAGTTTTCAGTCCGTTAACACCCTATCTGTACTAATGCTTTGTCTTTCAACACACCATTAACATATTGTTTGCCTTTGCTCCACGACCTTCTGGTCAGCTATTCTGTGACCTTGTCTTATCTACACCTTCTCCTTTGTTATCTCTTGCCCTGCCCCTGCTTTACTTGCTTATAACCTTTTATATTTCTAATAGTTGCCAGTTCTGAAGAAGGGTCACTGACCTGAAACGTTAACTCTGCTTCTCTCTCCACAGATGCTGCCAGACCTGCTGAGTATTTCCAGCATTTCTTGTTTTTATTTCAGATTTCCAGCATCTGCAATATTTTGCTTTTATCTATGAATGCAAGGTTGTTCTTTCCTTGAAACTGCATTGAGCTTTGTTGGAACAAGGCTAATATCAAAGCGGTCAGGTAGCTCATGGTTGCAGTGGCAGTCATTAGATATTTGTTTAACAAAGCAGCCACATTTTCATTGTAAAGGAAATCAAATGCTATCTAGTAGATTTGAAGAAGAACAAGTGAATTACTGCATCAAATAGAAGATACAGTTGGGGTTCTGGACAGTGGTGTGGGAGGAGGAGGGGTGTAGTGCATTTTCTGGTTATGCACAGGAAGATGTCAGAGGTAGGGCAGCTGTAAGTACAGATGGTGGGAAAGTGAGCCAAGGTGTAAGGAATAATCCTCTGGAAAGTGGGTGTGGGGGGAGGGGGGGCGGGGAGCAAGACATGCTTGGATCATGTAGATGGTGGAAATGGCAAAAGTTGATATAGCAAATGAGGAAGCTGTTGGAATGTAAGGCAAGGATTAGGGGGACTGTATCATGATTGTAACAGGACGGAGAAGGGGAGATGCATGAGAAATGGGACAGGCCCAGTCCAGGACTTCATTGATCACAATAGAGGGAAAGCTTCAGCTGATGAAAAAGGAAGATGATTCAAAGCTAATCCAATGATGGTCCAAGACTTTATTGGCGTGTGGCTGTTGTCATGGTCCTGTAGTTTTTATTCGGAATATGTGGTTTGCCTTTAAGGCTCGCAAGGGATCAGTATTGCTTAAGAATCAGCAAGCCTCAGGAGTTATAGGAAGGTGCATTTTCGTTGCCTTAGAAACAGGCATTTGGAGACTGTGATTCAAAGAGTGCATTCTCGTTACCATAGCTATAGCCACTGGGAGTGAGCCTGATGCGATACATTTGTTACAATTCAATTTTGAACTGGCTTATGAGTTGAAGACAGTTTGTTCTAACAGACACAGAGGACACAGCTGTGATAAGCACACCTGAAAAAGAGCTCTCAACCATTTAAACTGAAGGAAGAGGGTTTTAGTCTGTTTAATTATTATCTCTCAAAATTCTAAAACATCAAGCCAAGACAGAGATCTCTGGTAATTTAAATTGAAGAAAGGGGGGTTAACTGTGACAATCTTTTATCCCTCATAAACTCTAAAGTCAGACTGATTCTGTTGAAAGTGTTTGCAAATCGTTAATTGTTGAAATTCGCTGGGGAAGGAAAGCAACATCCTGTGAGGACTTCGAGCAACATTGGACTGTAAATTTGCAAGGTCTCTAATTTTTTCTATTTTTAAATGTTGTTTATTTCTTCATAGTGTTTAAGAATTTAGTTCGTCTAATTAAAGAGTTAATTTGTTGATTTAAAGACACCTGGTTTGGTTAGCCTCCTTCGGGGGTGTTAATAGATGGTACAATTTGGCTGGGGAAAGTTTTTAAGTGATATGTTAGCCGATCTGTGGAATGACGCGATTGAATTAACAGTTGGTCCAACCACAGTCAGAATCGTATATTTTATTTGGGGGCTTTGACAGGAGCGGTCAGGCGTAACACTGTGAATAGGACAGTTGGGGGAAAGACATGGCTATGGATCTGGTATCTGATACATAATTGAGGGATTAATTATAAATAGTTCAGTGATTTTGGATGTTTTACCATTAGTTCCTGTCATCCATATTCAGATACACCGTGGTTGAAGCACTTTGGGCATAGGCATTTGTGACAACTGCTGGTACAGGCTAGGAACAGCATGAAGATTGAAAAGTATAGTTGACAGCCACATGAGATTAGTCAAACCACACTGCATTCAGTGGGTCACATAACATGACCATCACAACACCATCTGCGCGCGCACTACCAATGGAATGTTGCTGTCACTGCTTTTTATATATAACAGAGATCTTATCTGTGCATTGATGCTGATAAAATCTCTTTTACTATAGAAAGGTTGCATTACATAAATAGAAAGTTCAGACATAAGTTGAAAAGTGGTAAATGCTCGACTTGAAATTAAGCCAGGGGACCAATCCTGGATCATTGCAGAGAATGCAAGCGCGTACCAGGAGCAAGACCAGGCAGAACTTAGGATGAGAAATAAAGATTTCTGTTCCCATCAGAATTCTGGCACCTGTTGCCACTAGGAAACATCATTTTAGTCACTTTTAGCATATTTTTCTGCTTTGGTAGTTCTGTTTAAAATGTGACCAAGAAACTTGTACATAGGTTATGCATTCAGAGTTATTCATTTATGCCCTAGAATTGTGTAGATCAGCCAAAGACAAGTGATGCTTGTAGCAAGTCAACATATAGAGCTAGTGATTTTTAACTTTGATCATTATTGTTAGATATTTTACTCCTATTTGGATATTTTCACAGTTGCACTTTTCTTGGCTTCACTGCTTAATCTATTAAGTTATGAAATACTTTTGGATGCAAAGATTCATTAGCGGATGCTATTCTAATGGTAGCCGCAAGATGATACCTTCTATTGGAAGACAGCTCTCTTCAGGTACAGTATTATATTCTATGTTACTATTGTAACCTTTTTAGATTAAGTGCACAGTGATGGATATTATCTGTGTTTGGTTTTTGGGTCTGTAGTCTACTTGTCAATTATTTTGTATAATGTATGGTTTGCTATTGTCCGTGCTGGGAAAGGCAACACCAGCAGAATACTGCTGTTTCTAAAATAACTTTTTAAAATCCCAATTTACTGAAATCATTGTGTTGGGGTTCTATCACTATCAATGACTGTTAAGGAACTGCTGTTCAATAACCTCTCCCCCAACATAAATAGGTCAAATTAATGAAAGTGTGACCTAAAGCATTATAGTTACTATATCTATAAAAAGCACAAATGAAAAAAAAAAGTTACTCCTTTCACAGACCATGTATATTCTGCTGTGTTGTTTACCATAATCACTTCTTCAGTATACTAAGGAGTTCCACGTAAATATTCCATGATTTCTAAAGGCAGACTTATCAAAGCTTCAGGATGTTAATTCAACCCACATTTCCATTTAAGTCTTCCTCAGAAAATATTACTTTCTCATATATTCATTAGGATACAATAGGGGTAAAATTTAACTTTGTCGGTAGCACTAAATGGGCAACAAAGAATTGGCAGCCCATTTTACACCTACAGAATGTTATTTTCATTGAAATCATATGTATGTGTTCTGGAAAAGTGTGTGCGTACAAGTATTAAAAGTAACTAGAAAAGGATTTGGTTCTGAAAATTTTAGCAGAACTCAAGTGAACAAATCATTGGAACCTGATGGCATGAGCCCTAAGCTCTTGAAAAAGGTTATAGAGGAGATAGCAGAGATTCTGATCACAATTTTTCAATCCAAAGAAGCGTAGGATAAACTGGCGAACTATATATCTGTTAGAGTCATAAATTAGAATTCATGATTTGAAATCAAATTAGTCAGCATTTCAGAATATGTTCGATAATCAAGGACAGCCTTGTTTGGACAAATTTAAGAAAGCTTTTTGCACGTGTGCTGATTGTATAGATAAAGGTAATGCAGTAGATATAGTGTAAACAGATTTTCAGACAGCATCTCACAAAAGGCTTGTTACAAAATTCCAGGCATATCATATAAGAGGAAATGCAGCAGAATAGGTAAGAAATTGGGAGACAGGATATAAAGCTTTAGGATTAATGGGTGTTATTCAGACTGATAGACCATAGGAGCATAGGGATCATAGTATTGAAAATTTTAACTGCAGGTTAGGAGGGCTCTTGTAAAAATATCAGGAGGATATAGATAGGATAATGGAATGGGCAAACTAGTGGTAGATAGAATTTAATGCATGAAGTGTGAGTTTAATGCATTTTGATAAATGAAACAAAGATTGGGATATAAATCAGTTGAGATGTACAAAAAATGTGAAGAGCTGAGTGACTAACAGTGCCAATACATAATTCCTTGAAAGTCATTAAAAAGGCCAATCGTATTTAGTATAGCCAAATGAGCAAAGAGGTAATAAATTTGTACAAGTTAAACCGTAGTTAGAATACAGTGGCAATTTTGGGACCCCATTATAGAACAGACATTGAAGCATAGTGGTTAGATTCAGAAAGATTATGCCCGGAGATAAGAGGCTAGAAAATGTTAGTTGCATGCAGGCCATTCCCAAGCTAATTGAACTGAAACAACTCTGTTTGCAAATTGTTATTTTTGAACAATCTGTGACCCTTTGTGTCCTGTAGCAGTTCTTGAGACTTTTCCCTCTCGTAATGCATCTTGTTCATGAGACCCACCTCCTGCTTGCTGGACCTTATTCGCACTAAACTGCTGACTACCCAACTTCACTTCCTAATGCCCATGTTAGCTGCAATAAAAAAAGAAAATGCTGGAAATGCTGAGCAAGTCAGGCAGAATCTGAAACATTAACTGTTTCTCTCTACAGCTGCTGCCTGACCTGCTGAGTACTTCCAGCATTTTCTGTTTTTATTTCACAGAATTCACGGTATTTTGCTTTTGTGCCCATGTTAGCTGATACTGCTAATGGTTTCCTCCTCTCAGGTACTACCCCCCCTCCCATTCAAATACTCATTTAGGGTTCCACCAGGGCCACTTGACTCCAGACCTCATTACAGCTTTGGTCCAAACATGGACGAAAGAGCTGAACTCCTAGAGGTGGGGTGAGAGTGATTGCCCTTGACATCAAGGCAGCATTTAACCGTGTGGCATTAAGGAGCCCTAGCAAAGTTGAAGTCAATGGGAATCGAGGGAAAAACACTCCACTGGTTAGAATCATGCCTAGCACAAAGGAAGATGGTTGTGGTTTTTGGAGGCCAATCATCTCAGCCCTAGGACATCACTGCAGTCGTTCCTCAGTGTGGTGACCTAGGCCCATCCATATTCAACTGCTTCATCAATGACCTGCCCTCCAACACAAGGTCAGAAATGGAAATGTTTGCTAATGATTGCAGTGTTCAGTACCATTTTCAACTGCTCAGGTAATGACGCTGTCCATGTCTGCATGCAGGAAGACCTAGACAATATTCAGGGTTGGGCTGATGAGTGGCAAGTAACAGTTGCACCATTCAAGTGCCAGGCAATGAGCATCTCCAACAAGACAGAATCAAACTACCTCCCCTTGACATTCAATAGCATTATCATCGCTGAATGCTCCACCATCAACAACTGGGCGTTTCCATCGACCAGAAGCTTAACTGACCAGCCATGTAAATAGTCTACAAGAAAAGTTCAGAGGCTGGGAATTCTGTTGTGAGTAACTCACTTCTTGACTCCCTGAAGCCCGTCCCCCATCTATAAGGCATAGGCCAGGAATGTGATGGAATACTCTCCACTTGTCTGGATGAGTGCAGCTCCAACAACATTCGATAAGTTTGACACCATCCAGGTCAAAGCAACCCGCTTGATTGGCACCCCAGCCATCACCTTAGACATTCACTCCCTCCACCACCAGTGCACAGTGGCAGCAGTGTGTACCATCTACAAGATGCACTGCAGCAGCTTGCCATGGCTTCTTCAACAGCACCTTCCAAACCCGTGACCTCTACCACCTGGAAGGACAAGGACAGCAGGTGCATGGGAACACCATCACCTGCAAGTTCCACTCCAAGTCACACACCATCCTGACTTGGAACTGTATTGCAGTTCCTTCGCTGTCTCTGGGTCAAAATCCTGGAACTCGACAGCACTGTGGATGTACCTACTCAAGATGGACTGCGTTGTTTAAAGAATGTGGCACACCACCACCCTCTCAAGGGCAAATAGGGATGGGCAATAAATGCTGGCCTTGCTAGCATGCTCGCATGCTGTGAACAAATAAAAAAAATCTGTTGTCATCACCACTTCTTCAAAAAACCCACCCTTGACCTCTCCGTCCTTGCAAACTACTGCCCATCTCCAATCTCTCTTTTCTCTCCAAAGTCCTTGAATGTCTTGTTGCTCCCAAACTTGTTCCCATCTTTCCTGTAGCTTCATGTTTGAATTCCTCCAATCAGGTTTTCACCCCTGCAAAGCAGTGAAACATCCTTTATTAATGTCACAAATGACATCCTGTGTCAGTGTGAACATGGTAAACAATCCCTCCTCATACTTCTTGACCTGTCTGCAGCCTTTCACGCAATTGACCAGGCTATCGTCCACACCCCCCCCCCCCCCCCCCCCCACGCCTCTCCATTGTCATCCAACTAGGTCGGGCTAGACACACTGGTTCCATTCTTACCTATCCTGTCATAGCCCAAGAATCACTTGCAATTGCGTCTCTTCCTGCTCCTGCAATGTTAACTTCTGAAGTGCTCTAAGGATCTTCTCTTAGCTCCCTCCTATCTCTCCTCTTCATGCTGACCCTCGACTTAATCATTCAAAAACACAGCACCAGGTTCCACATGTATGCTGACAACATCCAGGTCTACCTCACCACCACCTCTCTCGCCCGCCCCCCCCCCCCCATTGTTTGTGATTTGTCTGGCTGATTCTCTGATATCCATTCCTGCATGAGCAGGACTTCTTCCAACTAAATATTGGGAAGAGCAAAGCCATTGTCTGCGGTTCCCACCACAGACTCTGTTCCCTAGCCACAGACTCTGTTCCCTAGCCACCGACTCCAACCCTCTCCCTAGTGTTTGTCTGAGGCTGAACTAGAACATTTGTAACCGAAATGAATTTCCTACTTCACCTGCTCCTCCACCTCCATAACATCACCCGTCTCAGCCCATGCCCTAGCTCACCTACTGCTGAAACACGCATCCATGCCTTTGTTACCTCTAAACGTAACTATTCCATTGCTCTCCTGGCCACCATCCCATCTTCCACCCTTCTTAAACTTTCACCCTTCCAAATCTCTGCTGCCCGTATCTTAACTCTCACTGAGTGCCATTAACCCATTCTCCCTTTGATTGTTTACCTACATTGACTCCAGGTCTGGCAATGCTTCAATTTTTAAAATTCTTATCCTTGTTTCCAAATCCCCCTGTGTCTTCGCCCCTCCCTATCTCTGTAATGCTCTGCAACCCTCTGCGCTCCTTCAGTACTGGCCATTTGTGCATTCCCGATTTGAATCTCTACACCTCTCACCTTTAAGACACTCCTGAAAACCTACCTCTTTCATTAGGTTTATGGTCACCTGAACTAATATCTCCTAATGTTGCTTGGTGTCAGATTTTGTTTGGTAATGTTCTTGTGAAGCACATTGGGATGTTTCGTTACATTAAGTGCACTATATAAAGTGCGCTGTATAAATGTAAGTTGTTTTTGCTGATTGGTTCATTGCACCAGACATGCAAATTATCATTCTACATGATCAGATTCAGTTGGTGGAAGTTGAATTGTTTTAAAATTTATTTCTATTACTAGAGTATACACAGACCTGCCTGTATGCACTTTTTTTTAAAATCTAGGTGCTGTGAGAAGTTACAGTGTGGCACCCATGATCAAAGTGGAACCGACAAGGGGACTTATAGATGAGCCAGTAAAGCTTGAGATTGTACATTTAGTGCCCAACCAACAAGTCACATTGCAATCAAGGCTGCTGTCTGAGGAAGCCGACTGGTGGGAGGCGTATGCTCACTATGTCAGTGATTCAGAGGGAATTGTCCGAGGTTTGTGCAACTAAGTTACTATGCAACTTTTACCTTTACAAAGTAATTTCTTCTCATTGAAACATTGAAGAGGGCTTTAACTCTCAAGGACGAGTGGATTGCGGACCGTCTCTGAACGCACCCCCATCCCCAACTATAGTTGATGCCATCTTGATGTTACAAATTTTGTAATTTTTGATATATACCCTATGTTTTAGAAATTTACACATCATCTCCTCTGTCCTTCTCTGCATTGATTCTGGCCAGAAGACTTTTTGTGCAGGCTTTTCTTCCATAATATGTCAGTCAGGATTGCCCTTACAACCTGCAAGGGTCAAATAGGGAGAAATTAGAAAAGAACAGTTGGAATGAAAAATTACACGCAATTTAAATATCTTGACTTATTGGGCCTTGTATGAATCTAGAAAAGCTTTCACTGAAATTGTTAATGTAATTGATTCCAAGCCAATTGAAGAAAAGGGAGATTTTGTTTATTTATTCGTTTCATGGAATGTGGGCATTGCTGGCAAGGCCAGCATTTATTGTCCATCCCTAATTACCCTTGAGAAGGTGGTGGTGAGCCGCCGCCGTGAACTACTGCAATCCATCTGGTGTGGCTATGCAGACAGTGCTGTTAGGAAGGGAGTTCCAGAATTTTGATCCAGCGACAGTGAAGGAACAGCGATATATTTCCAAGTCGGGATGGTGTGTGGCTTGGAGGGGAACTTGCAGATGGCGGTGTTCCCATCCATCTGCTGCCCTTATCCTTCTAGACGGAAGAGGATATGGGTTTGGAATGTGCTGTTGAAGGAGGTGTGATGAATTGCTGCATCTTGTATATGGTACACACTGTTGCTGCTGTGCGCAGTGGTGGAGAGAGTGAATGTTTTAAGTTGGTGGATGGGGTGCCAATCAAGCGGGCTGCTTTGACTTGGATGGTGTCAAGCTTCCTGAGTGTTAGAGCAGCACTCATCCAGACAAGTGGAGAGTATTCCATTACACTCCTGACTTGTAGATGGTAGACAAGCTTTGGGGAGTCAGGAAGTGGGTTAGTCACTGTAGAATTCCTGCCTCTGACCTACTCTTGTAGCCACAGTATTTATGTGGCTGGTCCAGTTCAGTTTCTGGTCATTGGTAACCCCCAGGATGTTGATAGGGGATTCAGTGATGGTAATCTCATTGAACTCAAGGGGAGATGGTTAGATTCTCTCTTGTTTGAGATTGTCCTTGCTGGCACTTGTGTGGTGTGAATGTTACTTGCCTCTATTAATTATGTAACCTTTAACTTTTGTAACATTTGCTAAATGCCTTATGTTTAAAAAGTGTGATTTTTAAAAATATATTCACCTGAATAGTATTCAGTATCTAGATAGAAATGTCATTAACAGAAGCCTACTGTAAACATCCTTTAATGGTATTGTTCAGTCACCAGAGATGAATCGTTGGGAGGCACTTACACTGGCCGGGAACCGATGGGCTTAATATGGAGCATGATGCTTGCACCTGGTAGTCGTCCTTCAATGAGGTACACTGTTTCTAAAATGCTTTGGGCATTAACCCATATTGATCTGTTAGAAAATAGGGAACTGCTTATATTTATATTTGTTTTATATTTGTGCGTTTTTCTTAACTTTTTGGAAGCAAATAAACCTGTGACCATTTTTATAAATTGGAAGAAAACCTTTTCTGTCTGTGCTTACTTCTTTTTGTCCTTATTTTATTTTCATTTTAGTAATCTCCATATAACAAAAATAAATCCTATTTTTTTTTGTTGTGAATTTTGTAATCAAGTTGGCTGAGAAATGGTTTTCTAGTTTGAAGCATGCTCTACTCATCGTAAATATTGTACTTCAATCCCAACCCCACAATACCTCCTAGTATACCACTGACAATTTTCTGATTTCACACAGCAATCATTCTGAGGTGAAGTTGCCATATGTGTTGCTCTAATGGGGCCATCTACACTCAGGGCATAATTGAGTCAGCTAAAGCTTTCTTTATTTAAAACAGTCAACAGATAGAAAATTTTAATTCCATAGTATGGGTTGGATTTAAATCCTGGTGCTGGAGATAAATGGTCAGAATTCTGATGGCTTGCAATCTTTGCGCCATTTTTAAAAAAAAACAATTGGGGATGGGAGGAGGTATTTTAACCTTTTAATGGATAATGTATGTCTGCAAGACAAAAAGAGGGTCTGAGACAGGTAATTAAAATGCTGATTAGCTGTCTTTTTTGTTTCCTCAGACTGCAAGTAATAAGTAATTTGATAGCTAGTTTCAGTAATCAGAAAATACCTTGCATCTGTTGTGATGGAAGGTTTTAGCCTCATTTGTGAGTAGCCAGAAATAAAGCAGGGTTCCAAATATTGGTGGGCAGACAAGCTTTTGGAAGAGGCAGTTAAGCAGCAATAGGTTGTGAGGAGGAAGAAATACCAGAGATAGAAGTTAGAAATTTACTTTTAAGTCAAGTAAGATGACCAATTGAAGTGAGTAGTGAGGTGTATTTGTTTTGTATTATGTGAAGGCATGTTGTACTAGTTGAATTAAGTGAATCTGATCATAACTATTGCTCCATATGATCATCTGCTGTGAAATTTAACAGTGTAATAGTTCGTATCAGCATTCTCATGGACAACACTGAGCAATTGCTTGCACAAGCTTTAGTGTTGAATTGAAAAGAAAAATTATTTTTCTGTTTTATACTGGTATCAGTGTGTGTAACAAATCTGTGATTCTGTGACAACTGAACTCTGAGGTCTACTGCAGCCATTCTCCAACTTTATGGCATGTGGCTTCCTCCACTGAGGGAAGTGAGTCTGCCCGAGTTTCAGAAATAGCCCCGGGGCAGAAAAATCGCATGGGGACAGGCAAAAGGCCCAATTCTACTAAAACAGGAAAATGTATGCCATCACGTTTTTAATTCTATTTTGACTTTTAGCTATGTTATAATTTTTGCATACGTCAATTTACCTTTTAGGCTGAGGAAGAAGGATGTTACAGTCCCATATTTGGTCACCATTTCTGTGTATAATGGATGGATTTCCAGTAATTTTGACAAACAGGCAGTATTGGCATCAGTTGTATTAGAACGTTTTTATATGGCCCCTGGCACCACCAGATTAGAGATTAAAGAGCATCATATCATTGGAACGATGTTCTTTCCACCAGGTAACGGGAGCTATGTTGCAAGATAATAACGTTTCACTATTTATCTTTACTTCTTTTGTATCCAGCATGACATGGTCATTTTGCAGTTATGACTTTTTCTCAGTGACTTTCTATATCTGACCACTAATGGATATAACCTTCTCTCTTCCCTACCTGATTCCTTACAATGGAAAAAGTGAGGCAAAAATAGCAATACATAGCATTCATTGTGTGTCTCGGGCTGTCCCAATTAAATAGTGGGAAAACCAAAACAGTTGCCTTCGATCTCCGCTACAAACTCAATTCCCTAGCTATTGACTCCATCCCTCTGTCTGGCAGTTGTCTGAGGCTGAGCCAAACTGTTCGCAACCTTGGTGTCATACCTTCAACATTCACTCCCTCTACACCGTGCGCAGTGGCAGCAGTGTGTACCATATACAAGATGCACTGCAACAACTCACCAAGGCTCCTTTTGACAGCACCTTCCAAACCCGTGACCTCTACCATGTAGAAGGATAATGGCAGCAGATGCTTGGGAACACCACCATCTGCAAGTTCCGCTCCAAGCCACACACCATCTTGAATTGGAGCTACATCGCTGTTCCTTCATTGTTGCTTGGTAAAAATTCTGGAACTCCCTTCCTAACAGCACTATTGGTGTACCTACAATCCAAGGACTCCAGCGGTTCAAGAAGGCAGCTCACCACCACCTTCTCGAGGGCAATTAGGGATAGGCAACACATCCCACGAACAAATTAAAAAAAAATTTGACCCATTGGTGAGCTACCGACCACTTATCTGCACCGTCACTAAGACCGCCTATTTCCACCTAGCTTTAGCTCATCTGATGCTGAAACCCTCATCTGTACCTTTGTTACCTCTAGACTAGACTATTCCAAAACGCTCCTGGCTGGCCTCTCATCTTCCACCCTCCATAAACTTGAGGTCACCCAGAATTCTGCTATCCATGTCCTTACTTGCATCAAGTTTCGTTCACTCCTCATCCCTGTGCTCGCTGACCCACATTGGCTCTCTGTTAAGCAACACCTCAATTTTAAAACACCCATCCTTGCTTTCAAATCTGTCCATGGCTTTGCCCCTCTCTATCCCTGTAATCTCCTCCAGCCACATGACTCTCAGATATCTGTGCTTTTCTAAATCTGGCCTCTTGAGCATCCTCAATTTTAATTGCTCCACCATTGGTGCCTGTGCCTTCAGCTACCTGGGCCCGAAGCTCTGAAATTCCCTTCTTAAACCTCTCTGGCTCTTTCCTCCTTTACGACGGTCCTGAAAGCCTACCACTTTGACCAAGCTTTTGGCCATCTGCCATAATATCGCTTTATGTGGCACGGTGTCAAATTTTTGCATCTCTTTTTGTGGCCTTTTTGTGCACCCTACTATCTTTACCCCGCAGTTGACAGGAGAGCTTTTAGCTGTCTTAGCCCCTGCTCTCTGGAACTCTCCCAAAACCCCCCACATTTCTATATCTCTTTGCTTTTACAACTGTGTAAAGTGTCTTAGCAGGTTTTGTATGGTCAAATTGCTGTATATAGTCAATTGTATATGTTTATATGTGTAATGCAGGTTGAAAGGAACTTGCTTCTCATGCAAAGCTAATATGGTCAACTCCCAATTCCAGTTGAATGGATTATTTTGATCTAAATATAAAACCATCTTGTACCAAGTCCCATGGCACTATTTCGTAGAAAACTAGTGGGGTTCTCATTAAAATCCTGGCCTAATATTTATCCCTCAATCAGCATCACAAAAACAGAACCGATTACCTGGTCATTATCATATTGCTGTCTGTGGGAGCTTGTTGGGCTGCATATTGGTTTCCTACATTACAACAGTGACTACACTTCAGAAGTACTTTATTGGCTGCAATCCAAGTCTTTCTTTCAAGTCTATTTGATTTCACTCCTATTTGGTACTCCTGAATTTCGTGCTTTTCCAATATTTGCTTGACTTCAAATTTGATTAGTCTAACGCAATCATAGCTCCTCTGAACCGCCTCCAACGACTTTACATCCTTCCTTAAATAAGGAGATCAAAACTGCCCACAGTATTCGAGATGTGGTCTCACCAATGCCCTGTATATCTGAAGCATAACATCCTTACTTTTATTTTCAATTCCTCTTGTAATAAAGGATAGCATTCCATTAGCCTTTTTTATTACTTGCTGTACTTGCATACTAACTTTTTGTGACTCATGCTCTAGAACACCTAGATCCCTCTGCACCTTGGAATTCTGCAGTCGTTCTCCATCTAAGTAATACTCTTTTTGTTTTATTCTTCCTGCCAAAGTGAACAACTTCACATTTTCCCACATTATACTCCATCTGCCAGCTTTTTGCCCACTCACCTATACAGGCCTATAGACCTATCTATATTGGTCTGCAACCTCCTTATGTCCTCTTCACAACATACTTTCCTACCTATCTTTCTGTCATCTGCAAATTTAGCTACCATGCCATTGCTGCCCTCATCTAAGGCAATGACATAAATTGTAAAAAGTTGAGGCTCCAGCACAGACCCATGCGGGACTCCACTCGTCACATCCTGCCAATCAGAAAAGGACCCATTTATGCATACTCTGTTTTCTGCCTGTCAGCCAGACAATCTTATATCCGTGCTAATATGTTACCCCCTACACCATGAGCTCCTACTTTGTGCAATAACCTTTTATGTGGCACTTTGTCAAATGCCTTCTGGAAATCCAAGTGTAGTGTGTCAACGGCTTCCCTTTATCCACGGCACATGTCACTCCTTTAAAAAAAACTCCACAAATTAGTTCAACATGATTTCCCTTTCACAAAATCATGCTGACTATTCTCGATTATCTTGAATTTTTCTAAGTGCCCAGCTATAACCTCCTTAATGATCGACTCTAACACCTTCCCCACGGCAGACGTCAAGCTAACTGGCCTATAGTTACCTGTTTTCTGCCTCTCCTGTCCCCGCCACCTTCTTTCCCCGCCCCCCCCCCCCCCTTCTTGAATAGAGGGATTAAAGATGAGGTGAATTTTCCCCAATATCCTGCTGACATTCATCCCTCAACCAGCAGCACATAAAAACAGATGATCTGGCCACATATCCCACTGTCGTTGTTTGGTTCTTGCTGTGTGTAAATTGGCTGCTGCATTTCATACAACAGTGGCGACATGTGAAAAGTGCTTTAGGATACCCTGCAGTTGTGCATTTCACTATGTAAATGTCTGTTCTTGCCATTTGTGAAGCATCTAAAGATTCTTTGTGCTTGCAAGTTGTTCTACAAAATTTACTTTCAGTGTGCATTAATCATCATTCAGCTGTAGTACACAATGCCCTACTGAATTACAACAACCTGTTAGCTGCATTTTAGAACTATACCTACTGTTGTGTTTATTAGGCTCTGGACCATTTCCTGCTGTTCTAGATATGTGGGGTGGTGGAGGAGGTCTGGTTGAATACCGTGCAGCTCTTCTTGCATCACGAGGATTTGCGACCTTCGCTTTGGCTTATTTGGGACATAAGGGCGTCCCACAGCCACTGCAAACCTTTGACTCAAAACTCTCTTACTTTGAGGTAAAGAAAATTTTAATGGGTTGCAGTGATTCAACTACTTTGGATTTAAAAATGTGATATTTCGGTAGTTGGCAGATACCACATTACACTATCGGAAAACATCAATGCCAAAAGTACTAATGTGCCAAAGAATTGTAAAAATCTACATTGATTGTCATATGCATAATTCCACAGATTAATCGCTGAATAATTCAGAGACATTAAATTCGGAAAACATATGTAATTTTTAGCTAGGGTAAACCTTTACATAATTGAATTTATACTTCAACTCTGTTATTTCTTATGGATCCCATTTTCTTCCTACAGTATTTTGATTTTATATACTGTCAGATCTCCCATGATCAGTTGGAGGTTTTGTAAGAAAAAGATGTAATGCCAAATTGTATTATCAGCATTGGGGGAATCTGGGGTCTGCCAGTAATGGGATGGTATCCCAATACTTTCAGAGGAGATTCCAAAGTCAGGGAGCACTGGAACCTGGCAGTATTTGGAAGGCAGGGTCTAAGAGCCCTGTGAAAGAGGTGGGGGGTGGTTGGAAATGTGATGTGGCAAGCAGAGTGGGACCCAAGTTGCATTCAGCCCAAGAACCCAACACCCCATTGCAGTGTTGGCTGTCAGCTTCCTCCCATGCCCCATCTATAACCTCCTTTGCACCATCATGGCACCTCCTTCCCTCGCTGTATTCCTCCTCGTTGTAGAGAATGGATACTGGTATGGATCAGACTGTGCTCATGCTCTTCATGCCCATTGGTTTAAATTACATTGGAATATATTACATTCAGGTGCAAAAGAGGAGTTTTCTCTTCTGTCTGATAAAGAAGGCTACAATATTTGTTAACGTTTCAGGTCAGTGACCCTTCTTCGGTTCCGAAACTGATCCGAAACGTTAACTCTGCTTCTCTTTCCACAGATGCTGCCAGACCTGCTGAGTGGTTCCAGCATTTCGTTTTTATTTCAGATTTCCAGCATCCGCAGTATTTTGCTTTTACAATATTTGTTATTGGACAGATGTAGGCTTTTGTAATTGTTGACCGTAACACACCACGGCCACCTTGTCACTTGCTTGCCCTAGTATGGATTGGATGTGATTACCAAGCCAAGGAACTGAATCTTTGTAACTGAAGAATAAATCTGCATGGGCAGTACCAAGATCTCTCTTTCTCAGTGCGATGACTTGGGTTTCTCAGTGCTGAAGATGGCACGCTTTTTGTTCACTGTCCATTTCTGACGATATGTGGCTACAGTGATTTGTGCCCGTTTTGGGGAAAGTTAGTATTCTCAGAAAACAAAATATAATTTTTGATTACGTCTAGCAATTTGGAATTGCTCAATTTTCTATGTTAACAATCCTAGATAATTTTTTAAATCTAATGTATGCTATTTCTCAAAAACACTTGGAGCTTTGGGCCTTGCATTTCCTCTGTGGTTGTGCCTAAACTTGGGCAGGCAAAAAAAATCTAGCTCCCTGCCAGCCAACGCTACTTATGGGGTTTTCTACCCAAAGTAATGCTGGCTGTACAGCATATCCGCCCACATCTTGGCTTGTCTATTCTAATGGAACACAAGTAACACAATGGTTTTGTAAGATGTATTTCCTGTTATTTGTGACATAGCAGATTTGGGAGGGTGTGCGGGTGGTTGTTAAATAATTGACCAGTTTGCTCTCTGAGCACATTCATTAAGTAAATTTTCGAATTTAAGAAGTTAGTCCTTTTTTAAAAAAAAGCCAGGAAGGCGCTGCAACATTTCCCCATCATCGATCAACAAAGGCAGCTACTCTAGCAGTACTGTAAAGGACACGAGTACCTGAGCTCAGTGTATAAATGACCCCAACCTAGGAAATGGGCCAAAGTGAGGCTTAGGCAAGGGATGGCTGAAGTCATGCCCTGCTGAAGATCCAGCACCATTGCAGCAAAGGCAGTTCAAGCGTTTAGTGTTTACTATTGTCATATTTATAGAGATGTTGCTGTTAAGTCACAGAGGGCACTTGAACATTGTATTTACTGATTCACAGGAGGCCTTCAATGCCCTGAATAACCATCCAAAGGTCGCAAAAGGCAGAGTTGCTCTTTTGGGGTTGTCACTTGGATTCACACTTGCACTCCTAATGGCAACAAGGATCCCAAATATTCATGTAAGTTGTCCAGCCATGAAACATACTTAGACAAGAAGAATATTAAGTCTCCGATATAATGGAAGCTTGGTAGAAGAATACAGTATGTCAGGTTCAGTTGTCTTACTACTTCGAGATCTTAACCAAGTTTATATCTATTCACTCTGTGTATTCTCAGTAATTATTACCTACAGAGCAATTCCTGTATAATTTGTTTTGAAACAACTGATAGGTAAAAGAAGCTTGTGGAAAAAAATTGCAGTGCCAAGGGTCAAAATAAAAATTGATCTGTATATTTTTTTTGTAGCCTTCAAACTTGTAGCTGAGAACCCATGGTATACCATGTATTTTGCAGTGGGGATTTATTCAGCAAGTCTTGCCCTTGTGCAAGGGAAATTAAATCCGATAGGACACTCTGAGCAACAGTTTCCCAACAAACTAGTGCACTTCTGTGGTCATTAATGGTTATTACTTTGGCTTTTGAAATTAATTTATTTTCTGAACATTGATCATATTATCCATTAACCACATTGCTATCAAGTGGCACTTGCTTAGCAATAACCTGCTCAGTGACACTCAGGTTGGGTTCTGCCAGGACCACTCAGCTCCTGACCTCATTAGTCTTGGTTCAAACATGGACAAAAGAGCTGAACTCCAGTGGTGAGATGAGTGACTGCCCTTTGACATCAAGGCAGCATTTGACTGAGTATGGCATCAAGGAGCCCTAGCAAAACTAGAGTCAATAGGAATCAAGGGGAAAACTCTCCGCTGGTTGGAGTCGTACCTAGCGCAAAGGAAGATGATTGTGGTTGTTGGAGGTCAATCATCTGAGCCCCAGGACATCACTGCAGGAATTCCTCAGGGTAGTGTCCTGGGCCCAACCATCTTCAACTGCTTTATCACTGTCCTTCCTTCAATCATAAGGTCAGAATTGGGGATGTTCACTGCACAATGTTCAGCACCATTCGTGACTCCTCAGATACTCAAGCAGTCTGTGTAGAAATGCAGCAAGATCTGGACAATATCCAGGCTTGGGCTGATAAGTGGCAAGTAATATTCCTGTCACACAAGTGCCAGGCAATGACCATCTCAAACAAGAGCAAATCTAACCATCTCCCCTTGACATTCAATGGCATTACGATCACTGAATCCCCCACAATCAACATCCTGAGGGTTACCATTGACTAGAAACTGAGCTGGAGTAGCCATATAAATACCGTGACTACAAAAGCAGGTGAGGGGCTAGGAATCCTGTGGCGAGTAACTCACCACCTGTCTCCCCAAAGCCTGTCCACCATCTACAAGGCACAAGTCAGGAATGTGATGGAATACTCTCCTTGCCTGGGTGGGTGCAGCTCCAACAACGCTCAAGAAGTTCGATGCCATCCAGAACAAAGCAGCCCACTTGACTGGCACCCTCCCACAAGCATTCACTCCCTTCACCACTGATGCACAGTGACAGCAGTGTGTACCATCTACAAGATGCACTGCAGCAACTTATCAAAGCTCCTTCGATAGCACCTTCCAAATCCGCGACCTCTACCACCTAGAAGGACAAGGGCAGCAAATGCTTGGGAACACCACCACCTGCAAGTTCCCCTCCAATCCACATACCATCCTGACTTGGAACTATATCGCCATTCCTTCACTGTCATTGGGTCAGAATCCTGGAACTGCCTTCCCAACAGCACTGTGGATGTACCTACCCCATGGACTGCAACGGTTCAAGAAGGCAGCTCATCACCACTTTCTCAAGGGCAATTAGGGATGGGCAATTAGGGATGGGCAATAAATGCTGGCCTTGTCAGCAATGTCCATATCCCATGAACGGATAAAAAATAATTACCCAGCATCTTGCCCATAGTTTTTTCTTTACCACAAATACTTTTTATTTAACTACTGCAGTTGATCCATTTAATTCAAAAATGATCTGCTTTTCCCTTAGCCCAAGTGCTTAGTCTGCATCAGTGGAAGTCATTATAACCCTCTCCAGGATGGAAAAAGCACTATATTTATTGACAATTGCCTGTAAGTTAATCTAATTTCCTGGTGTTTTTATGTTAGTTTATTTACTGCTCTTCATATTGGCATAGCTAAATATCCTTCCTTTGGGTTGCAAAATGTATAATGTGAGGGTGGTGCTGTTGAAAGTTGGGGGAAGTGGTTGTCTTCTGCAAGAAAAATTGAATGGTCTTGATAAGTTCACAAATGCATTCTCCACTGTTTTGAAATCAGTAGGCTACGTAAATCTCTGAAAAACTTCTTTAAAAAAACTGGGACAGTTAATGGATTTAACAGAAAAGTTACCTGTTATTGTTGGGTTTCATTGTTCAGCCATTCACTTTTCTGTTTTTTGCCTCCACAACAGTATATCAGATAAAATTAAATATACAGAAAATGGTGCTATGATATGGAGAGAGATTCCCTTGCCATTCCCAGATGATCCAAAGTTGATGGTGCAGGTAAAATATTCTGCAATGTATAGCAATGATAAAAGACATTTAGTTTAATAGAAACTGCAGAGCAGATTGCAATGGAAAATATTAATTTCTGTGTGATTTGTATGACTTTAAATTGTTTAAATCCACCATTGATGCACAGTGGCAGCAGCGTGTACCATATACAAGATGCACTGCAGCAACTGGCCAAGGCTCCTTCGACAGCATCTTCCAAACCCGCAACCTCTACCACCTAGAAGGACAAGGGCAGCAGCTGCATGGGAACACATGATTCACACATCATCCAGTAAGTAGCACAAAGTTCAGCTCGACTGAGTCCTGCAAGCCAGAGTGCTTAACTTGGGAATGTGGTAAGTTTGGGAATTTCAAGGGTTGATCTCTTTCTAAAATCTAGTCAAGTTTGCATTTAGCATTGCACTTAACTTTAACATTAAATTGTAGTTTCTTTCAGTCTTAGCCAGTGGCAAACAAGCTGCACAGTTAGTTAATTAGGTACAAAAACAAGAAATGCTGGAATCACTCAGCAGGTCTGGCAGCATCTGTGGAAAGAGAAGCAGAGTTAACGTTTCGGGTCAGTGACCCTTCTTCGGAACGGAGAAGGGTCACTGACCCGAAACGTTAACTCTGCTTCTCTTTCCACAGATGCTACCAGACCTGCTGAGTGATTCCAGCATTTCTTGTTTTTGTTTCAGATTTCCAGCATCCGCAGTATTTTGCTTTTAGTTAATTAGGTAACTAGTTCGAACTGGTTCCCTAGTTAGCAGGGCCTGATTCCAGTCTCTGGAATTGCAGCTGGTATAAATACAAAAGCTTTTGCTAACACACAAAGTAAGTAGCACGAAGTTCAGCTCGACTGACTCCTGCAACACCAAGTGCTTAACTTGGAAATTTGGTAAGTGTGAGAATTCAATACAGTAAAGGAGGAGGTGCTCTCCTGGTCTTTTACAAAACAAGGAATGATCCCAAGTGAACGATCTGGAGACGGTGAGACTTGAGAACTGAAGCCCAGAGGCATTAATTAGGTGAACTTGTCTAACAGGATCGAGGTTCTTGCATCTTGTATGGATGAGGGTCTGCAGGGAGGATGAGCAAACTGACCAGAGCACTGTGGTGCAGGGGCTATTCAAGTGGGAGGAGTAAAAAGGAATGTAGTAGTAGGGAACAGTATAGTTAGGGGGATAAATACTGTTCTCTGCAGCCAAGAGCATGAGTTCTGAAAGCTGTATTGCCTGCCTGATGCCAGGGTTAAGGGCACCTTCTTGAGGCTGGAGAGGAACTTGGAGTGGGAGGGGAAAGATCAGTTGTGGTCCATGTGGGTACCAATGACATAGGTAGGATGAAGAAAGAGGTTCTGCTGAGGGAGTATGAGGAGCTAGGGGTTAAATTAAGAAGTAGAACCACAAAGGTAATAATCTCTGGATTACTTCCTGAGCCATGAGCAAATTGGCATAGGGTAGATAAGATCAAAGAGTTGAATGCGTGGCTCAAAGATTGGTGAGGGAGAAATGGGTTTTGATTCATGGGGCACTGGCACCAGAACGGGGGAAAGAGGGAGCTGTACTGTTGGGACGGCCTTCACCTGAACCACGCTGGAACCCATGTCCTGCCGAATCATATAACTAGGGCGGTAGAGAGGGCTTCAAACAAAATAGTTGGGGTGGGCGGGAGGAAAGGGTTCAGGCGAGGGGAAGTTTAGAAAGCTAATGAGAAAGGATAAGGTAATAGCACAGGGTAGCGAAATGGGTAATGCTAATCAATGTGTGACAGGAATGGACAGAGCGTACGAACATAACAGTGTACCAGCAAATAAGGTCAGAGTAGGGAAAAATGGTAAAAAGACAGAATTAAAGGCTCTTTATTTGAATGCTCGCCGCATTCATAACAAGATGGACGAATTGATAGCACAGATAGAAATAAATGGATATGATATGGTAGCCATTACAAAGACATGGTTGCAAGGTACTTGGATGGACTGAAGGCACTAGATACTGCAAAGGTTATGGGCCCTGACAATATTCCGGCAATAGTACTGAAGACCTGTGCTCCAGAACTTGCCGCGCCCCAAGCCAAGCTGTTCGAGTACAGCTACAACACTGGCATCTACCCTGCAATGTGGAAAATTGCCCAGGTATGTCCTGTACACAAAAAGCAGCACAAGTTGAACCCGGCCAATTACTGCCCCATCAGCCTACTCTCAATCATCAGTAAAGTGATGGAAGGCGTCATCAACAGTGCCATCAAGCGGCACTTGCTTTGCAATAACCTGCTCAGTGACACTCAGTTTGGGTTTCGCCAGGGCCACTCAGCTCCTGCCCTCATTACAGACTTGGTTCAAACATGGACAAAAGAGCTGAACTCAAGAGGTGAGATGAGAGTGACTGCCCTTGACATCAGGGCAACATTTGACTGAGTATGGCATCAAGGAGCCCTAGCAAAACTGGAGTCAATTCGAATCAAGGGGAAAACTCTCCGCTGGTTGTGAGTCGTACCTAGCGCAAAGGAAGATGATTGTGGTTGTTGGAGGTCAATCATCTGAGCCCCAGGACATCACTGCAAGAGTTCCTCAGGGTAGTGTCCTGGGCCCAACCATCTTCAACTGCTTTACCAATGACCTTCCTTCAATCATAAGGTCAGAAGTGGGGATTTTCACTGATGATTGCACAATGTTCATCAACATTCACGACTCCTCAGACACTGAAGTAGTCCGTGTAGAAATGCAGCAAGACCTGGACAATATCCAAGCTTGGGCTGATAAGTGGCAAGTAATATTCGCGCCACACAAGTGCTAGGCAATGACCATTTCCAATAAGAGAGAATCTAACCATCTCCCCTTGACAGTCAATGGCATTACCATCGCTGAATCCCCCACTATCAACATCCTAGGGGGTACCATTGACTAGAAACTGAATTGGAGTAGCCATATAAATACCGTGGCTACAAGAGCAGGTCTGAGGCTAGGAGTCCTGTGGCGAGTAACTCACCTCCTGACTCCCCAAAGCCTGTCCACCATCTACAAAGCACATGTCAGGAGTGTGATGGAATACTCTCCACTTGCCTGGATGGGAGCAGCTCCAACAACACTCCAGAAAATTGACACCATCCAGGACAAATAGCCCACTTGATTGGCACCCCATCCACAAACATTCACTCCCTCCACCATCGATGCACAGTGGCAGCAGTGTGTACAAGATGCACTGCAGCAACGCACCAAGGCTCCTTAGACAGCACCTCCTAGATCTGCGACCTCTATCAACTAGAAGGACAAGGGCAGCAAATACATGGGAACACCACCACCTGTAAGTTCACCTCCAAGCCACACACCATCCTGACTTGGAACTATATTGCCGTTCCTTCATTGTCGTTGGGTCAAAATCCTGGAACTCCCTTCCTAACAGCACTGTGGGTGTACCTACCTCCCATGGACTGCAAGGGCAATTGGGGATGGGTAATAAATTCTGGTCTAGCCAGCGACACCCACATCCCATGAATGAATAAAAAAAAGTGACCAAGACTGGGAACTAAATATTCAAGGGAATTTGCCATTTTGGAAAGATAGGAAGAAAGGAAAAGGAAGTCACAGAGTCATTTACAACACAGAAGGAGTCTGTTTGGCCCATGCTGGATCTGCACGGAGCTATGCAGTCAGTCCCACTCCCCAGTGGGGTAAGTTCCTTTAATGAAGGATGAGATTAGTGCAATAGTACGAAATAATTTTGGCTCAGAAGATCAAGATGTGGAATCAGTTTATGTGGAAATAAGAAATAGCAAAGGGAAGAAATCACTGGTAGGAGTAGTTTATAGGCTCTCTAACAGTAGCTACACTGTAGGACAGAGTAAAAAATCAAGTAATAATGGGGGCTTGTAGGAAAGGTATCATGGGCAACTTTAATCTTATAGATTGGACTAATTTAATTGGCAAAGGTAGCCTGGAGGATGAGTTGATAGAGTGTATTAGGGACAATTTCTTACAACAATATGTTCTAGAACCAACCCACAAGCAGGCTATTTTAGACTTGGTAATGTGTAATGAGATGGGCCTAATGAATGACTTCAGAGTAAATGATCCTCTCGGCAAGAGTGATCATAACATGTTAGAATTTCACATTCAGTTTGAGGGTGAGAAATTTAGGTCTGAAACTAGTGTCTTAAATTTAAATAAAGGCAACTACAAGGATATGAAGACAGAGTTGGTTAAAGTGGACTGGGAAATAAGTTAAAAGTAAGACAGTAGAGAAATAGTGGCCGACATTTAAGGAGATATTTACAAACTCTCAACAAAGATGTATTCCATTGAGAAAGAAAGACATGAGAAGGTAGCCACAGATGGTGCATCTGAAGGAAGTTAAGGATGGTATCAAATTGAAAAAAAGTGTACAGTGCGAAGATTCATGATGGGCCATAAGAGTAGGAAAATTTAGAAACCAGCAGAGGATGACTTAAAAAAGGGAGAAATTAGAGTATGAGAGTAAGTTAGCAAGAAATTTAAAAACAGACAGCAAAAGATTCTGCAAATATTTAAAAAGGAAAAGAGTAGCTAAAGTAAGTGCTGGTCCCTTTGAGGATGAGACTGGGGAATTAATAATGGGATACAAGGAAATGTCAGAGACTATGAACAAATTTTTTAAAATTCATTCATGGGATGTGGGTGTCACTGGCTATGCCAGCATTTATTGCCCATCCCTAATTGCCCTTGAGACGGTGGTGGTGAGCTGCCTTCTTGAACCGCTGCAGTCCATGTGAGGTAGGTACACCCACAGTGCTGTTAGGAAGGGAGTTCCAGGATTTTGACCCAGTGACAGTGAAGGAATGGCAATATAGTTCCTAGTCAGGATGGTGTGTGACTTGGACGGGAACTTGCAGGTGGTGGTGTTCCCATGCATCTGCTGCTCTTGTCCTTTGAGGTGGTAGAGGTCGCAGGTTTGGAAGGTGCTGTCTAAGCAGCCTTGGTCTGTTGCTGCAGTGCATCTTGTAGATGGGACACACTGCTGCCACTGTGTGTCAGTGGTGGAGGGAGTGAATGTTTGTGCATGGTGTGCCAATCAAGCGGGCTGCTTTGTTCTGGATGGTGTCGAGCTTCTTGAGTGTTGTTGGAGCTGCACCCATCCAGGCAAGTGGAGAGTATTCCATCACACTCCTGACTTGTGCCTTGTAGATGGTGGACAGGCTTTGGGGAGTCAGGAGGTGAGTTACTTGCCGCAGGATTCCTTTTTTTATTTTATATCTGTCTTCATGTTAGAAGACACAACGAGTATCCCAAGAATAGTAGAAAATCAAGAGGCAAAAGAGAAGGAGGAACTTAAAACAATCATTATCACTAGAGAAAAAGTACTGGAAGAACGTCTGGGACTAAAGGCTGACAAGTCCCAGGACCTGATGGCCTGCATCCTAAAATCGTAATTCCCTAGATTTTGGAAAGGTCCCAGTGAATTGGAAAACCATAAATGTAACATGCCTATTCAAGAAAGGAGGGAGACAGAAAGCAGGAAACTATAGGCCAGTTTAGAGCATGGCTACCCGACCCGAACTCGACGGGACCCGACGACATGTGTCGGATTCGGGTCAGGTTGCTCTTCCAGGGCCGACATTCGGCTTGGGTCGGGTTGGGCCGGGCCGGACACGGTGACAGCCAGGACGTCAAGGCGAGATGCACTCCACACTAGTCTGCAGTGAGCGATTCTATCCGAGGTAGACCACAACCTCTTTTAATATAATCAACTTTAGTCCGGTGGTCGGGTTGGGACTGGCAAGGGAAAAAATGAAAGGGCTCAGGTCGGATGTGGTTCTGTCGGGCTTGGCTCGGGTTTCATTTGCAGACCTGAGCAGGCCTTTAGGCCAGTTAGCCTAACGTCTGTCATTAGGAAAATGCTCGAATCCATTATTAAGGAAGTAGTAGCAGGCCATTTAGAAAATCATAATGCAATCATGCAGAGTCAACGTGGTTTTATGCAAGGGAAGTTGTGTTTGACAAATTTATTCAAGTTCTTTGAGGATGTAAGCAGGATGGTGAAAGGGCACCCAGTAGATGTAGTGTATTTGGATTTCCAAAAGACATTCAATAATGCCACATGAAAAGTTACTACACAAGGTAAGAGCTCTTGGTGTTGGGGATAATATGTTAACATAGATCGAGGATTGGGTAGCTAATCGGAAACAGTGAGTCAGGATAAATGGGTCATTTTTAGGTTGGCAAACTAACTAGTGGAGTGTTACAGGGATCATTGTTGGGGCCGATATTTACGCCGATATTAATGATTTGGATGAAGGGACAGAATTTTTTTTTATTTGCAGATATTACAAAGATATGTAGTAAAGCATGTTGTGAGGAGGACACACAGGGCTGGATTTTGTGCTCGGTTTGAAGACGGGTTCTATGGCGGGGGGGGTGCAGAAAGGGGTGGGGGGGGTGCGCTAGAGAATTGGTGCAGATTTGTCTGCCATGGAATCCAACATAGTCATGCCGTTTTTCGATTTTCTCGGAGGTGGCGAAATTCCATGGCAGCGCCTCCAACGCTCTGCGATGACACCGTATTTTAAATATGTTAAATACCGTTTTGCATTAATTAGAATGTAATTCGCCGAGATCTTACCAGCTGTTGGCAATCTTCTGCATGACGTGTGGCACTCGCGTGCCTTCAATTTCCTGCCTTTGAAAAGCTGGCACCACCGAGACGAGAGTCCTCAGTGCCTGCAAAGGTTAGCTAAATTATGCACTGTGATCCTGTTGAATTGTTTTGACATCGGACATTGCTACTAAGGTCAATCTGTAAGTGAGTGTTGGAACTCTGCAAGTGGGTACTATGGGGGGGTGGAGAGGAAACTCTGCAAGTGGGTACTATGGGGGGGTGGAGAGGGAACTCTGCAAGTGGGTACTTTGGGGGCGGGGGAAAGGGGAACTCTGCAAGTGGGTACTATGGGGGGGGGAGATGGGGGGCAGGGTGGAGCTGGTGGAGGGTTGAACTCTGCAATCCAATATCAGGAGACACCATAAATGGTGCCACCAATGCCACCCTGCCACATGATTTGGTGGGGGGGGGGTGACTGCCGTCATTATGCTAAGTGACTGCCCATCATTTAATAATGGCGCGCAGGCAGGACAGCTGATATTTTGCGCACCCGCCACCACTCCTGGTGGTGTGATAACTAAATCCAGCCCAAAGTGTCTGCAAAGAGATATAGATAGGTTAAAAATTTGGCAGATGGCGTATAATGTGGGAAAATGTGAGGTCCACTTTGCAGGTAAGAATAGAAAAGCAGAATATTATTTACATGGAGTGACACTGCAGACTGCTACAGTACAGAGGGATCTGGGTGTCCTTGTCCATGAATCTCAAAAAGTTAACATGCAGGTACAGCAAGTAATTAGGAAGGTAAACGGAATGTTGGCGTTTATTGCAAGGGGGATGGAGTATAAAAGTAGGGAAGTCTTGCTACAACTGTACAGGGCATTGGTGAGACTGCACCTAGAGTACTGTGGTACAGTTTTGGTCTCCTTGCATTGGAAGCAGTTCAGAGAAGATTCACTAGGCTGATTGCCGGTGTTGTCTTATGAGGAAAGGTTGAGCAGGTTGGGCCTATACTTATTGGAGATGAGAAGAATGAGAGGCGATCTTACAGAAGTATATAAGATTCTGAGGGGGCATGACAGGGTAGATGCTAAGAGGATGTTTCCCCTCCTGGGGAAATCTAGAACTAGGGGGCACAGTTTCAAAATAAGGGGTTTCCCTTTTCAGATGATGAGGAATTTTTTCTCTGAGGGTTGTTAATCTTTAAAATTCTCCTCTGCAGAGAACAGTGGAAGCTGGGTCATTAAATATATTCAAGGCTGAGTTAGACAGATTTTTGATCTACAAGGAAGTCGAGGGTTATGGGGGCAGGCAGTGGAGTTAAGACCATAATCATATCAACCATGATCTAGGAGGGGAAGAAAAAATTAGAGAGGTTGAAGTAGAATTTGTAAGAAATGGAATATATATACAGTTCTTAGGGTCCTTGATTGACGTGAAAGTCTTGGAGTCCTCCCTGGGGCCAGGTGAACAACTTTGGGCTTGCTTCTTTGGTACCAGAAGGCCAAAGAGGGGCTTTGTCTGTAGTCTTGAAGTTTAAGCTGCCAATGTGAGTTCCCTGGGACTTCGCTGGAGAGAGAGATAGAGAGAGACTTTTCTTCTGCCAGTCCAGTTACAGTCTTTCTTTTCTGTGAGGCGCAATTCAAAAATCTCCAGTCTTACCAGCAACTAGATCATGTGACCATCTCTTTGTTTAAAACAGCAATTTCCTACAGGGCTGTTGGATTTTAGAGCCTTCCAGACATACTCGGTGGGGGGTGGAGTTTTGGCTCTTACAAAGTCAAAGGCTGTCGATGTCTTTTGATCATCACTATTGACAAAATCCATCTCGCCATTTGAATCAGTGAGCACTCCTATTGGCTCTGTATTCAACTGTGTCTCAGCTAGTCCTTGTCTTCTCAGAATGTAAATGTGCAACCATGTTTTCAGCTGGGTAGTTCTGCTATTTTAAACCAGTTATTTGCAATGTCTGGTTAAAAAAGTTTCAAGCAGTGTCCCATATGACAAAGTTAATGTTTCCATTTGGCAGGTTTCCTTCTAAGGAATGTTTCCGTCTAAGAGTCAAGCTAATTAAAAAGGTGTGAACACAAAGAAAGCATGTCTCCCAGATGGTTAACACATTGTACTCAGTATAGTGGTTTGAATAGGTGATTTCCAGGAACTTGCTGAGAGGAGCTATAAGAACTATGGTGTTATCTTTGTTTTAAGCAGTTAATCTAGTTTGTAAGTAATGTAACAACATCAGAAAATGCTGGTAGTCCCTTCTTTTTATTCATTCTTCGCAGGTGAACTCCCTGGCAAGGCCAGAATTTATTGCCCATCCCTAATTGCCCTTGAGAAGGTGGTGGTGAGCTGCCTTCTTGAACCATTGCAGTCCATGTGGTGCAGGTACACCCAGAGTGCTGCTGGGAGGGAGTTCCAGGATTTTTACCCAGCGACTGTGAAGGAATGGTAATATAGTTCCAAGTCAGCATCTAAGCAAAACAGTGTGGATGCTGGAAATCTGAAATTAAAACAGAAAGTGCTGGAAATACTCAGCAGGTCTGCCATCATCTGTGGGGAGAGAAACAGAATTAACCATTTCAGGTCTATGACCTTTTATCAGAACTCTTCTGACTTGACAGACCTGAAATGTTAACTCTCTTTCTTTCTCAACAGATGTTGCCAGACCTGCTGAGAATTCTAGCACTTTCTGTTTTAGTTCCAAGTCGGGATGGTTTGTGACTTGGAGGGGAACTTGCAGATGGTGATGTTCCCAGGCATCTGCTGCCCTTGTCCTTCTAGGTGGAGAGATTATGGGTTTGGAAGATGCTGTCGAAGGAGCCTTGCTGAGCTGCTGCAGTGCATCTTGTAGATGGTGCACACTGCTGCCACTGTGTGGTGCTGGTGGATGGGGTGCTGATCAAGCAGGTTGCTTTGTCTTGGATGGTGTTGAATGTTTCGAGTGTTGGAGCTGCACGCATCCAGGCAAGTGGAGAGTATTCCTTGTGCCTTGTAGATGGTAAACAGGCTTTGGAGAGTCAGGAAGTAACTTATTCACCGCAGAATTCCCAGCCACTGACCTGCTTTTGTAAACACAGTATTTATGTGGCTGGTCCAGTTTAGTTTTGGTCAATGGTAACACCCCCAGGATGTTGATGTTGGTGAATTCAGCGATGCAAATGCCGCTGAATGTCAAGAGGAGATGGTCATTGCCTGGCCCCTGTGTAGCATGAATGTTACTTGCCACTAATCAATCCAAGCCTGAATGTTGTCGAGGTCTGCTGCAAGCAGGCATGGACTGCTTCAGTATCTGAGCAGTCGCAAATGGTACTGAACATTGTGCAATCATCAGCGAATATCCCCACTCCTGACTTTATATTTGAGGGAAGGTCATTGAAGCAGTTGAAGATGGTTGAGGCTATGATATTGCCCTGAAGAATTCCTACAGTGATGACCTGATGCTGAGATGATTGGCTTCCAACACCAACTACCATCTTCCTTTGTGTTCAGTCAGCAGGTCTGACAGCATCTTTGGAGAGAGAGACAGAGTTAACATTTCAAGTCCATGACCTTTCATCAGAACTGGGAAGAGGTAGAGATATAGTAGGTTTTAAGCAAGTGAAAAGGGGAAGGATGGCAAAAAGAACAATAGGGAAAGTCTGTGATGGGGCGCAAGACAAAAGCGTTGGTAGTGCATACCAAAGGAGTGGGAGGAATGGGACAAGTGAAGAAACAAAAGATGTGTCTAGAGGAGGTGTGAATGGCAGAATGAAAAACAGCTGCCGTTCAAAAGCGTGTTTCACCCCGAGATGAGACTCTGACCGCATATCCGTGCCATCACTAAGACCGCCTAGTTCCATTTCCGTAGCATTGCCCCACTGCGCCCCATCTCAACGTTTTCTGCTGTTGAAACCCTCATCCATGCCTTTGTTAGCTCAAAACTTGACTATTCCATTGCACTGCTGGCTGGCCTTCCATCTTCCACCCTGTGTAAGCTTGAGGTCATGCAAAACTCTGCTATTCATATCCTAAATCATACCACATCCCTTTTACCCCCCTCCACCACACAGAATTCTATACTATTATAAGTAGGATTTATGAAAGGCCCTTTTTCTTACAATACTGTAGCTACAAGAGCAGGTTAGAGGCTGGAATTCTGCATTCAAGAAGCTTGACACCATCCAAGACAAAACAGCCTGCTTGATCGGCACCTCATCCACCACCTTAAACATTCATTCCCTCCACCACTGGCACACAGTGGCAGCAGTGTGCAACATATACAAGATACACTGCAGCAACTCACCAAATCTCCTGTGGCAGCACCTTCCAAACCTGTGACCCTACTGCCTAGAAGGACAAGGGCAACAGATGCCTGGGACCACCACCACCTGCAAACTCCCCTCCAAGCCATAGATTATCCTGACTTGGAACTGTATCACTTTTCCTTCACTGTCACTGGGTCAAAAACCTGGAACTCCCTTCCTAACCGCACTGTGGGTGTACCTACACCAGATGGACTGCTGCAGTTTAAGAAAGGGGCTCACCACCACCTTCTGGAGGATATTAGGGATGGGCAACAAATGCTGGGCCTTGCCAATGATGCTCACATCCCATGAAAGAATTAAAAAAAAAAGCATTCCTTAAACCATTTTTGCCACATCCTGAGATCTACACTCAACACCATACGCTGCCACATGTACACTCGTGAGCTCTCTCTTAAGCAGTGCCGTCTCACTCTATCTCAAAGCTGTCCTGGTTCAGAGTCTCATTTCATCCTTTGCCTCATCCAGAACTTTCACAAAAAAACTTTTTATTTTCCTTTCAGATGTGAAGGTTCGCATGCTTTCTAACAACTCATGCGTACCAATACCCTTCTTCCCCATCACTTCCCAATGACCCCATCCCTTCTTATCTTGCTATGTATTCACAATACCCTCCAACCTTCCTCTCTCTGACCCTAAATGATCTGTCCCTAGCCAAATCCTCAGCTTCATCTCCTTACATCCCTTCCTCTGAATTTTGAGGTCGGCATGACACTGGGCTCTTCTTTCATCACCTTCACCTCTGCACCCACTCCTTTGACCAGGAGTCTTCCTTCCACTCAGCAGATCCTTTTACCCATCTCCAGTATTCTTCCTCCACCTAGACCCCTCCCTCTGGCCTCATGCCTTCTCTTGATCTTTTCATTGAGAACTGCCAGCGTGACGTTGGCCGTCCCATTTCTCTGCTCCCCTCACTCGCTCTAACCTGTCTCCCTCTGAACTTGCAGCACTTTGTTCACTCAGGTCCACCCCTAACATCGTCATCAGACCTGCTGACAAGGGTGGTGCTGCTGTGCTCAGACGTACAGACCTTTACCTAACAGAGGCTGAGTGCCAACTCTCTGGGCACTTCCTCCTACATCCCCCTGGACCATGACTCCATCACTGAGCATCAAGCCGTTGTTTCTAGGACACTCATTGTCCTCATCTCCTCTAAAGATCTTTCCTCCACGGCCTCCAACTTCATAATCCACCAACTCCAAGCAGCCTGCTTCTACCTCCTTCCCAAAATCCACAGAACTGCCCTGGTAGACCCATCATTTCAGCCTGTTCCCGCTCCACTGCACTGATTTCTTCCTATACTGACTATATGTTTTTTCTCCCCTTGTCCAATCACTTCCCATCTACATCTGTGACTTTGCCGATGCCCTATCTCACTTATGTTTCAGTTTCCTGGCCTTAACCATCTCATTTTCACCAGGGACATCCAACCGGACCGTCTGAGAGTTCTCTGCTTCTTCCTTGGACGGAGGCCAAACCAGTCATCGTCCACCACCACCACCATTCTCTGCCTGGCTAAACTTGCTCTCACATTGAACAACTTCTTTAACAACACTGATTTGCTCCAAATAAAAGGTGTTTCTGTGGCTATCTGTATGTGTTTTAGCCTTTTTGTGGGCTATGTGAAACATTCTTTGTTCCAGTCCTACTCAGGCCCTCTCCCTCATCTCTTTTTTTTTTGGTACCTTGGTGACTGTATCAGTGCTGTTTCCTGCGCTTTCCCTGAACTGGAAAATTTCATTGACTTTGCTTTCAGTTTCCATCCTACTCTCAACATCACATGGTCCATCTCTGACTCCTCCGTTCCCTTCCTTGATTTTTTAGCCTATCCCTAGAAAGATAGACATTCAACCAATATTCAGTATAAGCCCACTGACTCCCACAGCTACCTTGACTACACTTCTTCACACCCTATTTCCTGTAAGGACTCCATTCCATTCTCCCAGCTTCTCCGTCTCCATCGCATCTGTTGCTCATTTGGCGAGCCGGTGCAGACACGATTGGTCAAATGGCCTCCTTCTGCGCTGTAAGAATTCTGTGATTTTGTTCGGACAATGCAACCTTCCATATTAGCGCTTCTGATATGTCTTTTTCCTCAACCAAGGAATCCCCCCTGCCCCTGTGGTTGACGGGGCCCTCGACTGTATACTTTCTATTTCATGCACTTCTCGCGCACCTTTCCCTCCCTCCCAGAACCACAAAAGGGTTCCCCTTGTCCTCCCCTTCCACCCCACCAGCCTCTGTATTCAACAGATAATCCTACACCATTTCTGCCACCTCCAGTGTAATGCCACAACTAAAAACATCTTCCCCTCCCCTCTCCTTTCAGCATTCCGAAGGGACAGTTCCTTCTGTGACGCCCTGGTCCACTCCTCAGTCACTCACAACACCTTCCCTTTCCTATGGCACCTTGCTATGCTAGCACAGGAGATGCAACACCTGTCCTCCTCCTTCCTCCCTTTTCACCGTCCAAGGCCCCAAATGCTCCTTCCATGTGAAACAGCAATTTACATGTAAAACTTTCAACTTAGTATACTGTTTTCACTGTTCACAATGTGGTCTCCTCTACTTTGCGGAGACCAAACACAGGCTGGGTGACCATTTTGCCGAACACCTCTGTTCAGTCTGCCCATGTGATCCCAAGCTTCCAGTCACCTGTCATTTAAATTCACCTTGCTCTTACTCTGTCCTGTCTGTCCTTGGCCTGCTGCAGTGTTCCAATGCAAGCTCAAAGAACAGCACCTCTGGGGGCACTTTACAGCCTTCTGGGCTCAACATTGAGTTCAACCATTTTACGTCCTAACCTCTGGCCCTATTTTGTTTCATGTTTCTTTGTTGTTTTTTTTTCTCGTTTCTGTATTGCTTCCTTTACTTTGTGTTTGGGCGCCAGCTATCCTGCCATTCGCACGTCCTCTAGGCACATCTTTGGTTTCTTGTTCCATTACCACTCCCTTTGGCCTTGCATCATGATTTTTTTTCATTTAATCTGTCCTGCCCTATGATTGATCTTCCCTTTTTGTTCTTCTTCCCACCCTCCCCCTTTCACTTGTTCAAAATCTGTTACATTTCTAACTTTCCCCAGATCTGATGAAAGGTCATTGACCTGAAACGTTAACTCTGTTTCGTTCCCCACAGATGCTGCCAGACCTGCTGAGTATTTCCAGTTTTTATTTAAAATTCTCATCCTGGTTTTCAAATCCTTCCATGGCCTTGCCCCTCCCTATCTCTAATCTCCTTCAGCCCCAGAACACTCATATCTGTGCTGCTCTAATTCTGCCCTCTTGAGCACTCTGACATTAATTGCTCCACAAATGGTGGCCGTGCCTTCAGCTGCCAAGGTCATAAGCTCTGGAATGCCTTCCATCAATAAAAACATAAGAACTAGGAGCAGGAGTAGGCAATTCAGCCTCTCGAGCCTGCTCCTCCATTCAATACCATCATGGCTGATCTCATCTTGGCCTCAACTCCACTGCCCATTCTCCATAACCCTTCAACCCAATTCTAATTAAAAATCTGTCTATCTCCTCAAATTTACCCTATGTCCCGGCCTCCCCCGCACTCTGGGGTAGTGAATTCCACAGATTCATGACCCTTTGAGAGAAGTAATTTCTCCTCATCTCTGTTTTGAATCTGCTACCCCTTATCCTAAAACTATGACCTCTTGTTCTAGATTGCCCCAGCGGAGGAAACATCTTCTCTACGTCTACTTTGTCAATCTCCTTAATCATCTTATACACCTCAATTAGATCTCCTCTCATTCTTCTAAACTCTTGAGAGTAAAGGCCTAAACTGCTCAATCTCTCTGCATAAAACAAGCCCCCCATCTCTGGAATCAATCTAGTGAACCTCCTCTGAACTGCCTCCAATGCAGCTACATCCTTTCTCAAGTAACCAAAACTGTACGCAATACTCCAGGTGCGGTCTCACCAATGCCTTGTACAATGCACCAACACTTCCCTACTTTTATACTCCTTTTCTTTTAGCAATAAATGCCAAAATTCCATTTGCCTTCCTTATCACCTGCTGCACCTGCAAATTAGTTTTCTGCGATTCATGTGCGAGGACACCCAGATCCCTCTGCATCGAAGCACTCTGAAGTTTCTCTCCATTTAGATAATTTGCTTTTCTATTCTTCCAACCAATATGGATAACCTCACACTTATCCACGTTAAAATCCATCTGCCAAATTTTGGCCCATTTATCTAATCTATCCATATCCATTTGTAGATTTCTTATTTCTTTATTGCAACTTACTGTCCCACGTATTTTAGTGTCATCTGCAAATTTGGCTATAGTACCTTCCATCCCTGCATCCAAGTCATTTATATAGATTGTAAATAGTTAGGGCCCGAGGACCAAACCCTGTGGCATCCCACTAGTTACATCTTGCCAACCAGAAAAAAAAACATTTATCCCGACTCTCTGTTTTCTATTGGTTAGCCAATCCTCTATCCAAGCTAACAAATTGCCCCTAACCCCATGTGAACTTACCTTGTGTATTAACCTTTTGTGCGGCACCTTATCAAATGCCTTCTGGAACCTCTCCAGCCTTTGGCTTATAAGAGACTAGGTCTGCTTAGGGATACTTGTCTGGTCATAAACACGGGAAAGTTGAGTATGGTTTGTGGAAGTCCAACTGTAACACGACATCCATATTAAAACTATTTTTAATATACAATAAAGTGTCTCTTGAAGTACCTCATATGCATGGGTAGCTTGATTTCAACTTGTAAATTAGCTATTAAAAACTGAAATCTCAGATAGGAATAGAACGTAATTTTTCACTTGTAACACCCAACTGCATATAATCGGAGAACCAAAATTTCAAGTCAGTTTTGTCTATTGGAACTCAAAGATTTTAATGACATTTGTTGCAAATTCGTGCTGCAAAACAATTGGTTGAATTCAAAAGATTCCTTTTTAGGGAAACAAAGGCAGAGAAGATTCTGAGGTGAGGTAGCTTCCAAGGTCTCAAATGGCAGTCATATTTGGATATTTCTATTTTCTCATCCCTGCCAGATTTTGCAGTTTAAAGACTTGATACACCTGTATAAACTGTTGTTAACTCCCCACTGAACAAACTCTTGTGTTTGATTGGCAGGTTGATAAAATCAGATGCCCCTTGATGCTTATTTTTGGGGAGGATGATCAGAACTGGCCTGCAGCTGAATCAGCCATTGAGGTAATTGCATATTATGCTCAATTTTGTGATGAATTCATTGATTTATATATGTGATTTGAAGTATTGACCAGAAATATTGAAAAGTGTTCATGGTTACTTTTCAATTTCAGATCCAGAAGATGATGAAGAATGCAGGAAAGGATCACTTGCTCACAACAATCTCATACCCTCAAGCCGGACATCTGATAGAGCCTCCATATAGCCCCCACTGCAGGGAATCCAAGTTTAGGATGCATTCCTTGAACAGAACAGGTGAGCTCATACGAAAAATGGAATTAAACCTCTGAGTACTGATGCACTATATTATATTACTACTCATAATTCAAACATTTTTAGGTAGTCTTATCCTCACTAGTTAGATCCAAAGAATAGTCGTTTAGTAGTACAGAACTTGAGTGTTGCTGAGATTAGAGACATGTTGAAGCTTTTCATCTTGCACTCATCTGGACAATCCACAAGAATACCAATGTAAGGGAAAACAACAACTGATACTGCATGAGAAGAGAGTGCTGATTGGTTGGCAAGTGAACTCTGGTAGAGGTGTTGCCATGGTGAATGCACCAGTTTACGGTGACTGAGAGTTAACTGCTAAGCTTTGTTTAAAATTTAAACCAGACAGCTTGACTGGTCAAGGCATTGTCCTGGGGAATGAACCAGCAAATGACTGTCACTTATTTTGTTCAGCTAAAACAGGCACAATGTTTGTACATATTCTTTTGTCTGCAAAGAACAGGGCCCTGTGTATTAATATATGTAGCTTCCAGTATGCACAAATGTGCCACACTACGAGCCCTACTGACAATCTTAAATTGGTTGTCAAGGTAATTCTTAGCACATTCTGGATTATTTAGCAAATGTTGTCCAATCGCAGAATCACATCTATTGTTGGACACTGTGTTTTGAGTTTTGCAAGCACTGGCCGGTTAGGTACGGCTTGTATCTTGCCCATTGTGTACAGCAGAAGGGACCTATTTGATGCGATCCGCCAGTCTTTGGGACGTACAGCCTATATATCTAACATCACACTGGCGTTGAAATTCATATATCACATTACTCATTTGTGTGATAGGCAGAACGTCTTTTTGGCTTGACATTATGAACTTGGCAACTCGCACAGTTGAGTTCAGTTTTAACAACACCTTGTATGCCCAAATAGATGGTGTTGCCATGGGATCCCCTCTAGGCCCAGCTCTCTCAAATATCTTTGTTGGGTTCCATGAGAAACGTGTCCTTGATGGAATGTCACTAACCTCCTACCTCTTGCATGTTTCTGATATGTAGATGATACGTTTGATATATTTGAATCCACAGCTGCATGCAATAATTTCCTTACACGTCTTAATGGGCTCCATCCTGCACTCAAATTCACCTTTGAAATGGAACAGTCAAATGAGCTCCCTGGATGTACTAGTTGAGAAATCTCTTAAGGGGTTCTCTACCACGTCTACCGCAAACCTACCTTCACTGGTCAATACACGTGTTGGGATTCTTACAGTTCCACACGCTAGAAGATTGGCCTTATTGGCAACCTCATAAATATGGCCCGAGCCATTTGCTCACCATGCACGCTTGATGCTGAAATAGGGTGAATCAAAGACATCCTACATGATAATGCCTACCCTGATCAGATCATTTCTCGTTGTATATCACGCAAACTTAGGAATGGGCCTAAGGCCGTATTTTTCGGCCCTGAAAAGTACCCTGGAAGGGTAATGTATCCCAAAACATTGAGCAACAGGTAAAGCTAGCTGTTTCACGCTGCTACTATGCAGTAGCAGCACGTGTAGTGTTTGCCACTAACAGGATGCTGCCGTCAAGCCAAAAGGACGTCCTGCCTATCACACAAATGAGTAATATATGAATTTCAATGCCAGTGTGATGCTAGGTATATTGGCCATATGTCCCAAAGACTGGCGGATCGTATCAAACAACATGTCCCTTCCGCTGTTTGCAACAGGCAAGTTACAGGCCGTACCCAACCAGCCCGTGCTTGCAAAACTCAAAACACAGTGTCCAACATTAGATGTGATTCCACGATTGGACAACATTTGCTAAATAATCCACAGTGTGCTAAGAATTATGCTGACAGCCAATTTAAGATTGTCAGTAGGGCTTGCAGTGTGGCACACTTGTGTGTACTGGAAACTACATATATTAATACACAGGCCCTGTTCTTTGCATACAGAATATGTACAAACATTGTGTCTGTTTCAGCTGAACAAAATAATGACAGCAATGTTTGTACATATTCTGTATGCAAAGAACAGGGCCTGTGTATTAATATATGTAGTTTCCAGTACACGCAAGTTTGCTGGTTCATTCCTCAGGACAATGCCTTGACCAATCAGAATCAAGCTGCCTAGTTTAAATTTTAAACAAAGTTTTGCAGTTAACTGTCAGTCACTGTAAACTGGTGCATTTTCCATGGCAAAGCCTCTACCAATCAGGGCTCACTTGCCAACCAATCAGCACTCTCTTCTCATACAGCATAAAGTTGTTTTCCCTTACATTGGTATTCTTGTGGATTGTCCTGAGGAGTGCAAGACGAAAAACTTTGACAACATAACTCTATTCTCAGCAATACTTAAGATCCAAACAAGTTAGTCTACCCATAAGTGTGTTACATAGCAAAGTGGTAATGGCTTTGAGTGGTTCCCTTCTGTGATTGGATAAGAATTCAATTTGGATACACACCGATGTATTTCATAAGCATTCAGAGTCATTTATTTACACATTGTGTGTTTTCCTAATTGTGTCTTGCGTAAGCACGATGTGCAACCACAGATTTCCTAGATTCTCTTTAATAGAGGGCATATCTAAATGAAGAATTTTTAAAAATTATTTCGTGGGATGTGGGCATAACTGGTTAGGCTAGCATTTATTGCCCATCCTGTATTGCCCTTGAGAAAGTGGCAGTGAGCTGCCTTCTTGAATTGCTGCACTCCTTGGGGTATAGGTATACCCACAGTGCTGTTAGGAAGGGAGTTTCAGGATTTTGACCCAGCGACCATGAGGGAACGGTGATATAGTTCCAAGCCAGGATGGTATGTGGTTTAGAGGGGAACTTTCAGGTGGTGGTGTTCCCATGCATCTGCTGCCCTTATCCTTCTAGGTAGTAAAGTTCACGGGATTTGAAGGTGCTGTCAAAGAAGTCTTGGTGAGTTGCTGCAGTGCGTCTTGTAAATAGTACACTGCTGCCACTGTGTGTAGGTGGTGAAGGGAGTGAATGTTGAAGGTGATGGATGGGGTGCCAGTCAAGCGGGCTGCTTTGTCCTGGATGGTGTCGAACTTCTTGAGTGTTGTTGGAACTGCAGCCATCCAGGCAAGTGGAGAGTATTCCATCACACTCCTGACTTGTGCCTTGTAGGTGGTGGGCAGGCACTGGACACGGGAGGTGAGTTACCAGCCGCAAAATTTCCAGCTTGTGACCTGCTGTTGTAGCCATAGCATTTCTGTGGCTGGTCCAGTTCAATTTCTGGTCAATGGTGACTGCCAGGATGATAGTGAGGGATTCAGCGATGGTAATGCCATTGAACATCAAGGAGAGATGGTTAGATTCTCTCTTGTTGGAGATGGTCACTGCCTGGCACTTGTGTGGTGTGAATGTTATTTGTCACTTATCAGCCCAAGCCTGGATCTTGTCCAGGTTTTGCTGCATTTGGACATGGGCTGCTTCAGTATCTGAGGAGTCGCGAATGGTGCTGAACATTGTGCAATCATCAGTGAACATTTCAATTCAGACCTTGTGATGAAGGGAAGGTCATTGTTGAAGCAGCTGAAGCTGGTTGGGCCTAGGACACAACCCTGAGGAACTCCTGCAGTGATGTCCTGGGACTGAAATGATTGACCTCCAATAACCATAACCGTCTTTGTGCTAGGTATGACTCCAGCCAGTGGAGAGTTTTCCCCCAATTCCCCATTGACTCCATTTTTGCTAAGGCTCCTTGATGCTGCCTTGATGTCAAGGGCAGTCACCCTCACCTCAGCTTTGGAGTTCAACCCTTTTATCGATGTTTGGACAAAGGCTATAATGAAGTCATGAGCTGAGTGGCATTGGCAGAATCCAAACCGAGCTTCTCTGCGCAGGTTATTGCTAAGCAACTGCCACTTGAAAGCACTGTCGACGACCCCTTCCATCACTTTGCTGATGATCGGGAAGAGACTGATAGGACGAGTAAACTGATAGGGCGGTAATTGGCCAGGTTGGATTTGTCCTTTTTGTGCACAGGATATACCCGGGCAATTTTCCACAGTGTTGGGTAGATGCCAATGTTGTAGCTGTACTGGAACAGCTTGGCTAGGGGCGCGGCTAGTTCTGGAGCACACGTCTTCAGTACTATTGCTGGAATGTTGTCAGGGCCCATAGCCTTTGCAGTATTCTGTGCCTTCAGCCGTTTCTTGATAGCACGTAGTGAATCGGGTTGGCTGAAGACTGGCTTCTGTGATGCTGGGGACCTCAGGAGGAGGCCGAGATGGATTATCTAGTTTAGTTTAGTTTAGAGATACAGCACTGTAACAGGCCCTTCGGCCCACCGAGTCTGTGCCGACCATCAACCACCCATTTTATACTAATCCTACACTAATCCCATATTCCTACCACATCCCCACCTGTCCCTATATTTCCCTACCACCTACCTATACTAGGGCCAATTTATAATGGCCAATTTACCTACCAACCTGCAAGTCTTTTGGCTTGTGGGAGGAAACCGGAGCACCCGGAGAAAACCCACGCAGACACAAGGAGAACTTGCAAACTCCACACAGGCAGTACCCAGAATTGACTTGGCACTCCTGGCTGAAGATGGATGCAAATGCTCAACCTTGTCTTTTGCACTGATGTGCTGGACTTCCCCATCATTGAGGATGGGGTTATTTGTGGAGCCTCCTCCTCTTGTTAGTTGTTCAATTGTTCACCACCATTCACGACTGCATGTGACTGGACTGGAGAGCTTAGATCTGATCGGTTGGTTGTGGGAGCGCTTACCCTGTCTGTTGCATGCTGCTTCTGCAGTTTGGCGTGCAAGTAGTCCTGTGTTGTAGCTTCACCAGGTTTGCACCTCATTTTTAGGTATGCCTGGTGCTGCTCCTGGCATTCCCTCCTGCATTCTTCATTGAACCAGGTCCCTCGGCTTGATGGTAATGGTAGAGTGTGGGATATGCCGGGCCATGAGGTTACAGATTGTGGTTAAATTCAATTCTTCTGCTGATGGTCCACAGCGCCTCATGAATGCCCAATTTTGAGTTGCTAGATCTGTTTGAAATCTATATCGCATTTAGCATGGCGATGGTGCCACACAACACAATGGTGGGTACACTCAATGTGAAGACAGGGCTTTGTCTCCACAAGGTCTGTGTGGTGGTCAAACCTGCCAAATAGAGAGGATTCTTCGGGACAGGATTTACTCCCATTTGGAAACAAATGGACTTATTAGCGAGAGGCAGCATGGTTTTGTGAAGGGGAGGTCGTGTCTCACTAATTTGATTGAGTTTTTTGAGGAAGTGACAAAGATGATTGATGAAGGAAGGGCAGTGGATGTTATCTATATGGACTTCAGTAAAGCCTTTGACAAGGTCCCTCATGGCAGACTGGTACAAAAGGTGAAGTCACATGGGATCAGAGGGGAGCTGGCAAGATGGATACAGAACTGACTCGGTCATAGAAGACAGAGGGTAGCAGTGGAAGGGTGCTTTTCTGAATGGAGGGATGTGACGAGTGGTGTTCCGCAGGGATCAGTGCTGGAACCTTTGCTGTTTGTAGTATATATAAATGATTTGGAGGAAAATGTAGCTGGTCTGATTAGTAAGTTTGCAGACAACACAAAGGTTGGTGGAGTTGCGGATAGTGATGAGGATTGTCAGAGGATACAGCAGGATATCGATCGGTTGGAGACTTGGGCCGAGAAATGGCAGATGGAGTTTAATTCGGACAAATGTGAGGTAATGCATTTTGGAAGGTATAATGCAGGTGGGAAGTATACAGTAAATGGCAGAACCCTTAGGAGTATTGACCGGCAGAGAGATCTGGGCGTACAGGTCCACAGGTCACTGAAAGTGGCGACGCAGGTGGATAAGGTAGTCAAGAAAGCATACGGCATGCTTGCCTTCATCGGTCGGAACATAGAGTATAAAAATAGGCAAGTCATGCTGCAGCTGTACAGAACTTTAGTTAGGCCACACTTAGAATATTGCGTGCAATTCTGGTCGCCACACTACCAGAAGGACGTGGAGGCTTTGGAGAGGGTACAGAAGAGGTTTACCAGGATGTTGCCTGGTCTGGAGGGCATTAGCTATGAGGAGAGGTTGGATAAACTCGGATTGTTTTCACTGGAACGACGGAGGTGGAGGGGCGACATGATAGAGGTTTACAAAATTATAAGTGGCATGGACAGAGTGGATAGTCAGAAGCTTTTTCCCAGGGTGGAAGAGTCAGTTACTAGAGGACATAGGTTTAAGGTGAGAGGGGCAAAGTTTAGAGGGGATGTGCGAGGCAAGTTCTTTACACAGAGGGTGGTGAATGCCTGGAACTTGTTGCCGGGGGAGGTGGTGGAAGCAGGTACCATAGAGACGTTTAAGAGGCATCTTGACTATTCCATGAAGAGGATGGGAATAGAGGGATACGGACCCCGGAAGTGCAGAAGGTTTTAGTTTAGGCAGGCATCAAGATCGGCGTAGGCTTGGAGGGCTGAATGGCCTGTTCCTGTGCTGTACTGTTCTTTGTTCTGACATGGACAGATGCATCTGCAACAGGTAGATTGGTGAGGATGAGGTCAAGTAGGTTTTTCCCACTTGTTGGTTCCCTCACCACCTGCCGCAGATCCAGTCTAGCAATTATGCCCTTTAGGATTCAGCCAGCTTGGTCAATAATGGTGCTACTGAGCCACCCTTGGTGATGGACATTGAAGTCCCCCACCAGAGTACATTTTATGCCCTTGCTACCCTCAGTGCTTCTTCCAATTGGCGTTCAACATGGAGAATTGATCATGTGAAACTCCTCTGGGTTATTTTGGGCACTGGTTAGACCTGCTCAAAGAATTGTTACAATTTGGGCATGCTTCCATTCTAATCCCTTATTCTCACTGAGAAAATAAAAATTTTCTTGACTCCTGCTGCATGGTCCTGCAGTGGATTTTCCCTGGGAATTCCCATATTTGAGCAGCAATGCCTGTGTTAGTAATAGCTGCTGTTAGTAATGCTACATGCTGCAACCAGACATGCAGCCCAGATTCACCAAATGCTTGTTATCTGTTGTTGTCAAGGTCACAACCGGCCTGAGTATTTGTCTCCGTAAGGATCATGGAATCATAGAAGGTTTACAGCACAAAAAGAGGTCACTTGGCCCATCATGTTGCGCCTGCCAAAAAACGAGCCACCCAGTCTAATCCCACCTTCCAGCATTTAGTCCGTAGCCCTGCAGGTTACGGCACTTGAGGTGCATATCCAGACACCTTTTCAATGAATTGAGGGTTTCTGCCTTTACTATCCTTTCAGGCAGTGAGTTCGAGACCCCCACAACCCTCTGGGTGAAAAAACTTTTCCTCATCTCCCCTGTAATCTTTCTACCAATCATTTTAAATCTGTGCCCCCATTCACTGACCTCTCTGCTAACATAATTAGGCCCTTCACATCCACTCTATCCAGGCCCCTCACAATTTTGAACATTTCAATCAGATCTCCCCTCAGCCTTCTCTGTTCCGAGGAGAACAATCCCAGTCTATCCAGTCTTTCTTCACAGCTGAATTTGAACACCACCACCTGCAAGTTCCCCTCCAAGCCACCATCCTGACTTGGAACTATATCGCCATTCTTTCACTGTCACTGGATCAAAATCTTGGAACTCTCTTCCTCACAGCACTGTACCTATCCCACATGGACTGCAGCGGTTCAAGAAGGCAGCTCACCAAGACCTTCTCAAGGGCAATTAAGAATGGACGATAAATGCTGGCATAGCCAACGACACCCACATCCCATGAACCAGTAATAAAAAAAAAATTCCTGTCCCAGTAATATCCTCTTAAATCTACTCTGTACCCTCCCTACTGCAATTACATCCTTTCTGTAATGAGGTGACCAGAACTGCACACAGTACTGACGTTGTGGCCTAACCGATGATTTATACAGTTCCAGCAAAACCTCCCTGCTCTTATATTCTATACCTCAACTAATAAAAGAAAGGATTCCATATGCCGTCTTAACCACTTTATCAACCTGTCCTGCTACCTCCAGGGATCTGTGGACATTCACCGCAAAGTCCCTCACTTCCTCTGCACCTCTTAGCGTTCTCACATTAATCATGTATTCCTTTGCCTTCTTTGACCTCCCCAAATACATCACCTCACACTTCTGTGGGTTGAATTAAATTTGCCACTTTCCTGCTGACCTGACCAGACCATCAATATCTTCCTGCAGCCTACAGCTATCCTCTTCGCTATCTACCACATGGCCAATCTTTGCATCGTCTGCAAACTACTTGATGATGCCCCCTACATTTACATCCAAATCGTTAATATATACCACAAAAAGCAGAGGACGCAGTACTGAGCCCCACGGAACGTCACTGGCAAAAACACCCGTCAACAATTACCCTTTGTTTCCTGCCACTGAGCCAATTTTGTATCCACCTTGCTGCATTTCCCTGGATCCCATAGGCTTTTTTTTTAATCCAATCTGCCATGTGAGACCTTGTCAAAAGCCTTGCCAAAATCCATGTAGACCACATCAACTGCACTACCGTCATTAATCTTCCTTGTTACTTCAAAAAATTCGATCAAGTTAGTCAGACAAGATCTTACCTTAACAAATCCATGCTGCCTATCCTTGGTTAATCTGTGCCCTTCTAAGTGACAGTTTATCCTGTCTCTCAGAATTGATTCCGATATTTTTTCCACTACTGAGGTTAGACTGACTGGCCTGTAATTCTTTGTTCTATCCTTCACTCCCTTTTTAAACTGAGTTATAATGTTAGCAGTCCTCCAATCCTCCGGCACCACACCAGTGAGGACTGGAAAATGAGGGTCAGACCTTCCGCTATTTCCTTTCTCGCTTCTTTTAACAGCCTGGGGTACGTTTCATCCGGCCCTGGTGATTTATCAACTTCCTCTCTCCCTATGTTTATCGCATCCAATACTTCACACCCCTCATCCCTAACTACAATATCTGCATCGTCCCACTCTTTTGTGAAGACAGGTGCAAAGTATTCATTAAGAACCATACCAACATCTTCCGCCCCTACGCATAGGTTTCCTTTTTGGTCTTTTATGGGCCTACTCTTTCCTTAGTTGTCCTCTTACTCTGAATGTATTGCTAAAACATCTTTGGGTTCACCTTGATTTTTCTTGCCAATATTCTTTCATGCCCTCTCTTAGCTTTCCTAATTTCCTTTTTGCTTTCACCACGCCACATTCTGTACTCCTCTTGGCTTTCTGTAGTATTGAGTTCTCAGTGTCGGACATAAGCTTTCCTTTTCTGCCTTACCTTACCCTGTAAGCTCCTTGACATCCATGGGGCTCTAGATTTGGCCATCTCACCCTTTTTCTTTGTGAGAACATGCTTACTCTGAACCCCTTGAATCTCCTCTTTGAATGCCTGCCACTGCTCTGACACTGATTTACCTTCAAATAGCTGTTTCCAGTCCACTTTTGCTAAAACACTCCTCAGTTTAGTAAAATTGGCCTTGCCCCAATTGAGAACTCTCCTGTTTTCTCCTTGTCCTTTACCATAATTGTTAAAACTGACTGAATTACGATCACTACCACCAAAATGCTCTCCCACTGCCACTCCTTCCACCTGCCCATCTTCATTTCCCAAAACTAAGTCTAAAGCTGCACCCTCTCTTGTTGGACTTGCTACATACTGGCCAAAAATGTTCTGCTGAATGCACCTCAAGAATTCTGTTCTTTCAATTCCTTTCTCACTAAAATTATCCTAGTTAATGTTGGGGTAGTTAAAATCCCCTACTATTACTGCCCTATGGTTTTTCCCAATATATAACAACAAATTCTGTCTTTAGATTTATCAAGTAAGTGATGCTTTGTTTCCTTAAACAAGAAATTTCAGCCTAGATTTTCATCCTGCTTAGCGCCACCCCCTCATTTTGGGATACACGAAAGAAAGACTTGCATTTGTATAGTGCCTTTCATGGTCACCAAATCTCTCAAAGTGCTTTACAGCCAATCAGGTACTTTTAAAATATAGTCACTGTTGTAGGAAACACGGCAGCCAATTTGCGCACAGCAAATTCCCACAAACCCCACTGTTACCATGACCAGATAATCTGTTTTTGTGATGTTGATTTAGGGATGAATATTAACCAGGACACTGGGGATAACTCCTCTGCTCTTCTTTGAAATAATGCCATGGGATCTTGTGCATCCACCTGAGCAGTCAGATGTGAGCTGGGTTTAACATCTCATCCAAAAGATGCCATCTCCAACAGTGCAGCACTCCCTCAGTACTGCACTGGAGTGTTGGCCTTGATTTTTGTGCTTAAGTCCTGGAGTGGAACTTGAATCCAGATGGCAGAGGAAAGTGGAACAGAGATGCCTTGTTCCACTTCCAAGCAAAACTCCAGTACTATTTTGGATATTTTCCTTTTGCACCCTTCCCAACATTCTACAACACCCACTGCTAACCTGCCCAGCCCTTGCAGGTTTGATTAGCACAAATCCTCTGCAAAACTCAATTGAGAGTGCATAGAGATCCACTCCCAACCTATGCAAATAATGTTTTTAAGCTTGCAGTTGAGCAATCGGGCTCAGGCTAACTCAGCTCCTATCATAACTTCCTCCTTTGTGAAGGTTAGTGTTTTGCAGATAGAAATGCCAGTGATGGCTTACAGAATCCAAATTTCAGGTCTTCCTGCAATGAGGTAAAGATTTATTTTTCCAAACAAAGATTAAAATTTAGCTGTTGGTTGTGAGAATTTATTCAGTTATTTGGCTCGCAATAATCCAGATCTGACAGTTATGCTGACCTCCTAACATCTCAATCTACTAACTAACGACTCTTTATTTTACACTTTCTTTCTACAGTGACCGTGTTGTGGGGAGGAGAAGCTAAACCTCATTCAGATGCTCAGGAGGACTCCTGGAAAAAGATTCTAGCATTTCTAGAAAAGCACCTTGTGCTTCAACACCCAGCTGCTATTGCCCAATCCAAACTATGAGAGAGAGAGAGAGGGACAATATCCCATTTCATTTTCTGTACTTCTATTAGTACTGAGAGAATTTACCAATCGTGCCTTCTTCTGGATTGAAGGGAACAATCTTGTTACTTTCTGACTTTTGTGTGCCTTTATTTTGATCTACATTTTGCCTTTTTTGGCACCAATATATTCGAATTCCCTTTTGAAAGTTATTATTGAAGCTGCTTCCACCACACATTCAGAAAGGCATGGCATTCCACATCATAATTCACTGTGTTTTAAAAAAAAAAATTCTTATGTCATTTCTGGTTCTTTTGCCAATTACCTTAATTCTGTCTCCTCTGGTTGTTGACCCATCTGCCACTGGAAATGGTTTCTCTTTCTTTACTTGATCAAACCCTTCATGATTTTGATCACTTGTATCAAATCACCCCATAACCTTCTCTGCTGCAAGGAAAATAACCCCAGTTTCTCTAGTCACTGCATAACTGAAGGCTTTCATCTCTGTTAACATGATAATAAATCTCCTCTGCACCCTCTCTAAGGCCTTGCCATCCTTACTAATGTGTGGTGCCCAGAATTGGCCATAATACTGCAGCTAAGTACTAGCCAGTATTTTATAAGATTTAGCATAACTTCCTTGATTTTGTACTCTGTACCTCTATTTATAAAGTCAAGGATCCCCAAGCTGTTTTAGACCCCTTTTTAATTCTTTGGCTTGTGTCACATCTTTTTATCTTTATACACACCACTCTCTTCTCTGACTCTCATTATGCTGCTACAATCTATTAATTCACCACCGGGATTGTGGGATTAATCACAGTGCTTACGCTACTTTATTGTTGTGATGCTTCTCGATGCAAGGCTCTTATTTTCTATTTAAACCTTTTAGTAAGTGTTCTTGACAGTTAACCTTTATAAATAGTTAATCATGATTGTTATGCAGCTGAATTTATTTATTTCTTTCAAATAGCGTATCCTGCTGCCAACTGTGTAACATCCTTTCTATAAGTGCCATTCATCTAATTCCAGAAAAAATATAAAATCCATCTGCCTTGCTTTGTGCTACCTGTAGCCCATTCTTGGCACTGCTAACAGTCAGCACAAGGACCACTGTACCTTCACAATCCCATGCTCAAGGGGAGAGGTGCAATTGCATGGAGTGCAGAGATAGGACTACAACATTGTTGCTTTGATTCTTGGCCCACGCTCCCTGTAACCGAAGCTCCATTCTGGAAGCATTGGATCACAGAATTATTGCGTGAAATGTGCCAAAAGAGGATGATAGACATGAATTATGTTGGGTTGGCCAGGGAGACATCTCAATTATCTGTGCCAGTTCCAGTCAATCCCCTGACAATCTCAGAACAGCTAGAAATCTATGTTGAATTTTGAATTATTGCTACCTCAATCTGATTTTCCAATAAGATAGGCTGCTGTAGATTGTAGAGCTCCAGTCATGGCATTGTGAGGATTGCCTGAACTAATGAACTCAGCCAATGGCAGGATGAGGGCTCCACTCTGGTGGGGAGGAGATGGGGGAAGGCACCATTACAGAGGGCCCTGGTAGCCATATTTTTCATGGTGGTCTGCCCCTCAACCAGGCAGTCATACAACAGTGTACAGATGCAAGCTGTGGAGTCCTTTGTTGATATCTCCAACTGTACAGGTTGTTTGGCACACTCTTGAGTGATTGCATGGAGTGCTAATGCTGGGCTATCAAGTGCATTTGTGCAAATGTGTCTGACATACAAATCTTTGTGTTCAGTAGCTAAAAGAATTCCCAAACTGGCCATCCAGTCTGCAAGTTATATTTACTACAATTCCACCTTTTCATGGGCCCTCTGGGCTTCACCAATTGCTCTTTGCATCAATTCACGTGTTGTACTCCACTGGTTTTACCATCTCCTGGGTAATTAAAACAGGCAGAGAAGTAAAACAATTTTTTTAGAATGTCAGTAAGACACACCAGGAAACACAGCTTCACTTTGCAAGATGTTCAGCTGTAATTTCTGTCTGGTTGTGGGAGTGAAGAAGTGAATAAGAGATAAGAAAGGCAAAGCAAAAGAAACTAGCCATGAGCTTTAGACAAGCCTCTGATTTCACATTTCTCTATTCCTCCTGTTGCTTCCAAACAGAGAATGTCCATGACTCTTTGCAGATAAAGTGTCATGACTTGCAGCCTTGGTGACCCCCACCTTCCTGTCTGTGCATAACCTCTTATTGTGTGCAGCCTTCTGGAAGCAAATGCAACAGGGATATGGGTTAGAGAATGCCAGAGATGGGTACCACTCAAGTGCCCAAGCTGCCAGTCACCTTCCTTGAGTGTGTGAACATGCACCAGTCAAGTATATTGTGCTTGCAGCATACTTGGTGCTTGTTTATTACATCAAATGGGCACAAGGTCAATACATTAAAATAGCAACATTACAGTGTCCTAATTCATTAGAAATTATTAGAAATTTTTTTCCAGTAGCCCCTGTGCTTGTGCACCAAGAATGTAATGCATCCCTACAGGACCCCACCGTATGGTAGAGCTAAGTGCCACCTTGGTCAGGGCCTTTTTCCTGTTGTCCAAAAATAGGTTTGACATCTTTTTTATAAAGGTTTAAGCTTTGATTCCAGTGTGTTTGTTGTCGACTCCTCACTAATCCTTTAATTGGAGTGAGACTCACTTCTGCCACCTCACAATGCACTCCCTCCACACAGGAAAATGAGGTGAGAGAGCCAAGAACATTCCCTCCCGCCTTATTTAAATGCCTGCTCTTATGTTGAACCTATTGCAATGATAATTTCTCCTTTCCTGCTCTCTGCGCTTGAGCAAAGCCCTGGAATCCCAAGCTAATATAAAAGAGGTGGAAGCCCAATATCCTGAGTCTCTGCCTCGATTGGCCATCTGTGTGCTCTGGACACAAAGCACAAGCAAATCAGCCCATAGGTCATCATTTATAAAGATGAAAGAGAAAGGGCTGTGATGGTATGCCAAGTTTACTTTGAGGTGCAGTTGAATTGTATTGATTATTTTATTGAGATGTATGCTAAAGGCCTGCTACTCGACTTGAACCCGATGGGACCCGCGTCATGTGTCGGGTTCGGGTCGGGTCGCGTTTCCGGGTCCGGCATTCGGGCTCCGGTTGGGCTGGGTCAGACACGCTCCATCACCACCTCAGGTAAGTGACTTTAATGTTAATTTGCTTTTTGGACTTTAAAGGTGGTTTTGTTAGTTATTTTAAGCTTGTGCAGATAAGGAACAAAGTGAAAAATGGAAGGGAAGTTAACTGATGGTCATGTCAGCCGCAGGAAAAAATGACTCTGGTCGGGGTCGGATGGGGCTCTGTTGGGCTCAGGTCGGGTCTCATTTGCAGACCCGAGCAGGTCTTTAATGTATGCTGCTTGTCCCCATTTAAATGGAGTGGTGTGAGCCAGTGTTTAAGGCGGGGCACTGACAGCCCTTACAACAACAACTTGTCACCTTTAATCTCAGACCAACTCCCAGTGCAGATTTGCCTTTCCAGAAAAACGTGTTCACATCATCTGATTCAATATGTGGCCAGAAGATCTGCGCAAGAGGGAGAAACTGACCTTCACTGACAACTGGACAATCTTCTGAGGAAAACATGGGCATTCTAGGTGGGATGGTGTCACTTTTAATTTTTTGGGAATATAGAGTTTAGCTGGGAATTTTAAGGCAGCCTTTGGAGTGATTTTAAACTAAGTGAACAGAGGGTTGGAATAGAAAAGTCTGTTTCACGTTCCTTTACAGTACATAACACCCAACTTCAATCTGATGCGTAATTGGAGAGTGTAGATCTTAGCGGTATTTCTGAAACATGGCTAGATGTAAATGATGGAGCAGAATGCTACCTCATGTGTCATGAATATTTCAGGTAGGAGAGAATAGATCAGAAGTGAATGTGTCTAGTTTGAACCCTAATGGCTAAAAATTAGTTGGCGCCCATTTGTGGGTGCAGAGGTCGTGATTCACGACCTGCCTACCCCCGTTCCCATTGAGGCAGGCAGCACACAAACTTTGTACTGCCTCCTCATTTGAATTATTTCAGTGTGCTGCCCAGCACGCGTCACACTGCTTGCTGGCTGCACGCTGAACAAGATGCCTAACAGCATGTGAGGTTAGCATGTGTTCCAGCTAGCCTCCAGTTCTTAAAGGCAGTCTATCCTCTTAACGGGAAGCTGCAGTGAATGAAAGGAGGCTGCTGCTGACCACCAATGCTGCTACTGCAAGCAGCAGAAACGGAACACCAGGGCAGACAGAGTGCTTCGTGGTTCATGGATGCAGCACTGGAGGCCCTTATCATGGAAGTGACCAGGAGGAGAGAGGCCATGTTTCCACCAGGATCAGACCCTCAAGGAACACCCTCCAAAGGGAATGGGAGCAGGTGGCCAGTGAGGTTAATGCAAGAATTCTTGCCCTGAGGACCTGGCAGCAGTGCAGGAAGAGGTTTAATGACCTCACAACAGTGGTCAAGGTAAGTGAATGCACATGATATTCTCATACCCACTGCTCCACCAGCCTTTCATGTGATGCAGGGCACCACAAACCCTCATTCACATAGCAGCAGTCCCCAGGACTGACGCCGAACTTTCACATACTCTACCTCACCCTCGCACACCTTCCACTGATCCCAACCTTACACCCACCTCACTCTGCCTGCACATGCCTCCAGCTATTCAGCTATGGCAGGCACATCACCCAAACTCAGAGCTGCACAATCACTGGGATTATTCCCCCTCTCTTGCAGGATACTTTCACGCAATATATAAGGAAGCAGCAGAGAACCAACAGGGTCCAGGCATGTCTTCATCCACTGAGCCCAATGGAGGAGATGGTGCTCTGCATCTTGGGGCTGGCTATGATAGAGCCTGCAGCATCTGGCGTTCCCAAGACCATTCAGGGTAATGGTACTTCCTTATGGCCCTCCTCAAATCCCACCTCAGCCTCATCCTACTGGCATGATGTGCTAGCTGCAGATGGTGCGACCATGAGGCTGTTCCTATACACCCACCCCACCACCCTCACCCCATTTCCATCTCCTCTGATTTCATGCTTTCAGATACCCAAGAAGTGCTACCTACCCAGCTACAGCACACCCAGGAGGAAGAGAGAGAGTACCCCACACCAGTGATGAGGAAGCACTGTCACTTGTTGTGACAATTGCAACCACCAGCTCAGATACTGGTACTGGCATACCTTAGAGAATAGTATAGAGACGGGATCTGCATGTGGTGAGTCACCATGCACGAGTGGGCTGCAGACAAGCCAGGCAGAAAGGGTAGCTCATGTGCCAGCTCACCAGAGGCCAAGATTGCAGAGGAGTTCTTCTACAGGGGACACAGATGCGGACTTCAACAGGGTGGCATATAGAGAATTCTGATAATGCACACACACATGCTTGGTGCATTGGCAGGCCTGCCAGACAGCCTCATGTCACTGGCAAGAGCATGGAGGAGTCCAGCACGAATGTGGTAGTGTGGAGTGTGATGGAATACTCTCCACTTGCCTGGATGAGTGCAGCTCCAACAACATTCAAGAAGCTTGACACCATCCAGGATGAAGCAGCCCGCTTGATTGGCACCCCATCCACTATCTTCAACATTCACTCCCTCCATCACTGATGCACAATGGCAGCAGTGTGTACTAAATACAGGATGCACTGCAGCAACTCATCAAGGCTCCTTTGACAGCACCTTCCAAACCTGCAACCTCGATCACCTAGAAGGGCAAGGGCAGCAGATGCATGGGAAGATTCCGCCTGTGGTGCAGTGGAAGTTGAGGCAGTGGTGTTGCATCAAGGCTGTGTCTGGTAGAGCTGCATGGAGATGGCCACCATTTCCATCCTGTTTGACATTGGCAGAAGACTGTCTGGCAAGCCTGCCAATCCACTCGGTGTACATCCTCATCTGCGTTTTCCTGGATGCTGCCTCATCAAAGTCATCATCCCCTCTAGCAAAACCCATCTGTGATCTTGCCCTCCAGTGTGCTATTCTTTCCCCCTGGCCTGCCTACAGCTCACTCATGCCTGGTGACTGACCATGTACAGATCTGACTCTGCTAGTCTCTAAGGTACAGGCTGCGCCAGTATCTGAGCTGGTGGATGTGAGTGTCAGATCACGTGACGGTGTTTCCTCATCACTGGTGTGGGGTTGCTCGCTGTGTTCCTCCTGCGTGTGCTGTGTGTGAGCAGGCAACAGCTCTTGGGTATCTGAAAGCATAAAATCAGAAGGGGAGGGTTAGGGAGGTGGGGTGGGGTGTAAATCCAAAAAGTCTATCGTCACACTATCTGCCATTTGCACATCATATCAGATAGCTAGATGAGGAGGAGGTGGGAGTTGAGAAGGCCCATTGGGCAGAATCATACCATCATGATAAGTATGAGTGATGTGCCTGCCATAGCTGACTAGCTAGAGGTGTGTGGACAAAGTGAGAGGTGGGTGTGAGGTTGAGATCAGTGGAAGATGTGTAAGGATGGAATACTCTCCACTTGCCTGGATGACTGTGGCTCCAACAACACTCAGGAAGCTCGTGTAAGACCATCTCTCTGGTCTAAAGGTTCTTGTCTTTACTCTTGATATCAGTGGCACACAACAACTTGGATATTGTTTCACTAAATGTGATGCACCTTCATTAAATCTCTAAGCAATAGCACATACAATGATACTGGTTACTAAGGGATTGCATGAGCTAGGGTCTGTCTCAAGTGGTTAGTCCTTCGACAGATCTCTAGGTGCGATTTTGGAATGGCTGACCAGGCCACTCTACAGACTGCAGTAACAATGTCCTTGAGGGCTGTTGCTTTATACACCTTCCTGACCTTGGCCCTTGGCATATAAGGCAATACTTTAAATTGGATCGTCCAATTGGGTTATTAATTTCACCCTGGCCATCTAGGACCACCCACACATGGTCATATCCTGCCATCAGTAGGGGCTGTCTCCGGGTGCATGCCAATAATGGGCAGGAAGAAGGCCATTCAGAGATTCCCAACTGGCCATTGTCTAGTTCAGCTTCTGTAGACTAAGAGTCTGTGACAATCAACTACCTCAGGGACATACCCTGACATGTCTCTGTGTGTGTGTGTCTGTTTTAGTTAAAATTGTCCAGCAATAATGTCTTTGACCAGAATTCTCCCTCCATAGCTCCATCTTCTCATCACCATGAGACAGCCTCTGCCCACAGGACTTCACCACAGCCAGCTTACATTCAATAATGTGAAAGAAATAAAAGCATGGTTTACATGATTGAGTGATTAATACAATTAAGGTAAACAATGCATTGGCTACACTCAACACCATCCAGGACAAAGTAGCCCACTTGATTGGCATCCCATCAAACACCTTAAACATTGACTCCCACCACCACTGACGCACAGTGGTAGCAGTGTGTACCATCTACAAGAAGCACTGCAGCAACTCAGCATGCCTCCTTCGGCAGCACCTTCTAAACCTGTGATCTCTTCCACCTAGGAGGGCAAGAACAGTAGACACATAGGAACACCACCATCTGCAGTTATCCTCCAGGTCACACCCCATCCCCACTTGGAAATATATCACTGTTCTTTCACTGTTGCTGGATCAAAATCCTGGAACTCCGTCCCTAACAGCACTGTGGGAGTACCTGCACACGATGGACTGCAGCAGTTCAAGAAGGCAGCTTCCCACCACCTTCTCAATGGCAATTAGGGATGGGCAACAAATGCTGTCCTTGCTAGAGACACCCACATCCCATGAATGAATTAAAAAAAGGATGACATGGAGTATGTGAAAGTTAGGTATGAGTTCTGAGTTCTAGGGACTGCTATTGGGTGAGTGATGGGGATCTAGTACATTGAGCAGTGTGAGTGGTTGATAGCATGGTGGGTATGAGTTGTCTGTGCAGATGCATTCACTTACCTTGACTACACACATGAGGTCATTAAGGAAACTAAGGAAGTTAAGGATGATACTGTTACGACCGACTGCTCCAGTCAAAGCCCCCAATCGAAATATCCGATTCTGATTGTGGTGGGAGAAATGCACTGTTAATTCAATCCGATCCCTCCACAGATCACCTAACATATCATTTTAAACTTTCCAAATTAAAGAAAGACCCAGCCAAATTGTACCACCTATTAACCCCTGAATGAGGCTAACCAAACCAGATGTCTTTAAATTAACAAATTAACTGTTTAATTAGAAAAACCAAATTCTTAAACACTACTAAGATATAAACAATATTTAAAATAGAAAAACTAGAGTCCTTGCATATTAACACTCCTGCTGAAGTGAAATCTTCCAATGTGGAATAGTACAAGGTTGCTTGAAGTCTTCACAGTCTTCCCATGGGGGGAGAAAAAAAGTCCTTCAACAGTAGAACAGTTCGTCATCTAATTCAGCATTAAGTGATGCTTTTCTTCTTCAGTGATGAATTTCAACAATTAACAACTTGCAAACACTTTTTAATGAATCAATTTGGCTTTAGAATTTTTCAGGGATAAAAGATTGTCATAGTCTAATTTACTTCCTTCAGTTTAAATTATCAGAGATCTCTGTTCCGTTCCTGCTGGCCCAGCTGTCTGTGTCTGTGAGAGTTAGAACAGTCTGTTTCCACTATAAGCCTGTTCAAAATTAAATTGTAACAATGTAGCTCTCGATGCTCAGTCCGAGTAGTTGTATCCCGGACAACGAGAAAGCACTCTTTGCATCACAGTCTCCAAATGACTGTATCCCAGGGCATTGAGAATGCATTCTTTGATTCAGTCTTTGGAGCTTGCTACCTTAAAGCAGTACAGTTCCTTTTTCCAGCCTTAAAGCAACACTGCATTCTTCCTGAAAAAAAGACTACAGGATCATAACAGATAGCAAATTGAAAGAAAAGGCATACAATCTTGTGTAGATTCATGGTATGTCAGCCGATTGGGAACATTTTAGAAACCAACAAAGGATAACAAAAATTAAAAATAAGCAGAAAATAGATCATGAAAGTAAACTAGCAAGAAATATAAACACCGACAGTAAGAGCTTCTACAAATTTTGGTAATGGAAACCTCACACGCCAACTGGAAATATTAATTTCACCATATGGAACTTTGCCTCAGACTTTTTACTAGATATTGTTACAAATAACTTTTAAAAGCAAACAGAACTGCTAGCAGCCAAGATGGCCATGTATTTGCATGTGAAAACCTAAAGAATCAGCCTGGAGACAGAGGTGATTACCCAGTCTAGCCTCAACAATGGAGGTACTCTGTGATTAAATTATCTAGAATGGTTTTGTCAATGTTGATCATCAAACACCATTGCCACCCATTGATTTTGAAAGAGCTAAACTGCCCCCACCCCCACCAAGTATGTATGAACAGCTTGTGAGGAGAACTTTGAATTTCAATAAACCCTTCCAGAAACCTCTGTTTCAAACACAAAGAGGTGGTCACATCACATGACTGCTTGGGTCACACTGGAGATTTGTGAGTGATGATTCAGAAGACAGTGAGTAACTGAGACCCAGGAAGAGAACAGCACCACTCTTTTTATCTCCCTCTCCAGCAAAGTCCGAGGGAAGCCTTGGCTGCACCTAAACCTCAAAGCCACAGATCCTGACAGTCAGCAACAAAGAGAACATGGATAAAGCCCCTCTTCAGCCTTCCAGAACCAGAGAAGCAATCCCGAATTGTGCACGTGGCCTAGCGAGGACTTCAAGACTTTAATTTCAACTAAAGACACTGAGATTCAGTATTTAAATTCTATTTCTTTTAAAGACTCTACTCCAACCTCCCAACTCTTTTTTTCCTCTGTAGCCTATTTGTGCATGTGTGTGTGTTCCTCTTGTGTGAATGTGAGCGTGGATGCGTTGTGTATTTTAGTAATTTTAACCAATTTAGAGTGATAAGGTTAATAAACTTACATCTTTCTTGCTTAAATTAAAGAAAACCTGTCTGGTTCATTTGCAATTATAATTAGAGGAACAGGAGCAAGTGCTCACTGAGGTGGTAAGTTAAATCACTATGTTAAAAGAATAAACCCTATTGCAGTCAAACCAGAGAAGGGGCAAAAGGGGAGCCTGGGACCACTTCCTCACCTGGTTGTAACAGTCTATAAAAAGAGAGTAGCTAAAGTAAGTATTGTCCCCTTAGAGGATGAGACTGGGGAATTAATAATTGGAAACAAGGAAATGGCAGAGACTTTGAACAAATATTTTGTATCTGTCTTCATGGCAGAAGACACTAAAAGCAACCCAATAATGCTGGAAAATCAGGGGGCAAATGAGAGGGTGGAAATTAAAACAATCATTATTGCTAGAGAAAAAGAACTAGGCATATTAATGGGACTAAAGGCTGGCAAGTCCCCTGGAGCTGATGACCTGCTTCCTAGAGTCTGAAAGGCGTGGCAGCAGAGATATTGGATCATTGGTAGTATTCTTCCAAATTTACCTCGATTCTGGAAAGGTCCCAGTGGATTAAAAAAACCACAAATATAATGTCCCTATTCAAGAAAGGAGGGAGACTGAAAGCAGGAAACTATAGGTCAGTTAGCCTAACAGCTGTCATTGGGAAAATACAAGAATCCATCATTAAGGAAGTAGTAGCAGGACATTTAGAAAATCACAATACAAATCAAACAGAGTCAACATAGTTTTATGAAAGGGAAATGTTTGACAAATTTATCAAAGTTCTTTGAGGATGTAACAAGCAGGGTGGATAAAGGGGAACCAGGAGATGTGGTGTATTTGGATTTCCAAAAGGCATTCAATAAGATACCACAGAAAAGGTATGATAAGAGCTCATGGTGTTGGGTAATATATTAGCATAGATAGAGGATTGGCTAACTAATAGAAAACAGAGAGTTTGGATAAATGGGTCATTTTCAGATTGGCAAACTGTAGCTAGTAGGGTGCCAAAGGGATCTGTGCTGGGGCCTCACCCATTTACAATCTGCATTAATGACTTGGATAATGGGTCTGAGAGTATTGTAACAAAACTTGCTTACGATACAAAAATTGGTGGGAAAGCAAGTTTTGAGGAGGGCACAAAGGGTTGAATTTTAACGGCCCCTCGGCATCAGGAGCAGAGACGGATTCTGGTAAAATGCCAGGGAGCTGCGTTGGGACAGCTGCTGATGCAGTCGCCATCGGGGATGTTTCCCAATGGTGGGCTGCATGCCGGATCAGCTGCTTGCCCCACAGAGGTAGGCAGACAATTTAAACACTTAAGACCCCAATAGCGGGGGATTAACTGGGGCTGTCGGCGTTTTTCTGGTGGCTGAGTGGCCCCCTGAAGCATAGGGAGGCCACCCAGTGACAGGCCAGGATGGGGGGAGTGGTCATTGGAGCTGGAGGCTCCATGGCTCAAAGAAGGGGCCGCGGGAAGGGAAGGTCATGCCGACGGCTCCAATGGGCTATCCCAGTAGGCCATCCTGCTTAGACCCTCTGAGTTCTATTTTAAAAACCTACTGTGCCCCTAAGGTCTCCTACCCTCCTCTGCAGTGTCACTTATCCCGGTGTCACTGCGGAGGCTTCAGAGCTGCTGGCTGTCTGATTAGGCTAGCAGCATCAGGAGCCCACCCTCAGTCCTTAATTGGATGGCGGGCCTGGAGGTCATCAATTTGGAGGGGGGTTTTGAACAGTGCCTGGGTGGTACAGATGTTAGAGTGGACTCTCCCACAGCTGGAAAAATAATCTTTAAAATCTTTCTGGCCTTTTTGGCTGCATATTCATGGGAGTATATGTCAATCAACATAAAAGCCACATTTCTGCAGGGTGATCCGTTTTAGAGAGAAGTGTTTCTGAAAATGTCCAAAGAGACAGCAGGGTGTGGTATTTTTCAGTGAGATCTTTTTTTGCTGAAAATAGGTTATATTCAACTAAAAGCAGATCCTGCAATGTTTTCTTAGAAAACTTTCAGGCATCTTCATGATGTAAGTTGATGATTTCTTATGGGTGGTACTGCGAAATTTGAGAAATGTGTTAATAATTAGAGTAGAATTTAAAATTGGGAGTCAGGCTTGTAGATTTTTAAAATATATTGGTTTCAATATTAAGCAAAGTAGGTCAGAAATAATGTTAAATCAACAATCCTATTTAGGGATAAATGCATACATAATTTCCTATCCGTAGGTGATCCAAAGAACATGAAGCTAGCCATTTTTATCTATGCTTCACACAGTAATCTTCCTGATGGGTATTCAAGTGCAGTTGGTTTCTTAGTATTTCTTATGGGCGAGAATGGGAATGTCCTTAATCTTGTGAGGCTAAGAAAATAAAAAGCATTATTAAAAGTACTCTGGCTGCCGAAACACTGGCTTTTGTGGAGGCAGTGGATAAGGGATTTTATTTGCCAAATATTTTTAGTGAGATTCTCTACAATAGGCATATTAAAGATAGTATATGCATTGAATGTTATGTAGATAATCGTTCACTGTGGGATAATATATACTCTACAAAAAGTGTATGTGAGAAAAGGTTGCGGCTTGGCAATACTGCTTGAAATAAATGCTGGAGAGAAAGGAAGTCTCTAAAATTAAATGCGTGAATGCAAATCATCAACTGTTGGGTTGTTTTATGAAAGAAATACATGTACAAAGAAATTATTAGGGGTCATAGAGAAGGGAGGTCTTGCAATGTACAGAAAATGGAAGTCTTTGAAAACTTTTTGGTTGTACATCTAAACTCCTAATTCTTATTTATCCCTTGATCAAATTCTGGAACTCTCTTTCTAATAGCACTGTGGGAATATCCGCACCAGATGGACTGTAGTGGTTCAAGAAGGCAGCTCACCACAACCTTCCCAAGGACAATTAGGGATGGGCAACAAATGCTGGACTTGCCAGCCATGTCCACATCCCATAAAAAAATAAAAAACATGAAGGAAATCTGTTAATTGTATAATAGTTGAGTTTTTAATTGTATTCAGGCAGTGTACATTAACTGGGGATTGAATCGTCCTCCTAAATTTAAGTGCAGACTGAAACTGTGTTGGTTGGGTTTTGGAGGTGCATGTTTGTAATGTGTGTCTATACATAAAAGCTTATAAGCTTAAAGATTAGTCTCCATTTCTATCCTTCACTACCTGGCTATTAGAGATATAACAGCCCTATTTACCTGCGGAGGGTGGCCTCCTTGTTTCTGAAAAACTGAGAGTTAAAATGTCAATGGGGGAAGGGGAGGGTAAAATGAATGGGGAAATAGGGGATCCACTGTTTCAGGTTACTGCCCAAGTAATGAAGGTTAAAATTACCCCAGTCCATTAAGTTTTTAGAATCTTTACTCGTGTAAACAAAAGTTCTACTAACTGTACCAAGCTGAAGCTTTCTCTCCCACTTCAGCATCTTAAAAGAATTACGAGTATAAAATTCTACACAGAAGGTGTCATGCAGCCCTTTGTGCCTGTGCCAACTCTATGAAAGAGCTATCCAATTAGTTCCACTCGTCCTGCTCCTTTCCCTTGGCCCTGCGAATGCTTTCTTTTCAAGTATCTAAACAATTCCCTCATGAAAATTACTATTGAATCTGCTTTCCCCATCCTTTCAGGCAGTGAGTTCTAAATGATAACAACTCACTGCTGTTATGAAAGTGATACTGTTTCTTGTTCAAAATATTTTTAAAGGCATTTATAGTTAAGCTGAATAAATGTTGGACCAGGTTTTTTTTTAAAAAAAGAGAGCCATCAAGAGGACACTGAGGGAGCCGGATTGGCAACAGCATTGCTGGTTGTCACATGGCTCGGGTTAAGCTTGGAACAAAAACCCTGGTAATAGGGGTAGAGAAGTAGCAAGTGCTCCTCTGATTGGACAAGCCCAGTAGAACCAGACAGCACCTGGAAGGGCAGAAAACTGACAAGCTTTCTGGTTGTGTGTCAGTGTGTGTGTGTTTTACCTTCTGGAAGACAATAAAGTCAAATCTGCTGAAGTGGCAAGAAAGAACAGGAGACCACAACCCACCTCACTTCCTAGAAACTCCATAAAAGACCCTGTGAAGTCCACTGTGTCGATTCATCTTGTTTCCTATATTCAAAGAAAGCCTGCTAAAAATAATTCTCAACACCGTCTGAAGAGAACTGTTCTAGGGGGATCTCAGTGGCCTGCCTGCATGTGCTTGGAGGTTGAACTGTGTGCCAGTTTGGGGAAGTGTGTCTCACCTGCTGTTTTCTTCATGGGTGGGCAGGTGATCTGCCATTTTTTGTCTGTAATAGAGCTCTGATCCAAAAATTCCTATTTTCGGTTAACCGATATACGTATATATGTGTGAGCATGAGTGTGACATGCTAAGGTAGAAAAGGGGACTTTAAAATTTAATGTTGGGAGTTTAAAAATTTTAATCTTCATTGCTAGTTAAGACTTGTTCTATAATGATCTGTTAATTTTTTGTTGTCCATTAAAGAAACTTGATTAATGTGTTCTATTCTGATAAAAAATAGAGTATACGATAAGTGGGAAGATTTTAAATAATATGTTGTGACCTGTGGAGAAGTGGGACTGAATTAACAGTGCACTCCTCCCGCCAAGGTTGTAACATTACTCAAAAAAAAATTCTCCTCATCTCCACTCTGGTTCTTTTGCCTACTTTTTCTTATTCATTCATGGGATGTGGGCATCGCTGGCTTGGCTAACATTTATTGCCCATCCCTAATTGCTCTTGAGAAGGTGGTGGTGACTGCCTTCTTGAACTGCTGCAGTCCATGGGAGGTAGGTTCACTCACAGTGCTGTTAGGAAGGAAGTTTCAGGATTTTGACTCAGCGACAGTGAAGGAACTGCAATATAGTTCCAAGTCAGGATGGTGTGTGACTTGGAGGGGAACTTGCAGGTGGGTGGTGTTCCCATGCATTTGCTGTCCTTGACCTTCTAGGTGGTAGAGGTCACGGGTTTGGAAGGTGCTGTCTAAGGAGCCTTGGTGCATTGCTGTAGTGCATCTTGTAGATGGGACACACTGCTGTCACTATGCGTCAGTGGTGGATGGAGTGAATGTTTGTAGATGGGGTGCCAATCAAGCGGGCTACTTTGTCCTGGATGATATCAAGCTTCTTGAGTGTTGTTGGAGCTGCACCCATCCAGGCAAGTGGGGAATATTCCATCACACTCCTGACTTGTGCCTTGTAGATGATGGACAGGCTTTGGGGAGTCAGGAGGTGAGTTACTCGCTGCAGGCCTCTGACCTTCTCTTGTAGCCATGGTATTTATATGGCTGCTCCAGTTCAGTTTCTGGTTAATGGTAGCCCCTAGGATGTTGATAGTGGGAGATTCAGTGATGGTAATGCCATTGAATGTCAAGGGGAGATGGAATTACCTTAATTCTATATCCTTTGATTACTGAATTATTTGAATTTCCAGTACTAACAGTGTGTGGCATTAGGTGAAAATTTTAATGTAAAATTTTTTCGTTTGCTGTGCAGTTCATTCATTTGATTGTTTTTCTTTTAAAAATCTTCGTTCATAGCTTAACAAAACAAATACCGAAGCCCAAATTTGAAATTAACCTCTAAAGTAAAAGCAAAATACTGCGGATGCTGGAAATCTGAAATAAAAACAAGAAGTGCTGGAAATACTCTTTTTCTTGTTTTTATTTCAGATTTCCAGCATCTGCAGTATTTTGCTTTTATTTTAGTGTTTAATTCACTGCCACTTCTCATCCAGGAATGCCTACCTTGAAGATGTTCTGCTCTTCTCTCCGACGGGATTTTCGTTTGTCTCTTATACCTCGTTCACCTTCATTGCTCTCTATTTCCCTCCTGGTGTTTGATAAAGTGCCTACCAAAACCTGTTTTAGCCACATCTCCTTCCTCAGTGACTGCCTCCGGCTCCAACCGTTCCATGTGGATTCCAACTGCAGTTCCGAAGAAGGGTCACTGACCCGAAACGTTAACTCTGCTTCTCTTTCCACAGATGCTGCCAGACCTGCTGAGTGATTCCAGCATTTCTTGTTTTAGTTGCAGTTTCACCCATCATGTTTTGAATCCACCCAGGATTACAGGTATCTCCAAGAAATACAACATTCCTCGAAATGCTATGCTCGCCGCATCCTGAGATCCACACTCAGTGCTATGCGCCGCCACATGCACACACTGTACCTCTCTCTCCAGCAGCACCGCCTCACCTTATCTCAAAGCTGTTTTACTCCATTGTTTCATTTCATCCTTCGTCTCATCCGATGCATTAACAAAAAACTTTTTCTCTTCCTTTCAGGTGTTAAGGAACGCAAGCTCCAGCAGCTGATGGGGACTAATGCCCCTCCAGATCCTTCTTCCCCGTCCCTCTGACCCCACCCCTTCTGATCTGACCCCTTGCCATGTATTCACTATACCCTCTGACCTCCCCCTCTCTGACACTGAACATTCTGTACTTAGCAAAGGTCTCAGTTTTATCCCCTTACGCCCCCACCTCAATGAATTTTGCACTCGGCATGACGTTGAGCTCTTCTTCCATCGCCTTCACCTCCGGGCTCACTTCTTTGACCAGGAGTCCTTCCCCCGACCAGCAGACCCATTCACCCACCTCCAGCATTCTCCCTCTACCTGGACCCCTCCCCCTGGCCTCTTACCCACTCCTGATCTTTTCATTGAAAACTGTCAGCGAGTCATTGGTCATCTCAATTTCTCTGCCCCCATCGCTCACTCTAACCTGTCCCCCTCTGAACTTGCCGCACTCCGTTCTCTCAGGTCTAACCCCAACATGGTCAACAAACCTGCAGACAAGGGTGGTGCTGTTGTTGTATGGCGTACCGACCCCTACCTTGTAAAGGCTCAGCGCCAACTTTCAGACACTTCTTCCTACATCCCCCTGGACCATGACTCCACCACCGAACAACAAGCAACTGTCCACAGGACTGTCACTGACCTCATCTCCTCTGGAGATCTTCCCTCTACAACTTCCAACCACATAGTCCCGCAACCCCGGACAGCTCGCTTCTACATCCTTCCCAAAATCCACAAACAGGACTGTCCCAGCAGACCCATTGTGTCAGCCTGCTCCTGCCCCACTGAACTTATTTCTTCCTATCTTGACTCTATCTTTTCTCCGCTGGTCCAGTCTCTTCCCACCTACATCCCTGACTCTTCTAACGCCCTACGTCATTTTGACAATTTCCAGTTTCCTGGTCCCAACCGCCTCCTCTTCACTATGGACGTCCAATCGCTCTACACCTCCATCCCCCACCAGGATGGTTTGAGGGCTCTCCGCTTCTTCCTGGAACAGAGGCCCAACCAGTCCCCATCCACCACCACCCTCCTCCGCCTGGCTGAACTTGTTCTCACATTGAACAACTTCTCCTTCAACTCCACTCACTTCCTTCAAGTAAAAGGTGTTACTATGAGTATGCACATAGGTCCTAGTTATGCCTGTCTTTTTGTGGGATATGCCGAACATTCCTTGTTCCAGTCCTACTCTGGCCCCCTCCCCCAACTCTTTTTCCGGTACATTGATGACTGTATTGGTGCCATTTCCTGCTTCCGCCCGGAACTTGAAAACTTTATCAACTTTGTTGCTAATTTCCACCCTTCTCTCACATTTACATGGTCCATCTCCAAAACTTCCCTTCCCTTCCTCGACTTCTCTGTCTCCATCTCTGGGGATAGGCTGTCTACTAATATCCATTACAAGCCCACTGACTCCCACAGCTACCTCGACTACACTTCTTCACACCCTGCCTCCTGTAAGGACTCCATTCCATTCTCCCAGTTTCTCCGTCTCCGACGCATCTGCTCTGATGATGCTACCTTCCATGACAGTGCTTCTGATATGTCTTCTTTTTTCCTCAACCGAGGATTCCCCCCCACTGTGGTTGAAAGGGCCATCAACCGTGGCCGGCCCATTTCCCGCACCTCTACCCTCACCCCTTCTCCTCCCTCCCAGAACCGCGTCAGGGTTCCCCTTGTCCTCACTTTCCACCCCATCAGCCTCCATATCCAAAGGATCATCCTCCGCCATTTCCGCCACCTCCAGCATGATGCACTACCAAACGCATCTTCCCCTCCCTTCCCCTGTCAGTATTACGAAGGGATCGTTCCTTCGTGACACCCTGGTCCACTCCTCCATTACCCTCACCACCTCGTCCCCTTCCCACGGTACCTTCCCATGCAATTGCAGGAGGTGTAATACCTGCCCATTTACCTCCTCTCTCCTCACTATCCCAGGCCCCAAACACTCCTTTCAGGTGAAGCAGCGATTTACTTGTACTTCTTTCAATGTAGTATACTGTAATCGCTGCTCAAAATGTGGTCTCCTCTACACTGGGGAGACCAGACGCAGACTGGGTGACCGCTTTGCAGAACACCTTTGCTCAGTCTGAAAGCATGACCCGAGCTTCCGGTTGCTTGCCATTTCAACATTCCCCCCTGCTCTCATGCTCACATCTCTGTCCTGGGATTGCTGCAGTGTTCCAGTGAACATCAATGCAAGCTCGAGGAACAGCATCTCATTTATTGATTAGGCACACTACAGCCTGCCAGACTGAACACTGAGTTCAGTAATTTCAGAGCATGGCGGGTCCCCCCTTTTTATTTTTTTTTCAGTTCCTTTTTCTTTTTTATATTTTTTTGTGTTTATTTTATTTTATTTTATTTTATCTTAGTTTGTTCAGTTTGCTTACCCACTGTTTTTTTCATATTTGTACTTGTGGCTGTTCAGTTTTCAGTCCGTTAACACCCTATTTGTACTGATGCTTTGTCTTTCAACACACCATTAACATATTGTTTGCCTTTGCTCCATGACCTTCTGGTCAGTTATTCTCTGTGAACTTTCCCTATCTAAACCTTCTCCTTTGTTATCTCTTGCCCCACCCCCACTTTACTTGCTTAAAACCTTTCACATTTCTAATAACTGTTAGTTCTGAAGAAGGGTCACTGACCTGAAACGTTAACTCTGCTTCTCTCTCCATAGATGCTGCCAGACCTGCTGAGTATTTCCAGCATTTCTTGTTTTTATTTTAAATTAACCAAACTGGCGGAATCTCTGTAGGGTCGAGTTCAACTCTGTTATTCTATCTGGTCCAATTTTTCTCTCTATTGAAGTAAATGGTGAGTAAAGTCGCTTGGGGTATATAATAGGTGTCTGACTCAAACCTGCCCTCTTCCCACTGGTCAAGGCATTAGAATTCTGTTGTTCTTATAAGATCACTCTCTCCATTTTAATAGTAACTGATATCAGCTCAAATTTATTTCATTTGAGTGTGTTTTTGTTGGTGCAAAACAGCTCCACACTATTCAGGCAAAGCAGTCCACTTCAATGGCACTGCAACATCTCGCCTAAAGAAATCACTCCCTCCAGCACTGATGCACTGTGGCTGCAGTATGTACTATCTGGAGGATGCACTGCAACATCTCACCAAGGTTTCTTCCACAGCACCTCCTGAATCTGCGACCTCTGCAACCTAGAAGGACAGGGCAGCAGATGCATAGGAATGACCATCCTGACTTGGATATATATTGCTGTTCCTTCATTGTCCCTGAGTCAAAATTCTGGAACTCCCTATCTAACAGCATTGTGGGAGTACCGTCACCACACGGTCCAAAGGGGTTCAAGAAGAAGGCCTATCACTAAGGGCAACTAGGGATGGGCAATAAATTCTGGCCTTGCTGGCGACCCCCACAAATAAGAATTTGTGGAGTCGATATTACTAAAGGATTCTTTACAACATTGAGGCAATAAAATCTTTATTTGAATGCTTTATGTTTTATTGGATGGATGAAGATACAAATTATAGTCAAATTAAATTGTTGCAATTGCTCTGTATTTCTCTACTGATCAAAATTGCTGGAGTCCGATCATGATCATCAGTTTTGAGAGGAGTTCTGGTTTCAAATCATGACTTGTACTTGCAAATATAATAATTTTTTGTATTACACGGGACATCATTCCATCTCTGGAAACCTGTAAGAGAAATTTTTAAAATCTCAGCAGCCTCTTCACTGGAGATGAATGGAGAGCATTACTGCAGCTTTCATTTGACATCAGTAGTGTAACGGCTAGGATCACTTGATTCTTATCACTGTGGGATGTACCTCAGCTCCAATCAGGACACTCAATCCATGACTAACACAATTTGCCAAAAATTCATTGCTAAAGGCTGACTGATCTTCTATTTAGGACACCCCATGGTCTTCCTACAGCCTTGACAGAAAAAACATTAAAATTTATCAAAGGCTGTAAAACGCTTTAGGATATTGTGAAGTTGTGAAAGGTGCTATATAAAGGCAGGTCTTTCTTTCTGTATTTCTATAGTTCACAGCCCCCATAGTTATGACAAGAGACTGGATAAACTTGACCTATATTGCCTGGAGATTAGGAAGTTATGGGGTGATCTGACTAATGCCCTTGACAGGATCAATACAAATGATTTCCTATTAGGAGAATACAGAAGAAGGAGAACATCAGCTTTAAATTAGAACTCATCCAGTCAAAAGCCAACCTAGAAAAAGATTTTTCACAGAATGGGTTGTGGATGCAGAGTTAATTGAATTGTCAAAAGGGAAATAGATACTTACTTGGGAAGTAAGAATATTAATGGATATAGAGAAAGGATATGGAATTGGGATGAAAGAGATAAAGTACTGCCATGGCTAAGCAAGCAGCAGAGCATCATTATGTTCCTAATTGTGAGAGGCATGTGCCTCATTAAATTGAGCATAAAGGGGCAGTAGCATCAGTTTACTTCCCAACTGAAATTCAGGGGGATGCCTAGAGATGGGTGAGGGGAGGAGATGAGGGTAAGAAAATGGAAGAATGTGTTAAATAATTTGGAATATTTTCAAGCCTGCTTTATGTGTCTATCAACATCATCACGGAACATGGACCACACTGAACTCCTCAATCAAAATGACTCTTGCTCCTTCTGAGCACACGAACATGTGAACATATGAAGTAGGAGCAGGAGTAGGCCATTCTGCCCCTTGAGCCTTCTCTGCCATTCAACAAGATCATGCTGATCTGATTGTAACCTCAACTCCACATTCCCACCTACCCATGATAACCTTTCACTCCCTTGCTTATCAAGAATGTATCTATCTCTGCCTTAAAAATATTTAAAGACTGCTTCCACTGCCTTTTGAGGAAGAGAGTTCCAAAGACTCACGATCCTCAGAGAGAAAAAGTTTCTCCGCATCTCTGTCTTAAATGGGCGACGCCTTATTTTTAAACAGTGACCCCTAGTTCTAGATTCTCCCACAAGGGGAAACATCCTTTCCACATCCACCCTGTCAAGACCCCTCAGGATCTTCTGTCCTGATGAAGGGTCACTGATCTGAAACGTTAACTCTGCTTCCCTCTCCACAGATGCTGCCAGACCTGTTGAGTATTTCCAGCATTTCTTGTTTTTATTTCAGATTTGCAGCATCTGCAGTATTTTGCTTTTATCCCCTCAGGATCTTATATGTTTCAATCAAGTCGCCTCTTACTCTTCTAAATTCCAGTGGATACAAACCCAGCCTGTCCAACCTTTCCTCATAAGACAACCCACCCATTCCAGGTATTAGTCCAGTAAACCGTCTCTGAACTGCTTCCAACACATTTACATCCTTAAATAAGGAGGCCAATACTGTACACACAGTACTCCAGATGTGGTGTCACCAATGCCCCGCATAACTGAAGCAGAACCTCCCTACTTTTGTATTCAATCCTCCTCACAATAAACAATAACATTCTATTAGCTTCCCTAATTACTTGCTGAAATTAAATACTAACCTTTTGCAAATCATACACTAGGACACCCAGATCCCTCTGCATCTTAGAGTTCTGCAATCTCTCACCATTTAGTTACTATGCTTCTTTTTTATTCTTCCTGCCAAAATAGACAATTTCACATTTTCCCATATTATACTCCATTTGCCAGATCTTTGCCCACTCACCTAACCTATCTATATCCCTTTGTAGTCCCCTTATGTCCTCTTCACAACTTAATTTCCTACCTATCTTTGGGTCATCAGCAAATTTAGCAACCATACCTTCAGTCCCTTCATCGAAGTCATTTACATAAATTGTAAAAAGTTGAGGCCCCAGCACAGATCCCTGTGGTACACCACTCGTTACATCTTGCCAACCAGAAAATGACCCATTTATGTCTACTCTCTGCTTCTTGTTATCTAGCCAATCTTCTATGCATGCCAATATGTTACCCCTACACCATGAACTTTTATTTTCTGCAACAACCTTTGATGTGACACCTTATCAAATGCCTTCTGGAAATCTAAGTACAGTACATCCACAGCATATGTTACTTCTCCAAAGAACTCCAATAAGTTGGTTAAACATGACTTCCCTTTCACAAAACTGTGTTGACTCTGCCTGATTACTTTGTATTTTTCTAAGTGCCCTGCTATAACGTCTTTAATAATAGGTTCTAACATTTTCCCAAAGATAAATAATAGACCGACAGTAAAGGGGAGTGGGTAAAGCTATATTAATGAAGGGACATTTGAAAGGTGACATACCATATCTTTGTTCGAGCTCCATACAGTACTCCTGGTTGTCTACGTTATTTGGTTCGAAAGAAGCCCAACTTTTGTAGTTAAACATGGAGCCATCAGTCCATTTCCAGCGACGATTCTGAAATTGGAATCAAATTTACACTGAAGTGATTTGCTTATGCATTTGGGGTGAAGGTTACAGCAATATTTAAATCAAAGTAAAACCATGCAAGTTGAAATGTAAACCATTTTACATCAAGCGATGTGCCACACATCATTTACTGCCTTGCACTGGAGTAACCATATCAAACATTGTGTCTGTTGCATGTCATTTACTTCTTATATGATTTCAAATGATAGTGGCGCAGTGGGTGCAGTGGTTAGCACCGCAGCCTCACAGCTCCAGGGACCCGGGTTCGCTTCTGGGTACTGCCTGTGTGGAGTTTGCAAGTTCTCCCTGTGACTGTGTGGGTTTTCGTCGGGTGCTCCGGTTTCCTCCCACTGCCAAAGACTTGCAGGTGATAGGTAAATTGGCCATTGTAAATTGCCCCTAGTGTAGGTAGGTGATAGGGAATAAGGGATTACAGTAGGGTTAGTATAAATGGGTGATTCTTGGTCGGCACAGACTCGGTGGGCCGAAGGGCCTGTTTCAGTGCTGTATCTCTTAATAAATAAAAATAAAGAACATGGAGTTAATGCACTGCAGGGAGTCATTCTTAATTCATTTTCAGGATATGGGGATCGCAGGTATTTATTGCCCAACCCTAGTTGCCCTAAGAAGATGGTGGTGTCTTTCAACCACTTTGGTCCATATGGTGAAAGTACTCAGTGGTTTGATACAATTGAGTGACTTGCTGGCCCACTTTAGAGGGCAGTTAAAATTCAATCACATTGATGTGAGATTGGAGTCACATAAAAGCAAGACAGTGTAAGGATGACCTATTTCCTTTCCTAAGAGAGATAGTGAACCAGTTGGGTTTTTACGACAATTTGACAACTTCATGGTCATTTTACAGATAATTGCTTTCACTATTTCCTTGTTTTTGTTAATAACTGAATTCAAATCTCAAATTTCCATAATGGGACTTTTATGGAGAAATAAATAGAATTTACTGTACAGAAATAGGCCATTGTGCCCAAATGGTCTATGCCAGGGTTTATGCTCCACATGAGCCTCCTCCCACCCTACGTCATCTCATCTTGCCAGCATATCCCCTGTCTCGTGAACTCATCTATCTTCCCCTTAACTCACATTCTCTGGCTTATTAATTCAGGCCTCTGGATTACAAGTCCAGGCTTTGGGTTACTTGCTCAGGTCATTAAATTACTAGTCTAGGCTTAGGGGTTACTATTTCAGGCATTTGGATAACGAATCAACCATGCTACCTCCATTGGCAGCACCTCTCTCCTTTTCAGAGTACTGAAACAGAATGGTAATAGTAGCATTGTGGCAATATTACTAGACTAGTAATCCAGAGTCCTGGACTATTGTACCAGAGACAGGAGTTCAAATCCCATCACAGCAGCTAGAATTTAAATTCAATTAATTAATAAATCTGAAATAAAAAGCTAGTCTCAGTAATGGCGACCATGAAATGACTGGATTGTTATACAAAGCCATCTGGTTCAATAATGTCCTTTAGGGAAGGAAATTTGTCATCCTGACCAGGTTTGGTCAACATGTGACTCCAGATCCACAGAAATGTGGTTGACTCTGAAATAGCCTAGCAAGCCATTCAAACAGCTGCAAAAAAGTCAGAAAAGAATAAAAATAAAAGGACCATCTGGAAATGATAAAGGCACATCCTGCCCAGATGACCCTTCAAAGTCCTTCTCACTAACACCTGGGAACTTGTGCCAAAATTGGGAGCTGTCCCACAGACTAGTCAAGCAACAGCCTGACATACTCACCAAACCATACCTTACAGCCAATGCTCCCTCACCAGAGATGGCAGCACAGTGGTATAAAGTCAGGAGGGAGTGGCCCTAAGAGTTGTCATGTACAGAAGGAGCCGTGATGAAATAAACAATGAAATGGAAGAATTATGAATTGAAAAGGTCAACTGCTAAACAAAATCGCCAGATCATGGACACTTAAACACAGCCCAAATGGAGTAGTGGCCATGTGACCCCTCCTGTACTGGAAATCCACAAACTCATCTGCAATGATGAGGCTTGTTAACCTCATCTGAATTAGCTCTGGAGAGAACCCCTTTGAAATTGAAAGGAGCTATTGCATATTAATGACTGTGATCGACATGACTGGATTAACACAGGATGCTGGAGACAGTCAAGCTTGTAGCCAAACCTAGATGAATAAGGTGTGAAGCAGCAACATTATAACAGAATGATTCCCATTCAAACCTCAAGCAATGGCAATGGTTATCATATCTTGTCCCATTGTGTGGTCACAACAGGGGAGACGGCCATGCATGTCCTAACAGAAACTAATGTGAGAAATTTTTACCTTAAAAAGGTAGCTCTCTGGAGAGAGAGGAGAGATCACAGACACATCACAGAAGGCAGTCAAGCCAGGGGCTGTGGAAAGACCCAGTCTAAACAAGAAGAAGCCCTGCTGCTGATTTTACACTTCAACTTGGTGCAGCAGAGAACTGTAAGTGACCAACACCTCCAGTCTGAAATCTTAACACCAGAAATCTACAACACCTCAACAAGTTTAAGACTAAAAATACCCAGGCCTGCACCTTTGAAAGAGACTGTCCTACTTAGAAGTTTCTATCAGCTCTGTCAGCAGTGGTGCTACCAAGCCATTCTTGGTGATGGACATTGAAGTCACCCTTGCTACCCTTCGTGTTTCTTCCAAGTGGTGTTCAATATGGAGGAGTACTGATTCATCAGCTGAGGGAGGGCAGTAGGTGGTAATAAGCAGGTGGTTTCCTTGCCTGTGTCTGGCCTGATGCCATGAGACTTCGTGGGATCTGGAGTCAATGTTTGAGGACGCTGTTACAGACAGGTGTGTGGTTCACCTCCCAACTGACCCCAATTGTGCTTTGTTTAAAATTATGAATTAGCCCCTGTGTTTTACTTGCCAAATAAACAGACAGTGACAGCTTTTCTTGTCGGTTTAAAATAGAAGATTAACTATTTATTGAACAATAGTCATTCCCCAAAATGTTCACAACACACTCAAGAGAAGAGAGATAGAAGGTAAAGGGTAAGAGTTCAAGGTGTGGTAGGTGTCCAAGTCTGTGGTTTCTGGTAACAATCAAGAAGCTCGAAACCATCCAAGTCAAAGCCTTTATTGGAACAGGATCATGTAACAAGAGCTTGTTAAAGACCTGATTCTGTGGTTGTTACAACTGATGCCTGTGTACTCTGGTGTTTAAAGTAACAAACTGAAATAGAACAGTAAAGCGGTCCCGACACTTGCCAGTACCGGCTAAACTCCAAACTCACAGTCCTGCACACTCTTCCTGTTCTGTTTCAGTGTTGAAACAAAGACTTGTCAACTGAGTCATCAAGCACAAAAGAGTTGTATACCAGCATAATCTATGACCTCAAATGGTGTTCACCATGCAGGAGCATTGATTCATAAATTGGGGGGAAGGCAGGAAGTTTCCTTAGCTTTGTTAATGTGGATTTCAAGAGACTTCATAGGTTCTGGAGCCAATGTTGATGACTCCCAAATACCCCCATCCAACTAGTTACCACAAAGCCCCCAGGTCTGCTGATAGATATGATTCTGTGAGTACAACTATGCCAGGCTGTTGTTGGACTAATTTTGTGTGACAACTTTTCCAATTTAGGCACTAGCCCTCCGATATTAGCAAGAAGAACTTTGTAGGGTTGACTGGGCTGGGATTGCTTTCATCCCTACACGCTGCATGGGTCATTGCTGATAGGTGTGTCCAATTTTCTTCTCTTCATTGAAATTTTGAAGCAACATTTTATAATCAGGTGCCTGACTATGCCACTTCACAGGGCAATAAGAGTTAACCACATAATGTGGAATGGACTCATCTGTAGGCTAGACCAGGATTGGTGGCCCTTGCCTGAAAAACATTGAACTAGTTACGTTCTTAAGAAAATTTGTCAGCTTTCATGGTAATATTTCCTCGTGCCAGGTCATAAATTACCTGATTGACTGAATTCTATTGGTGGGATTTGAAAGTATGGCTTGTTGGCTCAATATCATAACCACTACACCACCACATCCAAAACCCGTATGTAGATGCTCATACAAATCAAAAATTAAATGTGTCTGCACTGCCAGATAGTGGGGAACCCATGGTGGAAAGTTGGGCGAGCAATGCCAATAATTCTCCAAGCATTGCAATGAACACCCAGAAAATCATGGGGCACTGTGTTCCCAATTTTCTGATATGGACACCCTGTGGGCAAAACTGCCCTCTAGGAACTGACCACCCAGCAGTCAGCCCCTTTGGAGATGGCATCAACTGGAGCTCCATTGTAAATGGTCATTTCCAGGCTGTTACTGCCCTGTTTACGCTGAGTGGATCATGTTAAATTCTCCTGCAGGGTATTAGATGATCACTGGTTCTGCACTTATTCCATTGAAGATGCAATACACATTAATCTTTCTCTACCTCTTGAGGATCATGCCCTCCGATCCAAACATCAGCTTCTTTGGGGAAAGCACTGAGATTGTTTGCGATTATATCAGCTTCTCTGTTATTGTGGATGGAGGCAAGGTGACCTCCATTTCCATATGACATACAGTCATTCTGGAAGAAAGGAAGAAAAATTAAGAATTGCATTGTGGACTCTCAAGCCAAAGTCTAACTCATTGATTTATAGTGTCACCATGACTAAATTCTGTCCTTCACCCTCAGGATTCATTCAGAAATGCCACACTGCTTACTTTTATTTGGTGTTTCAGCTGCACACCTGAAGCTGAGTATGTCCCTTAAGCCAATCTTTAACACAGCACTCCTAACTCAACCTGTCTGACATTTCCATTGAGCACATTTTCCTGACCATTGAGGTCACCAGGATGCAAAGGTCAAAAACAAGGGGAACAGAGACCCATTACATACAGTCTTAGTCCTCTTAACGTTGCCCCTGATTTTCTGGGACTTCTTAGCAGGTTTGAGCCAATATGTAAACAAAGAGGGAGCGGATTCTCCTGTTTACCCCTGCTCCCCCATAATCTACTTCCTTTTGATACCGCCATTGGACGCAGTGAGAAGATGGTGGAAGGCTCACTCCAGGAAAATCACCAGACCAGAGAATCTAAGAATCTGCAAGTCAAAGTGATTTTTCCTTGTTAAGGGCCCACAAGATCTTTGTGTCCTTCACCTGCTGCTGCTTTCCTGTAGGGAGAAAGCCTGCACCAGGTATGTCCCCGGGCTACATTAATACCATAACTGGCTGCAGCTTGCTCTGGTACAATCCAGCAATGGGGCAGCAGGGACCCTGATAAATGGGCTTCTTTCTGTGTTTACAGCATTTCAGGGAGAAACAGTAGAGTTGGAGCCAGCTTTCAGGACAATTTTATTTAGAAAAAATTGGAACTGCCTCCAACACCTCTCCACTATCATCCAGCTGTATGGAACTGCACTCGCCTGGTTCCATTCTTACCTATCTAATCATAGCCAGAGAATCACTTGTAATGGCTTCTTTTCCCATTTTCACACTGTTACCTCTGGTGTCCCCCAAAGATCTATCCTTGGCTTCCTCCTATTTTTCATCTACATGCTGCCCCTTGGCGACATCATCTGAAAACACAGCATCAGTTTTCACATGTACACTGACGACACCCAGCTCTACCTCACCACAACTCTATTGACTCCTCCACTGTGTCTAGATTGTCAGACAGTTTATCAGTAATGGATGAGCAGAAATTTCCTCCAATTAAATATTAGGAAGACTGAAGCCATTGTCTTTGGTCCTCAGTACAAATTCTGTTCCCTAGCCATCGATTCCATCCCTCACCATAGCCACTGTCAGAGGCTGAACCAGATTCTTCACAATCTTGGTGTCGTATTTGACCATGAGAGGAGCTTCGAACCACTTTGGTGCACCATCACTATGATCACCTCCGTAACAATGCCTTGATGCCACCCCACCGACTTGGCTCCGTCCCTGTCTCGGCTCACCTGCTACCAAAGCCCTCATCCATACCTTTGTTACCATGAGACTTGACTATTCCAACACACCCCAGTCCGGCCTCCCACATTCTATCCATCCTAAACTTGAGGTCATCCAAAACTCTGCTGCCTGTGTCCTTAATTGCACCAAGTCCCATTCACCTATCGTCACTGTACTCACGGACATTCATTCGCTCCCTGGTAAGCAACATCTCAATTTTAAAATTCCTTGTTTCAAATCCCTCTATGGCCTTGCCCCTCCCTATCTCTGTAACTACCTCTGCCCCACAACCCTCCGAGGTGTCTGCACTCATCAAATTCTGCCTCTTGATCATTCCCAATTTTAATGGCTCCACCATTGGTGGCTGTTCCTTCAGTTGCCAAGGTCTTAAGCTCTCAAAATCCGTCCCTAATACTCACCATTTCTCTACCTCTCCTCCTTTAAGATGTCCCTTAAAACGTACTTTTCTGACCAAGCTGTTGGCCATCTACCCTATTTTCATCCTAAGGTGGCTCAGTGTCAAATTGCATAATGCTCCTGTGAATTGCCTTGGGACATTTATTATGTTAAAAACATTATGTAATTACAAGTTGTTGTTATTTTTGCAATCTTCATTCACTGAAGTATGATAACTCTCCTTAACACATTATTCAGTGACAAGAGTATTGGCTATTCCCAAATATGATAAAAAGAAAAGATATAGTGGTAGCATTCTCGACTCTCAGTAAGAAGGACATGAGTTTTAGTCCCACTCTGAAGTCTTGAGTGCGTAATCTTGATTGGCATTTCAGTGCTGTACCAAAAGAGTGCTGCAATGTCTTTCAGGTGAGACTTTAAACGGAGATTCCATATGCCCTTTCAGGAGGGCATTAAAGAACCCAGGCTACTGGGTGTCCTGAGGTCATGAAAGGAGCAATGCAAGTGCTACCTAAGTTCTTTCTTAAGTATGATAAAGTGATGGTCATTGGTTAACTGGTTGCTTCCTTAATGCCAATACATTATTGGATGGATCTCTGATGTTCCTTTCAAATATTCTCAGCAGCTATGCTCCTTTAGAAGTTAATACCATATCTGCATCTTTGAAACTCACACATTGATTTTAATAAATATACATGTACCTCGGCTTGGGCCCAAGTTAATTGGAAAGTGAAATATCCGTAGCAAGAAGATGCGTAAAAGAACCATCCCTCAGGACACATGGACCTGGCTCTACCAGCTTCATCGCAATGCATGGCAACAAAGAGAAGAGTTCATCGTTACAGTGATAACTGCAATTGGAGATGGTGAATGTCAACCAAGTCAAGTCTTTGTATGACACTAGTGGGGCCGCTTTTGATGGGACTGCCTCCATCAGACAAGACTGGCAGGCAGGCAGAGGGAGTCCATGTCTTGCCTGATAGAAGCAGTCAGAGGACCAAACGATTTTCATGGCCGGTTCTAATTTGAACCATGTCGACAAAGCTGTTTGTGCATTTGGAGCAACTCATTGATCTGGGAGTGGGCTGGCAGAACATCCACTTAAAATCCTTCTTACAGACAACAGCTTAAGGTTCTTTAAAGGCCCTCAGCAAGATAGCAGCTGCATCACTATTTACCTAGAAGTTGGGCTGTGCTGTATTTGAGATTTAAAACCTGCTCCCCCCTCCGCCCCCCCACCACTGCTCTTTTTGATTGATTTAGTGGTCCAGGAGAAGCTCGCTGCAGTGGTAATGGCTGCATGGGCAGGACTTTCTTGCTGCTGATGGAGATCCAGAGGGCCTTTAGCTTGATGATTTTTGAGGACACTATAAGGTGGCACTTATTTTCGTGTCTTCTCATCATCCACACTCCTTCCCCCACTCCCACCCTACAATCTGAGGCATGTCTAGGCCCTCCTGTGTTGCTGGCCAACCACAGGAAATTGGTGAATGGGCCAGCAACAACCCCTTTGCCCTGATTAAATGAGAATGTTTGATCCACAGCTACTGCAGGCAAGAGTCCTGCTTAGCTTCTCAGCAGAAGCCACAGAAGTGTTGCGCCTGCATTAAGTGGCACAGGCACAGTATTTAGAAAAGGAAACCTCATGTACAAAACAATCTGGTTCCACATCAACATGGTCTACTCTTAACTGCCCTCTGAAGTGGCCTAGTTAGCTATTCAATTGCCTTGCCAACACCTTCACAGGGCAACCAGGGATGGGCAATAGATGTTGGCCTTGCCAGCAATGTCTCCATCCAGAGAATGAATTGAAACCAAAAATTGCTCCTGGTTTTTGCACCCAGGAAATAGACGTTAGCTGGTGACCTATGGACCAGAAGAGTAACTAACAGTCATGAGATTTACAGTAAGGCAATTGGGGAGTGAGGCAATGAAAAAATATAGTTCTTGGCTGGAAAAAAGTTAGATTTTTGAATAGAAGGATATTTATTCATTCTCGGGGTTTGGAATTTGGTGTTCAGGCAGTTAAAGAGGAGGAGAAAATCTCATGTTTTATTTGGATGTAGGAAACAGAGTTTGAACTCACCAGGTTTATTATAGTGGCCCAGCTGATGGGAAGCAAGTGGGAGTGGGAGGAAACAATGCATTTCATTGGAGGTCTGGGCACACAGTTTGCCCTTATTGGAACAGGATAATGGGGCTGACGTGCACCTCAATTCCATATCCCTTGATAACCTCACCCAACAAAAATCTAGCAAAGTCAGTCTTGAAAGCTCCGATTGTCCCTGCATCCACAGCCTTTTGGGGAGAGAATTCCAGATTTCTACTACACATCACTGGCAAGGCCAGCATTTGTTGCCCATCCCTAATTACCCTTGTATGAAAAGGTGATTCCTAATTTCCCTCCTGAATGGCATAGCCCTGGTTTTAAGATGTTCCCTTGTTCTGGGCTCCCACACTGGAGGAGGTAGTTTCTATATATCTGCCCTATAAACTCCTTTTAAAATGTTAAACACCTTGATCAGATCACTCATCAATCTGCTATACTCAAGGGAATAAAAGCCAAGTTTATGCAAACTTACTTCATAAGTTTACCCCTTTGTCTGAATATGTGCTGCAACCCCTTCAAGGCCAATATATTTTTTCTGTGGTTCAGTTCCTAGAACTGGTTGCAGTACTAAACCTCAGGAAAGAAATGCTTTTCAAAATCTCAAGAATTCCTCCTTTTCAGTGTTGGACGTAAATAGGGAATATTAAACATTTTAATCAGTTAAATAGCACAGCTGAGGAATAACCTTGCAAACCTCCACTATCACGACACCTACAAGGGGATAAGGAATCTTACGCCAGCAAATATGAAGACAGACTTACCACTCGCTGTATTCAGGAACATACAGCCGCATAGTAAAATGGCGATGATGGCAAACTTCATTCTGACTGCTGTACCTGTCAGCCAACATTAAATTTGTCAAATATTTTTGAAACATTTTGAAGCCAGTGGACCTTCAGTTTTGGATGTACATTGACCGTGTTTTAATTCTTTTTAAATTACAAATACTTTTTTTTAAGTAAAGTTACAGCCAAATTTTTACAAAGAAATGGAACCATCTGGAATTATTTACAATCTGTGGGGAAGAAATGGAGCTTCTCATCCCTAACCAACGCAAAAGTGGCGACACATTGAAAGCACATAACCCGACAATAGAGGAAGAAGATTTTCCCAACTTGGCTCTTTGGCTGCGTCTTCATGACTCTGGCAAGCAGCAGATGCTAATCAGATAGGTGTGCTGATGGAGCAAGTTGGTCCAGTGCTTCCAAAAATTAGCTGGTCTAGTTGCCAAATCAGCCTACAGGTAAATGCTGTGAGGGTCAGGTGAGGAAGAGGAAGGGGAAGGGGAAGGTGATGGGAGTTGGCTGAACACAGGCCAAGAGTAGCCTGCAGTTAGTGTTGGATAGATGGGGCCAAGGAAACAGGAGGTGACTGAGTCAGGCCAGGAGTAGTTGGGGAAGGCGGGTGGGGAAGGAGGAGGAGGTTTTTTCCCCAAAAATATACTTTATTCATAAAAATCTGTAAAAAAAAAACACACCACAAAACAGTTCAAAACAGCACCAAGTTGACATCCAAAAAGTGCAAAGGAAATCGGTTTTCTTCAATACAGGAGTGAGTTGCCTCACAACCCTTCCATTCCATTTTACCTGCCAGGTACATTTTACAGCAAACCCATATTTGGTGTATACAGCCCGAGGGGTTTCCCATGGGTCCAGTCCCACAGTTCACTGTGGCAGGAGGACCTTACATAATGGTCTTTCCCCATTGAGCCTTTGCAGCTGCTGCCCCAAGCTTTAGTGCGTCCCTCAGTACATAGTCCTGGACCTTGGAATGTGCCAGTCTGCAACACTCGGTTGTGGACAACTCTTTGCGCTGGAAGACCAGCAAGTTTCGGGCAGACCAAAGAGCGTCTCTCACCGAATGCATGGTCCTCCAGCAGCAGTTGATATTTATCTCAGTGTGCGTCCCTGGGAACAGCCTGTAGAGCACAGACTCCTGTGTTACAGAGCTGCTTGGGACAAACCTCGACAAAAACCACTGCATCTCTTTCCACACCTGCTTTGCAAAGACACATCCCAGAAGGAGGTGGGCAACAGTCTCTTCCCCACCACAGCCACCTCGAGGATAGTATGTGGAGGGGGTGAGACTCCAGGTGTGCAGGAAGGATTTGATGGGGAGGTTGAACGAGGGTCATGGACACCCTGCATTATTGATGTGGAGCCAAGGAGAAGCACTCCTGCTCTTCCTGGCTCCACGTTAAGGTAAGCTTAATTCAGAAAATGAACTAGACATCCCTCCTTGGACCTTTTAAGGACCCTTGGTTTTGCCACTGTAAGACAGGGAAGAACTGAGCAGAAGATGTTTGGTCCAATTTTTGCCAAATTTGACATTGGAATCCTGAATCGGCCTCTGATTGCCACATTCAAGGCCCCCTAATGCCTGTTTCAGGTGGGCTTCTTGAGCAACTAAGTTGCCCAATCCAAAATGGTGGCCATTAAACCTGAGGAGCAAATCAGGCGTGGGAGATCCTGGTCCAATTTTGGTAAGTTCTTGTCTCGTTTTGCACCCGTTAAATGGGCTTGAACCTCTTCTCCTTCGTCTTGTATTAAATTGAGGCTGTTTTTGCTGGTTCAGATATTAGTTACCAAGCCACAGATATTGACTAAGTTATAACTTTCCATCAGCAATCGTTCCATCCTGTATCAACATTACACCATCTCAGCCCAGCAAGATAGCTGCTTGTTGGCCAATCTTATATCCACTGTGATACACAAGTCAATAACACTGTGAAGAAATTGAAAATTACCTCAGACACTTTCTATTCTCACCTGTTTCTAGAGAGAAGTGACTGTTCTTCGAAGGAAGCTCACTCTGTGTTGCTCTGTTGTAGGTTGGATGTGAGAACAATCCTATTCAGATTCTTATATACTATTCTCCAAGAGGACTGAGGTAATTGGGAGGAACCCAGAATAGAAAGTGGACAAACAGAAGGAACACCTGGTCCATGATTCTAATGCCCAAATTAAGATATCATGCAAAATAAAACACAGCTGGCTTTCAAGGGAACCGTCTATTACATATTTGTAATTCAAGCCAGGAAAGAGCTAGATGACAAGGTTGATCCCTCACTAAACCGATCATAATATTTTATACACCCAGATTCAACAGCTATAAACCTGCACACACATATCTTAATCAAAGAAATGTGGTATCATGTTTTTGTTGCAACTCAATTGAAGATAAGCAGTCCAAAACTTGAGGAGTAATTTTCCTGGATTTAGGAACAATGTCTGAGGTGCAATAATTTGAAAATATTAGGCACTACCCCCTACAATTCTCTTTTGCTCCTACAACACTGCTCCTACCCTCCCCAAACCCTTATAGCCAGCAGACCGTTGGCATTCAAGGAGGCATTTGTATGTGCACCCACCAATTGCAGGGCAGGTCCTGCTTGTCCCCATTTAAGTGGAGTGTTGTGAGCTAGTGCTTAAGGTAGGGGCACTGACAGCTCTTACAACAACAGATTGCACTATAGTGCCTTTTAATCTCAGACCAACTCCCAGTGCAGAGTGCCTTTCCTGAAAACTTGATCACATCCTCTGATTCGATATGTGGTTAGAGGATCTGTGCAAGAGGGAGAGACTGACTTTCACTGACAACTGGACAATCTTCCAAGGAAAACATGAAGGATTCTAGGTGGGACGTTATCACTCTTAATTTTTTGGGTGTTCAGAAGTTAGCTGGGAATTTTAAAGCAGCCTCTAGTGTGAATTTAAACTAAGTGAACTGAGGGTTGGAATAGATAGGTCTGTTTCTGATTCCTCTGTAGGAAACATCCAACGTCAATCTGACGCATAATTGGAGAGTGTAGATTTTAGCGGTATTTCTGAAACATGGCTAGATGTAAATGATGGAGCAGAACGCTACCTCGTGTGTCATGAATGTTTCAGGAAGGAGAGAATAGATCAGAAAGGAATTCCTTTTTACATTTTTTGCATTTATTTCATTTCATCTTAGTTTGTTCAGTTTGCTTACCCACTGTTTTTTTCAGGTTGTTTTTCTTCAGGTTTGCACTTGCTGATGTTCTATATTCAGTATATTCACACCTAATCTGTACTAATGCTTTGTCTTTCAAAACACCATTAACATATTGTTTGCCTTTGCTCCGTGACCTTTTGGTCAGCTATGTGGCCTGGTCCAATCTGCACCTTCTCCTTTGTTATCTCTTGCCCAACCCCCACCTCACTTGTTTATAATCTGTGACTTTTCTAATATTTGTCAGTTCCGAAGAAAGGTCACTGACCCGAAACGTTAACTCTGCTTCTCTTTCCACAGATGCTGCCAGACCTGCTGAGTGAATCCAGCATTTCTTGTTTTTGTTTCAGAAAGGAATGTGTTGAGTTTGGACCCTAATGGCTAAAAATTAGTTGGCGCCCATTTGTGGTCGTGATTCAGGTAGCAACAAACTTTGTGAAGAGAAAAAACAGAGTTAACATTTCAGGTCTATGTGGCCTTTCATCAGAACTGATGATGAACTGTTCTGCTGAAAGGTCACACAAACCTGAAACATTAATTCTGTTTTTCGCTCCACAATTGCTGCCTGACATGCTGAAGATTTCCAGCATTTTATGTTTTTGTTTCAGATTTCCAGCATCCACAATATATTGCTTTCGTAGCAGCAAACTTTGTCCTGCCTCCTCATTTGAATTATTTCAGTGTGCTGACCAGCACGATTCACACTGCTTGCTGGCTGCACGCTCAACAAGGAGCCTAACAGCATGTGAGGTTAGCATGTGTTCCAGCTAGCCTCCAGTTCTTAAAAGCAGTCTATCCTCTTAACAAGAAGCTGCAGTGAATGAAAGGAGGCTGCTGCTGACCACCAATGCTACTACTGTAAGCAGCGGAAATGGAACACCAGGGCAGAGAGAGGGCTTCGTGGTTCATGGATGCAGAACAGGAGGCCCTCATCGTGGAAGAGGCCAATAGGAGAGAGGCCATGTTTCCACCAGGGTCAGACCCTCAAGGAACACCCTCCAAAGAGAACAGGAGCTGGTGGCCATGGACAAAGCCTGCAGCATCTGGCATTCCCAAGACCATTCAGGATAACAGTATTGCCTTTTAGCCCTTCTCAAATGTCACCTCAGCCTCATCCTGCTATCTGACATGATGTGCAAGCTGCAGATGGTGCGACTATGGGGGTCTTCCTATACACCCACCCCACCACCCTAACCCCATTTCCATCCTCTCTGATTTCATACTTTCAGATACCCAAGAACTGCTACCTGCCCAGTCACAGCACACCCAGGAGGAAGAGAGAGAGCACCCCACACCAATGATGAGGAAGCACTGTCACTTGTTCTGACAGTTGCAACCACCTGCTCAGATACTGGCACTGGCATACCTTAGAGAATAGTATAGAGACAGGATCTGCATGCGGTGAGTCACTGGGCATAGTGGGTTGCAGACAAGCCGGGGGAAAGAGTAGCGCATGTGCCAGCTCACCAGAGGGCGAGATTGCAGAGGAGTTCTTCTACAGGGGACACAGATGAGGACTTCGACAGGGTGGCATATGGAGAATTCTGATGACAATGCACACCGAGATGCTTGGTGTATTGGCAGGCCTGTCAGACAGCTTCACATCACTGTCAGGAGCATGGAGGAATCAGCATCAACATGGCACAGGGCATTGCACAGAACTTGGAGTCCATTCTTTCACTGTGGAAATGGTGGCCAGCACCACGACAGTACTACCAGACCAGCCGTGATGCAGCTGCAGCAGAGGCAGAGGTCACCCAGTGTCTCAATGCTGCAGTGGGAGCTCAGACTGACGTCATGAGATCCATGCTTGCTGACTGCTGCCAACATGGCTGTGGATCTCAGTGTTCAAAGGGACATGCAGGCTGTCATGACAGCCTAGCTGTCTGTGCTCCAGCAGATTAGTGAGGTGCTACCCCATAGGAGTGGCAGTGGCACCGTAGAGCCCAAACCTGCTGTCCTTTCTCAGGATGACAGCAGTTGTGCTTCCACCACTGCCATTTTGCCAGTGTCCTTGCTGTTGCCTTTCAGCCAGCCCAGACTGCAGCCATCCATGAAGAGGTCGTGCAGTCTGAAGCTGGGCCCTTAAGGCCTAGAGCTGCTTGAGATCATCATCCTTCAAGGCCATCTGCAGTTTTACCTACTGGATGTCAGCAGCCTTCCACCAGCCATACTGCAGTCACCGGGGTAGCACTGTGTCAAAGCACCAGGCCAGGCAAGTGCACCTGCAAGACAGGCACTAAGGAAATGCACAAGGGTGAATAGTTCATTTTTGTGCATAATTGGATTTGTTGTTGGATGAAGATGTTAATGAAAAGATTTTAGTCTGTGGCTTTTATTGTAGAATGGTGGCTGAGGGGTTGCTCTGATAGGTCGTCTCAAGTGAATGTAATGTTGGGGAATGGTGGATCCATGGTGGTAAAGGAAAGTAGATTTATGGAAATCGGAGTATAAGCAGGAGCTCTCAGGCAGACCGTACGGAGTAAAGGGGTTAGGAATCCATCCTCCCTACCTCCTTCTCCTCCTCCTGAGGTGGCCTCTGAATTCCTGATGGCAGTGGCTGCACCCTTATGATGATGATGTTATGCAGGGTGCAGTAGATCATCACAAACTTGGATACCCGCTGTGGCATGTACTGGAGGCCTCCCCTTCAGGGGCACAGACATCGATAGCAATGCTTGAGCACGCCAGTGGTCTGCTTGACAATGTTTTTGTTGGCTCCGTAGCTCTCATTACATGTGCATGGTCCTCACATGGTCAGGTGACAGAGGGAGGTCATGAGCCGCATGTATAGGGGTAGCCTTTGTCACCGAGAAGCCACCCACTGGTTCTCTGTGGTGGCCCAAAGAACATAAGAAATAGGAGCTGGAGTGGGCCGTAAGGCCCCTTGAACCTGCTCCACCATTCAATATGATCACGGATGATCTTCTTCAACTCCACATTCCCACCCTCTCCCCATATCCCTTGATTCCTTGAGTGAACAAAAATCTGTTTATCTCAGCCTTGAATATACTCAACGATGGAACATCCACAATCCTCTGGAGTAGACAATTCCAAAGATTCACAACCCTCTGAGTCAAGAAATGTCTCATGATTTCCATCCTAAATGACCGACCCTTTATCCTGAGACTGTGCCCCCTTGTTCTAGATTCCCCAGCCAGGGGGGAAAAAACCCCTCAGTGTCTACCCTGTCAAGCCCCGTCAGAATCTTGTATGTTTCAATTAGATCACTTCTCATTCTTCTAAACTCCACAGAGTACTTTTGTCCACAACTGTTCCCTCTCCTTTTGAATTTTCATATCAAATCTAATTGTGTTATGGACACTGTTCCTTAGGTGCCCCCCTATCCTTACAGCACCTATTTGTTCTACTTCATTTTGTAGAACTAGATTGAGTAGTTTCCTTCCTTTTGTCTAACCACTTCCTGATGTAGAGGGCAACCCTAGACACTTTTTTTTATTTGTTCCTGGGATGTGAGCATTGCCTACAAGGCCAGTATTTATTGCCCATCCTTCCTTGCCCCCAAGTAGGTGGTGATGAGCCGCCTACAATTGAGTGGCTTGCTAGGCCATTTCAGAGGGCAGTTAAGATTCAACCACATTGCTGTGGGTCTGGAGTCATGTGTAGGCCAGACCAGGTAAGGACGGCACATTTCCTCCCCTGAAGGGCATTAGTGAACCAGATGGGTTTTTACAACGATCCAGCAGTTTCATGATTATTATTAGTGAGACTAGCATTTCATTTCAGATTTATTAATTGATTGATTTAAAATTCCTCCAGCTGTGGCCACATGCTCCATAAATAGGATTCTGAACTCATGCTTCCGCAGTGTTAGGCCAGGCTGCTGGATTACTAGCTGAGTGTTGCTACCATTTCCCACTTGCAGAAACCTCACTCCTGCTTTGCCACTCACATTACATTGACCTCAGTCTCTTTGGAGAATTAAACTCATCCAGTATCATGGTGCTATTGATTCAACATACTTCTATTAATTTGCCTGCACATCCCCTTTTCCTCCTTTCCACTGTTTGATGGTCTACAATATACTCCTAACAGATTAACAGTTCCCTTTGTTATTCCGTGACTCTAATCGAATAGTTTCAGCTTTCTCACAATCCTCTATTATTATACTCTAGTGCTGTCGTGAAATCTGATTAACTCTGCCACCCATCCTCCCCCTCTTCCTATTGTATCCCTCCTGAATCTGTTGTAACCAGAAATGATCAGCTCCATGTCTTCCCCTAGACCAGACCATGTCCCACATCTCTGTACTAAATGGCCGACCCCTTATCCTGAAACTATAACCCCTTGTTCTGGACTTTCCAGTCAGGGGAAGCGACCTCTCAGCATCTACCATGTCAATTCCCTATGATTTGATACATTTCAACAAGATCACCTCTCATTTTTCTAAATGCCAGAAAACATTGGCTCATTATACTCAATGTCTCCTCTTAGGACAAAGCTTCCATCCCAGGAATTAATCCAGTGAACCTTTGTTGCATCTGGTCTAGGGCAAGTATATTATTCCTTAGGTAGGGAGAACAGAACTGTACACAAAACTGGAGTCCAGGCCTCTAGATCACTAGTTCAGTTACATAATTACTATGCTATCTTACTTCAATAAAATTTCACTGTCCAGCACTGGAAACACCAAACCCCGACCCAAAATCTGACTCTGGTGAGACACAAACCCAAAGCTTTTGAACACCTTGTCTGGCATTGACTTGAAGCTCAATGCGTTATCCATTGTGCCAAAAACCAACGTTGAAATAAAATAAAAAATTTGCATTTATATCATGTCTTGCATGTCCTCTAATGCCTCAGAGGGGCAAGGCCACGGAGGGATTTCAAAACAAGCACGAAAATTTTTAAATTGAGGTGATGCTGGACCAGGTCAAATGTAGTTCATGAGAAAGGAGGTAGTGGGTGAACAGGACTTGGTGTGAGTTAGGATACAAGCAGCAGAGTTTTGGATGAGCTGAATTTTATGGAGGGTGCAATGTGGGAGGCCTGCCAGGAAAGAAAGGCTTGAATTTATGTAGGACCTTTCATGACCACCGGATGTCCCAAAGCATTTCATAACCAATGAAGTTCTTTTTGAAAGGTGGTCACCATGTAGGAAAACACGGCAGCCAATTTGCAGCAAATTTCCACAAATAGCAATGTGATAATGACCAGACAATCTGTCTTTGTGATGTTGATTGAGGGATAAATATTGGGCAGGACACCAGGAATAACTCCCCCGCTCTTCTTCAAAATTGCACTCTGGGATCTTTTACACCCACTGAGAGAGTAGGCAGAGACCTCAATTTTAACATCTCATCCAAAAAATGACACCTCCAACAGTGCAGCACTCCACTGGAGTGACACTTGAACCTAAAATCCTCTGATTCACAGGCAAGAGTGCTAGCAACCGAGCCACTGTGTATTGGCATGGTTGAGTGTAAAGGTAACAAAGGCATGACTGAGGGTTTCTACAGCAGATGAACTGAGGCAAGGGCAGAGGCTGGTAATATTATGGAAGTGAAAGTAGGAATAATCACACAGCTCCGAAGAAGGCCATTTTGCCCATTGTGCCTGTGCTATGTCTCTGAAAGAACTACCAATTACATCCCTCTATTCCCTATATCCCCTCTATTCCTTCCCTATGGCCCTACAAATATTTCCTTTTCAATTTTATATCCAATTTCCTTTGAAAGTTATTGAATCTGCTTCCACCACCCTTTCAGGCTGTGTATTCCAGATTATAACAACTCACCACTGTCATGATTTAATACTTTAAGCCACGGTATCACTTTGGTTAGTATGCAGCATACCCCTTGCAAGGCCAATATATCCTTCATGAACTGCAGTGCCCAGAACTGAATGTAATACTCCAGCTGGGGTCTGACCAAGGCTCTGTACAACTGAAGCATCACTTCCTCCCCTTTCTATTCCAGTCTGCTTGAAACATAGGCCAACATTCCATTAGCCTTTTGATTTCTTTTTGTATCTGTGTAATAGCTTTCAGTGATTTGTGTACCTGGAAACCCAAATCCCTTTGCTCTTCCACAACTCTGTGTCTCCCACCATTAAATACGTCAGTTTATCTTCATTCTTCCCTACATTGAACTCCATCTGTCAATTTTGACCAGTCACTAAATCTGTCCCTATCCCTTTGTAACTAGTAGGGTAGATAAGGGGGAACCAGTAGATGTAGTATACTTGGATTTACAAAAGGTATTCAATAAGGTGCCACACAAAAGTCTAATATGGAAGATAAGGGTGCATGGAGATGGGGGTAATATATTAGCATGGATAGAAGATTGTTTAACAGACAGGAAGCAGAGAGTAAGGATAAACGGGGCATTTTTAAGTTGGCAGAATGTGACCAGTGGAGTGCCTCTAGGATCAGTGCTGGGGCCTCAGCTAGTTGCAATATATATTAATGACTTAGACAAAGAGACCGAGAGTAATGAATCCAAGTTTGCTGACAATAGAAAGCTAGATGGAACAGTAAGCCTTAAGGAGGACACAAAGAGGTTGCAAATAGATAAATAGATGTGAATCTTTTAAATGTTGATCTTTAGAGAGACTTGGGTGTACTTGTAAAAGGAATGCAGAAAGTTAGCGTGCAGGTACAGCCAGCAATTAGGAAGGCAATTAGCATGTTGATCTTTATTGCAAAAGGGTTGGAGTACAAGAATAAAGAAGTCTTGCTACAATTTTACAGGACATTGGTAAGACCACACCTGGAATACTGTGTGCCGTTTTGGTCACCATTTTTAGGGAAAGATATGCTTGCATTAGAGATAGTACAGCAAAGGTTCACTAGATTGGTTCCTGGGATGGGTGGGTTATCCTATGATGAGAGGCTGAGTATATTTAAGTTGATGATCCATCTCGGCCTCCTCCTGAAGTCCCCAGCATCACAGATGCCAGACTTCAGCCAATTCAATTCACTCCACGTGATATCAAGAAATGACTGAAGGCACTGGATACTGCAAAAGCTATGGGCCCTGACAATATTCCGGCAATAGTACTGAAGACCTGTGCTCCAGAACTTGCCGCGCCCCTAGCCAAGCTGTTCCAGTACAGCTATAACACTGGCATCTACCCTGCAATGTGGAAAATTGCCCAGGTATGTCCTGTACACAAAAAGCAGCACAAGTCCAACCTGGCCAATTACCGCCCCATCAGCCTACTGTCAATCATCAGTAAAGTGATGGAAGGTGTCATCAACAGTGCCATCAAGCGGCACTTGCTTAGCAATAACCTACTCAGTGATGCTCAATTTGGGTTCCGCCAGGGCCACTCAGCTCCTGATCTCATTACAGCCTTGGTTCAAACATGGATAAAAGAGCTGAACTCAAGAGGTGAGGTGAGAGTAACTGCACTTGACATCAAGGCAGCATTTGAACAAGTATGGCAACAAGGAACCCTAGCAAAACTGAGGTCAATGGGAATCAGGGGGAAAACCCTCCACTGGCTGGAGTCATACCTAGCGGAAAGGAAGATGGTTGTGGCTGTTGGAGGTCAATCATCTGAGCTCCAGGACATCACTGCAGGAGTTCCTCAGGGTAGTGTCCTAGGCCCAACCATCTTCAGCTGCTTCATCAATGACCTTCCTTCAATCATAAGGTCAGAAGTGGGGATGTTCGCTGATGATTGCACAATGTTCAGCACCATTCGTGACTCCTCAGATACTGAAGCAGTCCGTGTAGAAATGCAGCAAGACCTGGACAATATCCAGGCTTGGGCTGATAAGTGGCAAGTAACATTCGCGCCACACAAGTGCCAGGCAATGACCATCTCCAACAAGAGAGAATCTAACCATCTCCCCTTGACATTCAACTGCATTACCATCGCTGAATCCCCCACTATCAACATCCTAGGGGGTACCATTGACCAGAAACTGAACTGGAGTAGCCATATAAATACCGTGGCTACAAGAGCAGGTCAGAGGCTAGGAATCCTGAGGCAAGTAACTCACCTCCTGACTCCCCAAAGCCTGCCCACCATCTACAAGGCACAAGTCAGGAGTGTGATGGAATACTCTCCACTTGCCTGGATGGGTGCAGCTCCAACAACACTCAAGAAGCTCGACACCATCCAGGATAAAGCAGCCCACTTGATTGGCACACCATCTGCAAACATTCACTCCCTCCACCACTGACGCACAGTAGCAGCAGTGTGTACCATCTACATGATGCACTGTAGCAATGCACCAAGGCTCCTTAGACAGCACCTTCCAAACCCACGACCTCTACCAACTAGAAGGACAGGGCAGCAAATAAATGGGGAACACCACCACCTGCAAGTTCCCCTCCAAGTCACACACCATCCTGACTTGGAACTATATTGCCATTCCTTCACTGTCGCTGGGTCAAAATCCTGGAACTCCCTTCCTAACAGCACTGTGGGTGTACCTACCCCAAATAGACTGCAGCGGTTCAAGAAGGCAGCTCACCACCACCTTCTCAAGGGCGATTAGGGATGGGCAATAAATGCTAGCATAGCCAGTGATGCCCACATCCCATGAATGAATTAAAAAAAAGACTGACTTAGACATATTTTTGGTATCACAGGGAACCAAGTGATTTGGGGAATGGGCAGGAAAGTGGAGTTGAGGCAGAAGATCAGCTGTGATCATACTGATTGACAAAGCAGGCTCGAGGGGTTATATGGTCTACTCCAGCTCCTACTTCATATGTTCTGCTCCCAACTACATATTTTACCGTTCCTCCTAATTTAGTGTTATCTGCAAACTTTGACATAAAACTTTCTATTCCTTCATCAAAGTCAATGATATATATGGAGAATGTCCCAGACACCAACATCACCATCCCTGGGTTTGTCCTGTCCCATCGGCACAGTGGTATACAGTTGGGAGGGAGTTGCCTGGGAGTCTTCAACACCAACTCAGGCCCCCATGGCATCAGGTCAAACATGGGCACGGAAACCTCCTGCTGATTACCACCTACCACCGCACCCCACCCCCCCCACCTCAGCTGATGAGTCAGTACTCCTCCATGTTGAACACCACTTGGAGGAAGCACTGAGGGTGGCAAGGGTGCTGAATGTACTCTGGGTGGGGCACTTCAATGTCCATCACCAAGAGTGGCTCAGTAGCACCACTACTGACTGAGCTGGCCAAGTCCTAAAGGACATAGCTGCTAGACTGGATCTCCCACAGGTGGTGAGGGAACCAACACGGAGAAAAAACATACTTAGCCTCGTCCTCACCAATCTTCCTGTCGCAGGTGCATCTGTCCATGACAGTATTGGTAGGAGTGACCATCGCACAGTCCTTGTAGAGACAAAGTCCCGTGTTCACATTAAAGATACCCTCCATAGTGTTGTGTGGCACTACTATCATGCTAAATGGGATAGATTTCGAACAGATCAAGCAACTCAAAACTGGGCATCCATGAGGCGCTGTGGGCCATCAGCAGCAGCAGAATTGTACTCAGCCACAATCTGTAACCTCATGGCCCGGCATATCCCCCACTCTACCATTACCATCAAGCCAGGAGACCAACCCTGGTTTAATGAAGAGTGCAGGAGGGCATGCCAGGAGCAGCACCAGGCATACCTCAAAATGAGGTGTCAACCTGGTGAAGCTACAACACAAGACTACTTGAAAATAGCAGCTATGAGGAAAGATTGGATCGGCTAGGGTTGTTTTCCTTGGAACAGAGGAGGCTGAGGGGTGACTTAATTGAGGTGTACAAAATGATGAGCGGCCTAGATAGACAGGAAGGACCTGTTTCCCCTGGCGGAGAGGTCAGTTACCGGGGGTACAAATTTAAGGTGATTGATGGAAGCTGACACGAGGAAACACTTTTTCACCCAGAGGGTGGTGGGTGTCTGGAATTCACTGCCAGGAGCGGTGGTGGAGGGAGAAATCCCCAACTCTTTTAAAAGGTATCTCGACATGCACTGAACTTGCAAGGCTACGGACCAGCTGCTGGAAGGTGGGATGAGACTGGGTGGCTAGATTTTTTGTCCAGCACAGACTCGATGGGCTGAATGGCCTAACTTTTCTATGGTTTAATGGTTCTACTTACATGCCAAACTGCGTAAGCAATGTGTGTTAGACAGAGCTAAGCGATCCCACAACCAATGGATCAGAACTAAGCTCTGCAGTCCTGCCACATACAGCCATGAATGGTGGTGGAAAATTAAACAACTAACTGGAGGAGGTGGCTCCACAAGTATCCCCATCCTCAATGATAGGGGAAGCCCAGCCCATCAGTGCAAACGATAAGGCTGAAGCATTTGCAATAATTTTCAGCCAGAAGTGTTGAGTGGATGCTCAGCCTCTTCCAGAAGTCCCCAGCATCACAGATGCCAGTCTTCAGCTAATTTGATTCACACCACGTGATATCAAGAAATGACTGAAGGCACTGGATACTGCAAAGGCTACGGGTCCTGACAAAATTCCAGCAAAAGTACTGAAGACCAATGCCCCAGAACTTGCCCCACCCCGAGCCAAGCTGTTCCAGTACAGCTACAAGACTGGCACCTATCCTCCAATGTGGAAAATTGCCCAGGTATGTCCTGTACACAAAAAGCAGGACAAATCCAACCCGGCCAATTACCGCCCCATCAGTCATCTACAGTGCTATCAAGCGGCACTTGCTTAGCAATAACCTGCTCAGTGACGCTCAGTTTGGGTTCTGCCAGGGCCACTCAGCTCCTGACCCCATTAAAGCCTTGGTTCAAACATGAACAAAAGAGCTGAAGTCCAGAGGTGAGGTAAAAGTGACTGCCCTTGACACAAGGCAGCATTTGACCGAGTATGGCAACAAGAAGCCCTAGCAAAATTGGAGTCAATGGGAATCAGGGGGAAAGTTGGTTGGAGTCATACCTAGCGCAAAGAAAGATGGTTGTCGTTATTGGAGATCAGTCATCTCATCACCAGGACATCACTGCAGGAGTTCCTCAGGGTAGTGTCCTAGGCCCAACCATCTTCAGCTGCTTCATCAATGACCTTCCTTCAATCCTAAGGTCACCAGTGTGGATATTCACTGATGACTGCACAATGTTCAACATTCATGACTCCTCAGATACTGAAGCAGTCCGTGTAGAAGTGCAGCAAGACCTGGACAATATCCAGGCTTGGGCTGACAAGTGGCAAGTAACATTCGCGCCACACAAGTGCCAGGCAATGACCATCTCCAACAAGAGAGAATCTAACCATCTCCCCTTGACATTCAATGGCATTACGATCGCTGAATCCCCCACTGTCAACATCCTGGGGGTTACCATTGACTAGAATCTGAACTGGAGTAGCCACATAAATACCGTGGCTACAAGAACAGGTCACAGGCTATGTCGAGTAACTCACCTCCTGACTCCCCAAAGCCTGTCCACCATCTACAAGGCACAAGTCAGGAGTGTGATGGAATACTCTCCACTTGCCTGGATGGGTGCAGCTCCAACAACACTCAAGAAGCTCGACACCATCCAGGACAACCAACCTGCTTGTTTGGCACACATTCACAAGTATTCACTCCCTCCACCAGTGACGCACAGTAGCGGCAGTGTGTACCATCTACAGGATGCACTGCAGCAACACACCAAGGCTCTTTTGACAGCACCTTCCAAACCCGCGACCTCTACCACCTAGAAGGACAAGGGCAGCAGATGCTTGGGAATACCACCAACTGCAAGTTCCCCTCCAAGTCACACACCATCCTGACTTGGAACTATATCGCCATTTCTTCACTGTCACTTTGTCAAAATCCTTGAACCCCTTTCCTAACAGCGCTGTGGGTGTACCTACCCCACATGGACTGCAGCGGTTCAAGAAGGCAGCTCACCACCACCTTCTCAAGAGCAATTAGGGATGGGCAATAAATGCTGGCCTGGCCAGCGACGCACGCATCCCATGAATCAATAAAAAAAAGCTGAGATCTTATTACAGATTTCCATGGGATATTGCTTGTCACATACCTCCAATCAGAAAACATTCCTTTTATCCCTACTGTTAATCTCCTATCTCTCAACTAGTATTTTTTATTCTTTTATGGTGATGTGGGCATCACTGGCAAGGCCAGCATTTGTTGCCCATCCTTAAATGCCCTTGATAACTGAGTGGCTTGATAGGTCATTTCAGACAGTTAAGAGTCAACCATATTGCTCTAGGTCTGGAGTCACACATTAGCCAGACCAAGTAAAGACAGCAGATTTCCTTCCCGAATGAGATCGGTTTTTACAACAATCAATAATAGCTTCATGGCACTATTATTGAGAGCAGCTTTCAATTCCAGATTTTTATTATTCAATGACATTTATTAATGAATTGAATTTAATTTCCATCAGCTGCTAGGTGGGATTTAACCCTGTACCCCCAGGGTATTAGCCTAGGCCTCTGGATTAATAGGCCAGTGACATTACCACTATTATCTCCCCAAATTACTAACGCACCTCCTAAGTTTGCCATGCACTCGAATTTGTGTTAATAATCTCTTGCACAGAATTTTATCAAATGTCTTCTAGAGGTCCATCTGGACAACATCTATTGACACTCTCCAATCCACCTTGCAAGTGACCTACTCAAAAAATTCAACTAGATTAGTCAGAAATGACCGACTCTTCACAAATCCATGCTAACTCTCTTTAATCAGCTGTTACTTGTTCAAGCATTCAGTCATTCTGTCTCTGATGCTAGGTAACTGTAACTTCTCCACAACTGATATAAACTGTCAGGTTTGTAGTTTGTGGTTTCTTTCCCTCTCTCTCTCTTGTCTTAAATGATGGAGTGGTATTTTCAATTTTCTAATCCAAGGGTACAATTCCCGAATTTAAAGCGCTTTGAAAAATGATGGCAAATGCATCGGAAATATCCCCACCTGTTTCTTTTAATACCCTGATGTGAAAACAATTAGATCCTGGAGATTTGTCTACCTTATGTCCCATTATTTTCTGCATTATCATTTTGAAATATATTGAATCTACTTCCTTCCTTTGATTTATATTTAGGTTCCTTTGTACCCCTGGTATTTTGTTGTTTTCAACAAAATGTATGAGGTAAACCTCATGTATCTCAGTGTATTGGCTACCACTGAAACACCAGGTCTGCATGGAGCAGCAGGAGTTGGAACTCCCTGTTAATCCCTCAGCCCATCATTTGTCTTGTGCATATGGGGCGGGGGAGGGGAGGGGAGGGCGAGAAAAGAAGTTGCTCCCTTTCCAGGATAAATCATGAACTGCCAGAAATGCAAAGCATCCAAATATACAGTAGGAAACAGGTAGAACTATCGCAGAAGTTCAAAGAGTCTAAGTGAATGACAACAGATTGGTTGCAGAGTGAGAGCAGACGATAGGTAGAGGAAAAACATGGTCTTTTAATATCTTTTGAAGATTTTCCAGCTCTTACAAGGACATGTTTTTGCAGCAGGAATATATTTCCCAGGACATTTCCCGGTCCTAATTGATTTGAAATCCTCACTGAGCCATTGCCTGCTATCAGCAGCAGACTTTATGAATACAATATCGCCATGATGAATATTGTCCCCTATACATAAAGAGAATGTATCTGAAGAGCAGCGTCCTTTTCTTGCAGCTGAGAAAATAATAAATCTTTCCCAAGTGCAAGAATGTAATCTGGGTCTATCAATGCTGCCTGGACATGTCCTGGTTTTGCACCACCGCCCTCCAGGTTCACAACTCAACCACTCAGCCATTGCTTGGGAATATATAGCAATCTCATCACCATGGCGAATGGGACCATCTCTCAATGACTTTATGGTAAACCTCTCGTGCAAACATCCATGATCCCATTCATCTGACTCTATTTTAAGTCCTGGACAAGAGTGGACCTTGCATTTATACCAAAGTGGACAATACTGGCAGTAGCAACTCACCCAGTGATCTTCTGTGCAGGAGCTTTTGAGAGCTATGGTGTCACCAGATTGGATTATTTGAGGACATTTCAATCTGGACTCATCCTCTCCAGTCCAACAGTCATTATTCCCATCACACAACTGTGACTGAAGGATACATTGTCCATTTGAACATTTATAATTTCCATCGCTTGACAAGCAACACTTCCCATTATTGCAGACCTTTTCCTGTCTGGACAGTGGGCCACAGAGATGTGTCTCATGGCCAGTACACCTACGTGTACGATACTGTTTACCACTACCGCAGGTATGAGGACAGGCACTCCAGCTTCCCCACGCAGCCCATTGGTAACTGCACTTTGGAATTGCACTCCACACAAGTTCACCTTGCTTCCTGACACATCGCACTGAACTGGGAGATGGGACCTTGTGATCTGAGCAACTGAGATTGACTTCCATATTTTCATAACTAAGCTCCTCAGTACAGTAATTTTGAATTAAATTTGGAACTGTTAGAGAAGGACAACTTGTCCTCTTCCAATAAATATGATACTTCTTCTGTCGAGTCTTGAAATTCTCAACAAAGGATTCAAGACCCCTCATTGCAGTACTATCTCCTTTTTCAATCCTCCAATGTTTAAGCATTAAGAATGCCTCACCAACGGCCTCATCAAGATAAGCCAGATTTGTTTTCAAATTGTTTACTACATTGAAATATGTTTGAGTACATGCATTGGTATACTTAGAAGCATAGCTTTTCTTGAAGGTGTTAAAAAAATCCTCTCCTTCTACGTCTGCTATCCCATCACTAAGCAAGATCCCTCTCAGTCTGAAAATAATATAATTCTCAGAATTAACCTTCAAAAATGTTTCCAACATCTCTGCAAATGTATCAAGATTAATCTTTCCTTGTCGTAAGTCAAGGAAAAGTTGCACGATATAGCTGGCCTTGTACAGTATGTCTGAGTGTTTTACCAAGGCCTGTGTGTGCGATACAGCATCTTTTAGATTGTTCAAACTAGTTTTCAATCCATGCTGTAGTTCAAAGTAAATGTCCACTACAGTAGGAACCCCATTAGCAGTCATGAATTCTGTGCGCAGTGTAGTCATGTGGTTTAAAATCCTATTGTTGGAAATTATTTTTTTCCCACAAATCTTACCTTCATACAGTGGACGACAGATACACATGAATTGATTTGTACCAGGGACAGAGAAACAACTACCGTGTCCACTACAGGCCTGCCATTGATGACACCTATCACTGTGTGCCTCAGCATCAACTGCAATCCAATCCCAGTGCAATTGCTCCATCACGTTTAGATTATTCCTGGAACATTGTAAGTTTAAACTGTGTGGACAGTCGTTCTGGGTCAGGATATTCTGTGAAGCAGCGACATGATTATTATTACACATATCACAGCGCTGGTAGGGGACTAGTGTTTTGACTTGACTAATGTCACTACAGCTCAAGAGTTGTTTGGCATCCTGCCATGTTACCAGGATGTTTCTCGTCTGCTCGCCATAGTTCTTAACAGTGAAGTAGTTAGAGCCTTTAATTTCCAATTCTGAATTGCAAGATGGCCCACCAATCTTCTGAAACTCAGCAACTCCCCAGGCGTACCAGGGAAACAGGTTTGTCAGTCTCTGTAATATAAGCTGCACCAAGACCTCAGGCATGGGGAGAAAGTTTTTTTCCAGTATCTTTACCACTTCATTCTTTGCATTGTCGATTGAGTTTTTCTTGCAGGAATAGACACGTTTTTGGAACTCTTGGCGTATTTCGTAGAGATACATTCTTATTTTTTCATACCAACTCTTGCCGCGAGTTTTCTCACCCTTGAAGTAGTAGTAAGTCAGGGTCTGCTGGGCGGCACTTGTCATCAGGCCTTTAAGAATGATCATGAGGCCTAGAAAAGATGAGATTAATGCAATCAAAGGGAAAAAATGAAGAAAGCAATAGACATCTTAATCCTTAAGATAAGGAGACTGTCTCTTAATCCTTATCTGTCTCTATCTCTATAACACGCACATCTCCATTTTCATTATGATTCATCTTATACAGCACTATTCACTGACAATTGCATGTTATCTAGCCCATGCTTAGATTTTGATTTTGTGTGGTAGGGTAAAACAGATAATCGTAGATCAGCAGCCTGTTTTTCATCTATCTCATTTTTCATTGACTTTAAAATCTACCCTTCTTGTGAGACTGAATCCTACATATCAGGAAGGAATCCATGAACGTCATTCCAGCTGGTAGGTTGTCCATTTCACTAGTGATATTCTTAGCTTGTTTACACACCTCTATTGTTAGTGCATTGGACATCTCCAAAACCTTTGACAAGATCCAGCACTTTATGCTCTGAAAGAATATGGGAATTGGTAAATGGAAAAAGATTATCTAGTTCGCCTTCTATCATCCTCGTCATTGCATAATACAACACTAATGGAGTTGTTGACTAATTTTAACAATTATTCTCTATCAATTAGTCAAGAACAGACTCAGAAATGTCAGGAGGAAAACCCAATGATGGAGAGCATTGGGAACCACAAGTCCTCCCAAACATGTACACTTACCACAATTCAGATGTTACTGTTGTTTGGTGTTCCCCCAAAGTGAAATTCATGGGCAACTAACAGTACATTTTCCATGCCAGTGCTCCATTGGTACAGATGGCTGCATGGGGTGGAAAATGAGGAGGAGATGTGAAATGCACTGGTAGCTCACTACCTGGTATTTGCAGTGTTGAATGAACAGCAGCCTTATGCTCTTCCTACATGAAAGATTCATTTGACCATTTACTGCCTCGTCCCACGAAAACACTGTGCTCTTGTATAAAGGGGCTCAAAGTACTGTTAACTGGCCTACAACTAGGAGAAGGCATGTCCTGGCATTCTTAGGCAGTGCGCTCCATCCTTTTTGGAGAGTAATTTTTTTAGAGGATTCTGAGTTCCTTTTTTGTAAAAATTTCAGAGCATTTTTTGGTGTTTCATTTTTATTCAGCCATTTTAAAACTTGGTCCTTTTTCACAACGAAACAGAATTTAAATGAAATAGGCAACAGCTCTCTTTGCAGAGAGTGGCTGTTACATTGGGAATTCCCTTTGTATTTGCGAAGAGGAATGTTGCAGTCAGATGTGCCAGCGCTGGAGGAGAGCTCAGTGCTCCCATGATTACCTAAGAAGCCATCTGCGTAGCCTATTTACTTTGACGTGTCAGAGCAGCTGCATTTTCATCACACGTCACTGAACATTTCTGTCTTCTTTAGCCAGCCACCCATCCAACAACCTCTACATTGAGGTCATCTCTGCTCATAAAGGCAGAACCAGTGAATCGTAGAATCATGCAATAATACAGTAGAGAAGGAGGCCATTTGGCCCATAAAGGGCCATAGATTTAGAAGGTGCTATCACAGGAACCTTGGCGAGTTGCTGCAGTGCATCTTGTAGATGGTACACACTGCTGCCATTGTACAGCTGCTGTAGAATGTTTAAGGTGGTGGATGAGATGCAGATCAAGCAGGCTGCCTTTTCCTGGATGGTGTTGAGCTTCTTGAGTGTTGTTGGAGCTGCACTCATCCAGGCACGTGGAGAGTATTCCATCACACACTTGACTTGTGCCTTGTACTTAGTGGACAGGCTTTAGCAAATCAGGAGGTGAGTTACTCACCACAGAATTCCCAGCCTCTGACCTGCTCTTGTAGCCACAGTATTTATATGGCTGGTCCAGTTAAGTATCTGGTCAACAGTGACCCCCAGGAGGTTGATATGCTGTGCTGAAACAGCTTGGCTAGGAGCACAGCTAGTTCTGGAGCACAAGTCTTCAGTACTATTGCCGGGATGTTGTCAGGGCCGATAACCTTTGCAGTTTCCAGTGCCTTCAGCCATTTCTTGATATCACATGGAGGGGGATTCAACGTGGTAATGCCCTTGAATGTCAAGGGGAGATGGTCATTGCCTGGCACTTGTGTGGTCCAAATGTTACTTACCATTTATCATCCCAAACCTGACTATTGTCCACATCTTGCTGCATGTGGACAGGGACAACTTCAGTATCTGAGGAGTTGCAAATAGTACAGAACACTGTGCAATCCCCACTTCTGACCTTATGATGGAGGGAAAATCATTGATGAAGCAGCTGAAGATGATTGGGAAACTACCTTGAGGAACTCCTACAGCGATGTCCCAGGGTTGAGATGTTTGTCCTCCAACAAACACAACCATCTTCCTTTGTGCGAGGTATGACAGCAACAATTGGAGAGTTTTCCCCTGATTCCCATTGACTTCAAGGCTCCTTGATGCCACATCTGATCAAATGCTGCCTTGATGTCAAGGGCAGTCACTTTCACCACACCTCTTGAATTCAACTCTTTTGTTTATGTTTGGACCAAGGCTGTAATGAGGTCTGGAGCCGATTGGCCGTGGCAGAACCCAAACTAAGTATCACTAAGCAGGTTATTGCTGAATAAGTGCCAGTTGTTGTACTGTTAATGACACCTTCCATCACTTTGCTGATGATTCAGAGAAAACTAATGGGGTAATTATTGGCTAGATTGGATTTGTCCTGTTTTGTGTGGGCAGGAAATAAATGGGCAGTTTTCCACATTGTTGGAAAGATGCTAATTTTGTAGCTGTACTGAAACAGCTTGGCTAGGGGCACAGCTAGTTCTGGAGCACAAGTCTCCAGTACTACTGCCAGGATGTTGTCAGGCCCCATAGCTTTTGCAGTTTCCAGTACCTTCAGCCATTTTATGATATCACACGGAGTGAATTGAATTGACCAAAGTCTGGCATCTGTGCTGCTGGGGACCTCAAGAGGAGGCTGAGATGGATCATCCACTCGGCACTTCTGGCTGAAGATGGTTACAAATGCATCAACCTTGTCTTTTGCACTAATATGCTAGTCTCTTCCATCATTGAGGATGGGGATGTTCGTGCAGCCTCCTCCTCCCGTTATTTGTTTAATTGTCCACCACCATTCACAACTGGATGGACTGCAGAGTTTTGATCTGATCCATTCATTGTGGGATTGCTTAGCTCTGTCTATTGCATGCTGCTTCTGTTGTTTAACATACATGTAGTCCTGTGTTGTAGCTTCACCAAGTTGGCATCTCACTTTTAGATATATCTGGTGCTGCTCCTGACATGCTGTCCTGCAGTCTTCATTGAACTAGAATTGAGCCCCTGGCTTGATCGTAATATTAGAGTGAGGAATATGCCGGGCCATGAGATTACAGATTGTAGTTGAATACAATTCAGCTGCTGCTGATGGCCCTCAAGTGCCTCATCAATCTGAATCTTTCCCATTTAAGACAATGGCGGTGTCCCACCCAGAGTATATTCTGTGCCCTTGCTACCCTCAGTGCTTCATGCAAGTGGTGTTCAACATGGAGGATTCTGATTCATCAGCTGAGGGATGGTCATAGGTGGTAATCGGCAGGAGGTTTCCTTGCCCATGTTAGACCTGGTGCTAAGAGATTTATGGGGTCCATAGTTAATGGCAACTCTCTCTCAACTGTATAACACTGTGCGCCACCTCTGGTGGGTCTACTCAACCCAGGGATGGTGATGGAGGAATCTGGGGCATTGTCTGTAAGGTATGATTCCATGAGTATAACTATGTCAGGCTGTTGCTTGACTGGTCTGTGGGACAGCTCTCCCAACTTTGGCACAAGCAACTACAAGGGTTGGTTTCTTCAATGTTTTAGTATGACTTGCTTCGCAAAAAGAGCAAGGCTTCTTCAACGCCAAAGAGCAGATAATCAATTCGTCAAATGGTTGAGCTGCGAGACTGGTGCTGGCATTTCACCCAATTATTATTCATGAGAATCAAAGCCCAATTTTGGGCCTGCCTTGGGCCTCCCAGTTCATAAGAACACAAGAAAAAGGAGCCTCCTTTGCCATTCAATACAATCATGGTTGATCCTGTACCTGAACTCCACTTTCTCTTCCTATCCCCTTATCCCTTGATTCCCTCCGGGTTTGGGCCTGTTCAGAACCTGCATCGCCACTTTTGTGCGCAAAACCTTTTGGGGTTTGAGAGCCAAAGGGGGGGTGGAGGATAGAATTTATCCCTCTATTATCTGCTGAACATTCACTTAAAGAAATAATAGGAGTGGCACTGTGCACCTGATAATTGGTTGACGTCACAGGAGTGTTGGTTAATGAAGAGCTCAAACAGGTTTCGGTTGGTTGGGTTTTTTGCTGTAACTGCAATGCGATACAAGTTGATCATTTTCCCCTCCAGCTGATTGTTATCGTGGAACATTATATAATCTAAAGCAAGGTTCTTCTGTCTCCTCTTGTCTTGCGTTTGTCCCAACTGCTGTCTGATATCTCTCAGTTTCACCATCCCATTCCTAATGGCATACTCCCAATTGATGTAGGTTGACATGAATGTGTTAAGTGCTATTGAAGCTTTGATATTAGTTTCCATGTCGTTTAAATTATCTAACAACTTGTCCATTTTCTCATTGATCTGATTGAACCTTACTTGAATTAGATCCGTGATTAGAATCAACTCGCTCGGCATAATGTGGGAAAAAATAAAATTGGCTATTGTGGCAGCGGGTTGAATTACTTGAAGAGCTGATTCTATATTTGAAGCAAAGTCCACCAATTCAAGTTGTTTTTGTAATATTTCTGTTTGACTTTGGTAATCAGCCACGTTCATGCCATCAGTTACAAACTGCATCTTCTCTGAATGTTGACGATTTGTCTCTTGCAAGGTCAGTTCAATGAGCTCCAGCTCAGTTTCTATCTTCACTTGGTCATCTGGAAGAAATAAAGAAAAAAGCTATAGCTTTTTCAGTCAGTATAAAATACAGGGAATAATTTCAGTTAGAGTCATGTATTGCCGCATCGTGGGTAATTCTAACTTTGGACAACAGCGTAAAATGGGTGATGTACATTAGCCACCCATTATACATCTCCCGTGGATGATGAGGATGGAGATGAGGAGAATTTTTTTGGTGGAGTGAGTTATGATCATAAACGCACTACTGAAGGGGGTAAAAGAGTAGTGGCTGTGGGACCAATTGGATAGCTCTTCCAAGGAGCCATGGATATGATACATCAAATGGCTTCCTCCTGCATTGTATGATTCTGGCATAGCCATTTCTATATCTATTTAATGATGAAACTTCTGGACGATATTGTTAAGGCTTGAATATTTCTATCTTTTACAATCACAACCAAATTTCAACATGGATTAAGAAGCAGTGATACCACTGGAATCCTATGAGAAGAACACCAAGTGACAGATGATGGTGGCTGAATAATGAGATAAAAACATTGAAGTCACAAGACTATGGAAAATAGCAAAGACTGAGAGACGTACAACAGTAAAGATAAATAAAACTAGCACTGTGATTCCTTTCCTCTTAAACAGAAAGTCAGCTCAAGAGGAAAGCTTTTGCATAAAACCTAGTCACGAGGGAGGTTTACGATGATCTTAAGTATCGCCATTATAAAGGGTGTTCACCAGCCTGCTCAAGAAATCAGTTCCATTTTATAAATATAGTAGCCTGGTACGAATATGGCTTCCATAGGTTTATATTATATTAAGAAAATGCGTATTAAGAAAATATAATATAACTGGTGAAATTACCCCAGTTCGTACAGTTCTCATGGGCAACTTCCATAATTGCTGAGATGTTGTAGGTTCCATCAGAATTTCTTGCCAAAGTGGAATTTTCTCTGCTAGCGAAGCTGGGGTTAAGGCAGGCTGTCTGAAAACTCATCCGGACAGTTTTTGGATCGGGACCATTTTCCAAGCAAATGATCGTATTTGTTGGGGAAGAAGCCACTTCTTCTGGGACAGGTTCAAACATCCAATGGGAAGGACGAGCTGGTTATAAAATAGAACAGCAAGGAGAATTAACACAGGGATAAAATCCAACTGGATCAGACTGATGCCTTGAGGTCAACTACAACAACTCACATTTATATGGTGCCTTTACTGTAGTAAAATGACCCAATGTTATCAGGCACAAAATTGACAATGAGCCAAAGAAGACATTAGGACAGGTGACCAAAAGCTTGGTTAAAAAGTTAAGATTGAAAGAGAATTTTAAAAGAGGAGAAAGTTGGAAATGCAGAAAGGTTTAGGAAGGAAATTCCAAAGCTTTGGGCTTAGGCAGCTACAGACACATGCACTCATTTACAGAATGCAAATTATCGAGGGCCTAATATTTCAGTATATGCTCCTCTTAGTGACAAAATAAATGTGAATGAAGAGTGGTGGAATATCGAAAGTAAATGGTCATATTTGGAACTGATCTAAGCATTGCCATCCCTCTTGAAATAGAGTTTAAACAGTTTAGGGAAAAGAGGGGGAAAGACATAAAGCAGTCGATTTCTATCTTCACTGCCCAGGCTGTAACCTGGTAGACTGGATTGCCTGCTGTTTTAGAAACCACTCAATTTTCATTCCAAAGAAATCAATGGCATACATACCAGGCAGGTTCAATAACGGACAGACAATCCGCTCTATCAGAATACTGTCCAATTGACAGAGACAAAAATCTAGCCCCATTTAACTTGTTACCGCTTTTATTAATGGTGATCTTGAGCAGTGTTCCTACACCTCTAGAATCGCATGAAAATGGACATTTTGTTCCAGGCCTGGATCCCAATGAAGGAAGGAGTAACAGTGGTGACAGGAATGAATGTGAGAGAAGTCTCTTCTGCCCCAGAGCTTGGATACAGTGCTAATTAGTTACTAATAACAATTATAATACTTCCACTTCTTTCCTCCTTTCATTTCCCAGCCACAATGGGTGAGAGTCACCCCACCACCAACCCCAATGGAATGGTAATCACAGGTAATGATTTAAGGTCACATTTTGTCACTCCTGACAGAGAGCACCACTTGTCAGGAACACACCTCAGAATATTGGGAGTGGTACAGAGCTTTGGTAGAACTGGCTACAATTTGTTTTTCATGGGTCTAGAATGTTGAAAGTTTTTTAGATCCTACAACCTGGAATTCATGGGCTTGCAGGAAGCATTGGCAGTGCATTTGAGGCAGGACCCAGTTCCACCAATTCTAGGCACTGAACCTCAGGAAAGATATATTGGGCCTTGAATTGGGTACAGCCCAGATTTACCAGGGCTTTAAAGTATTAAATTATAAGGAAAGATGGGATTTGAAGCAGTTTAATTGCCTGGAGGCAGCCACCCAGTGGCAGGCTGAGGGGCACCAGTGCTCCAGGCAGGCCTAAAGGCAAAGCCTGCCTGCCTGGGTGCGGATGCAGCCAAAGGCCATCCTGTAGAGGGAATTCCCGCACCACCCGCCCCCAAACAACACACCCCACCTGTATCAAAAAAAGGTGGTGAGAGGGTACCTCCTGACTCAGAGGCAAGAGTGTTACCACTGACCCAAAGCTGACACTGGATAGCTGTGTGGTGAAGTTTGTTATACTTTACTGGACAATCTCCACAATAGGTTACTGAAGCAGCTTGTGACGGTCCAAAGTTTTCCTTTTGATAAAGAACGTCACACCAATTCAGCACCCTGCTCAGGAGGCCAGCTGCACTTTATATTTGCAATAGCCTAGGTACAAATACCTCCCCTGGCTGTGGTTGTAGCTTTGAGAATGGACGTGTTCATCTTGGACTGCTGTGCTAGGTGTTGACTCAACACTGTGAGCTCAGCTTCTTCAGTGCAGCTCCCAGTGGAGACGTTCACTGTCTGTGTGATATGGCTCCCATCAAAGAGTTGTAGCAATGAGGTGTCATGGTCAGTCAGGCAGTTCGCTTGAAATGTCAACTTAATGGGTCCCTTGTAGAAAGTGTTTGCTGAACACATGATATTCACTGGCGGAGAAAGTGCATTTCCTTCGGGAGTAGATGCAAATACCCGAGAGAAAGGATGAGCTGTGATTATAAAATGAGGACAAACAACAGGGATTAGCATTGAGAACAATCTAAAAGTATCAGGATAATATGCGTATATTACAGAGATAGTTCACTAAGGCAGCAGCCAATCCTTGCCATTCGTTAATTTAGCCTTGTCTCCAACTGGCAGATACATTGTGCTAAAAGCTGCTTTTTATCCAATCGAAATTCAGAACATTAAATATTAACCCGGTCAAATCATTGCAGCAACCAAGTCAATGTTTTAACATATTTTATCCCAGTGCAGTATTTAGTACTATCTTCCTATAATGCAGTACTGAATACAATACTCCAAGTGAGGCCAAATTAAGGTTTTGTAAATATTTGACATTAACTCATTCTTTTTGTATTCTCTGCTTGTAGATATAAAATCAGGAATTCTTGTTTTCCATTTTTAATGCCTTATACACTTGTTCGACCACCCTTAATGACCTTGCATCTGCATTCCAAGATCCCTCAGCTTTTCTACTGCATTTACAATTTTGCTGTTTGTGGTCCCCTTCCTTTCGCTATTTACACATTGAGCTACATCTGGCACCAAAATGACTATACTGCAGGAATGTTTATGTCCCTTCACAAACCTCATTAGAATTTGGCCTATCCCTCCCAAACCGCACCCTCCCCCCCACCCCCCACCACCCCCCCCCTTCCCCCAGCTGTCAAATTTGGTGTCATCAACTAATTTAAATAATGTTCCCTTAAATTCTTAAGTTGAGATCATTTATGTTTATTGTAAATAAGAGGGACTCCATTACAAACCCTTGTAAAACATCACTTGCCACATATTTTCAGTCTTCCCTTTCCCCACCCTAGTCTTTGTTTTCTGCCCTCCAAAACATCTCTTTATCCTTGAGGCCCAATTCCCTTTAATTCCAGATGCATTGCCTTTGTCATGCTGCCTTATCAAATAGAATCATAGAATCTTGCATCATGAAAGGAGGCCATTCCTCCATCATGGCTATGTTGGCTCTCTGATTAGTCTATTTAGTCCCTTACCCTTGCTTTGTCCCCATAGCCTTGCAAATTTATCCTTTACAAGTATATATCCAATTCCTTTTTGAAAGTTACTAATGAATCTGTTTCCAGATTTCACTAGGGAACACCACTCATCACGTTACGCTGATTCAAAAAATACATCTTGAAAATCCATAAAAATGACATTAGCATTATCTTCTCTTTGATTTCATTGCATAAGATGACAAGGTTGGTCAATGACGACATGCCTTGTAGAAATCTGTGCTTACTAACTTGTGTCTCTCCAAGTGATCTGCAAATTCACTCCATATTATGTATTGTACTTTTCAAACAATTGACCTATCCTCATTTTTTGACTGATGCTAGTCTCCCTTTCTGAAGGGCAATATCCCACTCCTCTAGATCTTTGGCACAATTTTTCCTTTCCACAGGATTTTGGAAAAATTATACTGAGATCTTTACTATTTCCTCCCCAGCTTCCCTCAAGATCCTCGCATGTAAACCAGCAGGTCTCTGATCTGATTTCCTCAGTTTCAGTAATGTCTTTAATACCATCTCTGTTTGAATAGTAACCTCCACTCACTGTTTTACACACACCTCCAGTGGGTCTACAATTTCAATATCGAGCCCCCCACCCCCCCCCCCACCCCCCCCCACCCCACCACCATGAACCCCCGAGGTAAAATAATTCTTTGGTATCTCTGCCATTCCCTCACTCCCTACTACAAGTTTCATTCTTTCAGCTCCCAGTAATCCTACCTTGACTAACCTTGTATTACTAACAAGCCTTTTTATTGCTCCCTTAGCTTTGACATTTAAAACTTTGATTAAATTATTATCATTGGGTCCCATACCTGTAAACGGGATCAGCAGCTGTAGAAAAAGGCAAAATAATATCGCCATGTCACACAATGGTAAAGTTACTCATCAGAAATCACCAGACAAACTGCCTATTACCCATCAAACCTGAAACCAGCCCTGCCCATTTCCTCTAAGTTACTAGATAACCTGTTACCAACGAGGAGATCCAGAGCCAAACAGAAGCAATTGTACCAGACACCTGGCCACAGTGCCCCAGTGACTCAGAACGTTCAATGTGTTACTAAGACAATAAATAATAGGACAGAGACAGACAAGATGCACCATTATGCTACATAGTTATAGTTACCTATAAACAGGATCACAGGGTTGTATTTGATGTGAATCCTGTTCTTTTCATTTTGCCTTTGACTTTGGTCTATATTGTGTCCCAGGAATTGAGCTTCGTGGAGAAGTTGATTATTTTCAGAAATGTGTTAATATACAATCTGTATTATATACCACTCTTGGGATTGGTTTTAAGATGCTTCCTTCCAAAAACATAAGATCAGGAGTAGTTCATTCAGACCCTCGAGCCTGTTCCACTATTCAAGCAGGTAATGGCTGGTCTGTACATCAATTTCATTTACACACTTTTGCTCTATATCGATATAGCATAAACACTCCCCGATCCACTATACTTGTGACCTCCTCAAAAAAGTTTAAATAGATTAGTCAGACCTGAACCACTCTTCACAAATCCTTGCTGACTCCCTTTGATCAGCTGATACTTATCCAAGTGCTCAATCACTTTGTCCCTGATGACAGATTTCAGTAACCACCCAACACATGGCGATAAACTGAAAGGCCTGTAATTATCTGGTTTCTCTGTCCATCCCTTCTTAAATAATGAAGCGATATTTGCAATTTTCCAATCCAAGACGATAATTCCTGAATCTAGACAGCTTTGGAAAACTATGACAAACACCTGCGATTTCCTTATGTATTCTTTTTAATACCCTGACGTGAAAACTGTCAGGTCCTAGAGATTTGTGAATTTTAAGTCCAACTTTGTCCTTTATGTCAGAATAAACAAGTTCACACTAGAATGTTGAGCATGAACATCATCCTGGAAGGTGGTTGGTTTGTTGCTCATGGGTATACACAAATCACCTGATGTTTTCTGAGGAGGTGCAATAGCTCCTTCCTGATGTGGAATTGGTTCAGTCTAGTTTACTGTGATCAATTCATTTCTCATTCCTTTGAAATCTGCTTTACTTAAATTTAAAACCTTAGTTTGTGACTCTAACTTTTCCGGTCAAACCTACTATCAAATTCTGTCACATTATTGTTGCTATTTAAAAGCCATGCCCTTGCCGTTGAATTGTTGATTAATTTTGGTTTGTTCCTCATCCTTAAATCTGGTATAGCCTGTTCTCCTCTTGTTTCTAAAACATACGGTTCCAGAAAATTGTCACTTACATTCTCGAAATCCATTGCCTTTACTACTGGAGCTGTTTGCCTCACCATAATCCGCTCAACTGTTGAAAATCAATCAACCAGCTTTTAATCAAATATTTCACTCTTCATCTCAGTAAGCCTTTCACTGTATTAATGGAGATTGCTTTAATGTTATGGAGTGTGATCCCAAAACTGTTGCTGGCAGTCTAAGGGTTAAAGCTGGGTTACCAGGTAGACAAGTGCTCTCAGCACTTGACAGCTGTCTCTTAAATGTCAGCGGAGTGCTCCCAGGTCAGGCATAACAGGGATTAATTGTAAGGTTAAGTTCATTCTTCTGTCCCCATCAAATAATACAGGCCAGGTACAGCATGAGCTGGACACAGAGAAAAGCTCCCACTACATTGTCCCATTAAACACTCCCAGGGCAGGTAGAGCACAATTTGAATACAGAGTAAAGCTCCCCCTACACTTTCCATCAAACACCCCCAGGGCAGGTACAGCATGCGTCATATACAGAGTAGAGCTGCCACTACACTGTCTCTTTAAATACAGTGCAGGTACAGCATGGGGTTAGATATTGAGTAAAGCTCCCTCTACACTGTCCCATTAATCACGCTCAGGCCAGGTACAGCACTGATTAGATACAGAGTAAAGATCCCTTTATACTGTCCCAATAAAAAACTGGTTAGATTTAAAGGGTTGAGAGGTGATCTAATCCAGGTGTTTAAAATGATGTAAGGATTCAAGAGTGGCAATGACATGGAACCCACTGCCTACAAGGATGGTGGAAGCGGAGACAATTAATAATTTCAAAAGGATTGGCACTTGAGGGAAATAAACTTGCAGGACTACAGGATTGGAGCAGGGGAATGAGACTGACTGGATTGTTCTACAGAGATGGCGTGGACTTAACGGGCCAAATGGCCTCCTTCTGTGCCATAATGACTCTGTGAGTCAATAGGGTGGGGACATAGAAACTATTTCCTCTGGTGGAGGAATCCAGAAACTTGGGCATCAATCCTAAAATTAACGCTAGGCTGTTTGGGCGTGATGTTAACATGCATTTTTTCACACAAAGAGTAGTGGAAATCTGCAACTCTCCTCTCCCAAATGGCTGTGGATGCTGGAAGGACTGGAATTTACAAGACTGAGATGAATAGATTTTTGTTGGGTAAGAGTACCAAGGGATATGGAGCAAAGGTGAGTCAATGGAGTTGAGAAACATATCATCCACGATTTGATTCAATGGCAGAAGAGGATTGAGAGGTGAATCCTTTTCCTGTTGTATCACATTCTTCCTTCCAATAACTGTTATTGTTACCAACAGGTGAGAAAGGGGTCTAGGGGTCCCTCTCAGCCTTTACCTGATCTTACAGTAATGGTTTTGATTTTTAACACATCATGTTTTGCGCTTCCCCTTGGTGAATCCTTGTTCACTGCTTTCCAATTATAAGGCAAAGAAATGAACACGAACAGGCCTTCTTAGATTTAAAGAAGAAAAGTGAAATTTATTAAACTTAAACTAAAACTCTATTTCGGTTAACACCTATGGATACACGAAGCGCCCACGCTAGCATGCATACATGATACAAACATGCAGATCGGAACAGAAAAGAGCAAAAGAAAAGATAAAGTGGAAAGTTTTGAGGCAATATCTGAAGAGTTTGTTATGGTTCTTTGAGCTCACTGTAGAGTCCTTTTGTAGGTTGATCTTGCTTTTCGTTGGGGCCCAGTATTCTTCTTAAACATTGTACACTGTATGAGACTTTTCTCTCTTGGGTTCATGCGTCTTCAGTTGGTTTTTGGAGATCTGTGAGAAAGCGGTGGGAGCAGACAGCAGAGGAGGTCTTTCCAACCCAGGAGCCAAGAGCTTTCTGCCTTCAAACACTGTTTCTCCAATTTAAAACTCTCAGTTAAAACTCTGCAACAGCCAGTTAGTCATGTGACTAAACTGGTCTGACCACGTCTGTTCTGTGTATTGGGAGCAGGGGATAACTCCTTTGTTCCAACACTGACTGCTAGTAATATGCAAAAAATGTCCTTCCAGCCAGGGGCTTGACAACCCCCTTGTAATAGGCCTTCTTTTCATCTCAGCAACAACTTGAAATTAAATATCCATGTGGTGAAATTAATGTGCCTCATTCTTGGCAGGTGGGGGCCTGCACGACAATTATAATTTTTTTTTGTTCATTCATGGGATGTGGGAGTCGCTGGCCATGCCAGCATTTATTGTCCATCGTAATTACCCTTGAGAAGGTGGTGGTGAGCTGCCTTCTTGAACTGCTGCAGTCCATGTGGGGTAGGTACACCCACAGTGATGTTAGGAAGGGAGTTCCAGGATTTTGACCCAGCGACGGTGAAAGAACAGCGATATAGTTCCAAGTCAGGATGATGTGTGGCTTGGAGGGGAATTTGCAGGTGGTGGTGTTCCCAAACATTTTCTGCCCTTGTCCTTCTAGGTAGTAGAGGTTGCGGGTTTGGAAGGTGCTGTCTAAGGAGCCTTGGTGCGTTGCTGCAGTACATCTTGTAGATGGTGCACATTGCTGCCACAATGCATCGGTGGTGGAGGGAGTGAATGTTTGTGGATGGGGTGCCAATCAAGCAGGCTGCTTTGTCCTGGATGGTGTCGAGCTTCTTGAGTGTTGTTGGAGCTGCACCCATCCAGGCAAGTGGAGAGTATTCCATCACACTCCTGACTTGTGCCTTGTAGATGGTGGACAGGCTCTGGGAAGTCAGGAGGTGAGTTACTCGCCGCAGGATTCCAAGCCTCTGACCTGCTCTTGTAGCCACGGTATTTATATGGCTACTCCAGTTCAGTTTCTGGTCAATGGTAACCCCCAGGATGTTTGACAGTAGGGGATTCAGCGATGGTAATGCCATGAATGTCAAGGGGAGATGGTTAGATTCTCTGTTGTTGGAGATGGCCATTGCCTGGTGTGGCGCGAATGTTACTTGCCACTTATCAGCCCAAGCCTGGGCATTGTCCAGGTCTTGCTGCATTTCTACATAGACTGCTTTAGTATCTGAGGAGTCACGAATGGTGCTGAACATTGTGCAATCATCAGTGAACATCCCCACTTCTGACCTTATGATTGAAGGAAGGTCATTGATGAAGCAGCTGAAGATGGTTGTGCCTAGGACACTACCCTGAGGAACTCCTGCAGTGATGTCCTGGAGCTCAGATGATTGACCTCCAACAACCACAACCATCTTCCTTTGCGCTAGGTATGACTCCAACCAGCGGAAAGTTTTCCTCCAATTCCCATTGACTTTTCAGTTTTGCTAGGGCTCCTTGATGCCAAACCCGGTCAAATGCTGCCTTGATGTCAAGGGTAGTCACTCTCACCTCACCTCCTGAGTTCAGCTCTTTTACCCATGTTTGAACCAAGGCTGTAATGAGGTCAGGAGCTGAGTGGCCCTGGCAGAACCCAAACTGAGTGTCACTGAGCAGGTTATTGCTAAGCAAGTGCTGCTCGATAGTACTGTCGATGACACCTTCCATCACTTTACTGATGATTGAGAGTAGACTGATGGAGCAGTAATTGGTGGGTTGGATTTGTCCTGCTTTTTGGGTACAGGATATACCTGGGCAATTTTCCACATTGCCGGGTAGATATTATTGTTGTAGCTGTACTGGAACAGCTTGGCTAGGGGCGCGGCAAGTTCTGGAGCATAGGTCTTTAGTACCATTGCCGGAATGTTGTCAGGGCCAATAGTCTTTGCAGTATCCAGTGCCTTCAGTCGTTTCTTGATAACTGTGATGCTGAGGACTTCAGGAGGAGACAGAGATGGATCATCAACGCGGCACTTCTGGCTGAAGATTGTTGCAAATGCTTCTGCCTTATCTTTTGCACTGATGTGCTGGGCTCCCCCATCATTGAGGATGGGGATATTTGTGGAGCCACCTCCTCCAGTTAGTTGTTTAATTGTCCACCACCATTCATGACTGGATGTGGCAGGACTGCGGAGCTTAGATCTGATCCTTTGGTTATGGTTATGTCTTGTTATTCGAAGTATAATAAAAGTAGATAGCATTGCAGGAGATTCTGAGATAAAGGCTATCAATTTTTTTGATTGTGTTTGCAAGATGCATGACATATAACATCTGTTCATGTTGACTGAGGGCTGATCTGCTGGACCACCCTATTATTTGCAGGTTATTACACGTCTTATATGATAGCCACACCTACTGAACACATACTCAGCGTCCTTACTGTCTGTAAGCTCAAGTGTTTGTACAGTTCAGCTGTTCATTGATCCAGTGTTAGCCTGGGTTCAGGGTAATACTCTCACCTCTGAGTCAAATGATGTTCTAGCTTTAAGGGCTGTGAGTGTGTGAGTATGTCATCTAGGCTGATACTTCAGTGCACTACTGAGGAATGTTGCATTATCGGAGGTATTTCCTTTCAGATGGGATGTGAAAGAACCTATAGCACTATTTGAAGAAGAGCAAATGAGTTCTCCAAGTGTGCCAGGCCCAACCAACAAAAGCAAAAAACAGATGAACATGTCACTTATCTCACTGATCATGGGATCTTGGGCTGAATTTTACGAGCTCACTACCAAGGGCGGCACAGTGGCGCAGTGGTTAGCACCGCAGCCTCACAGCTCCAGCGACCCGGGTTCAATTCTGGGTACTGCCTGTGTGGAGTTTGCAAGTTCTCCCTGTGTCTGCGTGGGTTTTCTCCGAGTGCTCCGGTTTCCTCCCACAGCCAAAAGACTTGCAGGTTGATAGGTAAATTGGCCATTATAAATTGCCCCTAGTATAGGTAGGTGGTAGGGGAATATAGGGACAGGTGAGGATGTGGTAGGAATATGGGATTAGTGTAGGATTAGTATAAATGGGTTGTTAATGGTCGGCACAGACTCGGTGGGCCGAAGGGCCTGTTTCAGTGCTGTATCTCTAAATCTAAAATCTCGGTGATGAGTTTTAAAAATGTCAGTCCGCCCGTGTGGACCACCTGTCGCGGAACCAACACGAGATTGAACGCAGTGGCTCATTATCATAAGCGCGACACGCTGCACCCCCTCCCCACGAATGACATGGAGGGGGCAGGACGTCCGGCACTGTAGTCGGGGCGGGTCAGATGATGAGCTGGTGCAGGCCCTATTTAAAGGGCAGCCAGTCCTGATTAGTTTAAGAAGCTGAAAAAAACCTTGCAGCCAAAAGTGAGGGCAGTTAGACTGTGGAATAACCTGTGCATTTAAAGGACCAGACAAAAATCCAAAGGTAGCAGAGGGGTGCTCTAGGGTGGCACCAGGGTTCAGTGATGCCTCCTTACTCATTCTCCTCCAGGCTGTGCGGACAAGGCAGGAGGTCCTTTTCCCAACGATGGTAAGAAGAGGCCCTCCCGCCTGACCAAGCAAGCCTGGGTGGAGGTGGCAGAAAAGGTTAGTAGCCATGGGGTCATCTGGCGTGACTGGGTCCAATGCCACAAGAGGATGGATGATCTGCTTCACACTGCAAAAGTAAGTGGCACTTTGTATCATGGCTCCACTGAACCTGGGTGTCCCCACAGAATGGTACGTGTGTGCCAGTGCCATGCCAAAGACAGGGAGATTAGGCAGGGAGCAATGACATGACATGAATGGATGAAAGTATGAAAGAACTCACCTTTGCCTGCTGCTCGGAGCATGGCACCTACATGAGTGGCTCACTCAGTAGTGCAGACCAAGTCCTCCCCACCTTTGGGTCCAGCACTCCTATTGTGACATGTGTCCTGTTGTTGCTTTGCCATGCTTAATCTCTGCCTCCTTGGTCCTCCAGACAAAGAGGGCCCACAGTGCTCGGGAGCCAAATCGGACTGGTGGAGGAGTGCCAGATCTCTGGGTGCAGCCACAGGCTGAGGAGGATGCCCTGGAACTGGCAGTGATACTTGTGTACCGATCAGTCAGTGACGTTGAGCTCAGGGTCCTGGGTGAACATGCAGCCATCTGATATCCACAATAATCACTGTGAAAATCTTATGGTTTGAGACAATACTGTCATAATCATTATGTGCATAAAGACTGGCAGTGTGCTCTTTTCATTGTATCTTGCAGGTCAACATCTGGATCAAACCCAGCAGCCCAGGACTCCTCCTACACCTCAGAGGAAACAGCATTCCATTATACTCCCACACCTTCCACCAGCGCAGATACAGTCACCTCAGTGGGAATCCAACCAGCCTTAGAGTCTGGGTCACAGGCTGGTGAAAGCACCGTGTACGCGCCCGAGCAGCTGACTGAGGCTGAGACAGCCGAAGCCTCTGACAGTCGGAGGGCTGTGGGTGACCATGCCCATGCTGAGCCCCAGGCTACTGATGACCCTCTGTTGTGGACAGCACAGGGCATGCTGGAGCTGCAGCAGCAGTCGTGGCAACATCTGGTGGAGATGCCACAGGCCATGCGCAGCCTTGAGCAGACGATAAGGGAATCCATCAGGTCATGACAGCTGCCATGTCCCAGACATTTCAGCATGTGGCGTCATACATAGAGATGACGGTGGCCCTCCTGGTGAGACAGATTCCATTAATACATGCTGACCTGCAATCCCTCGCCGAGGCCATTAGATCCTCAAATCACTGGCAAGGCAAAAGAGGGATCTGGGGCATGGAGACTGTCTCTGCCCCTGGTCCTTTCCAGAAGAGCAGAGGGGTTCTAATGAGCCCTGAGATGGAGGAAATGACCCTGCACGTCATATCTATGGTCGCCCCTCAAGGAGATTTCAATGTGGACACTGGCCCCTCCGCCGGTGAGTCAAGCTCCAGCAGCAACGACATCTGAGGAGAGTTCTGCGCTGATGCAGGACTCACCCAGCCAGCCGATGAAGATGCAGTAATATGGACAATGACCCAGTCTGCTGCTGCCAGTAATGGTGGAGACAAAGGTATTGCAGATGCGGACTACTGCACAATCGATGAACAAGAGTGCTGTGTGGCTTGCACAGCACATGGTGTTTTTTTTGGCGAGGAGAACCATTGACCAATAAGGCATTGTCGTGCCTCCCTAGCTTGCTGCTCGCCCTGCATGTGCTGCCTGAATGATCTCTGTCCTCCCTGTGCCTTTCCGGTTGTAAGTCCTCAGCGTCCTCATCGTCTGAGAATGAGTCTTGCTCATATCTCTCCTCATCCTGCAAGGCCTCCCCACTATTGAGTGCATAGTTGTGCAGAGCACAGCAAACAGCAACAATACGAGCTACCCTTTCCGGTTCGTACTGCAGGGCACCACCTGATCATCCAGGCAGTGGAAGCACATTTTAAGCATGCCGATCTTGTAGCTCCGTGGCTGGCGTTGTATCTCTCCTCTGCATCAGTGGTGGGGTTTCTCACTGGGGTCAGGAGCCACATCTCCAAGAAGCCACCCCTCCATCTGAGCCAGTTCAGTGAACAGCAGGGGCACCTGGGACTGTTGCAGGATGAAGGCGTCATGGCAGCTGCCTGGAAAGTGGGCACAGATTTGCATAAAGTGCTTACGGTGGTCACATACTAGCTGCACGTTGAGCGAGTGGAAGCCCTTTTGGTTTATATATGCAGCTGGTCGCCCGGTGGGAGTCTTGATGGCCACATGAGTGCAATGTACGACCTCTTGCAACTGTGATGGAGCCAAACCGATGGCCCTCTGGGCCTGGCTCTCAGGATCTGTTCTGAAGTGGACATAGTCAACGGCCCTCTGGTGCAGGGCATCAGTGACCTCCCTGATGGGGTAGTGCACTGCTGACTATGTTACCCCACATAGGTCACCGGTGGGTCCCTGAAATGATGCAGAGGCGTAGAAGTTAAGAACAACTATCACTTTGAGGGCCACAGGCATAGGATGTCCAGAAAGCCCATCGGCTGCAGGTTATCGTTAGGCACAGAGGTGTGTCACTGCCTATCTCGACATCCGCAGTCGCCTCTGACACTGGCGCTCTAACATCTGCAGGTATGTCATGCAGAAACTGTAGATGCACGGTGATCTGTCATGGCCAGTTCACCTTGAGGGCTGCTGCTGCTCACAACCGGGGGCTTCTAAGTGGACAGCACCTGCCTCTTGGTTTTGCCTGCAGCGCATATGACTCCCACGACAAGCAGATCAATTAATATAGAGTGTACCATCTCCATCTCCAAGTTGCAATTAAACTTGACTCCTTCACTTCTTTGAAGGTACCTAACATCTCTTTCCACAGATGCTGCCAGACCTGCTGAGTGAATCCAGCATTTCTTGTTTTTGGACAGAGATTGATGTTGACTGGTACATCAGGTGCTTTCATGCATCAACTATGTGGCATGGCATGGCATGGCATTGCTGGTCTTAGCTTCCACTAAGTAAGGAACACATGACCACATTCAGATTGTAGCAGATGCATCGATTGGCCCACCAGCCAGATTTTCTTCAATTTTCTTGCTGGTTCACTCACATTCAATGGCGCAGAGTGCCCCTCTTTATGGAGGGAGGGTACGCAGTTGCTCCCTTTATACCTGCAGAGTTGTGCCCCCAGTAATACCATCCCCCCTCCTACCTCTCTACACACGTATGTAGAGTTGTGCCCCCATCTTGCAAGACTAACCTTCACAGGCTCCAAGCATTGCAACATCTGTTCCGCCGGCTTATATTAGTCGGGAGTGGGAAGTGAGAGATGCACGTTCACTGGAATAAGCAAAACTATTTAGGAAGAGACAGCGGGATGCATAATGCGGCAAGGTAAGTAGCACTTTGAATATTGAAATGGGGTTCCCATCACCGAGTGGCGGGGTGCCGCCCCAAGGCCTCATCGCCGCCGGCAATATGGGCCCGGGAACATGGCAGGCATCTCCCGAAGGTATTTTCCAGACCCCGACCCCCCCCCCCCCACCACCAAACCCCTGCCATGGCTCATGACATCAGGGGGCTGGTAAAATTCAGCCCCTTGTTGTGTGCAAATTTTCCACATAACAGCAGTGACCACAAATCAAAAAGTAATTTATTGGCCATGAGGTGATTCAGGGCATCGTAAGGATATCGAAGACCCTGTATAAATGCAAATTCTCTCTTTTTCTTTTCAATACATCTCACTGAGCCAACAAAATCGGAACTCAGTGATGCCATTGATTCTCTAGCCAGCGGAAAAGCCGCTGGGAAGGATGGCATTACCCCTGAAATCATCAAGAGTGCCAAGCCTGCTATACTTTCAGCACTGTACGAACTGCTTTGCCTGTGCTGGGACGAGGGAGCAGTACCACAGGACATGCGCGATGCCAATGTCATCACCCTCTATAAGAACAAGGGTGACCGCGGTGACTGCAACAACTACTGTGGAATCTCCCTGCTCAGCATAGTGGGGAAAGTCTTCCCTCGAGTCGCTTTAAACAGACTCCAGAAGCTGGCTTAGAGTGTCTACCCTGAGGCACAGTATGGCTTTCGAGCAGAGAGATCCACCATTGACATGCTGTTCTCCCTTCGACAGCTACAGGAGAAATGCCGTGAACAACAGATGCCCCTCTACGTTGTTTTCATTGATCTCACCAAAGCCTTTGACCTTGTCAGCAGACGTGGTCTCTTCAGACTACTAGAAAAGATTGGATGCCCACCAAAGCTACTAAGTATCATCACCTCGTTCCATGACAATATGAAAGGCACAATTCAGCATAGCGGTGCCTCATCAGACCCCTTTCCTATCCTGAGTGGCATGAAACAGGGCTGTGTTCTCGCACCTACACTATTTGGGATCTTCTTCTCCCTGCTGCTCTTTCATGCGTTCAAGTCTTCAGAAGAAGGAATTTTCCTCCACACAAGATCAGGTGGCAGGTTGTTCAACCTTGCCCGTCTAAGAGCGAAGACCAAAGTACGGAAAGTCCTCATCAGGGAACTCCTCTTTGCTGACGATGCTGCATTAACATCTCACACTGAAGAGTGTCTGCAGAGACGCGTCGACAGGTTTGCAGCTGCCTGCACCGAATTTGGCCTAAACATCAGCCTCAAGAAAACGAACATCATGGGACAGGACGTCACAAATGCCCCATCCATAAATATCAGCGACCACACTCTGGAAGTGGTTCAAGAGTTCACCTACCTAGGCTCAACTATCACCAGTAACCTGTCTCTCGATGCAGAAATCAACAAGTGCATGGGAAATGCTTCCACTGCTATGTCCAGACTGGCCAAGAGAGTGTGGGAAAATGGCACACTGACACAGAACACAAAAGTCCAAGTGTATCAAGCCTGTGTCCTCAGTACCTTGCTCTATGGCAGCGAGGCCTAGACAACATACGCCAGCCAAGAGCGACGTCTCAATTCATTCCATCTTCGCTGCCTCCGGAGAATCCCTGGCATCAGATGGCAGGACCATATCTCCAACACAGAAGTTCTCGAGGCGGCCAACATCCCCAGCATATACACCCTACGAAGCCAGCGGCGCTTGAGATGGCTTGGCCATGTGAGCCGCATGGAAGATGGCAGGATCCCCAAGGACACATTGTACAGCGAGCTTGTCACTGGTATCAGACCCACTGGCAGTCCTTGTCTCTGCTTTAAAGATGTCTGCAAACGTGACATGAAGTCCTGTGACATTAATCACAAGTTGTGGGAGTCAGTTGCCAGCGATCGCCAGAGCTGGCGGGGCTAAAGGCGTGGCAAGTCGAAGAGACTTAGCAGTTGGCAGGAAAAATGTCAGAAGCGCAAGGAGAGAGCCAACTGCGTAACAGCCCCAACAACCAATTTTATCTGCAGCACCTGTGGAAGAGTCTGTCACTCTAGAATTGGCCTTTTTAGCCATTCCAAGCGCTGCTCCACAAACCACTGACCACCTCTAGGCACTTACCCATTGTCTCTCGAGACAAGGAGGCCAAAGAAGAAGAAGACATCTCACTGAGCACTTTGTTTATCGGTGCAGGACCACTGCAAGGAAAGGGTTCTTTCTTTATATTAACTTTTAGTTTTTGTCTATTAGGTAAGTTTCTGTTGGAAGGCTGGAAATGTTGGTTTCAGTTTCATTTCCAGTGAAATAGAAAGCCACAACCGGGACAAGCAACTGACATGAATTCAATAGAGGCAAAAATAGACTTCCTTTGTCAGACGGCTGCATGACCGCAAAAGGTCTTGGAACTGCCACATAACTGAAAGGTTAATGGAACATAGAAACATAGAACATTTATGGCACAGAAGGAAGCCATTCAGCCCATCATGTTTGTGCCAGCCAGAAAAGAGCAATCCAGCTTAGCCCTGCTTTCCAGCTCTCTTGGTGCACAGCCCTGTAGGTTTCAGCAAGTCAAGTGCAGATCCAAGTACTTAACTGAAATGTGATGAAAGTTTCTGCTTCGACCATCCCTTCAGGGAGTGAGTTCCAGATCCCCACGACTCTCTGGGTGAAAGATTATCTCCTCACAACACCAACTAGTGACGGTACTATTTTCCTGAGACTGTGGCTCAGATGGTAACTCCTCCAAGAACATTGCTGTCGAATATGGTCAAGTGGCAATTGAAGTAGTGAGCCTCTGTAACTGTCTCCAGCTGAGTGATCTGAGTGGCTGCTCGGTCAAGTTAAAGCCATGATAGAGTGTGGGGAATGATTGCTGTTAAAACTGGAACAATGGCAGTTACTGTGGATTCTCGAGCAGGCAAAGTGAAAGAAAGGTTTAAAACATGGATGTTAGAATAGATACTTCAGAATTTAATTAAAGTCTAATTGGATTAATTAAACCAACCACCAACACTGAGCTCAGAACTGTGGCATGGGTGAATTCTCCTGTGATCTCACACAGTATCACCTTACATGCGCTTGTAGGTGTATGAGTAATTAGTGTCAAATAATATTTTTCATTCAATGCTTAATATTCTGTAAACATCAACAATAAATGGTTTTGAACCCTGTTATTTTTGAGGAATGATTTATAAACTCTGCAATACCACAGCACAAACTTGCTACTATCAAGCACTATCAACCATCTCATTCCAGAAGACCAGAGTGATGCTGGTAGCAGTGAAGAAACTGTAACAGGAAGAGAAACAAAGAAGAGGAATTACAAAGACCAAGAGTGCTAGAGAGAGGTTTGAATAGTATGCCTGTAGGTGGACAAAGCACAGTGAATAATATTTGTGAGCCAGATGCTTATATTGCAATGGGGAGGTTATGATATAAAAGCATTAACAGAGACATGGTTTGGGGTAGGGCAGGACAGGAAGCTCACTATTGCTGGTTACAACATATTCTGGAGGTTACAGTAAGAAGAGGGTAGCATGGGTGGCAGTGTTAATCAATGATTCCATTACAGCACTAGAACATAGGGATAATATGGAGGATGGTGCAAAAGCAGCATCTGTTTGGTTAGAGTTAAGGAATAACCAGGGAGCTGTTAATGCAATAGGAGTATATTAGAATTAGAATTAGAACATTACAGCGCAGTACAGGCCCTTCGGCCCTCGATGTTGCGCCGACCTGTGAAACCATCTGACCTACACTATTCCATTTTCATCCATATGCCTATCCAATGACCACTTAAATGCCCTTAAAGTTGGCAAGTCTACTACTGTTGCAGGTAGGGCGTTCCACGCCCCTACTACTCTCTGAGTAAAGAAACTACCTCTAACATCTGTCCTATATCTATCACCCCTCAACTTAAAGCTATGTCCCCTCGTGTTTGCCATCACCATCCGAGGAAAAAGACTCTCACTATCCACCCTATCTAACCCTCTGATTATCTTATATGTCTCTATTAAGTCACCTCTCCTCCTCCTTCTCTCCAACGAAAACAACCTCAAGTCCCTCAGCCTTTCCTCGTAAGACCTTCCCTCCATACCAGGCAACATCCTAGTAAATCTCCTCTGCACCCTTTCCAAAGCTTCCACATCCTTCCTATAATGCGGTGACCAGAACTGCACGCAATACTCCAGGTGTGGTCTCACCAGAGTTTTGTACAGCTGCAGCATGACCTCGTGGCTCCGAAACTCGATCCCCCTACTAATAAAAGCTAACACACCATATGCCTTCTTAACAGCCCTATTAACTTGGGTAGCAACTTTCAGGAATTTATGTACCTGGACACCAAGATCTCTCTGTTCATCTACACTACCAAGAATCTTCCCATTAGCCCAGTACTCTGCATTCCTGTTACTCCTTCCAAAGTGAATCACCTCGCACTTTTCCACATTAAACTCCATTTGCCATCTCTCAGCCCAGCTCTGCAGCCTATCTATGTCCCTCTGTACCCTACAACATCCTTCGGCACTATCCACAACTCCACCGACCTTCGTGTCATCCACAAATTTACTAACCCACCCTTCTACAAACAGCAGTGGCCCCAAAACAGATCCTTGCGGTACACCACTAGTAACTAAACTCCAGGATGAACATTTGCCATCAACCACCACCCTCTGTCTTCTTTCAGCTAGCCAATTTCTGATCCAAAGCTCTAAATCACCTTCAACCCCATACTTCCGTATTTTCTGCAATAGCCTACCGTGGGGAACCTTATCAAACGCCTTACTGAAATCCATATACACCACATCCACTGCTTTACCCTCATCCACCTGTTTGGTCACCTTCTCAAAAAACTCAATAAGGTTTGTGAGGCACGACCTACCCTTCACAAAACCGTGCTGACTATCGCTAATGAACTTATTCTTTTCAAGATGATTATAAATCCTGTCTCTTATAACCTTTTCCAACATTTTACCCACAACCGAAGTAAGGCTCACAGGTCAATAATTACCAGGGCTGTCTCTACTCCCCTTCTTGAACAAGGGGACAACATTTGCTATCCTCCAGTCTTCCGGCACTATTCCTGTTGACAATGACGACATAAAGATCAAGGACAAAGGCTCTGCAATCTCCTCCCTGGCTTCCCAGAGAATCCTAGGATAAATCCCATCTGGCCCAGGGGACTTATCTATTTTCACACTTTCCAAAATTGCTAACGCCTCCTCCTTGTGAACCTCAATCCCATCTAGCCTAGTAGTCTGAATCTCAGTATTCTCCTCGACAACATTTTCTTTCTCCACTGTAAATACTGACGAAAAATATTCATTTAACGCTTCCCCTATCTCCTCTGACTCCACACACAACTTCCCACTACTATCCTTGATTGGCCCTAATCTAACTCGAGTCATTCTTTTATTCCTGATATACCTATAGAAAGCCTTAGGGTTTTCCTTGATCCTATCCACCAATGACTTCTCGTGTCCTCTCCTTGCTCTTCTTAGCTCTCCCTTTAGATCCTTCCTGGCTAGCTTGTAACTCTCAAGCGCCCTAACTGAGCCTTCACGTCTCATCCTAACATAAGCCGCCTTCTTCCTCTTGACAAGCGCTTCAACTTCTTTAGTAAACCACGGCTCCCTCGCTCGACAACTTCCTCCCTGCCTGACAGGTACATACTTATCAAGGACACGCAGTAGCTGCCCCTTGAATAAGCTCCACATTTCGATTGTGCCCATCCCCTGCAGTTTCCTTCCCCATCCTACGCATCCCAAATCTTGCCTAATTGCATCATAATTTCTTTTCCCCCAGCTATAATTCTTGCCCTGCGGTATATACCTGTCCCTGCCCATCGCTAAGGTAAACCTAACCGAATTGTGATCACTATCACCAAAGTGCTCACCTACATCTAAATCTAACACCTGGCCGGGTTCATTACCCAAATCCAATGTGGCATCGCCCCTGGTTGGCCTGTCTACATACTGTGTCAGAAAACCCTCCTGCACACACTGGACAAAAACTGACCCATCTAAAGTACTCGAACTATATTTCCAGTCGATATTTGGAAAGTTAAAGTCCCCCATAACAACTACCCTGTTACTCTCGCCCCTGTCGAGAATCATCTTCGCTATCCTTTCCTCTACATCTCTGGAACTATTCGGAGGTCTATAGAAGACTCCCAACAGGGTGACCTCTCCTCTCCTGTTTCTAACCTCGGCCCATACTACCTCAGTAGACGAGTCCTCAAACGTCCTTTCTGCCGCTGTAATACTCTCCTTGATTAACAATGCCACACCCCCCCCCTCTTTTACCATCTTCTCTGTTCTTACTGAAACATCTAAGTCCCGGAACCTGCAACATCCATTCCTGCCCCTGCTCTACCCATGTCTCCGAAATGGCCACTACATCGAGATCCCAGGTACCAACCCATGCTGCAAGCTCACCCACCTTATTCCGGATGCTCCTGGCGTTGAAGTAGACACACTTTAAACCAAGTTCTTGCTTGCCAGTGCCCTCTTGTGTCCTTGTAACCTTATCCCTGACCTCACTACTCTCAACATCCTGTACACTGGAACTACAATTTAGGTTCCCATTCCCCTGCTGAATTAGTTTAAACCCCCCCGAAGAGCACTAGCAAATCTCCCCCCCAGGATATTGGTACCCCTCTTGTTCAGGTGAAGACCATCCTGTTTGTAGAGGTCCCACCTACCCCAGAAAGAGCCCCAATTATCCAGGAAACCAAAACCCTCCCTCCTACACCATCCCTGCAGCCACGTGTTCAACTCCTCTCTCTCGCTATTCCTCGCTTCGCTATCACGTGGCACGGGCAACAACCCAGAGATAACAACTCTGTTTGTTCTCGCTCTAAGCTTCCACCCTAGCTCCCTGAATTTCTGCCTTAAATCCCCATCTCTCTTCCTACCTATGTCGTTGGTGCCTATGTGGACCACGACTTGGGGCTGCTCCCCCTCCCCCTTAAGGATCCCAAAAACACGATCCGAGACATCACGAACCCTGGCACCTGGGAGGCAACACACCAACCGTGAGTCTCTCTCGTTCCCACAGAACCTCCTATCTGTTCCCCTAACTATGGAGTCCCCAATGACTAATGCTCTGCTCCTCTTCCCCCTTCCCTTCTGAGCAACAGGGACAGACTCTGTGCCAGAGACCTGTACCCCATTGCTTACCCCTGGTAAGTCGTCCCCCGCAACAGTATCCAAAACGTATTGTAGACCATCAAACAGTGTAAACAAGAGGGAGGAAGGAATGTGGAGGCAAATTAGAGGAAAATGAAGAATCAACAGGGCCATAATAATGGGCGAGTTCAGTTCTCCAGAGACAGACTGGGGTAAATGTGAGTGACAATGAAGGAGTGAGGTTTCTGCGATGTGTCCAGGGCTGTCCTTTATATCTGGAAGTTATTAGACAAAAGAAGGGAGCAGTACTCGATCTAGTTCTGCAAATGAAATGGGGCAAACAGGTGTTTTAAGGATAGAAGCACCCAGGGAACAGTGTCCAAAATATTAGATTTAATATGAAAATTCAAAATGAGAGGGAGAAGTCAGAGACAAAAGTACTTGATGGGAAAAAGCCAAATTTCAAAGGGATAAAAAAGTGAACAAGCCTTGATAAACTGGAAAGAAAACTATCAGATTCGACAATGGGTAAACAATGGGAAATATTCAAACAGGAGAAGTTCAGAATCCAAACTAGAGACTTTCCCTTCTGACCTATTCTATCCTTCCTGAAACATTCATGACACTTGAGGTAGCATTCTGTAAGTTTCAATGAGATCATCTCTCATTCTTCGAAACTCTAGAGAATACAGGTCCAGTTTTTGCAATCTTTCCTCATAAGACAATCCCACCTTCTCAGGCATTAGTCTGATGAACCTTTGTTGTACTCCCTCTATAGCAAGTATATCCTTCCTTAGATAAGGAGACCAAAACTCTACACAATACTCCAGGTGCGGTCTCAACAGGGCTTTATACAATTGCAGGAAGACATCTTTACTCCTGTACTCAAATCCCCTTGCAATGAAGGCCAACGTACCATTTGCCTTCCTAATTGCTTACTGTACCTGCATACTAGCTTTTATTTTATTCATTTCACGGGATGTGGGCGTCACTGGCTAGGCCAGCATTTATTGCCTATCCCTAATTGCCTATGAGAAAGTGGTGGTGAGCTGCCTTCTTGAACCGCTGTGGGGTAGTTACACCCACAGTGCTATTAGGAAGGGAGTGCCCGGATTTTGACTCAGCAACATATATAGTTCCAAGTCAGGATGGTGTGTGGCTTGTAGGGGAACTTGCAGATGGTGGTGTTCCCACGCATCTGCTGCCCTTGTCCTTCTAGGTGGTGGGGTCGCGGGTTTGGAAGGTGCTGCCTGAGTAGCCTTGGTGTATTGCTGCAGTGCATCTTGTACACACTGCTGCCACTGTGCATCGGTGGTGGAGGGAGTGAATGTTTTAGTGACACATGAACAAGGACATCCAGGTATCTTTGGACATTAACACTTCCCAACTTCTCACCATTTAAAAAATACTCTGCCTTTCTGTTTTTTCTACCAAAGTGCACCCCAAAGGGCTGTGGAAGCTCAATCATTGAGCATGTTTAAGACAGAAATCAATAGGTTTCTGGAGACTAATGACATCAAATGATATGGGGATAGTGGGGAAAAATGGCACAGAGATAGATAATCAGCCATGATCTGCTTGAATGGCAGAGCAGGCTTGACAGGCCGAATGGCCGACTCCTGCTCCTATTTCCTATTCTGCACAATTATTTACATCTAGCCTTGTTTTAGAAATATCACTAATGCTTACACTCTCCAATTATGGGTCAGATTGAAGTTGGGTGTTACCTACTCTAGAGGAATCAGATGCAAACTTGTTCATGCTAACCCTCAGCTCATTTAATTTAAACACACCCAAAGGCTGTCTCAAAATTCCCAGCTAACCTTTGAGATCCCAAAAAATAAAGCGTGCGGACGTCCAACCCAGAATGCCTAATGTTTTCCTCAAAAGGTTTTCCAGTTAGCAGTGAAGGTGAGTCTCTCCCTCTTGCACAGATCCTCTAACCAAATATCAAATCAGATGATGTGACCACATTTTTCTGGAAAGCCACTCTGTGCTGGGTGTTAGTCTGAGATTAAAAGGTGCTGTGTAAGTGTAAGTTGTTGTTGTAAAGGTTCCGTCGGTGCCTCTGACCTAAACACTGCCACCTCTGGCTCAAAGCACCCGTCTTTAACTTTAACTGGGAACAAGCAGCACTTTCCCTGTAACTACCACTGAGGGTCAACAGTTTGCTGGCTGTAAGGGTTTGAGGAACATAGACAGGAGTAGTGCTGTGCGAGGACACAAGGATTATAGTGGGTAGTGCCTAACATTTCCAAATTGTTGCACCCCAAATATTAAACTAAATCCAGGAAAATCACTCCAGAACTTTTGGAGTCCTCATCTTTATGTGATTTGAAAGAAAATTGAGATGCTCCATTCCTTTCATTAACATATGCACATGTGTGTGCAGGTTTATATAATGAAACATAAGAAATGGGAGTAGGCCATTTGGCCCTTCGAGCCTGTTCCGCCATTCAACAAGATCATGGCTAACCTTCTATCTCAATTCCACTTTCCTGAACTATCCCATATCCCTTAATTCCCTTAGTATCCAAAAATCTATCAACTTCTGTCTTGAATATACTGAACAACTGAGCATCCACAACTCTCTGGGCTGGAGAATTCCAAAGATTCACAACCCTTTGAGTGAAGAAATTTCTCCTCATCTCTGTCCTAAATGGCCCACCCTTTTATTCTGTGATTGTGACCCCATGTTCTAGATTCCCAGTCAGGGAAACATTTTCTCAGCATCTACTCTGTCAAGCCCCTTAAGAATTTTATATGTTTCAATTAGATCACCTCATTCTTCTAAACTCCAGGGAATATAGGCCTAGTCTACTCAATCTCTCCTTATTGGACAATCCCCTCAACCCAGGAACCAGAGTAGTTAATCTTTGTTGCACTCCTTCTAGGGCAGGTATGTCGTTCCTTAGGTAAGGAGACCAAACCTGCACACAGTACTCTAGGTGTAGCCTCACCGCAGCCATGTATAATTGTAGTAAGACTTCTTTACTCTTATACTCCAATCTCTTTGTAACAAATGATAACATACCATTTGCCTTTTATGTCTCATATTCTCTTCTCTTTACTTATCAATTCTTCATCCTTCTCTGCTGAATTCTAAAATCCTCCAAATCCTCAGGTTTCCTATTCTTTTTGGCACCATTGATCTAATAACTTTAACTCCTCTTGTTAGCCACAGCTGGACCACTTTTTCTGTGAGGCTTTTGTGCCTTAAGGGAATCTATATTTGTTAAAAATTATGCATTAATTCTTTAAATGCTTGTCTACTGTCATAACTTTTAATGTGGTTTCCCAATCTACCTTAGCCAATTCGCCCCCTCATACCTGTGTAGTTTGCTTTGTTAAGGTTTAAGACCCAAGTTCTGGACTTAACTAAATTACTTTCAAATTCAACATAACATTCTATCATATTGTGGTCACTCTTCCCTAGAAGCCCTTTACGACACAGAATTATAGAATCACAGAATTGTTTCAGAATCACTACGTTATTCATTAATCCTCTCTCATTTCACAATACTAGATCCAAAATAGCCTGTTCCCTAGTTTGTTCCTTGACGTACTGATCTAGAAAACTATCATGTATACATTCCATGAACACATCCTCCACAATATTACTACAAATTTAGTTTGCCCAGTTTACATGAAGATTAAAGTTCCACATGAGTGGTGCAGTGGTTAGCACCGCAGCCTCACAGCTCCAGTGACCCGGGTTCAGTTCTGGGTACTGCCTGTGCGGAGTTTGCAAGTTCTCCCTGTGACCGAGTGGATTTCCACCAGGTGCTCCGGTTTCCTCCCACAGCCAAAGACTTGCTGGTTGATAGGTAAATTGGCCATTGTAAAATGCCCCTAGTGTAGGTAGGTGGTAGGAGAATGGTGGGGATGTGGTAGGAATATGGGGTTAATGTAGGATTAGTATAAATGGGTGGTTGTTGGTCGGCACAGACTTGGTGGGCCAAAGGGCCTGAATCTCTAAATAAATGATTCCTGTAGTATCCTTGTTACATGGGCCTCTAATTTCATGATTTATGCTCTGCCTACACTATAACTACTGTTAGGGGTCTATAAACAACTCTATCATTGTTTTCTGTCCCTTGCTGATTCTTCCCTCCACCCAAACTGATTCTACTTCTTGATTTTCTGAACTAATATTCTTTCTCTCTACTGTCTTTATCCCATCCTTTATTATCAAGGCTACCTCTCCTCCTTTTCCATTTTGACTATGTCTTCTAAAGGCTAAGTATCATGGAATATTTAGTTCCCAACCTTAGTCACTTAGCAGCCATATCTCCGTAACGGCTGTAAGATCAAACCTATTAACTTCTCGCTGTGCTATTAATTCAACAAATTCATTGTGAATACAAATAGTGCCTTCAGCTTTGATGTTTTCTCATTTTTCCTGATGGCACCTTAGTCGCTCCATCCTTTCCTGACCCACTCTGCTTATTTTTACCCAAAACCAGGAGTCGGCAATGTGTCCGTACACAGACTCCAGTGTGGTAAAAAATCTTGACATCTGTGGTTTCCATCCAGCCCACCAATCCTCTGACTGACAAAGGGCTGCCCGTGGTTTGGCTTTGATTGATGGCTCTTCCTATTAAGTGCATGAAAGGCGGAGGCGAGACCTGCGTCTGATGGATGGCGGACGCCTGTCTGTGATTGTTCACTGTCTGTGACTGACAGTGGGCTGCCTGGGTAGGATGACGCTGATTGGCAGTTTGCAGCACAGGCATGCTGGGATTGGCCATCCCTGCTGATTTCGCGCAGTTCAGGGAGTGAGCAGGAAAGGCTGCTGCAGGGGAGAGGGAGAGAGAGGCTGAGGGGAGAGCAGGAAGCGGGACAGCACACAGCCAGAGGTGCGGTGCAGAGGTGAACATGCTGAGAGTCAGGCAGCCCTTTAAACAAGCACCAGCCAGGGAGCAGAGGACATGGGCGGGGGAGAGGGGGATGGACACAGAATGGGGAGAGAGGAATGGATCCAGAGGCTGGGGAGAGGGGGATGGACACAGAGAGGGGTGAGGGGGGTGGACATACAGAGAGGGATGAGGGGGATGGTCACAGAGGGGGGAGAGGGGGATCAATACACAGAGAGGGAGATCTACACAGAGTGGAGGAGAGGGGGATGGACATGGGGGGGCAAGAAGGGAATGGACACCGAGAGGCGGAGAAGGGAATGGACACACAGAGAAGGGGATAGAGGTGGACGCAGAGAGGGGGAGAAAGAGAGAGATTATGATCACTGCAAATAGATGGACATTTATCCGCATTCTCAGCATCACTATATCAAGTGTGCGGGCAGACATTGACTACTTGTTCAAGCAAATACAATGCTAGATAGTTCACTAAATCGGGAGAAGTGTGTTAAAATCAGACTGTGTTTTTTTAGATGCCATTAGACTGGCTATACACTTTATACACAGATTAAATGCCCCATTTCCATGGCTGTGTCAATAATTTTGTCAAATGTCTGTGGAGCAACATGTCAGTGCCTATCCCTGCCCAAAATGCTGCTCTGCTCTGGAGTTTAGACATTCCATTTTCTGCTTTTCAATTTACCCTTTCCTGAATCCTCTCACCTCCCTGCCTTTATTAGTTTAAAGCTATTGACGCTGGATGCATATTTGTTTGGAATATCTTGTCCTCTAGCACCCTTCTGGCTTAAATTACAAATACACGATAGACGGTTCCCTGAAAACAAGCTGTGCTTTTATATTGTATGTTATCTTAATTTGGGTGATCCTTCTGTTTGCCCACTTTCTATTCCAAGTTCCTCCCAATTACCTCAGTCCCCTTGGAGAATGGTTTATAAGAATCTCAATGGGATCCAAATACAGACAGATCCAAAGTACCAGAGGGAAATACAGAGTGAGCTTCATAGAATCATAGAAAGTTTAAGGCACAGAAAGTGGCCACTTGACCCATCGTGTCTGTGCCAGCCAAAAAATGAACCACCTATTCTAATCCCACCTTCCAGCATTTGGTCCGCAGCCCTGCAGATTACGGCATTTGAGATGCATATCCAGACTCCTTTTGAATGAGTTGAGGATCTCTGTCTCAACTATCCTTTCAGGCAGTGAGTTCCAGACTCCCACCACCCTCTGAGTGAAAAGTTTTTTCCTCATCTCCCCTCCAATTTTTCTACCAATCACTTTAAATCTATGCCCCCCCGTCACTGACCTGTCTGATAAGGTGAATAGACCCTTCACCTCCACTCTATCCAGGCCCCTCACAATTCTGTACATTTCAATCAGATCGCCCCTCAGACTTCTCTGTTCCCACAACCCCAGCCTATCCAATCTTTCCTCATAGCTACATTTTTCTGGTCCTGGCAACATCCTCATAAATCTCCTCTGTACCCTCTCTAGTGCAATTACATCCTTTCTGTAATGAGGTGACCAGAACTGCACACAGTACTCAAGTTGTGACCTAACCAATAAGTTATACAGTTCCAGCATAACCTCCCTATTCTATACCTCAGCTAATAAAGGAAAGGTTTCCATATGCCTTCCTAATCACCTTATCGACCTGCCCTGCTACCTCCAGGGATCTGTGGACATTCACTCCAAGGTCCTTCACTTCCTCTACACTTCTCAATGTTTTCCCATTAATCGTGTATTCCTTTGCCTTGTTTGACCTCCCCAAATGCATCACCTCACACTTCACCAAGTTGAATTCCATTTGCCACTTTTCTGCCCATCTGACCAGACCATCAATGTCTTCCTGCAGCCTACAGCTATCCTCTTCGCTATCGACCACATGGCCAATCTTTGTGTCGTCTGCAAACTTCTTGATCATGCCCCCTACATTTATGTCCAAATCATTAATATATACCACAAAAAGCAGGGGATCCAGTACTGAGCCCTGTGGAACGCCACTGGAAACAGCCCTCCAGTCGCTAAAACACCCGTCAACAATTACCCTTTGTTTCCTGCCACTGAGCCAATTTTGTATCCACCTTGCTGCATTTCCCAGGATCCCATGGGATTTTATTTTTTTAACTAGTCTGCCATGTGGGACCTTGTCAAAAGCTTTGCTAAAATCCATGCAGACCACATCAACTGCACTACCCTCATCTATCTTCCTTATTATTTCTTCAAAAAATTTGATCAAGTTGGTCAAACAAGACCTTCCCTTAACAAATCCATGCTGACTATCCTTGATTAACCTGTGCCTTTCTAAGTGACAGTTTATCCTATCTCTCAGAATAGATTCCAATAATTTGCCCACTACTGAGGTTAGACTGACTGGCCTGTAATTATTCGATCTATCCTTCACTCCCTTTTTAAACAGAGGTGCAACGTTAGCAGTTCTCCAATCCTCCAGCACCACACCTGTATCCAGTGAGGACTGGAAAATGATGGTCAGGCCTTCTGCTGTTTCCTCTCTTGCTTCTTTTAACAGCCTAGGGTACATTTCATCTGGCCCTGGTGATTTATCAACTTTCAAGGATGCTAATCCCATTAATACTTCCTCTCTCTCTATGTTTATCACATCCAATACTGCACACTCCTCCTCCTTAACTACAATATCTGCATCGTCCCACTCTTTTGTGAAGACAGACGTAAAGTATTCATTAAGAACCATACCAACATCTTCCGCCCCTAGACAGAGGTTACCTTTTTGGTCTTTTATGGGCCCTACGCTCTCCTTAGTTATCCTCTTACTCTTAATGTATTGATAAAACATCTTTGGGTTCACCTTGATTTTGCTTGTCAATATTATTTCATGCCCTCTCTTTGCTTTCCTAATTTCCTTTTTGATTTCACCCCTCCATGTTCTATACTCCTCTCCGCTTTCTGTAGTATTGAGTTCTCAGTGTCGACATAAGCTTTCCTTTTCTGCCTTATCTTACCCTGCAGGCTCCTTGACATCCATGGGGCTCTAGAGTTGGTCTTCAGAAAAGAGTCATCTGCTTTCTAGAAACAGGTGAGAATAGAAAGTGCCTGATGTGTAACACATTGGGCTGGATTCTATGTTGCCGCCGCCGCCGAGTATGGAGCGGTTGTAAAAGATGGCGACCTGCACGCGCAGGTTTCAGTCTGCGGAGCCGCCGCTATCTGATATACGGCCACTCATTAACATGTCGGGTAGGACTGCCACCCGATGACATGGAGGGGGCGGGCGTGCCATCCCCAGCAACGGTGTCCGGCACCACTGCGCAGGCACCGGCACCATTTTTAAAGGGCTTAAAGCCCTTACTGACAGGCACCAGCTGCACCTCATCGTCACAAGGCGAGCCTCTATAAACAGTGTCCAAATCACATGCAGCTTCCACAGTGTGGACTGCGACACCGACCACTCCCTGGTGTGCAGCAAGGTTAGACCAAAGTACCGACATCACTCCAAGCAGAAAGGCCGCCTGCACATCAACACTAACAGAATTTCTTATCCACAGCTGTTACATAAGTTTCTAAATTCACTTGACAAAGCCCTTTAAAACACTCCTGGAAGGAATGCAGAGACCAAGTGGGCCCACATCAGAGACACCATCTATTACTCAGCTATGACCACCTATGGCAAACTTGAGAAGCAGAATGCAGACTGGTTTCAATCTCACTTTGAAGCGCTGGAACCTGTCATAGCCGTTAAGCGCATTGCACTGTTGAACTGCAAGAAAGCCCCCAGCGAGTTAACATCCGTAGCACTTAAACTAGCCAGAAGCGCTGCACGAAGAACAGCCAGGCGCTGCGCAAATGACTACTGGCAACACCTATGCAGTCGTATTCAGCTGGCCTCCGACACCGGAAACAGCAGAGGAATGTATGATGGCATTAAGAGAGCTTTTGGGCTAACCATCAAGAAGATCGCCCCCCTCAAGTCTAAATCAGGGGACATAATCACTGACCAACGCAAGCAAATGGACTGCTGGGTGGAGCATTACCTAAAACTGTACTCCAGCGAAAATGTTGTCACTGATACCGCCCACAATGCAGCCCAGTCTCTGCCAGTCATAGATGAGCTGGACGAAGAGCCAACAAAATAGGAACTCAGTGATGCCATTGATTCTCTAGCTAGTGGAAAAGCCGCTGGAAAGGATGGCATTACCCCTGAAATAATCAAGAGTGGCAAGCCTGCTATACTGTCAGCACTCCATGAACTGCTTTGCCTGTGCTGGGATGAGGGAGCAGTACCACAGGACATGCACGATGCCAATATCATCACCCTCCATAAGAACAAGGCCGCTGTGACTGCAACAACTACCGTGGAATCTCCCTGCTCAGCATAGTGGGGAAAGTCTTCGCTCGAGTCATTTTAAACAGACTCCAGAAGCTGGCTGAGCGTGTCTACCCTGAGGCACAGTGTGGCTTTCGAGCAGAGAGATCCACCATTGACATGCTGTTCTCCCTTCACCAGCTACAGGAGAAATACCGCAAACGACAGATGCCTCTCTATGTTGCTTTCATTGATCTCACCAAAACCTTTGACCTCATCAGCAGACTTGGTCTCTTCAGACTACTAGCAAAGATCGGATGTCCACCAAAGCTACTAAGTATCATCACCTCATTCCATGACAATATGAAAGGCACAATTCAGCATAGCAGTGCCTCATAAGACCCCTTTCCTATCCTTAGTGGTATGAAACAGGGCTGTGTTCTCGCACCTACACTGTTTGGGATCTTCTTCTCACTGCTGCTCTCACACGCGTTCAAGTCTTCAGAAGAAGGAATTTTCCTCCACACAAGATCAGATGGCAGGTTGTTCAACCTTGCCTGTCTAACAGTGAAGACCAAAGTACTCAAGGTCCTCATCAGGGAACTCCTCTTTGCTGACGATGCTGCATTAACATCCCACACAGAAGAGTGTCAGCAGAGACTCATCGACAGGATTGCGGCTGCCTGCAATGAATTTGGCCTAATCATCAGCCTCAAGAAAACGAACATCATGGGACAGGACGTCAGAAATGCTCCATCCATCAATACTGGCGACCACGCTCTGGAATTGGTTCAAGAGTTCACCTACCTAGGCTCAACTATCACCAGTAACCTGTCTCTCGATGCAGAAATCAACAAGCGCATGGGAAAGGTGTCCGCTGCTATGTCCAGACTGGCCAAGAGGGTGTGGTAAAATGGCACACTGACACGGAACACAAAAGTCCGAGTGTATCAAGCCTGTGTCCTCAGTACACCTTGCTCTATGGCAGCGAGGCCTGGACAACGTATGTCAGCAAAGAGCGACGTCCAAACTCATTCCATCTTCGCTGCCTCCGGTGAATCCTTGGCATCAGGTGGCAGGAACGTATCTCTAATGCAGAAGTCCTCGAGTTGGTCAACACCCCCAGCATATACATCCTACTGAGCCAGCGGCGCTTGAGATGGCTTGGCCATGTGAGCCGCATGGAAGATGGCAGGATCCCCAAGGACACATTGTACAGCGAGCTCGTCATTGGTATCAGACCCACCGGCCGTCCATGTCTCCACTTTAAAGACGTCTGCAAACGCGACATGAAGTCCTGTGACATTGACCACAAGTCGTGGGAGTCAGTTGCCAGTGATCGCCAGAGCTGGTGGACAGCCATAAAGGCGGGGCTAAAGAGTGTCGAGTCGAAGAGACTTAGCAGTTGGCAGGAAAAAAGACAGAAGCACAAGGAGAGAGCCAACTGTGTAACAGCCCCGACAACCAATTTTATCTGTCACTCTAGAATTGGCCTTTATAACCACTCCAGGCGCTGCTCCACAAACTACTGACCACCTCTAGGCGCTTACCCATTGTATCTCGAGACAAGGAGGCCAAAGAAAAAGACATTATTAAAGGGACAGTGCATGTGAATGTCTTCAAAATAATTGCAGAAATATTCCCAGCTCCTCTCCCACCTCCCTCAATAACATTACATGTCATTCCGGCCTTCTTCGCACCCCCCCCCCCACCGAAATACTTACCTTGAATATATGACCATCCCCACCCCACCCCACCCCCGCAAAGTTCAGAACCAGTTTACTTTTACCCCTTCCCATCACCTCCTAGACCAATCAAGTAAGTTTGACCCCTCTCCCCCCCCCCTCCTGCACTGAGAAAGGTACCTCCTCCCCACTCCCCACAGGTGTCATGCCTCATTTCCCTGGATGGGGATCAAAGGCGCATCAGTGCCAGCCGCCAAGATGAAGATCACGGCGGGCCCTCAAGATCCTGGGTGAGTATATGTAAATATCTTAATTTAATTAATTTGAATATGCTCATCGTGGTCCTGTCGCCAATCAGCGTGGGGCGGGGGCGGGGCGGCCGCCATGAGGCCTTGCCGCCGCCGGCATGATTGGGCCAGGCCCAGCCGGCGTCGAGGTCTATGGCAGCCCTCATCCGGGGCAATCTTCATGCCCCCCTGCCATGGATCCTGACGTCGAGGCCCCTATAAAATCCAGTCCAGTGTATAACACACATAAGATGCTCTTCTACATGAAGAGCTTAACCTCTCCCAAAAGCCTGAGCTTGGATTTGATATTAAAGCTGTAACCCTGTTCACTGACTGCAGATTGTGCAGTCTGAGCATGTGCAGGATGTCCAATTTGCCAGGATGCATAGCACCATCCAGTGGCTGAAAGTAGATGGGAAGCCATTTAATGGTTTAATGTGGGTTCGAAAATGTTAACATTCTAATTATTCACAACTATCAAATTCAGCGAGACATTATTATCAGGGCTACCCCTCCTCCTTTTCCATTTTGCCTTTCTTTTCTAAAGGGGGGAGGGGGCGGTCCACCCCGGCCATGTTATTAAGCCGCCACGTATAAGATGGTAGCGGCTCCGCGGAGTGAAACCTGTGCATCTTTTACGGGTGCTGCCGTACTCAGCAGCGGCAACATAGAATCCAGCCTAGTGTCTCTCGCATCTTAATTTGAATCCTTTTATTGATTGAAAGGAAGGTGTTCAACGTTGAAAGCTCCAAACATCAACCTGTCTGGCCCATTCCCCGCACCTCAACCCTCACCCCTTCCCCTCCCTCTCAGAACCGTGATAGGGTTCCCCTTGTCCTCACTTTCCACCCCATCAGCCTCCATATCCAAAGGATCATCCTCCGCCATTTCCGCCATTTCCGCCACCTCCAGCGTGATGCCACTACCAAACGCATCTTCCCCTCCCCGTCAGCATTCCGAAGGGATCGTTCCCTCCGCGACTCCCTGGTCCACTCCTCCATTACCCCCGCCACCTCGTCCCCGTCCCATGGCACCTCCCCCTGCAATCGCAGGAGGTGTAATACCCGCCCATTTACCTCCTCTCGCCTCACTATCCCAGGCCCCAAACACTCCTTTCAGGTGAAGCAGCGATTTACTTGTACTTCTTTCATTGTAGTATACTATACTCGCTGCTCACAGTGTGGTCTCCTCTACACTGGGGAGACCAGACGCAGACTGGGTGACTGCTTTGCGGAACATCTCTGCTCAGTCCGCAAGCAGGACCCTGAGCTTCCGGTTGCTTGCCATTTCAACACTCCCCCTGCTCTCATGCTCACATCTCTGTCCTGGGCTTGCTGCAGTGTTCCAATGAACATCAACGCAAGCTCGAGGAACAGCATCTCATCTACCGATTAGGCACACTACAGCCTGCTGGACTGAACATTGAGTTCAATAATTTCAGAGCATGACAGCCCCCCATTTTACTTTCATTTTTAGTTATTTTTTCTTCCTTTTTTTTTACATTCTTATTTTACATTTTTTACAATCTTTTTTTTGCATTTATTTTATTTCATCTTAGTTTGTTCAGTTTGCTTACCCACTGTTTTTTTTTCAGGTTTGCACTTGCTGCTGTTCAATATTCAGTGCATTAACACCTAATCTGTACTAATGCTTTGTCTTTCAACACACCATTAACATATTGTTTGCCTTTGCTCCATGACCTTTTGGTCAGCTATGTGGCCTGGTCCAATCTACACCTCCTTTGTTATCTCTTGCCCCACCCCCACCTCACTTGCTTATAACCTGTGACTTTTCTAATATTTGTTAGTTCCGAAGAAGGGTCACTGACCCGAAACGTTAACTCTGCTTCTCTTTTCACAGATGCTGCCAGACCTGCTGAGTGGTTCCAGCATTTCTTGTTTTTATTTCAGATTTCCAGCATCCGCGGTATTTTGCTTTTATCACTTACAATTTGTTGCTAATTAATAATTAGAATGTGGACATTGGCCTAGATCTGTGAGAAATTGAGAAAGACGTGGAGGCAGAGACAGATTCTCACATTTGAGGATTTCAGATGTTTTAGTCATGGAAGAATTTTGATTTGAACTATATTAAAATAATATGAAGTTAAATCCAGCTCACAGGAAACTATGTTTACAACTCACAGCTTCTGGGAAATGCAGGTTTAATTAAGATAATACTGATAGGCTTCAAGTGGATTAATGGCTAACAGGGAAATGTGCAGCAACCTGTCACCACTGAATCATGGGGAAATCTGTCTTGTGGTCCTTCACACAAGGACCTGGATTAGGCACTTGGTGATTAGTAAATTTGGGATGCAGCATTGTGCCATGTATACTTTTGTGGGATTTTTTATAAATCTCTTCCTCTGGCCTTGAAGATTTTCCCTGCTGACAAGTATAATATCTGAAATGCAGAACCTGCCCTGATTTTAATGGATGGGTAGATGGAAGGAAGGTAGGATAGAAGGAAGGAATTGCTAGCCATTAGGCAGACTGGTGTTGTGACATTCCATCATTTGCCCACAGGCTCCATTTTGTACATCGGGTCTAAGATTTATATCAATTTACATAAATTTTTGCCCAGCAGCCTCCTTTTTCCATCCACAGTCTTGGCAAAGCCTGGTCAGTGTTGTACTCTTTATAAAGGCTGAAAGAATTGAGCTGATTCAACAATAAGGCACTATGTAAGCCCATCTATTCATGTAGAGGGTATGTCTGAAGAACATAAATTAGAGACATCAATGACTCCAGCCAGTAGGCCCAAGCACTGATTCACGCAATATTCAGCAATCTAAATTTTCTCAACAATGTAGAGGCCTTGTGAAAAGTTTGTGAAAAACCTCATTAAATGTCCTACTTTCAGTCAATCCCAGGTAAATGGGGAGGGGAGATAAGCAATCTGGGAGTACAAATATATAAATCACTAACCGTAGGTTAATAAGGTCACATAAAAGAAAACCAAACACTATATCGAGAGGGATAGAGTTGAAAAGTAGAGAAGTTATCCTAAACTTGAATTGAACCTTGGTTAGATCACACTGTGTACAGTTCTGGTTGCCATATTATTAAAAGGATTCAGAGGCACTGGAGAAGGTTCAAGAAAGATTTACAAGGATGATTCCAGAACTGCAGGTTTATATCTGTCAGGAGAGACTGAACAGGTTGGGAGTCTTTTCTCTTCAAAAGGGTAGGCTGAGGGGTCTTTAAGATTATGAAAGATTTTGATCGAGTTTCCACCTGTGGAGAAATTCAAAACTAGAGGCCATCATTATAAGATAGTCAGTAAGAAATCAAATAGGGAATTCAGAAGAAACTTCTTTACCCAGAGAGCGGTGAGAATGTGGAACTCGCTATCACAGGACGTGGTTGAGGTGAAAAGTATAGATGCATTTAAGGGGAAGCTAGATAAACACATGAGGGAGAAGGGAATAGAGGGTTATGCTGATAAGACCTGATAGACATGGATGGGTGGAGGCTCAAGTGGACCATAAACATTGGCACAGGTGATTGGGCAAAATGGCCTGTTTCTATGTTGGATATTCCATGTAATTCTTGCAAATTGTTCCCACCCCAAAGACACCAATTTTATTTTTCACGAAATCACTCCACTAGTGTTACTCAATCAGATAACCAAGTGTGTAACCATAACAGCGAGGGCATAGCCATAACAGCAAATGTGTCGCCATGGCAGCAAGGGTGCAGCCAATGTCTCGCTGATGTCTTACAAAGGTGTCCTCATTTCAAGTTGCTAAGCAACTTAAGCAGCAACTAGGTAAACAGGACTGCTAACAATGGGGGAACAGCATCTTTCACAGAAGAAAGGCATGAGCAAGAAAGTCAACAAAAAGAACAACTTGCATTTATATAGTGCCTTTAACATGATAAAATGTTCCAAGATGGTTCTCAGGAGTGTTAGTAAATTAAATGTGACACTAAGCCACATGAGGAGATATTAGGACAGATGAAATTTGGCCAAAGTGGTAGGTTTTAAGAAGTAACTTAAAGAAGGATGGAGAAATGGAGGGGCAGAAAGGTTTAAGGAGGGAATGCTAGAGTTTAGGCTGAGGCAGCTAAAGGCACAGCCACCAATGGTGCAGGGAAGAAAATTGAAGGGTTCAAACATGGACTTGCGGGAAAGACGGACATCAATTTGGAGAGGAAAGGGCAGTTGGAGGTGGGGCAGCAGTTTTCAAGGACAGAGGGATCAAGTGTGGGTTTTTTGAGGAACAGGGTGATGACAGTTGATTTGAAAGGGAAAGGGACAGAACCTGTGGAAAGGAAACCATTAACAATATCAGCTAACATGGAAGCCAGGCAGGGAAGTGGGCTGGTCAGCAATGGTGGGAACAGGGTTAAAGGAGCAGCTGATGAATCTCATGGACAAGATGAGTTCAAAGAGGGTACAAGGGGAGATAGGAGCGAAACTGAAGAAAGATGCAAGTTTAGGGCAAGGTGGAACTTTAGGGGAAGTTTGGCTTGGTGGACTGGGGGAAATATGAATCAAGAAATATAAATCAGTGGCTACCTGAACTATACTAACAGAGAACACAGTATTGAAGGAAAAGCAGAATATTTGGGACATCTTTTCAATTTGAGCTTGGTTTGAGATAAGATCAATGCGTGCATTATGTAAATTTACTTTGTAAAACATTCCACATGCTGGAGCTAGCTCTAATTAAATAAACTGATTTGACTTTATGTTATCAATATCTCTCGTGTTGCAGTGTAATTAACATCAACAACTTGCATTTCAATAGCGCATTAAACAAATCCAAACTGAATCCAGTCCTAAAATAAATATGGTAAGCGATTGATTCGTTGAGTCAGCCGGCTTTTGGATATTGACCTAAAGACAGGTTGGCCAATCAGACAGATATAACTCAAGCTTGTAACCCGATTTGTGGATAGTTTGATTAACATAGAAATATGTTTCCCCTTGTACAATCCATTTGCCAAAAAGTGCTTGTAATGGTTTGTAATTGTTTAAAATGGTGTTTTAAAAAGTATAGGTTTTTTCTGATCTGTGTAAAGAAGTATTCGCAGGCTGATTATCTGATTTTAACTCTGTTTCTCTCTCCACAGAGGCTGCCTGGCCAGCTCACTCTTTCCAGCATTTTCTGTTTTCCTTTCAGATTTCCATCACCAACAGTATTTTGCTTTTGTGTTAACCTTTTCTACTCACTGACTTCTTACGTATGTAGGAATGCAAATCTTTTGTGTCTAAAGGGGCGAATGGTTCCATTTGGTTGCACTGATGCTATAACAGGGGTCTGCCTACAGATTTTGCCTTTTACCATGGGCTGGAGTCTCTGCTCATTTCTAGTTGCCGAACCGATCCTTTCTTTTCGGACTCCATCCTATTGATTATCATTGGGTTTTAACATGGGGATTTCCTCTAAAATGTTGTTCTGGCCTAGGCTGCAAGCTTTGGTTTCATGTTTGTTCTAACTTCCCCTCTTCAACCACATTCAGATGCAGCATCAGTTACATAATTGTCAAAACAAAATCAGCCTATTGTGTGCTGGGTGGACACCTGAGGCAGGTCTAAATATATCATTCCACATTCCCCAACAAGTCTCGGCAGGACCCACAATTATTGTTTGCAGAAGGTAAGCTGATCAGCTGTTTATGACACATTGGATTGCATGTGCTTCACTTTGTTACTTAATCTCTATGTTGTTTATCCCGTGCTCAACAATCAGACTTTAGGTCAAGTCTCAAATCCAGATCCAGGTCATTTTAACTTGCTGCTGGGTGAAAAACAGGTGAGAGCAAATAGTTTGCCTGCTTTACACCTCACCCTTTTTCCATTGAAGTCAATCAAATCGGGACAGTCTGTCACTAGGCAGTCATTCACTATTCATCCAGTGGTAACAAAAGAAAAGAAAACAAAAAGGTGTGCATTTATGTAGCAGCTTCCACAACCTCTGGATGTCCCAAAGCATTTTGCACCTTGAAGTTTAGCCACTGTTGCAATGTAGGAAATGAGGCAGACAATTTGCACACACCAAGCTCCCAGAAACAGCATCGAGTCAGAGAGTCGTACAGCATAGAAACAGGCCCTTCGGCCCACCGCGTCCATGCTGACCATAATGCCTATCTATACTAATCCCACCTGCCTGCATTAATTCCATATCCCGCTATGCCTTGCTCATTCAAGTACCTGTTCAGATGCCTCTTAAATGTTGCTACTGTTCCTGCCTCCACCACCTCCTCTAGCAGCTCATTCCAGATACCCACTATCCTTTGTGTGAAAAATTTACCCCTTGATCCCCTTTAAACCTCCTCCCTCTCAGCTTAAATCTATGCCCTCTAGTTTTAGTCACCCCTACCACGGGAAACAGACTCTGGCTATCTACCCTATCTATGCCTCTCATAATTTTATATACCTCTATCATGTCCCCTCCCACCCTCCTTCACTCCAGGGAAAACAGACCCAGCCTATCCAATCTCTCTTTATAACTCAAGCCCTCCAAACCAGGCAACATCCTTGTGATTCTTTTCTTCACCCTCTCTAGCTTAATCACATCTTTCCTGTAGTGCGGCGACCAGAACTGCACACAGTACTCCAAATGCGGCCTAACCAACGTTATGTACAACTGTAACATGACGTCCCAACTCTTGTACTCAATGCCTCTGCCGATGAAGGCAAGCATGCCATACGCCTTCTTCACCACCCTGTCTACCTGTGTTGCCACTTTCAGGGAACTATGTACTTGCACCCCCAAGGTCTCTCTGCTCAACAACACTCCCCAGGGCCCTGCCATTCACTGTATATGTCCTGCCCTAGTTTAACTTCTCAACATGGATCATTTCGCACATGTCTGCGTTAAATTCCATTTACCAGTCCCTTGCCCACTTTCCCAGTTTATCTATATCCTGTTGAAACCTTAGACAACCTTCTTCACTGTCCACTAAACCACCAATTTTGGTGTCATCTGCAAACTTACTAATCATGCTCCCTACATTCACATCCAAGTCATTAAAATATATGACAAACAACAGAGGGCCCAGCACCGATCCCTGCGGCACACCACTGGTCACCGGCCTCCAATCCGAAAAACAACCCTCCACTACCACCCTCTGCCTCCTATCACCAAGCCAATTTTGTATCCAATTGGCTAGCTCACCCTGGATCCCATGTGTTTGAACCTTCTGGACCAGACTAACATGTGGGACCTTGTCAAAGGCCTTGCTAAAGTCCATGTAGACAACGTCCATCGCCCTGCCCTCATCAATCCTCTTGGTCACCTCCTCGAAAAACTCAATCAAATTCGTGAGACATGATTTCCCACGCACAAAGCCATGCTGACTATTCCTAATCAGACCACGCCTTTCCAAATGCATATAAAGCCTGTCTCTCAGAATCCCTTCCAATAACTTTCCCACCACTGATGTAAGGCTCACCGGCCTGTAGTTCCCTGGCTTATCCCTGCTGCCCTTCTTAAATAAAGGCACAACATTAGCTATCCTCCAGTCTTCCGGTACCTCACCCATGGCTAACAATGATACAAAAATCTCTGCCAGGGCCCCAGCAATCTCCTCCCTTGCTTCCCATAGCATCCTAGGATACACCTGGTCAGGCCGTGGGGATTTATCCACCTTAATGCGCTTCAAAACCTCCAACACCTCCTCCTTTGTAATGTTGATATGCTCCAGGATATCGCTGTTCCCTCCCTTGAACTCACTAGCTTCCATGACCTTCTCCACGGTAAATACAGACAAGAAGTATTCATTTGACCTCGCCCATTTCCCGTGGCTCCACATATAGATTACCACACTGATCCTTAAGGGGACCTACTCTCTCCCTAGCTGTCCTTTTACTCTTAATATACTTATAGAATCTTTTAGGATTCTCCTTTATCTTATCTGCCAGGGAAATCACATGGCTCCTTTTCGCCCTCCGAATTTCCTTCTTAAATGTACTCCTACCTCCCCTATACCCCTCGTGGGACTCGCTTGATCCCAGCTGCCTATACCTGACATATGCCTCCTTCTTTTTCCTGACCAGACCCTCAATATCCTTCGTCAACCAAGGTTCCCTAAACTTGCCAGCCTTGCCCTTCCATCGAACAGGAACATGCCGGCCCTGAACTCTTCCTATCTCACTTTTAAAAGCCTCCCACTTGCCAGACGTCCCTTTACCTGTAAACAGCCTCTTCCATTCAACTTTTGAGAGTTCCTGTCTGATGCCATCGAAATTAGCCTTCCCCCAATTTAGGACATCAACCTGAGGACCAGTCCTATCCTTCTCCATAACTATCTTGAAGCTAATAGAATTATGGTCACTGGTCCCAAAGTGCTCCCCCACTGATACACCAACCACCTGCCCAGCCTCATTTCCTAAGATGAGGTCGAGTGTAGCACCTTCTCTAGTAGGGCCTTCCACATACTGCTTCAGAAAACTATCCTGGACACACTTAACAAATTCTTCCCCATCTGATCCCTTAGCACTAAGGCAGTCCCAGTCAATATTAGGGAAGTTAAAATCACCTACTATTACAACCCTATAATTCCTACACCTATCTGTGATTTCCCTACATATATGCTCCTCCAATTCCCTCTGATTATTGGTGGGCCTATAGTATAATCCCATCAAAGTGATCACCCCTTTCTTATTTCTAAGTTCTCCCCATATGGCCTCGCTGGACGTTTTCCCCCGGGATATCCTCTCTAAGTACTGCCGTGATGTCCTCCCTAATCAATAGTGCAACTCCCCCTCCTCTCTTACCTCCATCTCTGTCACGCCGGAAGCATCGGTACCCCGGAACATTGAGCTGCCAGTCCTGCCCATCCCTCAACCATGTTTCCGTAATAGCTGTAATATCACAATCCCATGTACCGATCCATGCTCTGAGTTCATCTGCCTTACCTGTAAGGCTTCTTGCATTAAACTAAATGCAGTTTAGCCTAACACACCTGTCCTGCCTCTGCCCGGCCTGCCTACTGGACTTGCTTGCTTTAACCTCTACATTTGCCTAAACTATCTCATCTGAGAGACTACTACTTTGAGTCCCAGCTGCCTACGACTAGATTAAATCCTCCTGAGTAGTACGAGCAAACCTCCCCGCAAGGATATTGGTCCCCTTCCAGTTCAGATGCAACCCGTCCCTCTTGTACAGGCCATCTCTACACCAGAAGAGATCCCAATGATCCAAGTAGCTGAAGCCCTCCCGCCTACACCAGCTCTTCAGCCACGCATTCATTTGCCTAATCCTCCTATTCCTACCCTCACTAGCACGTGGCACAGGGAGTAATCCTGAGATTACAACCCTAGAGGTCCTGCTTTTTAACCTTCTGCCTAACTCCCTATATTCACTTTGCAGGACCTCATCTCTCTTCCTGCCTATGTATTTGGTACCAATATGGACTATGACCTCTGGCTGCTCACCTTCCCCTTTCAGAATGTCCTGCCGCCGCTCCGAGACATCCTTGACCCTAGCACCAGGGAGGCAACATACCATCCTGGAGTCTCGTTTGAGGCCACAGAAACGCCTATCTGCACCCCTTACGATAGAATTCCCTATCACTATAGCTCTTCCACCCCTTTTCCTCCCCTGCTGTGCAGCAGAGCCCTCTGTGGTGCCACGAACTTGGCTGTTGCAGCTTTCCCCTGGGAGGTCATCCCCCCAACAGTATCCAATGCGGTATATCTGTTTAAGAGGGGGTTGGCTACAGGGGACTCCTGCACTACCTGCCTGCGCCTGCTACTCCATCTGGTGGTCACCCATCCCTTTTCTGCCTGTGCAGCCATTACCTGCGGTGTGACCACCTCACTAAACGTGCTATCCACGATGTCCTCAGCATCACGGATGCTTCATAGTGAATCCACCCACAGCTCCAGCTCCCTGATTTCCCACATAGCGCAGGAGGAGCATACCACGGGGCTGAGCTCTCCTGTCATGACTTACCCTTAGATTAATTAGTTATTCCCTTAATTAAAAAATACTAAATACACTAGGGGCCTTGTTCTACCCACTCCAATCTAAAGTCCTTAAAAAAAAACACTTTAGTTGCACTCAACTTATCACCAGAGGTTTTTTTCAACAAAAAAAAACTTTCACTTTTTTTAAAAGAAATTTAAATGCACTAACAGCTGCTACTCAATAACTGCTCCTTTGAAGTGCCTGGGACATATTTACATTTTATAAGTGCCTTGTATAAATGCAAGTTGTTTCTTGTTGTCTCACTTTGTTACATCAGCAGATTTCAGCCCATTGGGCAACTCAGGAAGTGGAGAGAGAACAGGGAGTTTCCCAGCTCTCAGTGATTGGATCAGAGGGAGTGTAAGAGGCTGCTCTCTGGGTTGTTTGTCCCTTTTTACTGCAGGCATCTTCCTTCGGGGAAGAGGCAGGCAGGCAGGCGGGGGAGGGGGGAATGATTCCTGCCTTTCTCTTTTTCGAGGGAAAGAGTGCTGATTGACCAGGTCTTTAGTACAGGAGCTTCTCCAACTCTTTATCTCTCAGTAGGTGTTTTGTTTCTTGGTTTCTTTATTTATTTCTCTTGTAGATTCTACTTAGAATTTCCACAGTAACGGGAATGGTGATTCTCCTGATCCCCACCGCAACTGCCACAGAAACCCAAGGAATCGTGTTAATGGGCATTTATGCCATTTGTCTGGAGTTTGTGTCCATCTCTCTCTCTTGCCCAGTCTCCTGTCTCTCAGAGAATAAATACAATACAATATTAAGGAACAGGAGTACGCCATTCAATCCCTTGAGCCTGTTCCAACATTCAGTTAGAGCATTGCTGATCAGTACCCCCATTCCATTTGCCCACCGTTACTTCATATCCCTTGATACTCTTTTTCTCTATCTTTGTCTCTCTCTGTTTTTCTCTTGTATCTAAGTGCTGCTAAATGTTCAAAGCAACACAGTTGTTCTCAGCAGACCAGCTGAGTATTTCCAGCATTTTGTGTTTCTAGTTCAGATTTTCAGCTTCTGCAGTATTTTGCTTTTGTACAGTTGTCCTGCTGGTTGTTTCTGTGTCATGTCACTGAGTGAAAAAAGAAATGGAGCGACTGTTGCAATGACATTATCAGCAAATTAATGATTGACCTGAAATTCTATGAAGTTTCTCCTAATCTCCCTCCTGGCAGAAGCCGCAGCAAAAGGGAACACAAACTCTTCCAAGATCTGAAGCTTGTCTGTCTGCAAACTACAGCCCACAGTATTCTTTTCATGAATCTTCTAGTAGAATAATAAAACACCGAAAAATAAATCTCCCAGTATGACCCTTGCTAACCATGAGACCTGGTCATTAAAAACTATAGTGTTAAAGCCCCTATGTCTGACTTGTGGGCCCATGCTGAGGGACTAGTCACACACCCTCAGGAATTGTTGCAGCCTGTAGACCAGCCTTGCTTCATTCCTATGAAGTATAACTGCAGAATATTAGAGGGTATGTCATTGCCTCACTAAGAGGGCCAAGATCCATGGAGCCAGTCTGCCTGCTGTGTTAGCCTGCAGGCAATCAACTGGGTTCCACTACCAGCCAGTTTGTCCTACATCTGCTCAGACCTCCCCGCAGAGCAGTGTCATAGCCTTCAAATAACCTGCCTCTGTGTATGTGTTAATTTTAAACCCTTTGTGTATTCTAGACCAGTTTTCAGTAGTCAGGCTCTGTGCAGTTATTAATTGCATAGTGTAGAAAGGTATCAAAGGTCATCCTGGCTGTACTTTCTCATTTGAGAATGTAATTTTTTTTAGTGTCAATTGACTCAAGAAAATGATTACCTTTTAGATACTTACTCAGATATCCAAAGCTGATAGTGTAGACCAGAAGGTAGATGGAGAGGAGGAGAGTAACAAATTGAAATGCTTTTGGGTGGGTGGAGGATAGGGGTTGGGAATTCGGGATAATTAGGTTAAAGATGAAGCAACTGAAAATCCATCAAAGGTGGAATGTGTCGATCTGGGGTCTCTTAATCACCTTACCGATGCTGAGTGCCCAAGCCACTAGAGGTATATCTAGGGCACCAGAGACTTATCGATGGTCTGAAGTGGAGTTGCCAACCCTCCAGGATTGCCCTAGAGTTTCCAGAAATTAAAGATTAATCTCCAGGACTCTGCTGTGAGCAAAATACTGCAGACGCCGGAAATCTGAAATAAAAACAGAAAGTGCTGGAAATACTCAGCAGGTCTGGCAGCATCTGTGGAGCGAGAAACAGAGTTAACGTTTCAGGTCTGTGACCTTTCATCAGAATCATGGGGGCATTAAAACGAATTGCGTATTTTTTTACTTTTATTTACTAGTTGTGGAGAAGAGTTTTTAATTTTTAAAAAAGGCAGGGCAGTTGGAAGCTGCAGGTCATACGAAACTTCCAGCAATTCATCCAACCAGAGTTGGAGGGGTAGCTGGTTCCCAACTTCCATAAACATCTTTATATTGCCCCCTTTATATGAGAGCAACAAAAATCTGAAGTAACTTTTAAAATTTTAAACAGTTCAAGTTGTATCCCTGGCCCAGGTCACACCCATCACTTGTGACCTGTTACACCAGGCATACTGGCCATTGGTAATTCGCTGGGAACATGAGCTCCAGGTGCTGAGGGACTCTGGATTTACTAAGGGTGTGCTGTGCCATCACTCCTTAAAAGGTCCTGTGGACATAAAGCCAGTGTAAGACTTCATAAATAAACATGTATTGTTATTTCAGCCATGGCTCAGTGGGGAGCATTCTCACCTCTGATTCAGAAGGTCATGGGTTTAAGACTCACTCCAGAGGCTTGGACTCATGGTGTAGGCTGGCACTTCCAGTACGGTACCAAAGGAGAGCAGCAGTGTTGGAGGTGCTCTATTTAAATTGAGGCCCTACCGACCCTTTCAGGTGAATATTAAAGATCCCATGGTACTATTTTGAAGAAGAGCAGTGTCCTGACCAATATTTAACCCTTAGCCAACATCTAAAACAGATTGTCTGGTCATCTATTTCATTGCTGTTTGTGGGATCTTGCTGTGCACAGGTTGACTGCCGCGTTTCCAACATTACAACAGTGACTACGCTTCAAAAGTACTTCTAATTGACTGTAAAGTGATTTGGGACATCCTAAGCTTGTGAAAAGTTCCAAATAAATGCAAGTCTTTCTATATATTACTGACTAATTTTATCTTACCACTCCTTTCCTTTTCACAGGATGCTTGCAATAGTTCTTTTTGTAATTCTATGGTGAGGACTTTAATTACAGCCTAACTGGGTCTGCAGTGGAAGAAATAGATTATTCTGAAAGTTTGGGGCAGTGTAAACCAAAAAATAACATTTGTAATTTGGAAAAGTTCTCAAATTTCGAGAGGTGATTCATTTTGGTAGGAAAAATGAGGAGAGACCATATATGCCAATGGTACAATTTTAAAGACAATGCAGAAACAGAGACCTGGGGGTGTACATGCACAAATCTTTGAAGATGGCAGGATAATTGAGACAGCTGTTATGAAAACATATGGGATCATTCGATTTTGTCATTTAACCTGACACTCCAAAGGCAATTTTTCATAAGGGGTGAGAGACAGTGGGATGTTTGTAATTAAAGCACACACAAGGAGTTATTGATAAAGAGTTCCATGCCCTGGGAAATCGTATAACAATCTCGATACTTAAAGAATGTATGTTCCCTATGTCACACTTACAGATCTCCCCATATCCCCACTTTAGCCTGTTGCTAATACAAAACCCAAACTTCTCTGCACACTTTCTTCTAGGCTGTGTGTTAATTTCTATGAAAAGGAGCTGCCTAAGTATCTAGTAGGAAATGAGATTGATGTTTACAGCATTGGGGACAGACTGAGTAAACCAAAGATTCCACAGGATGTTGTAGTTTGTGTTGCTTGGAAGGATGGGTAGGGGATGGGGGTGGGATATAGCCTGGAGGGGAGCTGTGACAATTGAACATGTGATAAATTCTCCCAGATCTTTGAAGGTTACCAAATCCCTGAAAGGTGTAGAACTGTCTGGCTGAGAATAAGATTAGAGACTATTGGAATTGTTCAGTAATGAAATTAGAGTCTTTAAAGATTGATTAGAAATGACATTAGAGATTATTAGGATTAGTTAGTAATGAGATTGGAGATTATTGGGTTTGGTTATGGTTGAAATTGGAGACTGTTAGGATTGGTTAGGCGTAAGATTGGAGATTATAGGAATAGATGCAGACTAAAATGATCAAACACACCAGAGGACACAATGGTGTCTTTGCTGATGGGCAGTAGACAGATGTCTGTGGAAGGGAGCAGGCCAAGGTAATGTAGTTGAGATGTAGGATGTGTTGGCCAGGGGCTGCAAGAAGTACTGAGTCTGTTACAAACTGCTGAACAGCTTATGAACTAAAGTAACTAAAAGTAACCCGAGCTCAGACACTGGCCTGTGTTGGTAAAAACCAGTTTGAAACCCGAGCTCAGACACTGTTGGAAAGATCACAGGAATAGAGCCTTATTTGGACACGGTGTGATACCGGGGTCCTTGGGCCTGGGCCAATAAGGAGAAGATATGAACGAGGTGAGCAGGCCTAAACCAACGGGAAAGAGACAGCACAGCTCGAAGAGATAAGAAAGAGAATAAGTATGGAGAATCTCAGGCAAAGAGCCAGCGAAAAACTCCGGAGACCAACCATCGCGAATGTGGAAGACCCTGCGTGAGCAATGCGGCAATGACGTAAAAGATAGAGAGAACGGAACGCCTGGCCAGCATCAGCTCTCCCCTTTTTCGGGTATTATCCTTTGTTTTCTGTGACTAGGTCAGGGAAAGGTCAGGGGAACCTAGTGGGTGTGCTTATCAATTCTAGCTAGCTTTGTTATTAACTGTATAACCCAGTTTGAGTTGCATGCTTTTGTCCAACCAAGTGTATAAGCCTTATTCTTACATTGTACAACAACGTGAATAAAGTAAATTGATAGTTAAAGAAAGGACTGAGTTTCCTCCTCTTTGTACTAAGCCATTAACCGTAGCCGGTGGATTAGGTGGAGGGTGGCTCTCCTGTAACCCCGATATCCCAAACACCCAGCCTGAGCCTGAATTAAGAGTACATAGTCCCACGTGATGGCCAGGATCAAGTGGGCGAAGGGAATAAAGGGGCCAAAGGGGAGTTGACCCCACGCCACGGTTTACAGATGGATACATAGTTGTAGCTTTAGGTATTGAGAGGTACTGATGCAGACCTTGTCCTCGTGATGTGGTAGATTTTTCATGTTCTACAGAAGGAGCAAGTCTAATGGGCTGAGTGACCTATTCTCATTCTGATATTGTTGTGATTTCTTGGCAGGAGGAGAGGAGAATTCCTGCGTCCATGGCAGGGACACTTGTGCACTAGTATGCAGAAAAGTGGTGAGCATATTGATTGCATACATCTAGAGTGTGAAAGCATTGAAGCCCAGCAGCTGAAGGCAATGAATAATTGCCTGATTGGTTGGCTTTAGTGCAGCGAAGGAAAAAAAGGACTGGATGAGCAAGAACTCCGTACTCAAAAGCAACAAAACAAATACCTATGCAACCAAAGCAAGAAGCAAAAACAAAGAAATGAATGACTGTGCAACCAAAGAAGAAATAAATGAAATGTCTGAAGCATTTTAAATTATCTTTTATTTGTTTTCTTCACTGTAGGTTCTTGCGTTGCTTGGTTAGCTGGGATAGGGGGTCTGATGAACTCTGATGAAAGGTCACTGACCTGAAAAGTTAACTCTGCTTCTCTCTCCACAGATGCTGCCAGATCTGCTGAGTGTTTCCAGCACTTTCTGTTTTTATTTCAGCATAACTTCCCTGCTTTTGTACTCAATACCTCTATTTATAAATCCCAACATCCCATATGATTTGCGAACCACTCTCTCAATATATCCTGCTAGCTTCAAAGGTCGATGCATATGAACCCCCAGGTAAAGCCTGGATACCCAACCCGAACCCGACTGGACCCGACTAGATGTGTCGGGTTCAGGTTGGGTCGGGTCTATATTCCGAGTCCAGCATTCTGGCTCGGGTCAGGTCGGGCTGCACAGTGCTGCCTCTGGGAAGTAATATTCCATTCAACATTAAGGTCGAGGCAGGAAATGTGCAGTCTGCACTCTGCAGTGAGCGTCTCTATGACATCATCGCACTCATGCTGTAGCTGCCATGCATCCATAAGTGATTCCACACTCCCGTACACTATGTATGGATGAAAAATGAATGCCGTCTACTGGAGAATGTTTAGCAGTGGAAAGTCCTGTAGCCGGAAAAGGTAAATCTTCCGTTTGTTTTCTGTGATGGTAAAAGTTCAAATAGATTTGTACAATGCAAATCTTGCAAACTTCTACTAAAATATGACAGGAAATTAATCATTGCAGCGGTACACTGAAAAAGGCTGTACTCGACCTGCAGCAGGGCCAAGTCAGTCAGACCTAACTTCGGTTGTACAGATGAGCGAAAAAAAAAAATACTCGCTCACAAGATATCAGACATTACAGACAAATGAGTGAGTATCTGTTGCAAGGATATTCGGCCTTTCCAAACTGTCTCTGGCGAAGGGTTTGTTGAGCTAGCACAAGAGCTCATCACTATGGGTGCTACATATGGTCAAGTATCAGCATCAAATGTGTTACCAAATCCAAGTACAGTTTCAAGAAGGTGTCGTGATGTTGCCGAAGAAAAGAGTAAACAACTAATTTCTCAGATTACTGACATACTGAAGGATGTAAATGTGGGAATGACAACTGACATGTGGACCGACGACTACCGTAAAATCCATTATATGTCGATAACTTGTCATTACATCACATCAGATTCTACACTTAATACCAATGTTTCCACTGGAGGACGCAAAAACTGGCGAAAACATCAGGCGTGAGATTTTAAATCTGCTAGTGAATACTTTTGGATTTGAACCAGCAAATTTAAATAAATTAGTCTGGGTAACAGATCAAGGCGCAAACATAGTGCTTGCTCTTAGACAATATCGACGTCTGGATTGTCAGGACCACGTATATAACACGGACCTTTGACATTCACTTGATCCAAAGGAATTAGCTTCCGAAGCTCTGGATGTTGTAGAAACTATACATCATGCCAAACAAAGCCTTGGTGACATACATTAAACAGTCTGGTCTTGCTGCACAGTTGTCTAAAACAGTAAATCCAATGGGAGAAACGAGGTACAGTATTGTGTATTTGACACGGAATTCAATTCAGGATATTTATCATGAGCTGCACGAGAAACTGGAACAGTGTGGGGAAAACTGGAACAGTGTGGGGAAAACTGGAACAGTGTGGGGAAAACTACAGGCTGGAAAATATCGCCCCACCACCACCCCCCCCACCCCACCCGATATCTGCAGTTTTTGGTTGATTTTCTCCAAACATTTTATGAAGCTCAGAGAGAACTCGAGGGAGACTAGTAGCCTACATTGAACCTGGTAATTCTGTGGTTTGAGAAACTTAAACAACTCTGTATGCCACTTTCTTCAGATACTCCAAAGCAAGCAGTTGTCAGGCAATGACACAGAGAGTGGCTTCTGAAGAAAGTTGAAGTAAATGATGTGCACAAGATAGCAACATTTCTCTGGCTTAAAATTTAATCAGCTGCGAATGTTGTCCAGCCATGATAGGGAAGAAGTTTGTTCTGAAGTGCACAGACTTATCAACAACTTTAAAACAGAAGACCTTGTGAAGGAAACAAAAGTGGTTGACGATGAACCTACAGCTGCCAAAAAAGCACTGACTGAATTTGTTGAATGGGAGAATGTCCATGAAATGGACACAAATGATGAACTGCAGCAGTACACAGCACAGAGGCCTGCTGTGTTGGCGATGTCAAGCGAGCGTGATCTGTTGGGCTGGTGGAAGGAACACCGTGTTGCATACCCTAAATTGACCAGACCGGCTAGAAGTGCACTTTGCATTCTGGCGAGCAGTAGCAGCAGTGAGAGGAACTTCAGCATAACTGGAAGGACAATCAACCAGCGGAGGACTACCCTTAGCCTTCCACTGTTGACTCTTTTTATTACGTGACAATTTATAAGACCTTTTTCCCTTTTTTTTTGCTATGTGTGTAACTGAAACTATAGACGACTTACTTGCTATGTCTGTAACTGAGACTACTAAATCAAATGTTCACCCTACATGCCTATTGGGTGCTTTGTTGGAGTAGGCTATTTGTTTTCTTTTTAATCTATGGTTTGACGCGATTTGTTTCAGTTTTATCTGGTTATTATCACAGTGCTGTTTGTGGGAGCTTGCTGTGGGCAATGGCTGCTGCGTTTCCTACTTTACAACAGTGACTACAATTCACAAAGACCTTCATTGGGTGGAAAGTGGTTTGGGACGTCCTGCAGTTGTGAAAGGTGCTAGAGAAGTGCAAGTCTTTCTTTGTAGAGAGAAAATGGATATTCTCATGAGAAGCCTGCTTAAAAACCATGAGGAAGTCAAGACTTTTTTTTAGATTAGACATACAGCACTGAAACAGGCCCTTCAGCCCACCGAGTCTGTGCCGAACATCAACCACCCATTTATACTAATCCTACACTAATCCCATATTCCTACCAAACATCCCCACCTGTCCCTATATTTCCCTACCACCTACCTATACTAGTGACAATTTATAATGGCCAATTTACCTATCAACCTGCAAGTCTTTTGGCTTGTGGGAGGAAACCGGAGCACCCGGAGAAAACCCACGCAGACACAGGGAGAACTTGCAAACTCCACACAGGCAGTACCCGGAATCGAACCCGGGTCCCTGGAGCTGTGAGGCTGCGGTACTAACCACTGTGCCGCCCGTTGTTTGAAAGTCTCAGAGACAGGCTGATATTTCTGACAGAAAAGAGAAATACTGTGTGTATTTGAAAGTTATCTACAAAAAAACTTAGTTCAGCTCCTAGAGTTGAGATCTTTAATTTTATGTACTCAAGAAGTTGGAAGAAAGATGTTCAATAAATACATAACTGTTTTTGATTGCTGTTAGATTATTTGTTTTGCATTTTAATACTTCAAATCAGGACTTCTGGGATGCTTTATCTCTTCGAAGACTGAATTGTAATCTTATCGAGGAACAAGACAGTTCAGTGTGTAAAAGCCATTAACAAGCAACGCTTGCTGATTGTTTATCTGGCAGTGCTACAAAAACTTACAAAGATCTCAAAGGATAGATGGACACTCTGAAAGCTTTGGAGGGTTGAGATTCACCCATGACATCAAATAATCTAGGGTAAGAATTTTTTAAATGTGATACTAACCTTTTTGTAAAATTGTATTAAATGTCAACGCTAGAAATTGTTCAACATACTTTGTCAACATTAACAATGCAAAACTGGGCATCCATGAGGCGCTGTGGGCCATCAGCAGCAGCAGAATTATATTCAAATACAATCTGTAACATTATGGCCCAGCATATCCCCCACTCTACCATTATCATCCAGCCAGGAGACCAACCCTGGTTCAATGAAGAGTGCAGGAGGGCATGCCAGGAGCAGCACCAGGCAAACCTCAAAATGAGGTGTCAACCTGGTGAAGCTACAACCCTGGACTACTTGTGTACCAAACTACATAAGCAGCATGTGATAGACAGAGCTAAGCGATCCCATAACCAACAGATCAGATCAATTAAACAACTAACTGGAGGAGGTGGCTCCACAAATATCCCATCCTCAATGATGGGGGAGCCCAGCACATCAGTGCAAAAGATAAGACTGAAGCATTTGCAACAATATTCAGCCAGAAGTGCTGAATTGATGATCCATCTCGGCCTCCTCCTGAAGGCCACGGCATCACAGACGCCAGACTTCAGCCAATTCAATTCACTCCGCGTGATATCAAGAAACGACTGAAGGCACTGGATACTGAAAAGGCTATGGGTCCTGACAATATTTCAGCAATAGTACTGAAGACCTGTGCTCCAGAACGTGCCGCACCCCTAGCCAAGCTGTTCCAGTATAACTACAACACTGGCATCTACCCAGCAATGTGGAAAATTGCCCAGGTATTTCCTGTACACAAAAAGCAGGACAAGTCCAACCCAGCCAATTACCGCCCCATCGGTCTACTCTCAATCATCAGTAAAGTGATGGAAGGTGTCATCAACAGTGCTATCAAGCAGCACTTGCTCAGCAATAACCTGCTCAGTGACGCGCAGGTTGGGTTCCGCCTGGACCACTCAGCTCCTGATCTCATTACAGCCTTGGTTCAAACATGGACAAAAGAGCTGAACTCAAGAGTTGAGGTGAGAGTAACTGCACTTGACATCAAGGCAGCATTTGACCGAGTATAGCATCAAGGAGCCCTAGCAAAACTGGAGTCAATAGGAATTGGGGAAAACTCTCTGCTGGTTGGACTCATACCTAGTGCAAAGGAATATGATTGTGGTTGTTGGAGGTCAATCATCTCAGCTCACTACAGGAGTTCCTCAGGGTAGTGTCCTAGGCCCAACCATCTTCAGCTGCTTCATCAATGACCTTCCTTCAGTCATAAGGTCGGAAGTGGGGATGTTCGCTGATGATTACACAATGTACCGCATCATTCGCAACTCCTCAGATACTGAAGCAGTCTATGTAGAAATGCAGCAAGACCTGGACAACATACATTTGCACCACACAAGTGCCAGGCAATGACCATCTCCAACAAGAGAGAATCTAACCATCACCCCTTGACATTCAATGACATTACGATCGCTGAACCCACCCCCACTGTCAACATCCTGGGGGTTACCATTGACCAGAAATTGAACTGGAGTAGCCATATAAATACTGTGGCGACAAGAGAGGTCAGAGGCTGGGAATCCTGCAGCGAGTAACTCATCTCCTGACTCCCCAAAGCCTGTCCACCATCTACAAGGCACAAGTCAGGAGTGTGATGGAATACTCTCCACTTGCCTGGATGGGTGCAGCTCCAACAACACTCAAGAAGCTCGATACCATCTAGGACAAAGCAGCCCGCTTGATTGGCACCCCATCCACCAACATTCATTCCCTCCACCACCGATGCACAGTCGCAGCAGTGTGTACCATCTACAAGATGCACTGCAGCAACACACCAAGGCTCCTTTGACAGCACCTTCCAAACCTGTGACCTCTACCAACTAGAAGGACAAGGGCAGCAGATGCATGGGAACATCACCACCTGCAACTTCCCCTCCAAGCCACAAACCATCCTGACTTGGAACTATATCGCTGTTCCTTCACTGTCGCTGGGTCAAAATCCTGGAAATCTCTTCCTAACAGCAGTCTGGGTGTACCTACCTCACATGGACTGTAGCGGTTCAAGAAGGCAGCTCACCACCACCTTCTCAAGGGCGATTAGGGATGAGCAATAAAGCCTGGTCTAGCCAGTGACACCCACATCCCCATAAATGAATTTTGAAAAAATGTGTTTGTTTTTTTGCTTTGTCGGCTATTTGAGGTGCTGGCCATTATGTGTATGCTGATCAACCAGAAGACTTCAATCAAACAGTACTGCAGATCTGCAGTACTGTAGACTAATAATCAGACAGCACCGGGAATCTACAGTACTGTACATTAACAATCAAACAGCACTGGGAATGCCTGCTATCTGATCTGCCATTTTTCTGATCAATCAATCTTTCCTTTTACTGAAATTTAGCTTCCAGTCCAATCTCTCTGTATTGAATTCACTGAGCTTAGAAATAGCGTAAGAAAATGATAATTGGCCTCTGTGTTGCTCATGTTGAAATCCCTCCACGGCCTTGCACACCCACTCCCCACCACTCCAAATCTCTACAGCCCAACAACCCTCTGAAAACTCTGTTGACTGAAAAAGGGAGGGGGTAAGGAAATCACTTGGTTCATACCCCTGATCACTATCCAATGAACTCAGCCACAAAGTGTTTGTGTGTGAAAGTGGGAGTTAGTGGTGGGGGGTGGGAGGCGGGGGGTGGGGAGGGGTGGGCGGTGTTGGTTCCTGGTGATGGGTTCAGGCTCACCCATGATTCCCCACAACTCCATCTGTAGGAATAGCCTGCTGCCTGAACGGACGAACAGGATCACATATTAAGAATTACCATTTGGACAAGGTACCAGAGCACAATAACATGTTTGATATCATTAAATTTATTGCGATATTTGGGTTGGGTTGGGTCAGGCACGAAAAAAAATTAAAGGATTCGGACTGCAGTTGGGTTCAGATTGGCTGTGGTCGGGTCGGGCCTGGGTCGGGTTTTAATTTTATATCCCAGCAGGCCTTTACACCCAGGTCCCTCTGTCCTGCACACTCTTTAAAACTGTGCCATTAAGCCTATATTGCCTCTCTCTATCCCTTCTGCCAAAATGCATCACCTCACACTTCTCTGTATCAAATTCCATCTGCCACTTGGTTGCCCATTCTGCCAGCCTATCTATGTCCTGTTGCGGTTGATTGGTATCATGCTCACTGTCTGTCACACTTCCAAGTTTGGTATCATTGGCAAATTTTGAAACTTTACTCTGCATTCCAATATCCAAGTCATTTATAGATATCAAAAAAGCAGTGGTCCTAGGACTGACCCTTGGGGAACACCACTATCTACCATCCTCCAATCTGAAAAATAACCATTTCCCACAACTCTGTTGTGTAGCCAATTTTATATCCAAGCTGACACTGACCCATGATTCCATGAGCCTCACTAATTTTAATATTTCTGAAATTTGCCTACAGGTTTGCTCCTCACTATTTGGGGGGGGGGGGGGGGGGGGGCTATAATAAACACCCAGAATGCAACAGCTCCTTTTCTGTTCCTTAAATCTAACCAAATAGATTCAACCTTTGAACCCTCTAGTATATCATCCCTCTGTCGAACGGTAATATTATCCTTGATCAATACTCTCTCCCTCCTTTCTTTTTTCTTCTCCTAACTCTCCTGAATATATTCCAGCCCGGAATGTTTAGTTCCCATTTCTGCCCATGTTTGAGCCAAGTCTCCGTTATAGCAACCCCATGTGGCAACTTGTGCCTGCAGCTCATCAACCACATTTGTAACTGTATTTATGTTGGGAAGAGGACATATTGAGATTGCAGACCATGGCGCAGTGGTTAGCACTGCAGCCTCACAGCTCCAGGGACTCCGGTTCCATTCTGGGTACAGCCTGTGCGGAGTTTGCAAGTTCTCCCTGTGACCGCGTGGGTTTTCGCCGGGGTGCTCCAGTTCCCTCCCACCGCCAAAGACTTGCAGGTGATAGGTAAATTGGCCATTGTAAATTGCCCCTAGTGTAGGTAGGTGGTAGGGAATATGGGATTACTGTAGGGTTAGTATAAATGGGTGGTTCTTGGTCGGCACAGACTCGGTGGGCCGAAGGGCCTGTTTCAGTGCTGTATCTCTAAATAAATAATATAAATAGATAGGTTGAGTGAGTGGGCAAAAATCTGGCAGATCGAGTATAATGTGGGAAAATGTGAAGTTGTTCACTTTGGCAGGAAGAATAAAAAAGCAGAGTGTTACTTAAATGGAGAATGACCGCAGAATTCCAAGGTGCAGAGGGATCTAGGTGTTCATGTGTCACAAAGCGTTAGTATACAGGTACAGCAAGTCATAAAGAAGGCTAATGGAATGCTATCCTTTATTACGAGAGGAATTGAAAATAAAAGTAAGGATGTTATGCTTCACTCATACAGGGCATTGGTGAGACCACATCTCGAATACTATGTGCAGTTTTGGTCACCTTACTTAAGGAAGGATGTAAATGCATTGGAGACGGTTCAGAGGAGGTTTACTAGATCGATACCTGGAATGAGCGGGTTGTCTTATGAGGAAAGGTTGGACAGTCTGGGCTTGTTTTCACTGGAGTTTAGAAGAGTGAGGGGAGACTTGATTAAAGTGGATAAGATCCTGACTGGTCATGACAAGGTGGATGTGGAAAGGTTGTTTCCTCTTGTGGGTGAGCCCAGAACTAGGGGGCACTGTTTTAAAATGAAGGGTCACCCTTTTAGAACAGAGATGAGGAGAAATTTCTTCTCTCAGAGGGTTATGCAACTTTGGAACTCTGCCTCAGGAGGTGGTGGAGGTGGTGTCGTTGAATATTTTTAAGGCAGAGGTAGATACATTCCTGTTAGGCGAGGGAATCAAAGGTTAACGGGGGTAGATGAGAGTGTGGAATTCGAGACACAAGCAGATCAGCCATGATCTTATTAAATGGAGGACGAGGCCTGAGGGCGAATGGCCTACTTCTGCTCCTAATTCGTATGTTCGTAACGTGCTTTGCATGTTAAGGCTATCCAACACCATGCTAGTTTGCTTTTGCCTTTTCTCCTCCATCCAATTCCTGCTTTTTCTACATTATTCTTTATTCTGTTGCTGTTTGTCCCTCTTAGTTTTCTATGTACCTTATCTCTCCTCTCTGCTGATCTGCCCTAGTTCCCCTCTCCCTGCCAAATTAGTTTAAATTCTCCCCCACTACACCAGCACAATTTTGAAATGAATCCATGCGACAGTGGAAGAATATTCATTTTTTCTGATCAGACATACTTTTCTCGATGTGCACAAAAACCCATAAGAATTTTTGTAGACAGGAAGTTGAAGTTGCAGCTGACACCTACAGTCTAATGAAACTAAGCTGGACCGACTTCTGCTTTCTTCCGCATTTTTTTGAAATGTCTGCAAACTTACGCCCATATTGCAGACTCCACTACTCTGCAAACAGCTTTTAAAGCTTTCCGATCAGCAAGATCAGCCTTGTTCCGTTCTGGTGAAGGATTGGGGGGACTAGTTTTGTCACATTCTGATCTCTTGGCAGCTCATTTTACACCACAAGCGATTTCACCTTAATTACAAGCGGCTGATGTGTAAAAACGCTCACGTTGGCTTCTCTGCACGGGGGGGAGGGGGGAGGGCAAAGGTTAAAATAACCCCTCTTAATTCCTCCACATCTTAATGCGAGAAAATATTACCGAGATAGGCAAGTGCTGATACTGTTTACCCTTACCCTATCTCGATAATCTCCTCCAGCTCTACAACCACCCAAGATTTCAGCACAACTCCAATTCTGGATTCTGATATCCCTGATCTTAACAAGGAACAATGAACAGTATAGCACAGGAACAGGCCATGCGGCCCTCCAAGACTGCGCCGATCCTGATCCCTGCCTAAACTAACACCTTCTGCACTTCCGGGGTCCATATCCCTCTATTCCCATCCTATTCATGTATTTGTCAAGATGCCTCTTAAACGTCATTATCGTACCTGCTTCCACCACCTCCCCCGGCAGCAAGTTCCAGGCACTCACCACCCTCTGTGAAAAGAACTTGCCTCGCACATCCCCTCTAAACTTTGCCCCTCTCACCTTAAACCTATGTCCCCTAGTAACTGACTCTTCCACCCTGGGAAAAAGCTTCTGACTATCCACTCTGTCTATGCCGCTCATAATTTTGTAAACCTCTATCATGTCACCCCTCCACCTCCGTCGTTCCAGTGAAAACAATCCGAGTTTATCCAACCTCTCCTCATAGGTAATGCCCTCCAGACCGGGCTACATCCTGGTAAACCTCTTCTGTACCCTCTCCAAAGCCTCCACGTCCGTCTGGTAATGTGGCAACCAGAATTGCACGCAATATTCTAAGTGTGGCCTAATTAAAGTTCTGTACAGCTGCAGCATGACTCGCCAATTTTTATACTCTATGCCCCAACCGATGAAGGCAAGCATGCCATATGCCTTCTTGACTACCTTATCCACCTGCGTTGCCACTTTCAGTGACCTGTGGACTTGTACGCCCAGATCTCTCTGCCTGTCAATACTCCTAAGGGTTCTGCCATTTATTGTATACTTCCCACCTGCATTAGATCTTCCAAAATGCATTACCTCACATTTGTCTGGATTAAACTCCATCTGCCATTTCTCCGCCCAAGTCTCCAACCAATATATATCCTGCTGTATCCTCTGACAATCCTCATCACTATCCGCAACTCCACCAACCTTTGTGTCATCCGCAAACTTACTAATCAGACCAGATACATTTTCCTCCAAATCATTTATATATACTACAAACAGCAAAGGTCCCAGCACAGATCCCTGCGGAACACCACTCGTCACATCCCTCCATTCAGAAAAGCAGCCTTCCACTGCTACCCTCTGTCTTCTATGGCAGAGCCAGTTCTGTATCCATCTTGCCAGCTCACTTCTGATCCCATGTGACTTCACCTTTTGTACCAGTCTGCCATGAGGGACCTTGTCAAAGGCTTTACTGAAGTCCATACAGATAACATCCACTGCCCTTCCTTCATCAATCATCTTTGTCACTTCCTCAAAAAACTCAATCAAATTAGTGAGACATGACCACCCCTTCACAAAACCATGCTGCCTCTCGCTAATAAGTTTGTTTGTTTCCAAATGGGAGTAAATCCTGTCCCGAAGAATTCTCTCTAATAATTTCCCTACCACTGATGTGTGGCTCACCGGCCTATAATTTCCTGGATTATCCTTGCTACCCTTCTTAAACAAAGGAACAACATTGGCTATTCTCCAGTCCTCTGGGACCTCACCTGTAGCCAATGAGGATGCAAAGATTTCTGTCAAGGCCCCAGCAATTTCTTCCCTTGCCTCCCTTAGTATTCTGGGGTAGATCCCATCAGGCCCTGGGGACTTATCTACCTTAATGCTTTGCAAGACACCCAACACCTCCTCCTTTTTGATAATGAGATGACTGAGACTATCTACACTCCCTTCCCTAGGCTCATCATCCACCTAGTCCTTCTCTTTGGTGAATACTGATGCAAAGTATTCATTTAGTACCTCGCCCATTTCAGCATGATAGAGTCTCCCTCAAATGGCTCGGAACGCATACTGTCCATCCGACTGCTCACCGCCTCTGGTCCAGTACACCTACTCAGCATCTATGCTCCAACACTCTGCTCCTCACCTGAAGCTAAAGACCAGTTCTATGAGGAACTCCATAATATCATTAGTAGCATCCCCAACACCGAACACCTGTTCCTGCTGGGGGACTTTAATGCCAGGGTTGGGGCTGACCATGACTCATGGCCCTCCTGCCTTGGGCGCTATGGCATTGGAAGGATGAATGAGAATGGACAGAGACTGCTGGGGTTGTGTACCTATCATAACTGCTGCATCACCAACTCATTCTTTCACACTAAATCCTGTCACCAGGTTTCATGGAGACACCCAAGGTCACATCGTTGGCACCAGCTGGACCTCATCGTCACAAGGCGAGCCGCCTTAAACAGCGTTCAAATCACACGCAGCTTCCACAGTGCGGACTGCGACACCGACCACTCCCTGGTGTGCAGCAAGGTTAGACTCAGACCAAAGAAGCTGCATCACACCAAGCAGAAAGGCCACCCATCAATACGAGCAGAATTTCTCATCCACAGCTGTTACAAAAATTTCTAAATTCACTTGTAAAAGCCCTTCAAAACACTCCCACAGGGGATGCTGAGACCAAGTGGGCCCACATCAGAGACACCATCTATGAGTCAGCTTTGACCACCTATTGCAAACGTGCGAAGAGGAATGCAGACTAGTTTCAATCTGATTTTGAAGAGCTGGAACCTGTCATAGCCACTAAGCACATTGCACTTTTGAACTACAAGAAAGCCCCCAGCGAGTTAACATCCGTAGCACTTAAAGCAGCCAGAAGCACTGCACAAAGAACAGCCAGGCGCTGTGCAAATGACTACTGGCAACACCTATGCAGTCATATTCAGCTGGCCTCAGACACTGGAAACATCAGAGGAATGTATGATGGCATTAAGAGAGCTTTTGGGCCAACCATCAAGAAGATCGCCCCCCTCAAATCTAAATCAGGGGACACAATCACTGACCAACGCAAGCAAATGGACTGCTGGGTTGAGCACTACCTAGAACTGTACTCCAAGGAGAATGTTGTCACTGAGACTGCCCTCAATGCAGCCCAGCCTCTACCAGTCATGGATGAGCTGGACGTACAGCCAACAAAATCGGAACTCAGTGATGCCATTGATTCTCTAGCCAGCGGAAAAGCCCCTGGGAAGGACAGCATTACCCCTGAAATAATCAAGAGTGCCAAGCCTACTATAATCTCAGCACTACATGAACTGCTTTGCCTGTACTGGGACGAGGGAGCAGTACCTCAGGACATGCGCAATGCCAATATCATCACCCTCTATAAAAACAAAGGTGACCGCGGTGACTGCAACAACTACCGTGGAATCTCCCTGCTCAGCATAGTGGGGAAAGTCTTTGCTCGAGTCGCTTTAAACAGGCTCCAGAAGCTGGCCGAGCGCGTCTACCCTGAGGCACAGTGTGGCTTTCGTGCAGAGCGATCGACCATTGACATGCTGTTCTCCCTTCGTCAGATACAGGAGAAATGCCGCGTACAACAGATGCCCCTCTACATTGCTTTCATTGATCTCACCAAAGCCTTTGACCTCGTCAGCAGACGTGGTCTCTTCAGACTACTTGAAAAGATCGGATGTCCACCACAGCTACTAAGTATCATCACCTCATTCCATGACAATATGAAAGGCACAATTCAGCATAGCGGCACCTCATCAGACCCCTTTCCTATCCCGAGTGGCGTGAAACAGGGCTGTGTTCTCGCACCCACACTGTTTGGGATTTTCTTCTCCCTGCTGCTCTCACATGCGTTCAAGTCTTCAGAAGAAGGAATTTTCCTCCACACAAGATCAGGGGGCAGGTTGTTCAACCTTGCCCATCTAAGAGCGAAGACCAAAGTACGGAAAGTCCTCATCAGGGAACTCCTCTTTGCTGACGATGCTGCTTTAACATCTCACACTGAAGAGTGTCTACAGAGTCTCATCGACAGGTTTGTGGTTGCCTGCAACGAATTTGGCCTAACCATCAGCCTCAAGAAAACGAACATCATGGGACAGGACATCAGAAATGCTCCATCCATCAATATCAGCGACCACGCTCTGGAAGTGGTTCACCAGTTCGCCTACCAAGGCTCAACTATCACCAGTAACCTGTCTCTCGATGCAGAAATCAACAAGCGCATGGGAAAGGCTTCCACTGCTATGTCCAGACTGGCCAAGAGAGTGTGGGAAAATGGCGCACTGACATGGAACACAAAAGTCCGAGTGTATCAAGCCTGTGTCCTCAGTACCTTGCTCTATGGCAGTGAGGCCTGGACAACGTATGTCAGCCAAGAGCGACGTCTCAATTCATTCCATCTTCGCTGCCTCTGGAGAATAGGGTGGCACAGTGGAGCAGTGGTTAGCACCGCAGCCTCACAGCTCCAGGGACCCGGGTTCGATTCTGGGTACTGCCTGTGTGGAGTTTGCAAGTTCTCCCTGTGTCTGCGTGGGTTTTCTCCGGGTACTCCGGTTTCCTCCCACAAGCCAAAAGACTTGCAGGTTGATAGGTAAATTGGCCATTATAAAAAATTGTCACTAGTATAGGTAGGTGGTAGGGAAATATAGGGACAGGTGGGGATGTTTGGTAGGAATATGAATATGGGATTAGTGTAGGATTAGTATAAATGGGTGGTTGATGTTCAGCACAGACTCGGTGGGCCGAAGGGCCTGTTTCAGTGCTGTATCTCTAATCTAATACTTGGCATCAGGTGGCAGGACCGTATCTCCAACACAGAAATCTTCGAGGCGGCCAACATCCCCTGCTTATACACACTACTGAGTCAGCGGCACTTGAGATGGCTTGGCCATGTGAGCCACATGGAAGATGACAGGATCCCCAAGGACACATTGTACAGCGAGCTCGCCACTGGTATCAGACCCACCGGCTGTCCATGTCTGCAAAGACGTCTGCAAACGCGACATGAAGTCCTGTGACATTGATCACAAGTCGTGGGAGTCAGTTGCCAGCGATCGCCAGAGCTGGCAGGCAGCCATAAAGGTGGGGCTAAAGTGTGGCGAGTCGAAGAGACTTAGCAGTTGGCAGGGAAAAAGACAGAAGCGCAAGGGGAGAGCCAACTGCGTAACAGCCCTGTCACCCAATTTTATCTGCAGCACCTGTGGAAGAGTCCGTCACTCTAGAATTGGCCTTTATAGCCACTCCAGGCACTGCTGCACAAACCACTGACCACCTCCAGGCGCTTACCCATTGTCTCTCGAGACAAGGAGGCCAAAGAAGAAGACGAAGATGCAAAGTACTCACTTAGTACCTCGCCCATTTCCTCTGGCTCCACACATAGATTCGCTTCTCTGTCCTTGAGCGGGCCAACCCTTTCCCTAGTTACCCTCTTGCTCTTTATATATAAAAAGCCTTGGGATTATCCTTAATCCTGTTTGCCAATGACTTTTCATGAATCCTTGCTTAAGTTCCTTTCTACTGTCTTTATATTCCTCAGGGGATTCGTCTGTTCCTAGCCTTCCAGCCCTTACGAATGCTTCCTTTTTCACATTATACTGGTCTCTAAGCTCTGGAATTCCCTCCCTGAACATCTCTGCTTCTATGAAGAGCAATGGGACAGTTTTACTACTTTGAAGGGACTAAATGAAAGCAAGTTGTTTGTTGTTGCCTCACTTTGTGACATTAGCTCATTTCCGCCCAATGGGCAACTCAGGAAGTGGAGAGCGAACAGGGAGTTTCCCGGCTCTCACTGATTGGATCAGAGTGGGTATAAGAGGCTGCTCTCTGGGCTGTTTGTTCCTTTTTGTTGCGGGTGTCTCCCCTCGGGGAGAGTTCCTGCCCTTCTCTCTTTCTTTCTAAGGTAAGAGCGCTGATGTACCGGGTCCTGATTATTATTGCAACTTCTCCGACTCTCCAATTCTGCCTATTCCTTCATTTCTCGTGTAGATTCCGCGGGGATGGGAAATGTGATTGTAAATGGACATTTGCGCTGTTTTTGTTTGGAGTCTGTGTTCCTCCCTCTCTTCCTGTGTATCTAAGTGCTGCTGAATGTTTGAAAGCAGTGCAGTTGTCCTGTCCGTTCTTTCCTGTTTGAGTTAACAGAAACGGGACGGCTGCTGTCACCGGGTTATCGGCAAATTAACGATTGACCTGAAATTTTGCAGAGTTTCTCCTGATCTCCCTCCAGGCAGAAGCCCTTGGGAAAGGGCTGGAAAGGAGGCTTAGTTGGCGTTTCTGCATCTTAATATTTAATCACTCGACGTGCCCCACACGGTACAAACGAACTGACATAAATACAGCTCTCCCCATGGTGTCATGGTGCCGCTGGAGCGGGTTCTTTTATTTTTAAACACAAACTGCGCCCACAATAATTTCTCTCTTTTTCCGGTCGCATACTAAAGCTCCGAAAAATCAATGAAAAGGGTGATTGTGGTGAAGTTGCACACTCGGGACGACCCTCGCCTCCGTCAGAAGGGTGTGGGTTTCAGCCCTACTCCAGACACCTCAGCAGTGTAGAAGGGGTGTTGGATGTCATGAGCTGTTCACCCTTGGCTCTCCGTCTTTTCTCAGACGGATGTAAAAGCTCATTTTCCAATCAAAATAAGAACCGAGTTCTGCTACTCGCCGGGCCCACAATTTGTTAATCAACACTTAAAACACATTGACTACATTTGTTTGTGGGACTTTGTGTACAAATTGGCTGTTACTTTCAAAGGTGAAGTGACTTTTATTGTATTTGAATGGCAATGAAAATGCTTTGGGATATCCAGAGGTTGTAAAACGCGCTATACAAATGTAAGCGTTTCCATCATAACCAATTTTTCTCTTACCAGTTCGTGTTTCTTCCCTTTTCTTTCTCTCCCCCCCCCCCCCCCCCCAGGGATCCCAGTCGGTGACCCAGATGATCTTGCTTGCAGTAGTTAACTTTAATAGTTGGAAGGTGAGTACATTATTTGCAGCCTTGCTGGGTCTGCATTGCAAGTGACAATTATTCTGAACGTTGTTGACTGGGGGGCGGCAATGGGGAAGGAAAGTGAAGGCATGGCGGTTTCCATACATATAATGTGTATTTTGTAAAAGTTTCAGAGGTGATCCATTTTGGTAGGAAGAATGAAGAGGCAATATAAATTAAATGGTACAATTTTAAAGGGGCCTGTGGGTGTTCATACACAAATCTTTTGAAGATGGCAGGACAAACTGAAGGTCCAGAAGCATACAGGATCTGTGGCTTTTGTCATTTAGCTTAAAAATCTAAAGGTGCTTCACTCAATAGTGAGGCAGTGGGATGGATGTTTGCAGGTAAACGGTCATTTTTTGGTAATGAACTCCATGTCCTGGGAAGTTGTATAACTATCTAGATTCTTAAGAATTGTGTCTCTGATCTCTCCGTATCCCACTATTTTGCTAATGTAAAGCCTAATTTTACTCCATTCCAGGTTCCTTTTTAAATTCCTATGAAAAGGAGCTGTAAGTCTGTTACAGTACAGTAGGCCATTTGGCCCATTGGATTGCTCGACAGAGCCAGTATAGCCTCAATCAGTCCCTTGCTCTATCCTCGTAGCCCTGCAAGTTTTATTTTCCCTTCAATTGCCCATCCAATTTCCTTGTGAAATCATTCATTGTCTCTACTTCCACCACCCTCTTTGGCAGTGAGTTCCAGTTTAAGGATCTGAAAGGAAATCTTTTTCAAGGACAGGTACAGACTGAAAACTCAAGATTCCACAGAATATTATGGTTTATGTAGCTTGGGATGGGGCAAGCTGGGTGCCTGGAGGCAGGCAGTGTTGGGTTGACAAGTGGACATGTGATGAATTCTTTCTGGTTATCAAATTCCCCAATGGTGTAGGAATGTGACTGGCTGAGATTGGAGAATACTGAGATTGTTTAGAAATAAGATTGGAGATTATTGGAAGTGCAAACAAAGTGAGCAAACACTCCAGAGGGCACAATGGTGCATTTGCTGGTGGGTCGTGGAAAGGAGCAGGCCAAAGTGAAGTAGTTTAGATGCAATGATTGACTAGTTGGATCTTCAGGCATCAGGAGATACTGTTAAGAGAACTTGGCTTCAGAAATAATCAGCTTGTAATGTAGTGCATTACCCTCTTCTCTGTGGAAGAAGTGAGTTTGAGTGACTTTCTCATGCTATGATTTTTTTTTTTTCTCTTGGCAGGACAAGATAGCTCTGCTTCCAGCGGCGGGGAACACTAGTGTCCTTGATGCTAGTGCGCAGAATAGATAGTCCAGTGATGAGCATGTAGATTGGAAACATCTGGAGAGGCAGCACTGAGGCTGAGCAGTTGAAGACAATGAAACGTTGTCTGATTCGTCAGCTTCAGTGCTGTGAAAGGATTAGAGCACTCAAAGCAACGAAACAAATGACCGCACAACCAAAGCAAACACAAACGACTTTTTTTTATTTTTTATTTTAGTTTATTTTTTTCGCTTCAGGTTGTCTGCGTTGCTTGGTTCGGTGGGATGAGAGGCCCCAACCGGTAAAGACAAATGCCTCATCTTTTCACAAGGCTGTATGCATAATTCTGTCTATGTAAAACTCCTAATAAAAACAGCAAAACCTTGAAACGAATAACTATTGTCTCTTGCCTTTTTGTCTTTCCAATCACCTTCTAATGACTACATTAATCAATAATACAATTTTCCAGTGACTTGCTTTTTCAACATCACCACCTCCAAGTTCAAAGTCTCCCCCATCCCAACTTGGATATATAATTGGTCATTCCTTCATAGTCACTGGGTCAAAATCCTGGATTTCCCTACTGGACATATGGGGAATGCAGTTTCCATACAAACTGCAGCAGTACAAGAAGCTACATCACTACCCTTTCCTGAGCAACAACTACTGGTGCTGCTAGCACCATCCATAGCTTAATTTTTTTTAAAAACTCCCCTCCTGGGGTGTAGTAACCTGGCTACTGTCCAGTATCTTACTCCTCAATGACTGTTTATGAACGGACAGTGAGTCTTATACTAAACCCCCCCCAACTAGAGCATATGTCAGGGTCATGTCGTGCTTCTGGGTCCAGCAGTCAGCTGCAGCGACAGCCAGGATGTTGAGGTAGGAAACGTGCCACGCTAGTCTGCAGTGAGCGATTCTATCCAAAGCAGAGCACAACCTCTTTAATATAATCACCTTTATTCCAGCAGTTGGGTTGGTTTGGGTGCAGGGGAAAAAAAATGAAAGGGCTCAAGTTGGATGTAGTTCTGTTGGGCTCGGGTTTCATTTACAGACCCGAGCAGGCCTTTATCCCCACCTGCCAAGAATGAGGCATATTAATTTTATCATTATGAACATTGATTTGAAAATTATTGGAGTGAAGAAAGGACTTGTCTTTAAAAAAACATCACCAGGCCCTTGGCTGAAAAGATATTTGCATATTAACAGACAAAGCTTGTGGAGACAACAGGGTTACTTCCATTATCTAATTTAACCCACAATGGACTTTGAGCACCAGGTATTGTGTGTCAGATGACATTCCAGGGTCAGTTAAGACCAGAGAATCCACGAACAGACATGGTCAGACCAGCTAGTTACGTGACTAGCCTGTTTGGCAACCTGGTTTTTCTGAATTGTAGAAAGTTTGAATTCAAGAGACTGCAGTATGCCCCTGGACTGAATAAGACCTCTCCTGTTTGGCTTTCTATCTCTTTTTCACAAAACTCTGAAGACACATGAACTCCAAGAGAGAAAAGTCTCCTACAGCAAACAAGGTTTAAGAAGAACACTGGGCCCCAACGAAAAGCAAGATCTACCTACAATCAAGGACTCTACAATGAGCTCGAAGATCGGTAACAAAAACCCTTTTCCGAGATTGCCTCAAACTTTTCAACGTTATTTCTTCTGCTCTGTTCTGTCCCTGTCTGCATGTATCGCATATGCATGCTAGCGTGGGCGCGTCGTGTTTCCATAGGCATTAACCGAATCAGAGTTTTAAGTTTAATAAATTTCAACCTTTCTTCTTTAAACCTAAGAAAACCTGTTTCTGCTGGTTTCTTTGCTTTACAATTGGAAGCAGTGAACCAAGGGGGAGCTAAAAACGGTGTTTTAAAAAATTAAATCCTGTTACAGTAAGAACAGGTGGAGGCTGAGAGGGAACCCTAGACACCTTTCTCACCTGGTCATAACAGTGAGTGTATTCCACCTCCTTCATAACAACTTGCACTGATTATTGGGACAAAAAACCTCCCAAGGTGGTTCAAAGGTGTAAACAAAAGAAAAATGGACAGCAAGTCAAAAGAGGAGATAGTACGTACAATTTACAACACAGAAAAAGGCCATTCAGCCTAGAACTGGGTCGATGCTGCTGTTTCTGCTCCACACAAGCCTTCTCTCACCTTATGAGCATAACCTATATGGAGGATTTTCCAATAGATCTGTTTACAATCATAATACACAATCTTTCAGGCTCAAGGTACGAAGATCACCTCTTTCCTCTCTATGTGGCTATAAGATAGCTCCAGAGCGGTCAGCTCCATAGGGACTTTTATTGTGCACCTCTATCCTTGGCCATTGGCTGCCATTCTTAGCCCTTATCTCCCCCAACCTCACTTTCACTGTTTTAAGTTCCCCTTGCTCTAATAGTGGGTGCATTTTAGTCCAAACTACAAGTTAACTGCTGGTTTAAATCGCCACTGCCGATGCCTTTTCGTTGTTTGTAAGCACTAGATCTTTCCTCAAATTCGTCTTAAAAATTCCTGGACTTTTCTGGATATCAACCCTACACTTCTGCACTGGACTACACCAGAAGTCTCAGCTGCTGTATCTCATATGCTGCCCAGTTTTTTACATTTTGAAGTAACTGATCAGCTTAGTGCCCTTCTTCCCCCCCACCCCCTCCCATTGCTGCTGTTAACTGCTGAACCCGTGACTGGTCTACTCGGTCTACTGGTTTTGTAAATTCAGCTGCAGTTTGTTCCTGGCCAGCGCATAAATATTTTATTAGTTATGGGGTGTTCACATTTATGAGGGCGTTTTCATAACAGTAAGAGAAAGAAAAACAGCTTGCACTGGTGGGAGGATCAGTAACCACAGATTTAAAATAATTGGCGAGAGAACCAGAGGGGAGATGAGAATCTTTTTGATGCAGTAAGCAGTCATGTTCTGGAATGAACTGCTTGAAAGGTCGACAGGAGCAGAGTACCTTTCAAAAGGGAATTGGATAAATACTTTCAAAAAACATTGCAGGGATATGGGAAAGAGGGTGGGACTAACTGGATTGCTCTTTGAAAGAGCTGGCACAGGCACAATGGCCTCTTTCTGTGCTGTACCATTCTATGATTCTATAATTCTTCTGGCTCCTTCACCCATTGAAATGGATGGAGTGATCTAGGCGCAGGCTCCGACCAAAAATGTCACAGGACCCCGATTTCCAGATTAAAAGAGGTCTGTTATCTGAAACAGGCGAGCACTTTGGACACCCAACGGGAGGTACTGTTCATAATGGCGCCAATCACTTTGCTGGTGTAACGGGTGGTAAGACCCCCCCAAATCCATTGAGAGGGAGTTACCGTCCCATTAATGCATGGCAAGGGGGGTTAAAATGTGCCCAGGGTATGAACAATAATGTAATACATGCATCTCCCCAATATAATGCCTCCCTCGCCACTCTCTGACCCCATGCTTTATTCCAAATATAGATTAACAGGAATGGCCAGGTTAAGTGCAGTTGCCTTAATTTATGGACCATTTAGTTCATTAAAAATAGCAAATCATATTTGGCTCAAGTTGTGATACTTACATGGCAAATAAATTGCCATATATGGCCTTATAATCCATTCCTCTTCTACACTTTCACATAAGGCTAGTCACTTATCTTTGCATTTTTGCACAGGTCATTAAACTTTTTACTGACCTTGTCTAAAGTCCAGGAACATTAACACTGAGTAGTATCACTATCAGATCCAGAGTATTTTAAGGTAACAGTGACTGGCTCATCAAACTGGTTTAAAAAGACTGCAATAGTTTAACTAAGAACACATAGGAATAGATTTTAAAAAGTTTAAACATTTATAAAATACTGTTCAATGTGCATGCCAAATTGGAACCCCACTACAGCTCACCAGTTCTTGGAGGGTGAAGAACCAGCTAGCTCCCACACCTGGGGGAAGAGGACAGGGGAGGTAAACCCAGAGGGGGAGGATCTCACACAGCCTATGAACAAGAGTTTGCTTTGTGGGCCCTCGAGGATGAGCATTCCCAGTCCTCATAGCCCCACCAAAAAGAAAATGTGAGGAAAGAAACAGCGCGAGAGGAGAGCATTCAAAAAGCGCACCAGAACCTCGGAAATTCTGAGAGGAGCAACGGGAGAGGAGTGGGCGGTTCGGAGGCAAAGCAAAAATTGAACAGTGATGCCACAATCAACAGAGCGCATGTGGAAACAGAAAGCAGGCCAGGGTGAGTATACCGGTAAGCTTTTAATTTAATCTAACTTAATCAAATATAAAATAAGACTTGATCAATTTATTGGTATAAAAACTAAAAACTAAGGCAGATTTTATAATTTACCATAGAGAGAGAGACAAGCAGGGAGGGTATTGGTCCAAATTAGGAGCTGGGTAATTAAAATTGTTTCAATGGTGGTAGTGTAACAGTAAATGTTTTAATAAGAGTATAAACACAGAGCAGAACTAGAAGTATTAATTACAATTGATTGTTTAAACAGGTACTTTTAAATTTAAATCAAACATAGCATCAAACATCTAAATTCCTAACATCCAAATTAATTAATTAAATAGAAGAGATGGCTGGGCAGGCGATGTGTTGCAGCTGCAGTATGTGGGAGTTGGTGGATGCTGGTGCAATCTGCAATAACCACATCTGCAGCAAGTGTTGGCTGCTCGAGGACCTTCTGCTCAGAGTTGATGAGCTGGAGTCCCAGCTGCAGACACTGCAACACATCAGGGAGGGGGAGAGTTACCTGGACACTATGTTTCAGGAGACAGTCACACCCCTCAGATTAATTACATCAAATTTGGACTGTGGTCAGGGACAGGAGGGTGTGACTGCGAGTGAGGCAAGTATGGGGATCCAGAATTTAGCTTTGGAGGAGCCTCAGCCAGTGCCCTTATCCAATAGGTACGAGGTTCTTGATCCCGGTGTGGACAAGGGCACAGGCTGCAGGGAGGATGAGCGAACTGACCACAGCACCATGGTTCAGAGCGCCATTCAAGTCGGGTGAGAAAGAGAAATGTAGTAGTAATAAGGGATAGCATAGTTAGGGGAATAGATACTGTACTCTGCAGCAAAGACAGGGAGTCCCAAAGGCTCAGTTGCCTACCCGGTGCCAAGGTTAAGGACATCTCTTCTGGGCTGGAGGGGAACATGGAGTGGGAGGGGAAGGATCCAGTTGTTGTGGTCCACGTAGCTACCAATGACATAGGTAGGACTAGGAAAGAGGTTCTGCTGAGGGACTATGAGCAGCCCGGGGCTAAATCAAAAAGCAGAACCTTAAAGTTAATAATCTCTGGATTACTATTTGAGCCACGTGCAAATTGATGCAGGGTAAATAAGATTAGGGAGGTAAACGCGCGGCTCAAAGATTGGTGTGGGAGAAATGGGTTCCAATTCATGGGGCACTGCCACCAGTACTGGGGAAGGAGAGAGCTGTTCTGTTGGGACGGGCTTCATTTGAACCATGCTGGGACCTGTGTCCCGGCGAATTGTATAACTAGGGTTGTAGAGAGGGCTTTAAACTAATTAGTGGAGGGGGGGGGGGGGGGGGGAGGGTTCAATTGAAGGGAAGTTTAAAAAAAACAAAAAGAAATGAGAGGCGCAGGGCAGTGAAGAGGGAAACAGTAATCAAAGTGTGACAGGAAGGGGCAGAAAATACAAGCAAAGGAGTGCAACAGAAATTAGAACCAGAATGAATAATAATGGTAAAAAGTCAAAGCTTAAGGCTCTTTATCTGAATGCACGCAGCATTTGTAACAAGATAGATGAGTTGACGGCACAAATAGAAATAAATGAATATGACTTGATAGCTCTTACAGAGATGTGGTTGCAGGGTGACCAAGACTGGGAGCTCAATATTCAAGGGTATTCGATGTTTCGGAAAAATAGGCAAAAAGGAAAAGTAGAGGTGGGGTAGCTTTGTTAATAAAGGAAGGTCTCAGTGCAATGGTGAGTAGTGATATAGGTGCAATAGATCGTGATGTGGAATCAGTTTGGGTAGAAATAAGGAACAGCGAGGAGAAGTAGTCACGGGTGGGAGTCGTCTATAGACCCCCTAAGAGTTGCCTCACTGTAGGACAAAGTATAAATCAGGAAATAATGGAACCATGTAAGAAGGGCGCTACAACTGTCATGGGTGATTTTAAACTGCATATTGACTGGACAAATCAGATCGGCAGAGGTAACATGGAAGACAAATTTGTAGGGTGCATCAGGGGTTGTTACTTAGAGAAATATGTTGCAGAACCTACCCGGGAACAGGCTATTTTAGATCTAGTAATGTGTAATGAGGTAGATTAATAAGAGATATAGTTAAGGATCCTCTCGGAGGTAGCGATCACAACATGGTAGAATTTCAAATTCAGTTTGAGGGCGAGCAACTCGGGTCTCAAACCAGTGTCCTCAACTTAAACAAGGGCCAATTACAGTATGAAGAAAGAGTTGTCTAAAGTGGGCTGGGAAAATAGGCTAAGGGGAAGGTCAGTGGATGAACGGTGGCAGATATTTAAGCAGATATTTCATAATGCTCAGCAAAAATTTATCCCGGTCAAAAGAAGAACTCGATGAGAAGGATGAACCACCCGTGGTTAACAAAGGTGGTCAAGGAGAGGATGCAATCAAAAACTAAGGCATACAAAGCGGCAAAAACTTGTGGTAGGCCAGAGGATTGGGAATTTTTAAGAACCAGCAACGGATGACTAAAAAGCTAATAAAGAGAGAGAAAATTGATTATAAAAGTAAATTGGCAAGAAATATAAAAACAAACAGCAAGAGCTTCTACGGGTATATAAAAAGAGAGTAGCTAAAGTGAGCGTGGGACCCTTGGAGCATGCAACTGGAGAATTGATAACAGGGAACAGGGAAATGGCACATAAGTTAAACCAATATTTTGCATCGGTGCTAGAGTCCATTATTAAGGAAGAAATAGCAGGTCATTTAGAAAAGCTTAACGCAAACAAACAGAATCAACATGGTTTTGTGAAAGGGAAATCATGTTTGACAAATTTGCTAGAGTTCTTTGAGGATATAACAAGCAGAGTTGATAAAGGGGAACCGGTAGATGTAGCGTATTTGGATTTCCAGAAGGCGTTTGATAAGGTGCCACATAAAAGATTATTGCACAAGATAGGAGCTCACAGTATTGGGGGTAATGTATTAACATGGATTGAGGATTGGTTAACTCACAGAAGACAGAGTCGGGATTAATGGATCTTCTTCAGGTTGGAAAGACGTAACTAGTGGAGTGCCACAAGGATCATTCCTAGGGCCTCAATTATTTACTATCTATATTAATGACTCAGAGGAGGGGGCAGAGAGTAATATATCCAAATTTGCTGATGATACAAAAATAGGTGGGGGGGCATATTATGATGAGGACATGAGGAATCTGCAAGGGGACATAGATAGGTTGAGTGAGTGGGCAAAAACTTGGCAGATGGAGTTTAATGTAGGAAAGTGTGAGGTCATGCACTTTGGTAGGAAGAATCAAAAGGCAGACTCTTATTTAAATGGAGAGACCCCAAAAAAGTGCAGCACAGAGTGATCTGGGTGTTCTTGTGCATGAAACACAAACATAAGCATGCAGGTGCAGCAAGTAATTAAGGAGGCAAATGGAATTTTGGCCTTTATTGCTAGGGGGTTGGAGATTAAAAATAGGGCAGTCCTGTTACAACTGTACAGGGTCTTGGTGAGGCCGCAGCTAGAGTACTGTGCACAGTTTTGGTCCCCGTATTTAAGAAAGGATGTACTGGCATTGGAGGCAGTTCAAAAGAGATTCACTAGGCTGATTCCTGGGCTGAAGGGGTTGACTTATCAAGAACGGCTAAACAGATTAGGCCTTTATTCATTCGAGTTTAGAAGAATGAGGGGTGATCTTATTGAAACGTACAAAATCCCGAAGGGGCTTGACAGGGTAGATGTTGAGATGTTTCCACTAGTGGGGGAATCTCGAACTAGGGGATATAGTTACAGAATAAGGGGACACTCATTTAAAACTGAGATGCGAAGGAATTTTTTCTCTCAGAGGGTAGTGAATGTCTGGAATTCTCGACCCCAGAGAGTTGTGGAGGTTAGATCACAAAGTATTTAAAGAGGAGGTAGATAGATTTTTGAAATATCGGGGAGTTGAGGGCTATGAGGAGCTGGCACGAAAGAGGAGTTGAGGTCTGGGGCAGATCGGCCATGATCTTATTGAATGGCAGGGCAGACTTGAGGGGCCGAATGGCCTACTCCTGCTCCTATTTCTCATGTTCTTGCATTCATTCTGGGCTGTTTAGTGTGCAGCCTCCAACAGCCACAATAAGGAACAGCCAGGGATGCTGCACATCACCCAGGTCAAATGAGACCATAGAAGTCCTCACCATCCCACCCCCTCACTGATACAACTGGCCCCCAATCCACCAGACCTGCCTCTTCCAATGGGGTTGATCCTTCTTGCTGCAGAATTTTTGGTGGCTGTAAAGAGAAGCAGAGACTCAGGGAATTCAGGCTCCAGTCCAAATTCCTCAAAACTTGAACCCCTCATATTAAATATTCAAAGGAATTTCAGGGCTCCTATTTACAGGTGGTCAAAGTTGTAGCTCAATGCTGCCACCTTGTGGTGGCAGCTCTCCTGCTCTTGGTGCAAATATGGAACCTCCAGATTTCCACTCTGTCAGTAGCCTGCCCCACCCCTACCTCTTCTGTGACAGCTCTGTTGGGATTTCTTAAAATATATTTATTCTTGGGACATAGGCATCATTGATAAGCCTGGCCAACCCGATGAGCTGCCTTTGAACCGCTGCAGTCCATGTGGTGAAGGTGCTCCCACAATGTTATTACATAGGGAGTTCCAGGACATTGACACAGTGACAATGAAGGAATGGTGACATATTTCCATTTGGAAGTAGTAGCATTCCCATGCTCCTGCTACCCTCATCCTTCTAGGTTGTGGGGGGGGGGGGGGGGGGCGTGCGGGGAGAAATGGGAGAGTCGGGAATTTGGGAGGTGCTATCAAAGATTATCCCGCCAGTTATCCTGTGTTTGGACCTTGATGAATTTCCCGAGGTGGAGAGAGAGATGGGGTTTCAGGGCGATGGTGGGCACTGAGGGAGGAAACTGGCTGCACCTCCTGCTTGGGTGTCAGTGCTACCCGAAGATAATTTTTGAAAATTCATTTCAAATCTTCTGTATGGGGCAAACTGGATCTTTTATTCTGATACTCCTGTTCCTATCCCCCTCGCAACACAAGACACCAGAAACACGAGTGTTGCCAAGGCGTTAGTGATGGGAAATTATTGGATGACATTATCCTATTACCAACCTATACAGTCAACTCTTCATTCAGTTTCTTACTTCAACCTGCATGATTCTTTTCAATTCCAGATTCTCACTTCATTGTGTTAATTCAAAATACTGGAGAACTTGACTTTTCATAAAATTGCAACAAAACTAATAGTCAGGAATAGACTGCAATTTGCATACTTCTGCTCGACCAACTCCCCAACCTCTCCCTCCACTTCTGGGATATCACACCAAAGTGACTTAGGACATAGAATTATGTTCGTCCAGCATCACTTAGGGACTGAACTGGTCACAAGGCAATCGCCTCAGATACCCATCTCCCCACAGAGATCAATTTTAAAATTCAAAATCACCTCTTCGGCAGCCCCACCAACAGACCCGATACACTCCCATTCTCCAACTGCCATTATCCTTCCTCCCAAAGGAAGAATCCCCAATCCAAGGTGGGAATGCTGCCAGGAGATCGCTGGAGTTCAGGCCCAGAAAACCCGCAAGGGCTGGGCAAGATGTTGGTGTGAGCCAAACTCCCACCTGCCAAAGGTACACCAGGACACCCTGCACCACAGCAGGGGAAGGAATATCCTCTCCTGTACACCACTTTCTGAAGTAAAAATGTCCATGTTTTCCTTCTCGAGGCACAGGGCCCTGCTTCCCCCACATTGCTTATGGTTGCGGGGTGGAGAGGGGGAGGTCTGCAGTCAGGGGAAGATGATTAAAAAAAGAGTACCAGTACTCAGGCTGGGGTTGGCCAGAGAGAGTAGGTGGGAGGAGCAAGTGAGGAGAGACCTCTGCCCCTCAGTGATGGGTGGCAGGAGGGAGGAGAACAAACAGTACACAGCAAACCTCATAAAATTCTTTGAGAAGGTATCAAACCCTGGTCGATGAGGTAAATACAGTGCACTTTCTTTGTGTGTTAGTTAATTCATCAAAAAACTACAGCTAAATTCCCAAGGAGTTAACCCCACAGATTCTACTCTGAAATCTTTATAGGTATTCAGCACATTAACATAAACACTTCACACCATGACAATAGTTTAAAATAGTTCTCCACTTTCTAACTACAAAATATCAAAAATATTTCGAATAAAAATAGTGTTAAGGTTTCTTATGTTATCTCCAGTTCATAATCACACTCCTGCTAGTGTGTACGCATGCATGCAGACAGGACCAGTCCACCCACACAGACACTCTGGCCACCGAGCCCGGCAATGGTCACAGCCTCAGCTACCGTGGTTAGGTGACGTACCAAGGATCTGCCAGCGCTTGCGGGGCTGTGACACCAGAAACTATCAGCGCCTTCAGGAAAGGAGCGGATGTCTCCAAGAGAAAGAATTGATTGGGAATGTCACCCGCAGTAGAAACAGAGAGCAAAGCTGCTGTTTACTTCCCATCAAGCTCCTTGGAGCTCTGCTCCCCGAGTTCCATTATATCATCAGCATCAGGTGCCATCCCACAGCCCTCACCAGGATGCTCATCTGCGAAGTTCTCCAGCTCTCGGCTTAGGTCTGTGCTCTCCTGGTCACTGCCCTCGCCCTCTGAGCCTGAGCTGGCGTTAGACAACTCCTTGTCCTGCTCTGCCAGTGAATCGAGGGCCCCCTCAGAGGTCACTCTGCTGCCATTGTCTTCCGAGCTGCTACGGTTTGGGAGGAAGCTGCAAATCAGACCAGCTCTCCGTGTGAAATCGTTTTCTCTGATCTTCAAATACTCCACCCCTCCTGGATAGAAAACATCAATTCACATTCATTACTACGCATCTGGATCCAAATCAATCCAGATCCCAGCGCAGAACACAGTGTGCTATTGATAGAAACTAATGAGGTAGCTCACTCGATTCTTCCTAATTAACCCATCCAGAATAATAACCCACAGCCCCCTCATTGTCAGCCATGGCTCAATGGGTTGTACTCTCGTCTCTGAATCAGAAGGTGATGTGTTCAAGCCCCACCTGAGACTTTCATACTTAATCCAAGCTGACTCCCAAGGGCAGTGCTGAAAGAGCACTACACTGTTGGAGGTGCCACCTTTCAGATGCGACGTTAAACTGAGGCCCCCATGTGCTCTTAGCTGGATGAAAATGATCCCATGCCACTACTTTGAAAAACAGCAGGGAAGTTCTCCCCAGTATCCTGGCCAATATTCATCACTCAAACAACATCACTAACATCTGGCATGGACTTGATGGGCCAAATGGCCTGCTTGTGGGCCATTAATAACTCCAGGGTTATCACATTGCTGCTTGTGGGACCTTGCTACATGCAAATTGGCTGCCATGTTTTGTAGATTACAACAGTGACTACATATTACCTTTATTTAATTAGCTGTAAAACGCTTTGGGACAGCCTGAGATCATGAAAGGTGCTATATAAATGCAAGTATTTTTCATTCATTAGACCCCAACAGTTTCTAAACCGATTCTGAACCTTTAGCCTCCACTACCCTAACTGAAGTCCATTCCACATACTCTGTGTGGACAACTTCTTGACACCAATCCTAAATCACCTGGTCACCCGTGTTACCCTTTGTCCTCCTGTCAGTTTAATATACCTTCAGTATATGGTTACTATTTTATATAATCCTGAAGGCCTGGACTAATATTACAGAAAAACGTATGTTCAAATCCTACTGTGGCAATTTAAGAATTTTAATTCAGTTTAACAAAATCTGAAATTAAAAAGCTAGTATCAGTAAAAGTGACCATGAAGTTGTTGGATTGTCATTAAAGCCCAACTGGTTCGCTAATGTCTTTTAGTTTAGTTTAGGCCTAGCTTAGTTGTATCAAACTGCTCCTCAGGGAAACTAGGGATGGGTAATAAATGCAGGCTTAGCCACCCACATCCCAAGAATTAATAATAAAAAATATCTGAAATCTCCTCTTAGTTGCCTCCTTTCAAGGCTGCCCACCAGGTCTGGGTTAAATATCATATCCAAGCTGCTCCAGTCCATCCACAAAACTCAGATGGTAGAGAGCAGCCTCAGTTCTCCTGTGTGCACTGCTTCTAGGACTGGAATGTCTTTCTTTGTCTCACTTATCAGAACCACAAGGTAGTCAAAGCTCACAGTGATCTGACCCGAGTGCTGTACAATTTTACCATGACTGTTTTATGACTCCAAGCCCACAACAACTTTACTGCACTGTTTGTGCCAAATGGAGGCCCAGTACATGAATGATCAACCTTGGCCACATCAGCAGTATACCCAGTATTTCCATGTTGAGAATACTTCAAATTACAACTGGAACTGTTGACAGAGGAAATGTTAGGAAAGTAGGAGACAGAAAAAAAGAGAAACTAATTTTGAAATAAGCAAGAAATATTTGGGAGACTGGGAAACAATCACTGGTATTTGTGCATTTTTAATAAAGGATTGTCTCTGTAACTTCAGCACTGGTACAGAATTTGCCTCAGCTGGACTAAGGATCCTGGGAGAAGAAATGAGTCAGAACTGCTGCTCCTGCTCCAACAGCCACTGCAGGAAATGCACATGTAGATGCTGGGGGAGGATAGGAAACTCTTTCATTTCAATAGCACTGTGACCTAGATAGGATGCTGACACTCAATTTAACGACTCACACATGGGAGGTGAAACACGGGTGAGGGATTTGAGGATTGCTGCATTCCTGCAACTGTGAGCAGTTACTTTCAAGGGAGGAGCAGGAAGGAAGAAAGCAAAAAAAAAAAATCAAACCTGTGCTCTCTTCTCCTTCCTTCTTCTCGCTCAGGAAAGTCCGCTTCATCAGCAACTTCTTTGCCGTGTGGCATTTGTATTTCAGCGACGGTTTATCCTCCATCTCAGGATCTGCAACAAACCCCAGACTTTGAGGCAATTCAACTTTGGCTACATTCTGAGCTGTCAGTCAGACCCACAGAGAAAGGGGCAGGAGAAATACTGCAGTTAATACATTATAATCAGTTGCAGTGCCTTCAGGCACCTGCTCGCTGGTACTACAGTGACACCAACTGTACTATTGAGAACAAAAATCCTTCTCTATTTTTACTTAGTGTTCTTAATTGTCTCCTCATATTGTATGGACATTCAGAGTCACCTTCCTACCATTACTCCCAGAATCTTTCTTGTCTTTCTGTGCTAATGCAGTTTGATTTATTGTATAATTATGTCCCATACTTCACGGGTCAACTTTAGCTTAGTTGGTTACATTCTTGCCTCTGAATTAGAAGGTCGTGAGGTTGAGCCCCACCCCAGAGACTTGAACACACAATCTTGGCAGATAGTACAGTGCTCATTGTCAAAGGTGCTGTCTTTCAGATGAGACATTTACCCAAACTCCCTTCTGCCCTCCCAGGGAGTCCTGGCAAACATTTATCCCTCAACCAACACCTGAATTTATACTTGCATTGAAGAACATAAGAAATAGGAATTGGAGTAATCAATACGGCCCATAAGCCTGCTCCACTGTTCAATAAGATCATGGTTGATCGTCTACCTCTACTCCACTTTTCCACTCTATTCCCACATTTATATAGCACCTTTCATGGCCTCAGGATGTCCCAAAGCACTTTACAGCAAATTAAATACTTTCTGAAGCGTAGTCACTGTTGTACTGTCGGAAAGGATGGTGGAGGCATAAGCCCTAATCATAATTTAAAATTACTTGGATATGTGCTTGAAGTGCCATACAGTGCTACGAACCAAGAGCTGGAAAGTTAGATTAGGCTGGATAGCTCATTTTTGGCCAGCCCAGATATGATGGGCAAAATGGCCTCCTCCTGTGCTAGAAATTTTCTATGTTTGTATGAAGTGTAGCAGCCAATTTGCACTCAGCAAGTTCCTGCAAATGGCAATGTGATAATAACCAGATGATGTGTTTTAGTGATGTTGATTGAGGAATGTATATTGGCCAACGCCCCCACTCGTCTTCCAAATAGTGCCATGGGATCTTTGAAGTCCACCTGAGGGGGCAGATAGGTCCTCACTTTAGCACCTCATCTGAAAGACAGCACCTCTGACAAGGTAGCATTCGCTCAATACCGCACTGCAGTGTCAGTCTAGATTTCTGTGCTCAAATCTCTGGAATGGGACTTGAGCACAAGTCACTCTCAGTACATTCACTGTAGTTTTGAAAATGACCACATTTACCTGGCTCAGATGTCTCTTCAAAAATCACGCACGTTCCCAGGACATCTAGTAATGGAACAAACAGTGCAAGTTAGTGGAGACTCAATTCATTTGACACATGCACATCCCCATCCACATTGGGTTAACTCAGTTCCTTTCTGGTGTCTAATTTCCCAGACAGTGCTGTCTCCAGTGGGAACTCCTCTCAATGGCCCTTGGCTTAGATACAAAGCATAAATGAAGCGAAAGCAAATGATCAGTGCAATGTCTATGGGGGCTTAAAAGTGCAAGAATACAGAACAAGGGAGGAAAGATACTACTGACAGACACAAGCTTTTTATCTGGAGTAACACGAGTTATGTAATAAATTAAATGATGGCACTTCTTCAGCTCCCTCCAACTGTTTTGTTATTCATGCATGGGAGCCCTCACAGTTGATTCTCTCCTCACCTGAGCAGGAGTTGAATGACAGTAAGGAGAGCCTGTATTCTTCTCCAGCCCACGACACATGTAAATAACAGCCCACCTGTTGCCCCAGCTAACTCCAATGATCATATCAGGATCTTCCTGGTATTCAGGGCCTAGTACACGCCCACACGGCACATGCACCCACATCCATCCCCTGCAAGAACCACTTGATGAAGTAAAACACTGGCCTTCATACTCTCCGGCAAACACACATCTGTCCACCTGCATAACTGGCTGCTCAGTGTCTATTCCCTGGGGAGAGAAAGGAAACTTCATAATTCAGGTGAATTAGAAACAGTTCAAGCAAACCCACAGTAAACAGACTGCATTAAAACTTGGAGCCTGCTCCCTAATCATAGGAACTGTTAGACAAAAAAGGACCAAGGTCCATCTAATTTACTATCATCCTGGTACACATGCTACAATAATGGAGTTATTGACTAACCACAGCAATCAATCTTTAGCAATTACTGTAAAATAGACCCTGACATAACATGAGGAAACCCCAGATGAGTGGAAAGCTTTGAGAACCACAGATTTAAAACCATCTGTTCCTCCCAAACAAGCTACACTAACCACGTCATATCTCAAATTACTCATTTACTGCATTCCAAAAACATAGATTTCCTTTAGAAAATAATCCAACGTGCACTTCAATGAATCAACACTGACTGTTTCCACCATCTCCCTGGTCATGTTCTTACTCCATGATTAGATGGAGTTTGGGAGTGGACAATCCAAATCTCATCCAGAATCACACGAAGCAGCTCCCACAAATGGGGGACAAATTCAAAGATTGTGCACTTGCTCCAAACGAGTCAGCTTGCCACACGTGCCCTTCTGGCGCAGTGGCCTGTATGGATATCAGCTAGAAACAGGATCTCCCCTCCCAGTCAAAAGAACCTTTGCAACTATGCTGCCAGGTTCACAGAAGAACAGCAACTTGTGGGAGTACTGGGGTTGAAAGGAAAAATGACAATCTGCTGAGCCACCCAGCCCTACAACAATGGATCAGTAAAACAGCAGGGGCAGTTTATACAGCAATAGACAAGTGATTATCAGATGAACAGCCAACTCAAGCATTCAGGCCAAGGTAAAGATTTGTACTCAATAGTATCATTCATTACCTCAGGATATCCCAAAACACTTTACGGACAATTAAATACCTTTGAAATACAATTACAGTATTAATATCAGAAACATGGCAGACAATTTATGCACAGCAGGCGCGCACAAACAACACTGACCAGATCATCTGCTTTTTAGAAGTATAGAAAAGTTATGGCACAGCAAGATACCATTCAGCCCATTGTGTCTGCGCCAGCTGAAAAAAACTAGCCGCCCAATCTAATTCCACCTTCTAGCACCTGGTCCCTAGCCTTGCAGATTACAGCACTTCAGGTGCAGGTCATAGTATCTTTAAATGAGTCGAGGGGTTCTGCCTCCACCACCAATCCAGGCAGTGAATTCCAGACACCCACCACCCTCTGGGTGAAAAAGTTTTTCCTCATGTCCCCTCTAATCCTTCTACCAATCACCTTAAATCTGTGCCCCCTGGTAATTGACCTCTCTGCTAGGGGAAACAGGTCTTTCCTGTCGACTCTATCTAGGCCCCTCATAATTTTGTACACCTCAATTGTCACCCCTCAGCCTCCTCTGTTCTAAGGAAAACAACCCTAGCCTATCCAATCTTTCCTCAGAGCTGCAATTTTCCAGCCCTAGCAACATTCTTGTAAATCTCCTCCGTACTCTCTCCAGAGCAATTATGCCTTTCCTATAATGTGATCAGAACTGTACACAATAAATAAATATTCACCAGCTCACCAGGGAGAACTCCCCAGCTTTTCTTCAAATAGTGATATCAGATTTTTTTATGTTTACCTGAGTCAATGTCTCAACTGAAAGCGCCTCCAACAGCACAGCACCCCTCAGTACTGCACTGGAGTGTCAACCTAGATTTTTGTGCACAACTTTCTGGATTGGGATTGAACCCACAACTGACTCAGAGGAGAGAGTTGTATCCACTGAGCCATGGCCGACACTATCATCACAGAATTTTGATCATGCGTCTGCCCCACTGGGAAAGCCTTCCTAATGACTGAGAGATCACCAAATGTTGTCAGCCAGGAACAAAGCCCACTTCCCCACAGTACATTTTGGAATGCAGAATGACAAGATACCATCGTAAAGAACAGTAGCACTGAAACAGAGTCCAGGTGGCAACCCTTTGGTTATATAGCACAGCTCTCGTGCTGCCAGTCACAGCACCTTACATCCACTTACCACAATCTTGCACTCATTTCTACACCTCAACAAGAAGTCTGGGTCGATAATCCCCGACAACTCCACCACAACCAGCTGCTCCTGTGGAATTTAAAAAGAGGGACAATCAGCTAGGGAGCCCGGCGGAGAGAGTACACAAGCAACTTTTTCCACCAGTACCAACTGCAAATGGTTCCAGGAAGGGATCAGTTATTGATGTTATCAGCACCAGGTTTATTTAACATATCCAGGCACCTATAGGCAGTACTTTTTTCGTGATTGCCTGGGATGGAAGAGAGGGAGGCAGGGGGTGGGATGGGAGAGGGAGGGATGGGAGAGGGAGGGAGGGGGTGGGATGGGAGAGGGAGGGAGGGGGTATGGCATCGGAAGGGGGGGGAGGGGTAGGATTGGATGGGATTGGAGAGGGGGGGTGAGATCGGGGGGGAGGGCAGGGGAAGGAGAGGGGGTGGGATCGGGGAGGGGACGGGATCAGAGGGGACGGGACCAGAGCCGGTGTGATTGGGGAGGGGTGGGGTGGGGTGAGGGTAGGAGGATCAGAGAGGGGGAGGAAAGAACAAACTATCCTCAGAGTTCCGATGAAGGGTCACTGACCCGAAACGTTAACTCTGCTTCTCTTTCCACAGATGCTGCCAGACCTGCTGAGTGGTTCCAGCATTTCTTGTTTTTATCTCTGAATATCAAAGCTCTTTACAGCCAGTTTTTTTTGAGTAATTGTTACATTGTTACAATGTAGGAAACACAGAAGCAAATTTGCACACAAGGTCCCATAAATAGTAAAGAGATAAATGACCAAATTAATGTTTTTGTCGTACTAGTTGAGAGGGAAACACTAGCAGAACTCCCAGCTCATTATCAAATCGCGTCAGGGCATCTTTAACAGCTCCTGGACAATGGAAACAGGCAGATGTGGCTTCGGTTTCGCTCCAGTACCCGCCCGGCGACTGTGCCATCGAGTGTGGTTGCGGATCATTCTTGCGGGTCCCCGGGGCTTGAACCCTCTGACCCTGGAAGCTGAGAGCTCCCACTGTGCGAGAGAAATAGTCTCGGCCTATTCAGTGATGACACTTTCCCCCTTTAATCTCGCGTGCGTCCCACCCACCAACCCACACGCCGCGGCACCGGGATAAGAGCCGCAAACATTATCTCCCACCAGGATCAGAGCTGCAGACAAGGCCCGGTGTGCCTCATATAATTAGCAGGGCCTGGCCTGGCCCGGCCTCACCTCCTTCTCCCAGTCCCCATCGTCCGAGACCGGGACCTTCCCCACAGCACCAGTCGCCATCTTGCAGCCACTCTTCCAGCGCCTCGAATACTGTCCTCCAGTATCGTCAATCGATCGCCGAACTACACCTCCGGCTCCTCCAGTACTATCAGCCGATCGTCGAACTATTCCTCCAGACTCACCAATCAAATCGCGAACCTCTCCTCAGGATGCAAATCAAGACCAATCCACTCCTTCAATTAGACCAATCAAACCCCGAGACATCGATCGCTCACCGCGATTAAAGGCTGCGTTTGCTGACAAGGCAACCACTAGGTGGCGCAGTACTTGCACATGCGCAAATGCAGGCTCTTCAACTGGAAAGTCAGCTGTGACATTCAGGCAGCTGCCAGGATTAAAGATGGTACTGGGACTGGGTGACCGCTTTGCGGAACATCTCCGCTCAGTCCGCAAGCAGGACCCTGAGCTTCCAGTTGCTTGCCATTTCAACACTCCCCCCTGCTCTCATGCTCACATCTCTGTCCTGAGATTGCTGCAGTGTTCCAGTGAACATCAACGCAAGCTCGAGGAACAGCATCTCATCTACCGATTAGGCACACTACAGCCTGCCAGACTGAACATTGAGTTCAATAATTTCAAAGCATGACAGCCCCCCATTTTACTTTCATTTTTAGTTATTTTTTCTTCCTTTTTTTTTTACATTCTTTTTTACATTTTTTACAATCTTTTTTTTGCATTTATTTGATTTCATCTTAGTTTGTTCTTACCCACTGTTTTTTTTCAGGTTTGCACTTGCTGCTGTTTAATATTCAGTGTATTAACACCTAATCTGTACTAATGCTTTGTCTTTCAACACACCATTAACATATTGTTTGCCTTTACTCCGTGACCTTTTGGTCAGCTATGTGGCCTGGTCCAATCTAGACCTCCTTTGTTATCTCTTGCCCCACCCCCACCTCACTTGCTTATAACCTGTGACTTTTCTAATATTTGTCAGTTCCGAAGAAGGGTCACTGACCCGAAACGTTAACTCTGCTTCTCTTTTCGCGGATGCTGCTGGACCTGCTGAGTGGTTCCAGCATTTCTTGTTTTTGTTAAAGATGGTACTGTTCAATTTATCACAAGAAATGCTGATGGCTAATGAAGTTCTGATGAAGGGTCCTGAAACATTAACTCTGCTCCTCTCTCCATAGATGCTGCCAGACCTGCTAAGTATTTCCAGCATTTCTTGTTTTTATTTCAGATTTCCAGCATCTGCAGTATTTTGCTTTTATTTAAATGCTTATGGCTGGTTGGTTGTATAAACAACATTTATTGACTGGAGTGAGGTTCTGTTTGATCTGAATTATTTTCCACATTTAGAGGCCTCACCCAAACCTTCGCATGCGTCTCTTCAATTTTTTCAAAGAACAAAGAGCAGTACAGCACAGGAACAGGCCATTCGGCCCTCCTTGCCTGCGCCGATCTTGATGCCTGCCTAAACTAACACCTTCTGCACTTCCGGTGCCCATACCCCTCTATTCCCATCCTATTCATATATTTGTCAAGATGTCTCTTAAACGTCGCTATCGTATCTGCTTCCAACACCTCCCCTGGCAGCAAGTTCCAGGCACTCACCACCCTCTGTGTAAAAAAACTTGCCTCGCACATCCCCTCTAAACTTTGCCCCTCGCACCTTAAACCTATGTCCCCTAGTAACTGACTCTTCCACCCTGGGAAAAAGCTTCTGACTATCCACTCTGTCCATGCCGCTCATAACTTTGTAAACCTCTATCATGTCGCCCCTCCACCTCCGTCGTTCCAGTGAAAACAATCCGAGTTTATCCAACCTCTCCTCATAGCTAATGCCCCCAGACCAGGCAACATCCTGGTAAACCTCCTTTGTACCCTCTCCAAAGCCTCCACGTCCTTCTGGTAGTGTGGCGACCAGAAATGCACGCAATATTCTAAGTGTGGCCTAACTAAGGTTCTGTACAGCTGCAACATGACTTGCCAATTTTTATACTCTATGCCCCGACCGATGAAGGCAAGCATGCCGTATGCCTTCTTGACTACCTTATCCACCTGCGTTGCCACTTTCAGTGACCTGTGGACCTGTACGCCCAGATCTCTCTGCCTGTCAATACTCCTAAGGGTTCTGCCATTTACTGTATACCTCCCACCTGCATTAGACCTTCCAAAATGCATTACCTCACATTTGTCCGGATTAAACTCCATCTGCCATTTCTCCGCCCAAGTCTCCAACCGATCTATATCCTGCTGTATCCTTTGACAATCCTCATCATTATCCGCAACTCCACCAACCTTTGTGTCGTCCGCAAACTTACTAATCAGACCAGCTACATTTTCCTCCAAATCATTTATATATACTACAAACAGCAAAGGTCCCGGCACTGATCCCTGCGGAACACCACTAGTCACATCCCTCCATTCAGAAAAACACCCATCCACTGTTACCCTCTGTCTTCTGTGACTGAGCCAGTTCTGTATCCAACTTGCCAGCTCACCTCTGATCCCGTGTGACTTCACCTTTTGCACCAGTCTGCCATGAGGGACCTTGTCAAAGGCTTTACTGAAGTCCATATAGATAACATCCACCGCCCTTCCCTCATCAATCATCTTCGTCACTTCCTCAAAAAACTCAATCAAATTAGTGAGACACGACCTCCCCTTCACAAAACCATGCTGTCTCTCGCTAATAAGTTAATTTGTGTCCAAATGGGAGTAAATCCTGTCCCGAAGAATCCTCTCTAATAATTTCCCTGCCACTGACGTAAGGCTCACTGGCCTATAATTTCCTGGATTATCCTTGCTACCCTTCTTAAACAAAGGAACAACATTGGCTATTCTCCAGTCCTCTGGGACCTCACCTGTAGCCAATGAGGATGCAAAGATTTCTGTCAAGGCCCCAGCAATTTCTTCCCTTGCCTCCCTCAGTATTCTGGGGTAGATCCCATCAGGCCCTGGGGACTTATCTACCTTAATGCTTTGCAAGACACCCAACACCTCCTCCTTTTTGATAATGAGATGACTGAGACTGTCTACACTCCCTTCCCTAGGCTCATCATCCACCGTCCTTCTCCTTGGTGAATACTGATGCAAAGTACTCATTTAGCATCTCGCCCATTTCCTCTGGCTCCACGCATAGATTCCCATCTCTGTCCTTGAGTGGGCCAACCCTTTCCCTGGTTACCCTCTTGCTCTTTATATATGTATAAAAAGCCTTGGGATTTTCCTTAATCCTGTTTGCCAATGACTTTTCATGACCCCTTTTAGCCCTCCTGACTCCTTGCTTAAGTTCCTTCCTACTGTCTTTATATTCCTCAAGTGCTTCATCTGTTCCTAGCCTTCCAGCCCTTACAAATGCTTCCTTTTTCTTTGTGACTCGGCTCACAATATCCCGTGTTATCCAAGCTTCCCGAAACTTGCCAAACTTGCCTTTCTTCCTCACAGGAACATGCTGGTCCTGGATTCTAATCAGCTGACGTTTGAAAGGCTCCCACATGTCAGATGTTGATTTACCCTTAAACAGCCGCCCCCAATCTAAATTCTTCAGTTCCTGCCTAATATTGTTATAATGACAATGAAAGCACATTGGTAACATAGAAACATAGAAAATAGGAGCAGGAGTACACCATTTGGCCCTTCAAGCCTGTTCTGCCATTCATTATAATCATGGCTGATCAACCAATTCAGTAACCTGTTCCCGTTTTCGCCCCATACCCTTTGATCCCTTTAGATGAGGTCAGAAACATATCATTAAGCTGCTTTATTTTACATTAAGTAAACATACAGAAAACAATTCTTATCAGACTCACTTAGTTCAATCAGTAGAAGATATCTTTCTACAATAATACAAAAATTCTGAATAGGCTCCCCTTTCCACATTGGTGTGTTGCCTTGCTGGACTTAAAATAACTCCTAAGTAGCTACCTACATTCTCCTTTTGAGCTTGGCAAAATCTTGCATTAATAACTATCTGTTTGAAAACTTGACAATCCAACAATATGTTTCTGTTCACACTTCACAACCAGAAGGGGAGGGCTGCTAGAAACATCTGCTGAGCATCCAGGATCAAAGACTTCCCAGCAAAAGTGGTTATCGATTACCAACACAAGACAACAAATTATATTGTGTAGAATCTTTGTGGATTAAACTCCAGGAATTGGGGTTATTTTCATCAGGGAAACAGAGACTACAAGGAGATAGATTTTTAAATTGCTGAGAATATTTTTTGTCCAGTTGCATAGATTACTCTGAATGGATAGTCATGGGAAGACTAATGGACATGACTATAAATAAAGATAGATAATAGGCAGTATCCCCTCCCCCAACCCCCATCCCATCCCCACAGTAAGTCATCGTACTCTGGAACAGGTTACCACAGAGTGCAAGGAGGGTGAATTCTCCAATGGGAACTGGACAAGTTCTTGAGTGGATCTCAATTCAAGTTATAAACAGTTGATTGCAGAGTAACTAGAGTCATGATTATCACAGTCTCATGGAGCTCATTTATATATTTACTGTTCAATAAGTTTATATATTGGTTTATAGCCTGATCTTGGTCTGACAGTGTATATTCTTCCACCTACCAAGCTGGATGGTATCATGTGGTGATATATTCCAGTACAGTGATAGGGCTTTCCTGTTTGACTTCTGGGTGTCATTGTGTGTACCTAGACACACTCGTGCCCATAGGAAGTGCACGTTCCACTTATAGGAATGGCCAGTGATGTTGAACACAAGGGCAATGTCTAGCATAAAGCTTAAATATTAAACACTGCTGTACTCGAATTCAGCTCTACAACCAACATGCCGATCTCACCTGAGACCAGCCCTATAACTGACATGTTAGCCTCATCCAATTCCCAACCTGCCACAAATATAGGAATATTAAAAGAAATCTTGAAACACTTTTAAAATAGCTCTCCCTGAGGGGTTCTGCTTCTAACTGATGTAAGAACAATGCAGGCATCCTCTTAATAGATTGACTGGAAAGGAGTGAATGTTGGCACGAAAGTAGAGTTAAGTGAATCAGATAATTCAGTGTGAATACCTTCAACCTCATCATCAATCCAATGATGACATTAAACTGCTAAGACAGAGAATACCATCAACACCGTTGGCTGAGACAACTCCTGTTGGAAATGTGAAGCATGAGGTGGTCAGTCAACAGCTCTCAAGACTTATGACATTTATATGCACCCAAAACATAATGACATTAAGTAAAGAAAGTCACCAACGCATTGCCTGCTGCTGACAGAGATAGTAAATGTATCCCTCAGTAAAATATCAAAGCAGTCAAACCAGGGTTCTCATTCCTGGTCACTGTCTCATACCGGAACTGCAAGTTTGTGGAATTCAGGCAAGAGTAGGACGAGACTCAGCTGTCATCCCCCCATCCCCATCCCCACCCATGCCCCTATGGTTAAATCACTCAATCAATTATGCTCTCTGCTTGCTTTCCAAGGTTTAGCAATTACATGGGGTACATAGCAATCTTGGGGTACATTGCAGGACAGCATCTATCATGTAGTTGTGAGTCGCCTGGCAAATCCTTGGCTTTCCAATTGTCGGAATTGGATGGTCTTGGGAAATTTTGGACACTGGGTACCTTCCTGTTTAAGAGATAATTAGATAGATGAAACAGAATCAGTGGGTTACTTCATCTGCACAAGGTGTGCAATTATACAAAAATAATTTTAAATTGTTTCTTGCTGGCTGAAGCCTGTTATTTCAATATTTGAACTCTAGGCCAATTCTGGAGTATCCAATAAGGCACAGCAGTCCAGCAGATAACTAGTGACCCACTAACAATGACAATGGACCTGTGGGGTACCCATGAAGACACAAATTAATACAGCCTTCATTTGGATACTCTGAAGCTTAGATCAGGACATTTCTAGCTTGCAAGGAAGAAATTAAAGATGGTATTCGTATGAATCCACTACACAAAGTTACTTTCTATTTAGCATTGCTTGGAAAACCCTCACTCTAAAAGATATGAAGGATTGATGGTGTAGGAAATATAAACAAGGTTCCCCCACCTTTTCTGCAGCCCCTCTGGTGTGTTTCTAGTATTGTTGCCACTAGACTAAAGAAGGGATAAATCAGCCGGGATTCTTACTCCTGATTGTTAACTTCGGCTAGAAAAGCTGTGTATGTGGATTTTGGTTTAGGGCTTGATCTGGTTTGGCTCTGATGTCCCTCCCCACATTCCAAGAGCCTGACAACACTTATTGAGTCAACATCTCCAGGAGACAGGAACATACAGCACAAGTAAAAGTAAGAGCACCTGTCTAACAAGACACAGTGCTCTTTCTGGGTTTCAAAGGCTCAGTGATCCTCCACCAGAGTCAAAGTGCCTTGTTGTCATTTGTATATTGTCTCAAACATCAAACATACCTAGAAGAGATAAGGAACTATAAGAGAAAACATTTAAATAGCTCCTTTTATGGCCCAGGATATCCCAAGTGCTTCAAAGTCAATGAGAAGTTCTGAGGTGCAGTCACTGCTGTAATGTAGGAAGCGCGGCGGCCAATTTGCGCATGATAAGCTCCTACAGACAGCTATGAATTAATGACCAGATAATCTGTTTTATATAGTAACGTTGATTGAGGGATAGATGTCAGCCAGGACACCAGGAGAATGCTCCTGCTTTTCTTCAAAATCATGCCATGGGATACTTTACGCCCAGCTGGCGAGGGAAGAAGGGACCTCGGCTTAGCATCTCATTCAAAAGACAGCGCCTCCAACAATGCAGCACTCCTTCAGTACTACACTGAAGTATCAGCCTACATTCTGTGCTCAAATCTCTAGAATAGGCTTCAATCCATGACCTTATGACTCAGAGGTAAGAGTGTTATCACTGCACGGCTGTCACCTAATGAAGAAAATGAACTGGTCTATGGTTGCCCAAACCATGCCAGATGGGGAACAGTGTAAGTGTGAGTTGTCATGCAAGTGGCCATGTGAGCCGCATGGAAGATGGCAGGATCCCCAAAGACACATTGTACAGCGAGCTCGCCACTGGTATCAGACCCACCGGTCGTCCATGTCTCCGTTATAAAGACGTCTGCAAACGCGACATGAAATCGTGTGACATTGATCACAAGTCGTGGGAGTCAGTTGCCAGCATTCGCCAGAGCTGGCGGGCAGCCATAAAGACAGGGCTAAATTGTGGCGAGTCGAAGAGACTTAGTAGTTGGCAGGAAAAAAGACAGAGGCGCAAGGGGAGAGCCAACTGTGCAACAGCCCCAACAAACAAATTTCTCTGCAGCACCTGTGGAAGAGCCTGTTACTCCAGAATTGGCCTTTATAGCCACTCCAGGCGCTGCTTCACAAACCACTGACCACCTCCAGGCGCGTATCCATTGTCTCTCGAGATAAGGAGGCCCAAAAGAAGAACTTGGTGAGATTAATTACCAATATAATATATTGCATACATGGCTCTAAACATTGAAATAGATTTCAGTTGTAATTTCATTGGAAGATCTGATGGGGTGGGGGGGGCGGGGCGGTTGCGGGTGGGAACTTTTCTTTTATAAAGTTAGATTGTCTTACAGTTTCCAAAGCATAGTAAATTCAATCACTGCTCAGAGCAGGATTTAACATATAACTGGACAGGGATTGATGTGGTAGTTTGCAATTCCTATCTGTTGCTGTTTCAATAATACGGTGGGTACAGCACAGCTACGATACCCACATATCTGCTGGGGGTTGTTGCCATTGCTGTATTATCTTGAATCATAATAAATTACACAACTAATGCGGCAAATTCATATTGATAAATACATTTATTTTTAATCTGTCTAGTTATCACTCCTTGTATTAAATAGATAGTCAGCTGTTCACAAAACATTGTTGGGCTACCAGGCAAACATTCAGGTATGTTCCCTGACCCCTGGTACTGGTAATGAGGCAGGGAAAGGAAATGGATCTTGAAGGACAAGTTACAGTTCTAAACTATGAGAATACCCTCGTATTGTGGCACAGATAGCAAGTTGGAGCAGTGTTAGGTGTTTATCTTTTATTTAAATTTTCATTAGTGTGCAAGTCCCTCAAACCATTGTGTAGGAGTTCCTACCCTGATGCCAAACCTTGCCCACCCCAGTTTATTGCACCACAGCTGAACTGGATTTAGAGACAAAGCTCAGATATATTATTGCAGCCTTTGGGCTGCGAAGACCACAATCAGTTGACAACAGCTCACGAGCTGCATGAGCAATCAGCTTTGTGGAATCGTGCCCATGCAACTGACGCAGTCATCTTCCTGCTTGCTGATTCCTCTGACCGACCTGAAGCACAATGTTCAGCAATGGGCTGATATCCAATCCGCTACACAAACAACATACAAAGGTGCTGGAGAAGCTGATCTCTATAAGAAGAGCAGATGGCTGGCAGCTCCGTGCATCATTTTGAATACTAACTTGCCCAGATTGATACACCAGCTTTAAATGCACAGAAATACATGTCTGCTGAAGGGAGTAGCTGACTCTGAGTAATGGTGGGGTGACTGAGGGATTGTTCAGGTTGGCAGGATGAATAACAAAAGAAAATTCACACAAAAACTAATTGAGTTGAGGAGTGTGATTCCCAAAACACTGATAAAAATCCTGTAATAAAATGGAATTTAACTTGTTCAATCACCTTGAAGCAGTGGCCATAGTGAAGGACCTTTATTCAGGGCTGTTTTATCTATTCTACATTTTACTTTGTGCTGTCGCCACGCTTAGGTCTGGGCCAGCTCTTTTGAAGGTAATCGTCAACTTTTCAGAGTTGACATTTGTGAACAAAATATTACTCAGGGTGTCTGAGAGGTATTGGACACTGTGCTTGATCATGTAAAATGTTGGACTTGTACCCAAATGAATGAAGTATTATCCGGCAAGTATTTGACCCTATACTCAAATCAACCAATTAAGTATTAAATATCGGAAGGTGGCAAGAAACCAGAGGGGTAATTCTGCAACCTCATGCTCCCTGTGGGGAGCTGCACTCATTGAGAGCTGGGATCGGAGAACTGGGGCTACTTTAGGAGCAGGGGATTACAGAATTACCACTCAGAATTTTACTCATTGATGTCACTGAGTTCATTAGCCTTTCAGTTTAATGAAGGTAAAAAATAATGTTTACAATTATTTAAACAGAGTTAGGGAGACCTGTCATCAACAACAGAACATCAGTACTCCGGGAGTAAAGTGCTGGGACCTCCACCCTCAAGAATCCAGTACCCCTCACATCAGAGCATTAGACTTCTACTCATAATAAGCTGGCAGTTCCAGGAGCAAATTATCTCTATTCAGTGCTCCATTTCCCAACTAACTTGGCCAGGTTTCCATAGTTTGGGGAAAACAGTCACTTGAATTTCAGGACATAAAAAAGCACCAACAAATCAGCTGGCCTGTTAATATCACGATAATAGGGCAGTTCAGAGTCCAGGCCATTCTTGAAGAAACAAACTGGTTGAGGTGCAGAATCCAATGCCTTGTTGCACCAAGATTGATTCATACATAGTCATAGAGTCATAAGGATGCAGAAGGAGGCCATTCACCCCATTGAGTTCATGTCAGCTCTCTGTAGAGCAATCCAGTCAGTCCCATTCCACTTTTTCCCCATAGCCCTGCAAGTTTATTTCCTTCAAGTGCCCATCCAATTTCCTTTTGAAATCATTGATCATCTCCGCTTCCACCACCCTCGTTAGCAGTGAGTTCCAGCTTATTATCATTCCCTGTATAAAAAAGTTCTCCCTCACATCCTTGTATCTCTTGCCCAAAACCTTAAATCTGAGTCCCATAGTCCTTGTATCATCAGCTAATGGGAACAGCTTTTCTTTGTCTACCTTATCTAAACCTGTCATAATCTTATAGATCTCTATCAGATCTCCCCTCAATCTCCTTTGCTCCAATGAGAACAACCCCAGGTTCTCCTTCCCTACCCTTGTAGCTAAATTCCCTCATCACTGGAACCATTCTGGTCAATCTTCTCTGCACTCTCTCAAGGACCTTCACATTCTTCCTAAAGTGTGGTGACCAGAAATGAAGGCAATACTCTAGTTGTGCCCTAACCAAAGCTTTATAAAGGTTCAGCAAAAGTTCCCTGCTTTTGTACTCAATACCTCTATTTATGAAGCCCAAGATCCCATATGCTTTGCACCTCTGTTGGACTGGATGTAATCTCAAATACCTCACTGAGTCAGGTGCAGGGTTCAATAACTCATTGATTGGTTCAGTTAGATTTGATACGTGGTTGGATTAGATACAGGAACAAGTATCTGACTAGATACTTCACTGGATTAAGTGCACTCGATCAGACACGGGTGTTATTCTATAAAGTTACAGGTGAGGGGCCACACCCACCACAACCACTAATCAGAAATCTACCCACATATGGCCCACAACTTTTCTGGTCAGAAACCAAACACAAATTGCATTGACGTTCCCCATAAGAACATAAGAATTGGAGCAGGAGTGGACCATGAAGCCCTTCGAGGCTGCTCTGCCATTCAGTAAGATTATAGCTGATATTGTACCTCAATTCCACCTTCCTATCCCATAATTCTCTTGAATCTAAAAATCAATCAATCTCTAACTTGAATATACCCAATAACTGGGCATCCACAACCTTCTGGAGTAGAGGATTCTAAAGAGTTACAGACCTTTGAGTGAAGAAATTTCTCCTCATCCCAATGGCCGAGCATTTATTCTGAGACTGTGACCTGTAGTTCTAGACTCTGCAGCCAGGGGACACAATCTCTCAGCATCTACCCTGTCAAGCCACACTCATAGACAGCACGAGTACGAATATCCTCAGTAGGATCCAGTACCAACCTAGGCAAACTGTGTATTGCCTCATTTGCTTAGGAAGATGCCTACTTTTCTTCATTATTCTTCCTGTTTCAAAACTTAGCCTAGGCTAGTGAATACAGGGTTCATTTTGGAGGCATCACTGGTTAAAAGTTCAATTTCCAGCACTATCGCTTTCTCCCTTCAACCAGGGATCTGATTTAGAAAAATAAAGGGCTCAGGCTTCTGACATTGTGAATATATACTGACAATGTTTATTACTGTAACAAGTGCTGGGTCAAATGGACACATATTCTGATCTTCTCCCCTTCTGTCTGGAAAGCTCCTGGGTACAATTCTACTGATGGTCCTCTAGTACCTTTATCTTTGAGCCCATGCACTGAGTGTCAGCAGGATATTCAACGGAGGGAAGTGATACTGTACAGTGGGTCCCAAGCCTGCCCTCACCTGAGATCCAAACGTAAGCTCAGTTTACGTCTCAGTACATGGCTGATTTTCTTTGTTCCTCCCCGAAATCAAGGCTAATTCCTTTGTCCCAAGTGACATCAGCTAATAGAGTAGAGAACAGAAATGGAGCCAAAGACCGTCCTGTCTATCCTAGAAGGACAACAGGCAATGCATTTGAGAACTAAAAACCAAAGGGGATTGAATTTAAACTGAAGAGTTAAACTTCCACCAAGGTTCTCCCAATCGCCTGCCAGAACCTCGAAAGAAGGTCCACAGAAACTGTTGCCACTATTTCTCCAGGTTTTTTCCCCTGGATCTTCCACTGAAGTTATGGTAGACACTTTGGCAAATTGCCACTGAAACAGCTGCTATTTGATGTCTTAACTCAACTCCAAAAGTTACTTCCTAGCATTAAAAAACAACTCACACAGAAGATAAACTGATGCCAGTTCTACCTCAAAAATGAAGCATCCTTTTGGCTATTTCGGAAGCTTGCAGATTCTCAGCATACTGTGAGCACTTGACCCAGCCTTGTCACTAACACTGTACCATATACACACATTTGCATTTATAGAAGTTCTGTGGGGACAAAATTAGTTTTGCGTGGTAGAGCAAACTGGGTGGTGGCAAATTGGCAGCTACACTTTGCCTAGTTTCTCTTTCTATTGAAGTCAATGGAGTGTGACATACCATCCCAATTCACTCACATTTTATGCCACTGCCCAAGACCAATTTCAGCCCCTATGTGTGCCGAGCCCAGCAATCTTTGGCCTTTTGAACACAAGCATTGCATTTCTCTTCACTTTTGGCAGTGCACTTCCCCCAGTAAGCATTTCCAAATATTAAATAAGATGCAGTGTAGAAATAGTTCTGGTTGGGCAATAGTCAGAGCAGTGATTCTCACAATTCTATCGTATCGCTGCTAATACTGAGCTGGTCAATTTGCCTGCAGATCTTCATGAACTCAACTTGTGTTGCTGAATTTGGGGGGTCATTATTGTCCATGGTTTCTGGAGAAGACAGGGTCCAATATTGTCTCGATATCTGGGGAATACCGTGAACGCTTGTTTGAGAGCAGTTCCTGAAAGATCTATGCTCGGAGTTGATGGTTGAGAAGCCCCACCTCTCAGGGCTGGAGCAAAGCACCAACGAGGATCCATCTTGTGATGCTCTGCAGACAGAACTCACGGAGCTGTCCTCCCATCTTTCTGAAGACAAATCTTGCATCATGTTGAGCTTCTTGAAGGTGTTGGTGATACCCTTGTCAATCTCTGTTCTCTCCATCCCAGCACAAGATGATGTCCGATACAACCCTCTGTCTGCTGCGTTCTCTTTAAAGACTTTACTGCTGCTTGGCATAGACCTGTTCCCACAAAGGGACATGTTGCTGGAACTGTGTAGTCTTGACCAATGGAAGAGACTTTCAGGAATGAGGGCCTCGCTGAAAAGAGCCTCATCTATACTGCGTCTTAGGTTAATGGGTGAAGGGGGTCTTAGGTCAACAGTGGAATCGCTGTCTATCTGAACACTAATGAAGGAGGAGGTCCTGGAGGATCCCTCATGTTTTAAATGAAAGTCCAGATTGTTCACTTCACTTGTCTCACTGCTGTGATAGATCAGGTTGATCTCCTCACCATTGTTCAATTGGTTGTCAGACATGGTGTAGAGGGGAAGAAATTCTGATTCATTTTGGACAATCGCATCACAACTCAGTGGCTTCTCCTGGTGGGAGGTTGACCATTGATTGGCATTTGAAAGTATAGGGGCTTTCATAGATGCATGAGTTGGAGAAAGGCAGAACATTTTGGTCCAACGGTTACAGCCTGTTTTTTTAGGAATGCAAAACAATGGGTAGATACCAATAAGGGACATAGTGAGGCACATCCCCACCTCACACAAGCTGGTACCAAATTGGAAAATCCACCAAGGCCACGGCTGGAAAACTTGGTCTCCAGCCAAGCCTAGCCGGTACAGAATAGCATATAACTGCAATGCCGCACAGCTCAAGCCAAACGCTGCAGTCCACACAGCCAGCTTGGCCACTCTTCCCCAATGCTCTGTGTCTCCGAAGGGCCCGGTGTTCAAAGTCTCCATAGAAGGTGTTGAGGTCTTCACGTTGTAGACATGCATGTCAACCATGCGGGCATGACAGTAAAATGTGAAATACAGGATGGACAAAATGGTCACCAAAACCACAAAGATCCCATGTGACACGAAGAGGAGGAAGGGAGCTTGCTTTAGCAGAGTGATGACCAGAATCGTGCTCACAGTGAGTGTGAAGTGGAGAAAGACAATAGTGGTTAGGAAGCATGAACGTTGGAATCTTGATGCCACTGCTTGTGTCCCAGACCTCAGTGACAAAATCAGGATTATGACTCCAAATGCAGAAGTAAGGCCAGGGAAGGCCAAATCATAGAGAAATAAGGCAACAATTGTAGGTAATTTGTCCTGGTAGCAGTAGGCATCATAAAGGAAAATAAACGTTCTTATTGAGCTTGTCAGGAAAAGCAGTCCATTGAGGACCATGAAATAACCAAGGCCTGGTGGAGATCTGAAGGGAAGACAGAGGATACTGAGTGCAGAGATGACAGCTACAAGGCCAAAGAGTGACCCCAATCCATAAACGTGGAGGTCCCATGCCAGGCCCCATTCAGCCAATGCCGTGTTCCAATCCGTATGGAGGATCACAAACAACGGAGGGACAAGTAGGAAGTGAGGGTTGAATGATGAGTCCTGTGTTCCTTCAGTGTCAGGGTAAATGGAGCTCCAATCTTCATCTGAACTGTGGTTTCCAGCCTGGTTGTCATCGGAAATAGTGGATGCCAGGGTGGGGCCTATACCAGAAGAACTTTCAACTCCAAGGATAGAATCTAGGCAAAAGGGGGAAAAATTATAATGCAAGAATGATACAGCTGTAGCACAAGCATCGCAATATTCTATCCATTAATAATGTACTTAAAATAATCCCATCATAGACTTTACTTCCAATTTAAAGAATTCTACAGACTAAATCATTCTAATTATTCTCATTCCTATGGGTCAACACTGTCCCACTAACTGTGTAGAATTCTAATAAATCAAATCCTTTTATTTCTCAAGATTTAAATGTATGAAGTAATCTTCACACTAACAGCTGTTGGTTTAGAAGGTCAAACTCTGACTAGTCACGTGATTTGGGCAGATGTGACTGTGCTTTTTTGAAGTAGATAAGTTTGAAATCCACACGTTGCACACTTTGGGCCTGATTTTAACTCTAAGTTTTGAGTGAGTTGAAATTTCACCCTTGGTGTCTCTAACAAATACTCCAAGGTCAGGTGTGGATCCTTTCATGCACTTCAGGCCAGAGGTAACATTGTTTGGATAGCATGGTTCAAGACCAAACCTGAAAAGATCACCACCTACTGAACCACCATGATATTTCCATTTCCCATAGCAATGATCCCTGTGATTTTGACAAATTAGTGCCAAATTGTAAGCAATTTTATATTTCCAGCAGATGCTTATTAGGTTTTGGGTTCAGGCTGTGCTCGATTCATTTCATTTTGGGTCCTTCCAGCAACGGAGAGAGACAAGTTTAATATCATCATTCTGGACTGGACTCAAATTAGAGTGCCAACTCTGGTTCAGCTTCCAACTGCCCTGCCCACACACTCCTCCGATTGGTCACCTGACATGTCCATACTCAAGGTATGCCAATAGGGAAGCAAATAGACACCTCATTGGATGATTCTTGACTGACAGCCAACAAGCCTTTTTCTCCCCAAGTCTGATATTTTTATAACTAATAAACAAAAGTGTGTACCAAGGACATTTTTAAATACTTTTTATTGCCCTAATGGTTTTTCTCCTGGGTTGCTCACAGCAACTGGGTTGGCAACTCTAACTCAAATCCAAATCTCAGAGGTGAAAAGGACAATGCACTAACTCCATCCATTTCCTTTCCAATTGTTCAACTGTTCTGTACATGAGAAAGCACAGTAAGAAAGAAATTGTACTTATCTGGTGCCTCATTACATCCTCAGGGCATCCTAAAGCATCTTACAACTAATTTTTGAAGTGTAACCATTATTTTGGAGATAAACATGGCAACCAGCTTACACACAGAAATCCAACAAACAGTTTTTTTTTCTTTCATGTGATGTGGAGGCCAGCATTTGTTGCCCATCCCTAATTACCTTGTTAGGAGGGCAGTTAAAAATCAATATTGCTGTGGGTATGGAGTCATATGTCAACCACACCAGGTAAGGACAGTAGATTTCCTTCCTTAAAGGACATCACTGAACCAGATGGGTTTTTAAACAACACCCAATGATAGTTTCATAGCACCATTACAGAGACTAGCTTTCAATTCAGATTTTAAAAATTCAATTGAATTTATAATCTACCAGCTGCCATGGTGGGATTTGAACCCATTTCTCCAGACCATTAGCTGAGACTAGATTGCTAACATTACCACTACCCCATCATCTCCACAATGTGCTTGACTAATCTGTATGACTGAGTGAAGAATGTTGGCAAGGATACCTCCCTGTTCCTCTTCAAATAGCATTGTAGGATCTTTCAAATCCACCTGAATATACAAACTTAGCCTCAGTTTAAAGTCAGCACACTTGACAATTCCTCATTCCCTCAGTGTTACACTGAATTGTCAACCTAGATTATATACTCATATCCTGAAACTGGCTTCGAACCCTCGGTCTCAGAGACAAGAGTGAGCGACTGACACCAAGCAACTGATGGCTGCATTCAGACAGAAATCTTACCCCACCTCTCTCATTCGTCCCTTCTTCTTACACCCTTTTAAAAACCAAGCTCTATTCCAAATGAAATCACCTAATCTCTACATCTTGATAGATGCCATCTCCTCTGCTTGTCTTTTGAACCTTGGTAGTGTCCTGCACTATGACCCTTGGCCATTCACCTGGGTTTCTTAATTTAAAAATGTACTAACTGAAGAGCAAAATCATCAGACTCCTGCCCAGTGTGAAGTCCCTGGGCAGTTTTAATATCCCAGTGTGCAGTGATTATTTGAAGCTGCATCAGCCACAACCCTCCAATAATTTTATCTACGTTCAGTAATCATTTCAGCATCAATATGCTATAGTTTAATGCCTCCCTACAGATTGTATTTCACTCAGCTTCAAACACAAAGCTCTGGGTGTTCATTCACTCATTCTGACATTCATCAACCTGGCCCTGAGCTTCAGGCCTGTTTGATTGATATTATTGATAGCTACAGGAAGAACTTTTCATTATTACTCTCAGGAGAGAAGAACAGTCAATGAATTCCTTTTGTCTAAATACAGAGCCTTCATAATAATCAATCAGTAGTGATATCACTGGCTTTAATGAGTGAGCCGCTAACCAGGTTAGACAAAGAAAAGCTAATCAGAATGCTGAATGACTGAGTGAGGAAGTGAGGGAAAGAGACCTGCACACAGAGAAAGAGAGAAAAGAGAAAGAGGGTTGCTCTTAGAGATAGAGAGCAGACAAAGGGAGGGCAGTTTGACAATGTGTAAAGACACACATTGGTAGGAAGTGGGAAAGGGAGTTACTCATACACACAAACACGTGTAGAACAGGCACAGATACAGGGAAACATAGCAACAATCACAGATACACAAGGACAAACAAAGGAAGAAAGCAGGAAGATGGGGAGAGACACTGAAGGAGCAAAACTAAAGCACACAAACACAAGCAGAGAGAATGAGATAGTATACATTGGTTACATTGTATGAACACCAGTTAACACTGGAAAAATCCTTGGTGTAAGATTTTTTAGTCATGAGGCACTGACTCAGAGGTACAGCACGGATTAGATACAGAGTAAAGCTCCCTCTACACTATTCCATCAAACACTCTCAGGATGGGCTGGCTCGTTATTACAAGTCCAAGAGGGTCCTTCCACCCAACTGGAAATATGAATCCTCCACGGCGTCAGCACTTGTAGCTTAAGAAGTTTCTTCATTGGTATATTGGATCTGAAAAATAAAATACTTACATCTTGTGAAAAAAAAATGGGTTAGATACAGAGTGTTATAATCTCAGAGAGACTGTGAATGTTAAAAGTATGTGAACCCATAGGCCAATTTAAAGAATTACACAACAAGATTTCGCACTTTAAGTCTTTTATTATAACAACAAAAAGAAATCCCCATGGACTAAATAGTACTTTATAAGTAACTGATACCCCAAATTGCAAAGACAGCGATTTTCTTTACTTATTAAAATACACAAAAAACCTCACACCACACTTATACATTACACGGTTCTGTTTGATGGTGAAGTCTTTGCAGTTAAAAGTCCCAAACTCCTCCCAGTAGCAATGGGTTGGATCTCCCAAAGCTTTTCAAAAGCAATGTCCTCTTTGCTCACTTCTCTGAGTACTTTCGACCTGGACGCCTGTGAATAAGGCGATTCCTGGTGATCTTGCTGGTCTTCTAATTCTCCGCAAGCTTCAACTTTCAAAACAGTTTCAAGTCTTCGCAGCCTTTCACTGTCTCAGTATTCTTTGACTGCTGGTGTTCCCTCTCTTGCCTTTGAGGCTGCCACCACTGGTTTCCTTTCTTACAGCCTTCTCTGAGGCTGCCACCATTCGTCTTCTGTAGAGCACATCTGCCTTCAGAAAATCTGTTAAATTTATCTGGACTCAAAAGTCAATAGCTCAATGTTCTGTTCCAATATGCAGAGTCCAGAGGTCCACCTAGCCTTCCATTGTTCCCAGGTGTTAACAGCTGCCTGGTACATTTGCATCCTCAAAATCACTGACTCTTTGTTTCTGATCCGAAAGTCTTGGAGGGTAGGACCCATTGTTCTTCAGGTGTTATACCCCGGAAATCTGTGTTCTCTATTATCTTGGTAACCAAGATTTCTGTCTTGCCCTTAGGCAGAGTGAATGTGAAGTCTCCTGACTTCTCAGACTCTGTCTTAAACATTTTAAATCACAGTTACAAAAATCATGTTACAAAGTCCAGCATTCATAACAAGAGTAAAGCTCTCTCTACGCTGTTCCATCAAACACTCCCAGGGCAGGTACAGCACAGGTGAGATACAGAGTAAAGCTCCCTCTACACTGTCCCCATCAAACACTCTCAGCACAGGTACAAAACGGGGTTAGATACAGAGTAAAGTTCCCTCTACACTGTCCCCATCAAACACTCTCAGCACAGGTACAAAACGGGGTTAGATACAGAGTAAAGCTCCCTCTACACTGTCCCCATCAAACACTCTCAGCACAGGTACAAAATGGGGTTAGATACAGAGTAAAACTCCTCTACGCTGTCCCCATCAAACACTCCCAGGGCAGGTACAGTACAGGTGAGATACAGAGTAAAACTCCCTCTACACCCAGTCACTCGGAACAGCCCTTTGCCTACTATGTACAAAAAGAAAAAATAGGGAAGAAAAAAGAAAAAAGAAAAAACAGGGTTAGATAAAGAAAAATAAAGATTAAAAAAAAGATAAAAACAGGTGAGGTACAGAGTAAAGCTCCCTCTGCATGTCCCATCAAACACTCCCAGGGCAGGTACAGCACAGGTTAGATACTGATCTTTGGGCACCCGGTGAGGAGGGGCGTGGGCCAGGAGGAGGATCTCCTCGTCGGTCTGCTCCTGGGCCTGGCCAAGGTGGCAATTCACAGGTCCAGGCTGCGGGCCGTCGGGGGGTCCGTCCTCCCTGATTGCCTGCCCCTCTTCCGTGGCTACGTTCACGCCCGGGTGTCCCTGGAGAAGGAGCACGTGTTGTCCGCCGGTACGCTTGAGGCCTTCCGCGACCGGTGGGCACCACAGGGACTGGAGTGCATAGTCGATGCCGAGAATGGCATTTTAATTTGAGTTTTTTGTTTATTTGATTTTAATGAAGTTATTTTAAAAACATGTATATAAAGGGGGCCCGAGGAATAAAGGCCCCCTCGACATAAAATATATAAAAGGGGCCTGGGGTATAAAGGCCACCTTAAAAGAAAAAAACAGGTTAGATACAGAGTAAAGCTCCCTCTACACCTTCCCCATCAAACACTCCCAGAACAGGTACAGCACTGGGGTTGGCTGCTGCCTAATTGGAGGTGCTGTTTGTTTGAACAGGGAGCTCCTGTGTTTAACAGCATTGAATAGGAGCTCCCTCCCCACCCCAACAAGCTAGCCTGGGATAGCTGGAGCTGCCCAGGTGAAGAGACTTTCTCTTAACTGTTTTAAACCACATCAGAAGCAGAGTGTGCCTGGGCAGCTACAGCTGTCCCAGGTGAAAACGTCGCACCCCCTCCCACCACCAACTGGAAGACCAGCAAAAGGACTGCCTGAATTAACACTTGCAAAGAGACTGATTCCTCCTGACCCTCCTCTCGTTCAGCCTCTCTCCCTAGCCATACCCTCCAGTCTGTGCTTTTTGGGATAATTTGTTGCTGTGATTTGTTATTCCTTTTTCTCAATTTCTATTTTTATTATTTTTTCTCTCAACTGTGGGTGTGACTCTTCTACCCCATGGCTTCACAGTCCTGTCCGGTGGCGGGCCCTTCCAATGCTGCAGCAGCTGCTCCTGTGGCCCCGTCATCATTTAAAATATTGACATCAAAGCATGGGGTGAAGAGTTACACCCACTCCAATATGTCTGTAGAGGCCTGTGTAAAGGCAATGGCCGAAGTTGTCGGCCCCTCGGCCATTGTGGCAGCCTCAAAAATGTACGGGGAGGCTGTGTTCTTCCTGAAGACCGAGCGGGCTGTGTCCCTGGCCCTGAATAAAGGGCTCACTGTGGGTGGGACTTTCCTGCCGGTGGACCCTCTGGGGGCCACTGCGCAGCAGATAATGTTACCAAATGTCCCGCCCTTCATTCCCAGTGAACTCCTCCTTCCCCACCTGCACCATCTGGGGGAGGTAAGGTCGGGGATCACCCCAATCCCGCTCAGTCTTCGGGAGCACAACCTCCGACATGTCTACTCCTTCCGCCCCCGCCAGCTGTTTATGCAGCTGGCACAGGAGGAGGTCTTAGAGGGCCATTTCGATGTAGAGTTCCAGGGGGCGGCCTACCGCATCTTCTGGACCTCGGACGGGGTGTGGTGCCACATCTGCAAGGGGGTGGGGCATGTTCGTAAGAACTGCCCCAACCTCCCAGCCACCAACTCCACCTCGGCGGCCCAGGGTGGTGTCACTGCACCTCCTCCCACTCCCCCCACGCATCCTACAGACACCGCTCAGTCGGTTCCGGAGGCTGTGGTTTTCACAGCCTCCAGCAGGGAAGGGAGTGCCCGGTCGAATGGAAGGAAGGCGCGGAGGAAAAATAAACACCGAGAGGCTCGTCTGCTGGACACCATGACACAACCCGAGCTTGAGCTCAGCCCAAGGCCCGCTTCCAGGGAATCCACCTGTCCCAGGGCTGGGCTCAGGCCCAGAGTAACTAAAAAAAGGAGGGTGCAGAGGCAGAGGCCTCTGATGATATGGAGGTCTCTGAGCCTCTGCGCCCTAGCTGGAAAAAGAGGTCACCCCTCCACAGTGGTGACTCAGGGCCCTGAGATGCAGGGCCCATCTGTTGGAGGGGAGCTATCTCCTGGTTCAGGTCTCCAGGTTCCCCCTGCCACCACCAACATCAAGGCTGCAAAGTCTGGGCAGGAGCTCCCTATTCCTCAGGGTGGAGGAGAGGGGGAGGCCCCTCTACATGCAGCCCCTCCTGTGGGAGCAAGTGGAGCCCTACTTGAGGTGGGGGAGCCTGGGAACGCTCCTGGAGAAGCTTCCCATTCTGCCTCTATGCGGCTGGTGCCATGCTCGGAGCACCACCTGGTGTGGGCGGAGTTCACTCCGCGCCGCACGCGGGTGAGGTCTGCGTACTAGCACTTTAACAACCGGCTGCAGGAGGACAAGCGATTCCGGGACTCATTCCGTCGATTCTGGGCCGACAGGAGAAGGAAGCGGGGGGCTTCCCCTCCTTGAGGCTATGGTGGGATGTGGGCAAGACTCACATCTGTCAGGAGTACCCGAAGGGGTTGACCAAGAGGCGGGAAGCCGAGATCGGGCACCTCAAGAGGGAGGTGCTCAACTTGGAGTCCCGCCTCGGTCATGCCGTCGCGGACCGGCCCTGTGGCAGGCGTACAAAGAGAAGAAAGGCGCGCTGAGTGACCTGCAGCTCATAGGGTCCTGAGGCGCGTACGTGAGGTCACGGATCCAGATCCTGGAAGATTTGGACTGCGCCTCACCCTTTTACTCGCTGGAAAAATGGCGGGGGGTCCGTAAGCAGCTCGTCGAGCTGCTGACCGATGACAGATCCTCCATCACGGATCCAGAGGGAATGGGCCTCCTGGTCCGTACTTATTACAGTGCGTTGTTCTCTCCGGATCTGTCCAGCGAGGATGCGCGCAGAGTTTTGTGGGAGGACGTGCCGCAGGTCAGCCCGGAGGGCGCCGAAGGATTGGAGGCTCCGCACACGTTGGCAGAGCTGACCGGCGCCCTCCACCAGTTCTCGAGGGGCAAATCCCCGGGGCTGGATGGGCTGACCGTGGAGTTCATCAGGGTGTTCTGGGATGTCCTGGGGGACGATTACGCGCAGGTCCTGCGGAAAAGCCTGGCGACCGGGGAGATGCCCCTCTCGTGGCGCAGGGTGGTAATTGCCCTGCTGCCAAAGAGGGGCGATCTCCACCTGCTTAAAAACTGGCATCCGGTCTCCCTCCTCAGCACAGATTATAAGATCATTGCCTGGGCTATGTCTACCCACCTGGGCTCCATGCTGGCCCGCATTTTCCACCCCGACCAGTCCTACACGGTCCCGGGCCGGTCCATCCAGGACAACATCCACCTCGTCTGGGACCTGATCCATCTTTCCCAGAGGACTGGTCAGTCGGTCGCCTTTCTCTCCCTTGATCAGGAGAAGGCGTTCGACAGGGTGGATCACGGATACCTTTTCGGGACTCTGCGCGCTTTCAGACTCGGGCCGCATTTTGTGGCCTGGGTCCGACTTTTATATGCCACTGCAGAGTGTCTGGTCAAATATAAGGGGTCCTTGACGGCGCCCCTTCGCTTTGGGAGAGGAGTGCGTCAAGGATGCCCCATGTCCGGCCAATTGTATACCACCTGCGTGGAGCCGTTCCTGTGCCTGCTTTGCAAGAGGTTGGCGGGATTGGCTCTGCGCGAGCCGGCCATGCGGGTCGTCCTCTTGGTTTACGCCGTTGCCTTGCAGAGGATGCGCGACTGCCAGCAGATCTTTTCTGCCGCCTCGTCCGCAAGGATCAATTGGGAGAAATGTTTCGGTCTCCTGGTGAGTCAGTGGTGGGTGGACTCCCTGCCGGAGGAGTTGACGCCTTTTGCGTGGAGCACCATGCACCTCCTCTATCTGGGAGTCCAGCTTAGCCCCGCTGAGGAAGCCCAGCCGGCAAACTGGCAGGAGTTGGAGGCGGAAGTCACCATTTGACTGGGGCGCTGGACAGGACTGCTCCGAGTGCTTTCCTACAGGGGCCGAGCGCTGGTCTTAAACCAACTGGTGGCCTCGATGCTGGCGGAGGAGAGCACCTCGGCATGTCCAGGCGGCCGACTCCGGGGACGGACCGGCAGGCGGATGAGTAGCCGAAGCCTCCGGGACACCCCTCACTGCGGGTGGCGAGGGGGCTCGGGACGTTGCCATCTGGCGGCGAGAGGAAACCACGATGGAGGTCTCTCTACGCGGGAGTCCTCCCCCTTTACATCGGGGACCTGGGGTGGAGGGTGTTGCACAGGGCAGTCCCCGTGCAATAGACTTTTCAGTAGGTTCACGGACTCCCAGGCCGCCTGTACTTTCTGCGGCCCCTTTTTGAGTATTTGAAGGGCCTGCTCCTCAAGTTCTGGCTGCACTTCAGTCCCACGCTCCTGATCTTTGGGCACCTGGTGCAGAAGGGCGTGGGCCAGGAGGAGGATCTCCTCGTCGGTCTGTTCCTGGGCCTGGCCAAGGTGGCAATTCACAGGTCCAGGCTGCGGGCCGTCGGGGGGTCCGTCCTCCCTGATTGCCTGCCCCTCTTCCGTGGCTACGTTCACGCCCGGGTGTCCCTGGAGAAGGAGCACGTGTTGTCCGCCGGTACGCTTGAGGCCTTCTGTGACCGGTGGGCACCACGGGGACTGGAGTGCATTGTCGACGCCAAGAATGGCATTTTAATTTGTTCTTGGTTTATTTATCTGTTTTTAATAAAGTTATTTTAAAAATGTATATAAAGGGGGCCTGAGGAATAAAGGCCCCCTCGACATGAAATATATAAAAGGGGCCTGGGGTATAAAGGCCACCTTATATTAAAAAAAACGAAAAAAAAAACAGGGGTTAGATACAGAGTAAAGCTCTCTCCACACTGTCCCTTCAAACATTCCCAGGGCAGGTACGGCACTGATTACATACAGAGTAAAGCTCCCTCCACACTGTCCCTTCAAAAAGAAAAGAAAAAAAAACAGGGTTAGATACAGAGTAAAGCTCCCTCTAAATGTCCCATCAAACACTCCCAGGGCAGACAGCAACCGTTCCATCATTCGAAACGTGAAAGGACCAGTCCGTGAGGCAGATGTGCTCACACTTTTGGAGTCTGAGCGTGAAGCAAGACGATTACGATAACAGATCTACAAAATTGATGCCAACTGAAGCCTCTATCTAAATAACTGGTTGCGGACAATTACACGACTTTTTTTGACAAAATGGAATAAACGGCTAATAATGAAAAAAACAAAACAGGTTAGATACAGAGTAAAGCTCCCTCTACACTGTCCTAGGCTGAGGAAGTGAAAGACCAGTCAGAGTGCCTTCTTGTGATCGGGCAATGTGGACATCAGGTAAGGCCAAGGCTGAGCCCGCAACACTCGAGACCTGATTCTAACTTGATGCAGTATTGAGGATAGAAGCAGCAGTGAACTGTCTGACACCAACATCCTCCCCACCACCTCCACCCCAAGTATGAAGCCCTGGGAAGTTTAGCTCGTGGGCCTTGCTTGCAGTCCTAACACTGACTCCCACCCCAAGTTGCTGGAATGTTGTCTGCACCGGCAGGCGAGAATCAAAGTCATGGGGTTTGGTAGGGGTGGGGGGCGGGGGGGGGGGTGGTGTGTATGCAAGTGGGCAGGCTGCTGCTGGGTACCCATAGATAGGGTCTCATCAAGGCAAGTACAGATCGGGGTGTGGCTGGGGGGTGGGTGGATCTGTGATTGGAGGAGGGGCAGAGCGCCCAGGACAGGGGATGTCCCTCAGGATTGTGGGATTCTTTTGTATGCATGTTCGAGGCTGTGCAGGTCTGCAGTTAAACTGGGGTCTTTGCCATTGAAATTAGGCCCTCACTTGTCTGGGCAGGCAGCCTTCTCGTGCTTGAAATCACACAACTGAAATATTGGGGCGGGGGGCTAATGTTGGGTGGGAACACATTGAGAATGGGACACAAACCAACCCCCCTTCAAAATCCAAAATCCCTTTCCTCTTGCTCCCGCTGAGTAGGCTGGGATAAAATTGACCAGTGTTGTGTAATACATGACGAGTAGCTGCTTGGGCAAGTATTCGCTCAGCCACAGTGCCACTGGATCACAGCAAGAGTCAAGGCTGTAGAGAAGAGAAAAAGGGGAAACTCTGAGGGATAAAGAATTCTGCAGTCAGGAAAGCTCTGGGCTTAGTGCAAGAATTGTAAACTCACTAGAAGAATGGAGGTGGCAGCACACAGATTATAAATCACACCAACACTGCCCATGGAGGATTAAAACAAGTACAGCAACTTCCTCCCAACCTAGAATTATAGTATCATAGAATGAAACAGCACAGAGGAGGCCATTCAGCCCATTGTGCCTGTGTCGACTCTGGTAGAGATATCCAATAAACTCCACTCCCCTGCTCTTTTCCTGTAGACCAGTAATTGTTTTCTCCCTTCAAGTATTTCACTTTGCAGTTCCCTGCATTAAATTTCCTCTGCCACGTGTCTGCCCATTTCACCAGTCTGTCTATGTCCTCCTGAAGTCTGTTACTATCCAGCTGCCTCATTGTTTACTACATTTCTGAGTTTCATATCATCCGCCAACTTTGAAATGGTGGCCTGTCCAGGTCACTAATACACATCAGAAAGAGCAGTGGTCCTAATACTGACCCCTATGGAACACCACTATATACTTCCCTCCAGTCTGAAAGACAATTAACCATTCACCATTACTCTCTACTTTCTGCACGTTACTCTTTTTGAAGACCCAGACAGAAAACGCCAGGAAGAGGCCTAACCCACCTAACTGCTTCCTGTTATCCAGCAGCACCAACAGGGTCCCAGTGCCCAGGAACTTCCTGGAGATGGAAGGTGGGTGTGGAGAAGGGAAGGGAGGCTCCATTATCACCTCCTGAATCAAAAGGTTTCTCACTAAAACTATATTTTTTTAAAAACTATTGCCGAAATTAACTAGGAGACAGAAGGAAATTGAAATAAAAACAGGAACTGCAATAAAATATAGCTGTGAGAAAGGGGGAAACTGTTAATTATCCTTTTTTTTAAAAAGGAACTTTCTAAATTTAATTTAGATGGATGACCCTCAGTACAGGTATTGGTCAGGAACTAAACTCTACCGTGTGCAGCTTCCCCAGAAACAAATACTTTTAATACATTCATTTACAAATAGAAGAATTGAGTACAAAAGCAAGGAAGGGGGACAGTAGTAAAGTTCATTACTGTCTTCTGTAGCTTCATAATAAAAAAAACTAAAAGGATTTCAAACACTACACCTGACATCTAAGAGGCAGTGATTGAGAAACTTGTGCCCATTTAAGCAGGTTAGTCACAAATGGAGCTTGTTATACACTGTAATGGAGTCTCATGCTGGGGTCAGCAGGGTGTTCTCACCGTACCTGGAGAGGTCTTTGCAGAAACTAGTATGAGTGCAGCTCCTCTCCTGACCCAGTGCAGACGTTATGGAGGTAACATTGTCTTTGGGTGACAGTGCAAAATGGACGCTATCGATGCAAAATGAATGGCAATAATAATCGGGAGAGGTGTATAAAGGATGTGCTGGCATCCTTGCATCGACAAAAGATGATGCACACACAGCAAACAATCCATTTAGTTGGGGTGTCTTCTGTTGGTGCACCTTTGCTGATGGCTGTGAAGGCCAATCCTTGAGAGGCAGGTTCTGCCACAAGTGCCGCACATGAAGCTGCCAAGTGACGCTGTGAGTTGTTGTTTTCAATGTTGGCGCCTGTTGCCAAGCTGCTTTAGCCACTGGTCATCATGGTAGTGCATGCCACTCCACAGGATGTGTCGCCAATGCCCTCTTTCGCCAGCTGGTGACTCCCAGATGCAATAGTCAACATTTAAGGCCTTCATGTTACACTTGTAAGTATTCTTGAAGCGGAGCTTTGGGCGGCCCACTAGCCATCTGGCCCCAGCTATCTCACTATACAGAAGGTCCTTGGGTATGTGGCTGTCTACCATCCTGCGAATGTGTCCGATCCACCAAAGCCGCCTCTGTTAGATTAGTGCCAACACACTTGGGAGATTTGCTCTGCATAATGGATGAATTAATCAATATTGCCCATTTTAGACTCTTGCCCAAAGTCTAAATGACCAGGACAGAGATACCAGTGCTCTGGAGGGGTGTTACACAATCCAGGATGGATGACTTTGCTCTCCTAACCCTGACACTGGACACTGTGGACAGCATCACCCCCACTTCTTGCATTCCCTGGTAGATACCTTTTCTCCTAGCAACCTCACATTGCAATACAGAAACCATCAGCCCACATCCCACCCATTACTCCCACATCCCTAGAGGCACCCACCACAGATACTATGCCTCCTGGGTCCCTTCATATGCCACAGGTACTAGGTCATAGATAATACCTTAGCCACTGGTCACATGTGGTGAATTGAGAATCCAGATGTGGCTAATTGCATTTCTAATTAATTAATAAAAAGTGAGTAATAGGCACCATGTCATTGGACTTCACTACTCATAATTGCACTTTGAATGCTTGTGAACTTTAACCTTTTTGTTCACTTGTTAGTAAAATGGTAACTTGAAAAGCAGAGTGTGTGAGTGTTTTTTTGTTGCAAGTGCTTTACTTCATTGGTTATTGAATATTTGTTTAGTAAATATGCACATGTGAAGTACTGTGTGTAAGACGTTCTCTACGAAAATGAATGCGTGGAGCTACAACAATGTCGCTATAGCCACATCTATGGTGTCAGCAGTTTCTACTGGACAGCACACTGTTCTAACAGAGCAAAGCAGCTTCATACAAAATCCCCTGGACATTGTTAAACCCTGTGAACCTCAATGCAAAATGATTGGGAGGGATTTGTGGCTTTACAGAATTGTACAGACTCAGCCAAATTCCTCCTTTCGCTCGATCGGAGATGGGCCCTATGTTTACAATGCACAATTTCTGGTGACTGAGCAGAGAAACATGTGGTCTCTAAGTAAAAGTGGCCCAGGGAGTTTGCTCTGTAGACTCCTGTATTCGACACATAACTGGGAGACTCAGTGTGACTGTTTTGTGATTGTTGCTGTTAATGTTAAAAAGCTGAGACACACATAGATTCCACATGAACCAACTGTTTGATAATTGGCGGGAGATCGCTTGGCTTCTCACTTCAGTATGAACAGTAATTCCAAGCATTTGTCTGGATTTCTTTGACTGGCATATGAGGGAAAGCTAGAGACCACAATGGAAGTAGAGCTATCCCAGCGTCCAAAGCAGCAATGAAAGCCCTCTATTAAACTATAGGGTCTGCAGTCTTCATCAGTTAGACCCCAACTCCAAAGCATTACCTAGCTGTCTCATGCAAGAGGAAACGCAAGAGGAAACACTCAGAGAAGAGGCAAAAGGAAGTGATAAAAAAGGGTGAAGGAGAAAGCAAGGAGGAAGACAAACAAAATCAAAGAAGTCCATTCTACATGATAGATGAGTTGAGGAAGGTAATTTACCCAATTTTAAGACTGTTCCAGATGAGAATGCCATTCTTAATTCATCCATCCAGGAAAATCTTAAACACCCGATTTCAGCATCCAATTGTTTCTTAAATGTTTTGCTTCGAATGCTCTCTCTGGAAAGTTTATTCCAGCTGAGCTTATCCAACAACAATTTGTATTTATATAGTGCTTTTAATGTAGTAGAAACACCCCAAGGTGCTTCACAGGAGTGTTAGCAATCAAAATTTGACACCGACCCGCATCAAGAAATATTAGAACAGGTGACCAAAATCTTACTCCAGAGACTTGAACACATAATCTAGGCTGGTGCTAAAGTGCATTACTAAGGGAGTGCAGCACTGTGGGAGAAGCTGTCTTTCGGATGAGGTGTTAAATTGAGGCTCCTGTCTGCCCTCTCAGTTACATGTAAAAGATCCCACAGATACCTCCAAGGCAGAGAAAGGAATAGAAAGAATGTGATAGCATGAGATGAATTAAATAAAGTTAAGGAGACTCATAAACACCAACATAGACCGATGGGGCCAAATGGCCTGTTTCTGTGCTGTATGTTCTATAATTCTATGTAAATCTATGCAACTATTCAAGAAGAGCAGGGGACTTCTCTCCAGTGTACTGGTCAATACTTATCCCTCAAACAACATCACCAGAACAGATGATCTGGTCATTTATCTCATTGCTGTTTGTGGGATTTTGCTGTGCACAAATTGGCTGGTGCATTTCCTACATGACAACAGTGACTACACTTCCAGCGCAATTTATTGGCTGCTTTGGGATGTCCTGAAGTTGTGAAAGGGGCTATACAAATGCAAGTATTTCTCTCTTTCTTTGCATTCCCTGGCTGAAATGGAACACAGATCTTCTTCTTCTTCTTTGGCCTCCTTATCTTGAGAGACAATGGGTAAGCGCCTGGAGGTGGTCAGTGGTGTGTGGAGCAGCGCCTGGAGTGGCTATAAAGGCCAATTCTAGAGTGACAGGCTCTTCCACATGTGCTGCAGATAAAATTGGTTGTCGGGGCTGTTACACAGTTGGCTCTCCCCTTCCGCTTTTGTCTTTTTTCCTGCCAACTGCTAAGTCTCTTCGACTCGCCACACTTTAGCCCCGCCTTTATGGCTGCCCGCCAGCTCTGACGATCGCTGGCAACTGACTCCCACGACTTGTGATCAATGTCACAGGACTTCATGTCGCGTTTGCAGACGTCTTTAAAGCGGAGACGACAGATCAATGATCTAAGAACATAAGAAATCGGAGCAGAAGTAGACCATACAGCCACAGCAGCCTGCTCCGCCATTCAATACGATCATGGCTGATCTTCTGCCTCAACTCCACTTTCCCGCCCGCTCCCCATATCCCTTGATTCCTTGAGAAACTAAAAAATCTGTTTATCTCAGCCTTGAATATACTCAACAATGGAGGATCCACAACCCTCTGAGGTAGACAATTCCAAAGATTCACAACTCTCTGAATGAAGAAATTTCTCCTCATCGCAGTCCTAAGCGATCAATGCCTTATCCTGAGACTGTGCCCCCGTGTTCCAGATTCTCCAGCCAGGGGAAACAACCCCTCAGTGTCTACCCTGTAGCCTTAAGAATCTTGTATGTTTCAATGAGATCACCTCTCATTCTTCTAAACTCCAGAGAGTACCGGCCTAATTTACTCAGCCTCTCATCATAGGACAACCCCCTCATCCCAGGGACCAATCTAGTGAACCTTTGCTGCACCATCTCCAATGCAAGTATATCCTTCCTTAGATACAGAGACCAAAACTGTGCACAGTATTCCAGGCATGGTTTCACCAAAATCCTATACAATTTAGAAAGACTTCCTTGTTCTTGTACTCCAATCCCCTTGCAATAAAGGCCAACATGCCATTTGCCTCCCTAATTGCTTGTAGTACCTGCATGCTAACCTTCTGTGTTCCTTGTACAAGAACACCAAAGTCTCTGTGAACAACAACATTTCGAAGTTTCAAACCTTTTAAAAACATTCTGTTTTATTATTCTTACTACCAAAATGATTAACCTCATACTTCCCCACATTATACACCATCTACCATCTTGTTGCCCACTCACTTAAACGGTCTATATCTCTTTGCAGCTGCTTTGTGTCCTCCTCACAGTTTATATTCCCACCTACCTTTATATCGTCAGCAAACTTGGATACATTGCTCTTGGTCTCTTCATCTAAGTCTTTAATATAGATTATTACTAGCTGTCAGCAACTATTCACTAAGGGGCATTGTGTGTGGGGATGGGGGGGGGGGGGGGTGGGGGGTGGGGTTTAGGAACTGAATTTCCCACAGAGTTTTGCTCCCGTCATTGGGAGAGTTATTTGGTCCTCAAAAACTAGCCTGTTCTCCAAGGATGGTTATAGACATAGGCACAGTTTCACTGTTTGGAGATGAGGCAGATCCATCTGCTCAATGACACACGGCTGAAGAGTTTCTTTATTAGAAGGACAAGTAATGGGAATAGAGTGTGGACCAGAATGGTTTTTGTCCCCAAACATTAGTATTATAGAATTAGAAAGAAATTGTATTTATTGAGCACCTAATTACATCCTCAGGACATCCCAAAACACTTCATTATCAGTGAATTACTGTTATTATGCAGTTCAACACAACAGCCAATTTGTGCACAGCAAGGTGACATAAATAGAAAATAAGTTAAGTTAACAGATAATGTTTTCAGTGGCTGAGATTGGTCCAGGACCCTGGGAGAAGGCTCTGCTCTTCTTTAAGTAGAACTGCTGATCCAGAGGTGACTGGGCTGCCAAGTGAAGCAGGATGACGAACAAGAGATAATGACCAGACCTGTGTCTTTGCACTGACTTGTATTCTCAGATTTGCTTGTGTGGTCAGATTGGCCTGTGCCCTCAGACCGACCTGTGAACTGTGTCGGCCACGGAATGGCAGGGGTGGGAGTTAGTAGATTCCTGGCTGCGTCCCAGTCCTCTAGGTTCTCCTTGTTTGTGTCCTGCTCTGCTGTAGCAGCAGCATCTTGTGTGAACACAGGTTCCATTGGCGCTGCATCATTGGAAAGAAACAAATTCAAATGGATCAGAAATCATCGACATCTGATGTTCAGATAAAGAAATTTAAAAAAATATTTTTTCTTGTTCTTTTTTCTTTCTTTTCATTTGTATCTCTGTGCCACATATTAACTCCACCTGAGGGGACAGCTCAGGAATGGCTCCTCCCCCATATACTAACTTCACCTGAGTAGTGCAGGAATGGCTCCTAGAATCTTGGAATGATACACAAGGAGGCTATTCAGCCCATTGCAGCTGAGGAATGGTTCCTCTCCCAATATCTCCTTTTGGAGAAACAGCTGTCACTCCTCTGGTGCTTCTGCTTGGCTTAAGAACTAAGACTGGGCTAACAATGGCACTAGTTCTCAACTACACTCAAAAGGCTCCAACATTGTCCAGGACAGAGCAGCTTGCTTGATTAGTGCCCCTGCTACTAGGTTCCATATCAATCCTCTCCACCACTGCCGCACTGTGAGCTGCAGTACGTAAAATATACAGCATGCACCGGAGCAACTTGCCAGAGTTTCTTCGACAGCATCTCCCTCCCTTGCAACTTCAATTTTCAAGAAGGACAAGAGAAGCAATGATGTGTGAATATCACCACTAAGTCTCCCTCCATGCCATATTATACCTTGCAAATATTACCACTTCTTCATTGTCACTGGGCCAATATTCTGGAATCCACTAACTAACACCATTGTGGGAGCACCTTCATCACACAGACTGCAGCAGTTCAAGAAGAAGGCCCATCACCACCTTCTCAGGGCACCTAGTATGTGCAATAATGGCAGCTCAAACCATTGGTCTTCATCCTTACTAATCTGTTATGTAGCTGTTTATCAAACACTTCTTAAAAGGCCAAAGGTGTCGCATCTACTGTACTTCCTTTGTTTATATGCTCAGTAATTTCCTCAAGGAATTCAATTCAGTTATTTGAACATGACCTATCCTTACTAATCCCTGTTTAACTGGCCCATAGCTTCTTCATTGTTCACTAGTACTACCATTATTATGTTTCTGGTGCTGTTTATTTAACAGAGCAAGTGTTTCTGGCTGTTTAACTCTACAGCCATTCTGCTTATTCAATTAGGCAAGGGTCACTGTAACTGTCTGTATGGATTTGCTGTTTACTTAGTGGGTTAAAGGCTACTCACAATCACTGCTTATTAAACTGGATAGGTGTTACCCACTGTATAACTGTAGTGTCAGCTGTGGCTCAGTTGGTAGCACTCAAACCTGTTGAATAAGAAGGTCCCACTCCAGCGACTTGAGCACAAAATCCAGGCTGACACACAGGTGGCGTATTGACAGAATACTGCACTGTGTGAGGTGCCATCTTTCGGATGAGACTTTAAATCGAGACACCATTTGCCCTCTCAGGTGGATGTAAAAGATCAGTGACAGTATATAAAGAGAAGGAGAGCTCTCCCTAGAGGCCTGGCCAAAATTTATCCCTCAACCAACATCACTAAAACGGATTATCTGGTTATGATCACATTGCTGTTGGTAAGATCTTGCTGAGTGCAAATTGACTGCTGTGTTTCCTACATTCACAACAGTGATTACATCTCAAAAGTACTTCATTGGCTTTAAGCTCTTTGGGACGTCCTCAGGTGTGAAAGATGCCACATAAATGCAAGTTTATCATTTGTACAGAGTTGTTCTTATTCAACACTTTACAAGTTAAGCTGGTAAATACCAGCTTAAATACCAGCTGGTAAATACAACAAACCACTCACCAGTTCAGATGACTGTTTGGTTCAATAAACCGTTATCTGAAATAATCCAAATGGTAATTGCAGCCCCTTTTGGCTGTTTGCTTATCTGTCCTGGAAAGAATTCCAGGCTAACAGCAGGAGCTTTTGTTAAAATTAACTTTAAAATAACAAAGTTTGTAACCCAAAAACAGTACTCCCGCTATCAACGTTATCACCTGGGTGTGGTGTCTGAATTCAATAGAAACAATATGTGCTGCAGCTAAACTAAGGGTAAGTCCACACAAGGGTTATCTGCAGCTGATGATAAGGGAATGGAGGGTAGAAATTGTATATCAGTTGAATTCTATTGATGTGAAAATATCACTGGAACTTTCCAAATTTATCTGAATATAACTGAGAACCATGCAATAAAGTTAGATTGATAATTATTTTAATCTTAAGAGTGATGGCAGGTCCAGGGATTTCCTTTCTCCCTCGACTGGCCAATTTTGTAAGATTGCAGCTTGAGAGTGAATTACAAACTGAAACACAATTGAGGGGATTGTTATATAGAATAACAGTTATTGGGAGTGAATTACAGACTGAAACACAATTGAGGGGTTTGTTATATAGAATAACAGTCATTGGGAGTGAATTACAGACTGAAACACAATTGAGGGGTTTGTTATATAGAATAACAGTCATTGAGAGTGAATTACAGACTGAAACACAATTGAGGAGTTTGTTATATAGAATAACAGTCATTGGGAGTGAATTACAGACTGAAACACAATTGAGGGGTTTGTTATATAGAATAACAGTCATTGAGAGTGAATTACAAACTGAAACACAATTGAGGGGATTGTTATATAGAATAACAGTCATTGGGAGTGAATTACAGACTGAAACACAATTGAGGGGTTTGTTATATAGAATAACAGTCATTGAGAGTGAATTACAAACTGAAACACAATTGAGGGGATTGTTATATAGAATAACAGTCATTGGGAGTGAATTACAGACTGAAACACAATTGAGGGGTTTGTTATATAGAATAACAGTCATTGGGAGTGAATTACAGACTGAAACACAATTGAGGAGTTTGTTATACAGAATAACAGTCATTGGGAGTGAATTACAGACTGAAACACAATTGAGGGGTTTGTTATATAGAATAACAGTCATTGAGAGTGAATTACAAACTGAAACACAATTGAGGGGATTGTTATATAGAATAACAGTCATTGGGAGTGAATTACAGACTGAAACACAATTGAGGGGTTTGTTATATAGAATAACAGTCATTGGGAGTGAATTACAGACTGAAACACAATTGAGGGGTTTGTTATATAGAATAACAGTCATTGAGAGTGAATTACAGACTGAAACACAATTGAGGAGTTTGTTATATAGAATAACAGTCATTGGGAGTGAATTACAGACTGAAGCACAATTGAGGAGTTTGTTATATAGAATAACAGTCATTGAGAGTGAATTACAAACTGAAACACAATTGAGGGGTTTGTTATATAGAATAACAGTCATTGAGAGTGAATTACAGACTGAAACACAATTGAGGGGTTTGTTATATAGAATAACAGTCATTGAGAGTGAATTACAAACTGAAACACAATTGAGGGGATTGTTATACAGAATAACAGTCATTGGGAGTGAATTACAGACTGAAACACAATTGAGGAGTTTGTTATACAGAATAACAGTCATTGGGAGTGAATTACAGACTGAAACACAATTGAGGTGTTCCTTATATAGAATAACTGTCATTGGGAGTGAATTACAGACTGAAACACAATTGAGGGGTTTGTTATATAGAATAACAGTCATTGGGAGTGAATTACAGACTGAAACACAATTGAGGGGTTCCTTATATAGAATAACTGTCATTGGGAGTGAATTACAGACTGAAACACAATTGAGGGGTTCATTATATAGAATAACAGTCATTGGGAGTGAATTACAGACTGAAACACAATTGAGGGGTTCGTTATATAGAATAACAGTCATTGGGAGTGAATTACAGACTGAAACACAATTGAGGGGTTCATTATATAGAATAACAGTCATTGGGAGTGAATTACAGACTGAAACACAATTGAGGGGTTCGTTATATAGAATAACAGTCATTGGGAGTGAATTACAGACTGAAACACAATTGAGGGGTTTGTTATATAGAATAACAGTCATTGGGAGTGAATTACAGACTGAAACACAATTGAGGGGTTTGTTATATAGAATAACAGTCATTGGGAGTGAATTACAGACTGAAGCACAATTGAGGGGTTTGTTATATAGAATAACAGTCATTGGGAGTGAATTACAGACTGAAACACAATTGAGGGGTTTGTTATATAGAATAACAGTCATTGGGAGTGAATTACAGACTGAAGTACAATTGAGGGGTTTGTTATATAGAATAACAGTCATTGGGAGTGAATTACAGACTGAAACACAATTGAGGGGTTTGTTATATAGAATAACAGTCATTGGAAATAATTCCCAGGATACAGTACAATGGATGAGCACAATGTCTAAATCACTAGTAGTGATTCCGGATAACCCTTGGTTCTGCCACTGCTTATCAATTCACAAGTGCACCTTCAGTTATTTCCTCCTGATTCTGCTGATCATTGGACTCAGCTAATGAGCTCAGAGTGCAATGGCCTGCAAATTAATCCTGCTCTGTGACTCTTTCATTGACATCACAGTGAAAGGGGAATTGCAGCAAGGCTGGGCTGGTGAAGAGAGAGAGAGAGTAAGAGGGTGAGGCAGAAAAAGAGAGAGCAAGAGAGGGAAGTGGAGCAAGAACTGAGTGAGAGGGGGTGGCAGAGAGAGAGGGAGAGTGAGGGGGGAGGCAGAGAGAGAGGGAGAGTGAGGGGGCATAGAGAGTAAGCGAGAGGGGGAGGCAGAGGCAGAGCAAGTGAGGGGGGAGTCAGAGAGACGGAGTAAGCGAGAGGGGGAGGTGGAGAGACAAAGCAAGTGAGTGAGGGGGCAGGCAGAGAGACAGTGTGAGTGAGGGAGGGGGAGGCAGAGAGAGTGAGCGAGCAATGGGGCAGGCAGAGTGCAAGGGAGAGAGAGAAGGGGAGGCAGAGAGAGCAAGCAAGAGGGTGAGGCAGAGAAAGAGGGAGAGCGAGAGGGGGAGGCGCAGGGAGTGACTGAGGCACAGGGAGTGACTTGGGGCAGGGGGTGACTGAGGGGCAGCGAGTGACTGAGGGGCAGCGAGTGATTGAGGTGCAATGAGTGGCTGAAGCAAAGTGAGAACGAGAGAAGCAGTCTGTAGATCTAGGCTTACATGTGCTGGGATTAATCTGCTCTTTCCACAACTCTCCTTGGAGCAAGTGATATAAATCAGGTGCAGATATGCACAGAATACTGAGAAACGCTGTAGTGAGTGCATGATCCTCCTTTTTAAGATTTTACTCACATTTTCCAGTTTCTTTCAGTCAAGTGACATTCTGAGTGAACAGTACTACCTCTTAAATTACTTCACTAAAGTTTTTGTTTGTTCAGATTATCTCTTTTTGTCTTTGCTCTTTTGAAGGCCAATTCCCCAGAAACCAGAGACTCTCCATTGCCTCAGCTCAGTGACCATTCTTTGCTTTCAAGGCTAGACTGAGTATCAAAAGGCAGCTGAACTGTGAGGGGCATCATAATTTTTCTCTCCTACCCAGCCTAAGGGACACATACAAATTGTAGCAAGAAAAGACAACAGCTTGCATTTATATAGCACCTTTAACATAGTTAAATGTCTTAAGGTGCTTTGCAGGAACAATTATCAAACAAAATTTGACACTGGAGTCTTTCGGCAGAAGATGTGATTGCTCCAGCCACCACCTGATACCCAGAATTACAGAGGTTCAAGCATACCTCTCTCCCAAGTGCAGGTTCATCATTCCTTAGCCTGGGCTGTGAGTCTTGGCTAAAGAACCACTGCGGCCCAAAAAAGTGTAGTGCTTAATATTGCCCTTATCTGAGGCACCCCCTTCACACCCTCCAACACAACCCACCAGCAGCAGGGGTCACTGTATTTGTCAATATTGTTCCCTCAAGAGCTGATAATGCCACTACCCAACTGAGTTGGAGAGACACCACCAATCAGCGATCAAACATAAGACTTGGCCAGTCTGCTTGAGTCAGTTCTGATATGTATGGTGTTTGCACATTAGTAATTGAACACTAGATCGCTCCCTAATAGGAGTAAGTCCAATAGAGCAATGGTTCTCAAACTTTTTCGTCTTCAGACCACTTAGGCAGGGCAAAAGACCCCACGGACCCACCTACCGGTCCTACCCCACCTGCTTTCACTTACCACTGCAAACAAAACTCATCAGAATTAATGGGAAGAATGACAGTGTTTTTGATGAGGCACCAATGAGGTGATGTCTGGTTCTAAGCTGGAGAGCTTCAGTCTCATGTCAGGCTCCACGTTCAGCCAGTTCCTCTTTGTTTTCAGTCCCACAACTGCTGAAAATCTGATCTCACAGTTGTATCTTGTAATAGTAACATAAATCTTACTTATAGACCTCATTGTTGTTGCCTGCTCTAATGACAACTCGTGCCACGCACCCAGGAGTCAGGTTGTGTGACGTCACCTGAGAGGTGGGGGAAGAGGGTTCTGGCCTGTTCTCTCGCATGACCTCGGCCGTGGTGTTGCGTGTCAGTGACTTACATTTTGGACCAGCCGCTGACCATCAGTGATCCGTGGACTACACTTTGAGGACCACTGCAATAGGGTGATGAAAGCACATTCAATAGTAGCTTTCAAAAGGGAATTGAATAAGTAATTGAAGAAGAAAAAATTGTAGGGATGTGGGGAAAGAACCAGGGAATGGGACTAACTGTTCTTCAAAAAGGCCAGCGTATACTCAATGGGCCAAATGGCCTCCTTCTATGCTGTACTATTGTACAATTCTATGAGCACATTGTAGCAATTCCACTCCAAATGTCTACTCATTTATTTTTGGTATTCTTTGATAGAATATTCCAGAGGGTCTAGAAATAAAAACAGCTGGTTATTATGACACCAATTTGAGTGGTTATTTGGATATGAGAAATAAGAACAGAAGAAATAGGAGCTAGAGTAGATCATACAGCCCCTCGAGCCTGCTCTGCCATTTAATACGATCATGGATGATCCTCAACCTCAACACTTTCCTACCTGATCCCCAGATTCTTTGATTCCCTTAGATTCCAAAAATCTATTGATCTTAGGCTCAAATATACTCAACGACTAAAAATCCACAGGCCTCATAGCAAGTGCCATACCAGCTTTATCATGTAATTGGGATTTTCTGGAATTTGGTAATGATTGTTAAAAGTAGGGATTTTTGTTTAAAAATCATTACTTACCTGTTGTCCTTCCTGGCTGCTCCTCAACCCTTGTTTGTTGCGTTTGGTAGGTTAGAGTAGAAGAAAATGGTGTTGCAGATAAAGAGTCCCTCGTTCCTTTGTTGGGAGGCCCCATTTCATCTGATCTGCTGACTGGCATGCTCCTTTCCTGTGCAGGACTACGAGTTGCAATGTTATTGAACAGCACACCTTTATTGAACTGTCTAATATCCTCGAGTCTTGCATTTGATGTTGCAGGGTAAGTTGATGACCTATTGCTTGATTGGTCTATGGTCAATGTGACAGCCTGATGGGTAGTGCTTCTCAAAGGTGGCTGCAAGATCCCAGGTGTCAGTTCTGACACCAAGAAAACCACAGAGCGATCAGTGTTCAAAAGATCAAAGGCCAGTTGACTCGGTGGCTTGGTCTTGGTTAGCACCTCAGTACTTTGAGTGGTTTTGACTAGTCTTTGTTGAGGAACAAGTAATGTATAGATTGGCACCATTGATCTTCCAGGAGAAGGTTCTTGTAGAGACTCATGAATGGTTTTCAGTGTGGCAGGAGACATCGGGGAGAAGGATGATGCAGCTGTGGATTCTGTTGGCTGCAATCCAGTACTGGGTAGGTTTTGAATGGAAAAGTCACTTGAATCACTGGATAGAGTTTTGCTCATTGACTCTGGAAGATTTGAGGGAATGGATCCTTGTGGACTTTCTGTCGAAAGCAGGATGTCTATCTGGTTTTCATTTGGAAAGGGGGTGGCATGCAATTTTCCAGCACTCTGAGGAGAACCAACCTCATCTTGGTTGACCAACGCAGCATTCATTGTCTTGTCGCTGGACCCCAATCTGTTGTGTGGTGCTAACAACGATTCTGTACCAGCCCCACTTCCAAAAGGTGGGACTGTAGGCATCCAAGATGTCAACAATGGTCTTGTACCAGGCCATCTTTCTGCAGGCAGTGTTGAAGACATCTGAGAAAGCAGCAAAGGACTCACACTATTTTCTGTTTCTACAGGCAATGCAGAGGATCCCAGAGGTAGGTTTAGTCTGAATTCCTGTTGTCTTGTGGTTGTTAACTGGACAAGACCAATCACATCTGGGTGAGATGAAGAACTGCTGACCTGAGATACTTCACGTTCCTTATCTCCGAGAACTGCAACTTTTGCTTCAATTATTAAAGAAGAAATAACATTCACAAGAATAATGCCTTTACACAACATATTGATATTCTCCAGGCACTCTGTGAATTGGTCCTTAATTATTTAGGAATGGTCTTTGGAAAGCCTGAAAAACAGATACATATTTATTAATAAATGTAACAAGGTTCCAATGCTTTCTGTTCTAGCAATATTTTTGTACCAACAATTGAAAGGTTGAGGTCAGTGCGTAACACACTGCCCAGTGAGGAACAGTGCAATACAAATCAGGGAGGTCCCAGGTCTCTCTCAATCTCAGCTGGGGCAGTGATGAGTGTTCTACTCTTGGCCCTGGTAACTTCAAGGATGGGAGGAGAAAAAAACAGCTAGGATACAGAGCCCCCTACTGGAAAGTCTGCCTATGTGGCTATCGGGTGAAGATGGAATTGGGTTTAGTTGTGAGGCTTCCCAAAGCTGAATAGCCCACCAACAATTGCTGTCTAGGTTCATATGTCAAAACTTGGGTGAGGCATTAAAAAGCAATCAACATCCAGCACAAGTTATGCCTTCGGAAGAGAAAATTTGGGAGGGGAACCAACTGAAAAGGCAAATTTTTAAGATAGAGGGCTTGGCAAACCTGCTTTTGTTTGCTTACAAACATGTAATTTTCCAAATTGATTTTAAAATGCATTGTACTTTATCATTGCCATTGAAGACCAGCTCTGTAGTTTATTGCTTTCACTTTTTAAACCTGGAGTGTTTCTCACACACCTTCTGGTCTATAGAAAACTATCTATGAGATCTATGATTGTCAATCCTCCAGGATTGAAAGACTAACCTCCAGGACACGACCCTGAGCAAAATCAGAGGGACGTTTAAAAAAGTGTTTTTCTTTGAACACTTCCATTTATTAGTTATAAAAATATCGGAGATGGGGGAAAGACTGACAGTCAAGAACCATCCAATCAGGTAATGTAGAGTCTTTACATTCCAACCGGCATGGGAGGGCAGTGGACCGTGAGGAGAGAGACAATCGATGGCAGGAGAGTGCGGAATGGATGGTTGGAAGCAGAAGATCTTGTGATGAAACATCCAGGGATAAATCCAACCAGAATTGGCAACCCTAGTGAGATCACCTGGTGTACAGACTCACACACTCTTACATAAACATTTAGATATACACACAACAGGCACATACACGTGTACCCACACATATCTACACACAAAACATAAGCACATACATATAAACCCAGGTAGTTATTAGCTTTGTATAGGCACCGATGGGCACAAGAAACCTTGGTGTTTCTATTCTTTAAAAGTGAGGTACTGAAAAATATCAATCACAGAATTGTTACAGCACAGAAGGAAGCTATTCGGCCCCTTGTGTCTGCGCCAGCTCTCCACAAGAGCAGTTTACCGAGTGCCACTCTCCTGCTTTCTCCCCATTACCCTGCACATTCTTCATTTTCAGATAACAATCCAATTCCCTCTTGAATGCCTCGATTGAACCTGCCTCCACCACACTCTCAGGCAGTGCATTCCTGATCCTAACCACTCGCTGCGTGAAAATGTTTTTCCTTATGTCGCTGTTGCTTCTTTTGCTCATTACTTTAAATCTGTGCCCTCTCATTCTCGAACCCTCCACCAATGGGAACAGTTTTTCCCTATCTATCAAATTTCCTCTCAACCTTCTCTTCAAAGAAAACAGTCCCAACTTCTCCAATCTATCCACATAACTGAAGTTCCTCATCCCTGGAGCCATTCTCATGAACCTTTACTGCACTCTCTCTAATGCCTTCGCATCTTTCCTAAAGTGTGGCACCCAGAACTGGATGCAATACTCCAGTTGAGGCCAAACCAGTGTACTATACAAGTTTAACATAACTTTCTTGCTTTTGTACTCTATGCCCCTATTAATGAAGCCTAGAACGCTATATGCTCTGTTAATCATGCTCTCAACCTGTCCTGCCATCTTCAATGATTTATGCACATATACACCCAGGTACCTCTGCTCCTACATCTGCTTTAGAATTGTACTCTTCATTTTATATTGTCTCTCCTTGTTCTTCATACCAAAATGAATCACTTCACACATCTCTGCATTAAATTTCATCTGCCACTTCTCCACCCATTCCACCAATCTGTCTATGTCCTTTTGAAGTTCAACACTATCATCCTCACAGTTCACAATGTTTCCAAGTTTTGTATCATCCACAAATTTTGTACACCAAGGTCTAGGTTGGGAATGATAATATACATCAGAATGGTTGTACAGAACTTCATTTTAGACTTGAAATGTTTGCATATCTTTTTTCACAGAATCACAGAATTGTTACAGCACAGAAGGAGGCCATTCAGCCCATCGTGTCTACACTGGCTCGCCAAAGGAGCAATTCATCTAGTGCCACTCACCCTGTAGCCCGGCACATTCTTTCTTTTCAGATAACAATCCAATTCCATCTTGAATGCCTCAATTGAACCTGCCTCCACCACAGTGCATTCTAAATCCTAACCACTTGCTGTGTAAAAATGTTTTTCCTCATGTTTTTTGTCGAGGCAAACTTTGAGCATCATTATGATTTTTGTTTTTCAACTCACTTTTCTTCAATATGTTGTCTTCTGTTTGCTTACTGGGTGGGCGGGGGTGGCTGCATGCTTTGGGGTGAGGGTCAGTGGTGGACGAGCGGGGAGAGGTGTCCTTATTAAATGGCTTTTTGGCTCTGCACTACTCCAGTTCTGGCCTCTTGCACATCCCCGATTTTCATCGCTTCACCATTGGTGGCTGTGCCTTCAGCTACCTAGGCCCTAAGCTCTGGAATTCCCTCCCTTAGCCTCCCTACTTCTCTCCCCTCCTGTAATTCGCTTCTTAAAACCTACCTCTTTGACCGAGATTGTGGCTAACTGCCCTAATATCTACTTAAGTGGCTCAGTGTCAAATTTTGTTTGATAATGCTCCTTTGAAGCAGCTTGGGATGTTTTACTAATTTAACGGTGCTACATAAATACAAATGTTGTTGTAGGGGGAAGAGTAATAGGATCCATTCCTAATCTCCCCCACCTCCAACTCTGTCCTAGAAAATTCAAATTCTAACTACTTTATATCAGGAGCAGAAAATATATTTGTAGATTAAATTTACCACACACAAATAACGTCCATTTTGCTAAGGGGACAGGCAATATTATTTATGTCATTCATGATAGATGAGCTGGTGTTTGGATCTCACAATTTGGCCATTCTCTATATAGTATCACTGGATTGACAATAACAATTCCTACCCTGTTAGTGCACATTACCAGACATTCTGAACATGTACAGATTCTACACTTTTTTACTGACTGCTGTTTCCACAGTGTAACAGCATACGCAGTGCCTGAAACAGAAGTCTCATCCACTGGTCTGCAAACCATCATGCAAGCCAGGCTCTCAGGATCTAGGCACAAATCGCAAAGGCTTTGAATTTAAATTGATATACCACAAACAAAACATTTATACAGCACTTTCTCATATCCAAACATCCTGAAATACTGCACACAATGAATTACTTTTGGAATATACTGACTAGCCAAAGCATCTTCAGTATTGGATTCTCTTCCCACTCCCGAACCATCACCTCTGGATTCTATCACTGGCCTGCCCCCCTCTTCGGCTCCATACTGCCCTTTAGTGATGTCATCTATAGACATGGGGTCAACATCCATAACACCTAGCTGTTCCTCTCCATCACCTCTCTATCCTTCCACTGCCTCTTTGCAGTTAAATATTGGGAAGACCATAGCCATTGTTTTGAGCCCTTGCCACAAACTCCATACTCTCACCATTGACTCTGTGCCTAGCCCTAGACTGCCTGAGGTTGAACCAGAATGCTCACAGTCTTGGTATGCTATTCTACTCTGCGATGAGTTTCTGACCCCATATCCTCTCCACTATAAAGATCACCATCTTCTATCTGCATAACATCACCCGTCTATGCCCTTGCCTCAACCCATCTTCTGATGAAACCCTCATCCATGTCTCTGTCACCTCCAGACTCGACTATTCTAATGCTTTCCTGGTTCTCCTTCCATTCTCCATAAACTTCAAACTCATCCAAAACTCTGCTGTCCACATCCTGTCCCACATGAAGTCTTGCTCATCCATCACCCCGGTTCCTGCTGACTACATTGGATCCCAGTCCCTCAATACTTAAAATTCTTACCCCTGTGTGTTTGACTTCACCCCCCATTATCTCTGTAACCTCCTCCAACACCATACACCTTCCACTTCTGTTTTCCAAAGTTAGCATATTGCGCATCCACCCAAATTTCATCCCATCATTGGCAGCCATGCTTTAGGTCACCTAGGCCCCACATTCTGGAATTTGCTCCTTAAACCTCTCTGCCTTCCCATCCTCCTTTTTGATTCTCCTTGAAGCCCATCTCCTTTGAGAATGCTTTTGGTCACCTTTTTTGGCATTGTGGTTCAATTTTTTTCAGATGATGTCTCTGTGAAGTGCTTTGGGACATTTGTCTACATTAAAGGCTATAACAGTGCAAGCTGTTATCATTGTGCATTAGAAATGTTCCACAAACAGCAACTGGTTGGCCATTTAATAGGGTAGGGTGTGCCTGGTGAATGGGAAAAGGAAACAGGGCAGAGTCCCATTAGGTCAGGTCATTGCCCCTGCATTTCGTGTGTTTGCTCAAAATGATGTAAGCATTTAAATGAGCTGGGTGGGTTATTCTCAGTCCCCCAACTCACATTCCTCTCTCTCTGTGCCTGTGGGACACCAAACCACTGGACGACCCAAGAAACCTGACAGAGGGCTTAGTGCCAGGGCCGTGAGGTTCATAGAAGCACCTGGAAAGAAGATGACAACGTGCAGATTTTTTTCTCTAGCCCCTCCCTCATACCACCCATCGCCCCATGCTCCCCCCCCCCCCCCCCCCTCCACAACTGTTTTCCTCAACCAATCCAACATGGTTGGCCAGAAGCATAGCCCAATTCTAGTGCAGTACCATGAGGGGCTATGCCATGAATGCAGCCAGCCTAGGAAAATTGAGTGCATGCACTCATCACCTCAGAAGCACAGCACACCCCTGATCCTGGAGAGGGAAATCAGCCCTGACCTGTTCTTGGTGGCTGCAGCTGAGGGAAAGATGTTAGTCTGGAGGACTGACTGCTCTTCTTCAAATAGAGCCATTGAGTTTATAAGGTCCCACTGGACAGACGGCCAGGACTTTGTTTTCACACCTCACCTGAGGGAACCTGGATAATTCTTTTTCTTTTGGGCCTCCTTATCTCGAGAGACAATGGATACGCGCCTGGAGGTGGTCAGTGGTTTGTGAAGCAGCGCCTGGAGTGGCTATAAAGGCCAATTCTGGAGTGACAGGCTCTTCCACAGGTGCTGCAGAGAAATTTGTTTGTTGGGGCTGTTGCACAGTTGGCTCTTAATAAAACTGCTTTTTATGATAGTTTGATTTTCAACATTACTTCCTTAAGTCTCTCTCAAAATTGCCGAAGACAGCTTAATAGTCATTTTACATGTTAACTAGTATCACCAACAAAAACACACACATAACCTAGTTTAAAATGTTAACTAGTATCACCAACTGAAGCTCCAACATAACATGTATTGTTTAATAATTGGTCCGTATCACCAACATCATCACTTAATTCGATAACCAGCATCACCAACTGAAGTATTAAGAAAACAAAAGCTATTTAACATGTTAACCAGCATCACCAACTGAACATCACATTTAAGGAGTTAATGAAGAAAAATATTCAATGTTCAGCAAAATGAACTCATTTTTAAACATCATCTCCACAGATTGGTCTGAGACTATCTAACCATTAACTTGCCAAAGTTAAAACAAGAATACACAGCTAGTATTAATATGCGATATTGTTACAGCTCCAGTTGTACTGGGATCTCAATCCAACTCGCACATAGAGCTGGTTACCCGTTATTCTAACGGCAAGTTCAAAACATGGGAGCTCAAGATCAGAGCACAGGGCGGGGAGCTATGGAGAGGAATATTTAACCTCGTCTCTGTGCCCCTGTCCCAGCCCCTCCGAGCTCTCTGCCTGTGATTCAATTGTTTGGATGCACATCTTTCAATGGGAGAAGCCAAGTCCATTGCTGATATCTGGAAAAACACTACAAGTTCCCCACTTGTATTCTGATGCTCTGTGTTCAACCTGCAGTAGTCTGGGTCACTCTCCCTCATGTAAACACAGAAACATCCAATGCCAAAAGCTTCTATTACCTTACTCCTGCGATCCCTCTGCCCCAATCCCACCCCTTTAGCGAAAATCCAATTTCTGCACCGGCCGGTCCCTTTGAAAAACTCGCAGTAACGAAAGCAACAAACAGCACAAGAGGGAGGGCGAAGCGAGCAGATCATTCAGCAGCTGTCAAAGCTGGTGCAGAACCCTGGGAAAGGAAAAGGATGGAATGAGAAGCTCCAGTCCTTTTTTTTTTCATTGTGTGTACAGCAGGCAGGAGAGGGAGCAGTGAGAGGGAGTGCAGTGAGTGAGAGGGAGGGCAGTGGGTCGGTGGGAGGGAGCCTGCTGGTCAGTTTGTATCATACTCAGATGGGAGGAAGTGTTACTGCAGCGAGTCTGGGACCAGCGGCTGTGCAGGAGGAAGATTTTTTTTTCTGTAACAAAACTGTGCTGGCAGAAGATTTGGAGCTCGTCCACTGTTTACAAATTCAGAGCACACACAAACACCAAATATTTACTTCTCGGCAGTTTCCAAATCAGTTGTAATGAACCAGGAATAACTGGAGAGAAAGGACAGGCTGTCTTTCAGGCAGCTCCTTGTCACATCATGGAAACGTCTCAAAGCGCTTCACATACAATGGGATTCCTTTGCAGATGCACGGATTCTTGTAGCGGGGGCAAATGCGGCAGCTGTTTTGCGCACAGCAAGATCCCACAAATAGCAATGAGATGTTTCTTTTTTATTTTCCAATAAAGAACTTGTATTTATACAGCCACCTCAGGATGTTCCCAAAGCCCTTTACAGCCAATGAAGTGTAGTCACTGTTATAATATAGGAAATACAGCAGCCAATCTGCAGATAGTTAACTCCCACAACCAGCAATGTAATAAATAATCAGGTAATCCGGGTTTTTTTAGTGATGTTGGTTGAGAGATAAATATTGGCCAGGACACTAGGGAACAACTTCCCTGCTCCTCTTCAAAATAGTGTCATGGGATCGTTTACATCAACCTAAGAGAGCAGACAGGACCTCGGTTTAACATTTCATCAGAAGTTATAGCATCTTCCACAGCTTCCAGACATCCCAAAGCCCTTCACAGTCAATGAAGTCCTTCTAAAGCATCAGCACTCCAGTACTGTAGGGAACAATATGCGGGTGATCACTGGGTCAGTGCTCCAGGCAGAGCTGAGCCATAGATACCAGAGAGGTTTGAGGCCTGAGCTCTCCGCTGCTCTCAGGTGTACAGCAATAATGACATTACTATTGCCCTTAATACCACTGGGCTGGGGTGGGGTGGGAGGGGGGTCAAAGTTCCAATTCCTTATCATTGTCCAGTGACTGAGAAATCATCAGATTAGGGGTGGGGAGAGTGAGAGGCAATTAAGATGTGTGATGGTCTGAATGAGTGTGGTGAAGATTGATACTAAAACATTTCATACTTTGAAGTGCACTGACTGTTGTTATGAAGGCAAAGGCACACAGCAAGACCATGCAAACACCAGTGAGAGGAATTACCAGTTTAAACTGCACTTCTGATTGACAAGGGAGCAACAGGCACCTCCAACAAGACAGCACCCTCTCAGTACAACACTAGAGATTCAGCCTAGATTGTAGTTCGGGGGTTGAGGATTTCCTTAGATCTGCACCAGGGGTTTTGGATTGTTGAATTGCCTGGATGTAGTGGATATTGTGAAATTAGCTGAGTTGGGTGCACACTAGGCCATATGGGATAACAAGCGATTTGCAAGTGCCCCAGGGATTGGTTCCATAGCACTGTGTAATTGCTTCCCCTTCCTCTGTGAAAATCTCTGAGAATTGCACACCCTGTGTAGGAACCCAGCAATTCTCCAGTATCTACTGCACCCTGCATAGACCTAGGAAAATCTCTCCAAACTGATCAAGCCCTGTTGGGGGGTGTGGGGGTGGGGGGTGGGGTGGGGGTGGGGGGTGGTCAGAGAGAGGATGCAGGGAGTTTGAACCCACAATGGCTTATAAGGGTATGATGGTGTAAGTGTTGAAAGGGTGCAACAGTGTGAGTGTGAATGTGTAGTGGTGTAAGTGCGAGATGGTGCATGTGCAATGGTGTGACTGTGATGGTATGAGTGTGAATGTGTGATGGTGTGAGTGTTTGAGTGTGTGTTATGAAGTTCATAACAAGTAATTTTAAGCAGTGCCACTCCCAATTTGGATGGGAGTGCCAGTTGAAGATGCACAATTTTGTTGCTTGTGCAATCGGGGAATGTACACCCTGGCCAATTCCACCCCCCACCCAGCCCAGGGGTACTGAGTCAAAAGGCAGTGCCCCCAAAACTGTCCGAGCTGAAATCAGCTACCTCAGCATCCCAGGTTGGAACTCTGGAGCCTTTCCATGTGGCTCAGTACCACCCAGGCCACACCACTGATTCTTAATGTGGTGTGATGGATTGCACTGTGCCACCGAGTTACCCACTTCATCTCACCCGCTGCTCATGGGACTTTGCTGCGTGCACTTTGGCTGCCTTTACCCCAACAGCAACTGTACTTCAGAGATAATTCATTATCTACAAACTGTTTTGGTGCATCGTGACGAGACTTTGTAAACACAAATCTGTTTTCAGCTGTATCTTAACCAGGAGACTTTTTCACACAAAGAGTAATGGAAATCTCGAACTCGCTCTCCCAAAAGGCCGTTGAGACTGTGGGGAGTGGTCAACTGAAAATTTCAACCTAACATTGATGGATTTTTGTTGGGCAAGGGTATTCAGGGTTACGGAACCAAGATGTGCAGATGGAGTTTCTTTTTCTTTTCTTTTTCTTTTCTTTTGGGCCTCCTTATCTCGAGAGACAATGGATACGCGCCTGGAGGTGGTCAGTGGTTTGTGAAGCAGCGCCTGGAGTGGCTATAAAGGCCAATTCTGGAGTGACAGGCTCTTCCACAGGTGCTGCAGAGAAATTGGTTTGTTGGGGCTGTTGCACAGTTGGCTCTCCCCTTGCGCCTCTGTCTTTTTTCCTGCCAACTACTAAGTCTCTTCGACTTAAAGTTCAGTTAATCTAATAGCCATGATCTAATTGAATGGTGGAACAGGCTCAAGGGACTGAATAGCCTCCTCCTGTTACCATGATTCCTATGAGACACTGAATAAATTTTGAACATTGGGAGACAGAACCAGAGACAGAATCGACCTGCAGCCATGCTGCACATATTAATGAGGCTGGTTGGGGAACCAAATTGGTGTTACCCTGGAAGCAGGTTCGTGGTGCCCTGGGAATAGTGCATGAGGAGGAAGGACAAAAGATTATTTTATTAATGCAAATAAGGACCATTGTCAAGCGGTTGTAAATCCATCTAGATGTTACTCGGTATACTTATTTGATTTGTTTGCTTTCTTTCTCTGCGGCCCTTATGCAGTCTTGATAGCTGCTTGTGTGTAAAACTGACTGCCTCGTAGGCCTGTGTGTCATCTGGTTTTTCAGACCTGCCTGTCTTTGCCTCCAGGCAGTATCTATGAGGCAAGCTACAGCCTATTGATTTACTGTTCTCTTGTTTAAAAGTGTTGATGCAAATGCAGCCACTGGAGAAACAACTCAGGATATCACCGACAACAGAGAGCTTGTCCTGCTCTAATGTAGATGGATGTGCTCGTCAAGGTGTGTGTGTATCAGACCAGGGAAAAGTGGGTGGAATATTAAAATCTTTAAAAATAATCGTGGGTCTGGACAGTTTCCGGCCCCGCACTTGCTGGCAGCGCATGGTCTGCTAATTGGCCTCTTCCCCGTCTGTCGTTTAATTAAGGATGGCAGGCGGGTTCCTGAGGCTGCAGGCCCAACGAGAGAGCCTGCAACCTTTGAAAGGACAGCAACCCCACAGGGACAAGTGAGTACTGAAGCTGTAAGATGGGGATGGTGAGAACGCCTCCTTCTTGAGGTGCCCCATGAAGATGTTTCCATTTAAAAAAAAATAAACTGTGGTCACAGCTTCCAGTCCAGCACTGTGAAGGGGAAACATTTTCACAGGATGGCCTGCGGCTGCAGCTGTAACCCACTGATCCCTGCAGCCCAGGTGGTGGGGGGGGGGGGGGGGCGGGGTAAGTACCGGAGGCCTCATAAGCCTCCAGGCAAGCTGCCTCCAAGCACCTGCCGGACTTCGGCCTCAGCGGGGGCTCTCGTCCATCACTGGGAAGTTCCCAGTGGCATCCCCAATCTGCCCACAATTGGGCACTTACATATTCAAATTGGCTACCTGCTGCTGCCAGGCAGGTAGCCCTTGCCGCTTCTACCCCAGCTCCAGCAAGATTGACTGGAGGCAGGAACTCGTCGGCCCACTGACCCGATGCCCTCTCATCCTGCCTTCCTTTCACTCCCGCCTTCAAGCCCGCCTCCGCAGGACCAGGAAGATTCCACCCGCTGTGCGCGCCGTACAGCTTGTGCCTGATTTTCCTCAGGCCAGTTAATTGGGAAACAAATTAAATCCCAGAAGATGCTGGAAAGGGTCAATGAGCTGCCAGAATCCAGGGAGAGGACGTAGGAGTTAGTTTCAGGTGTGGGTCCTTTGTCACAATTGAAAGAGGTTTAAACTAACTTGGCAGGTGTGTGGGAACCAGGAGGAAATATGGATGTGGAAAGGATGTTTCCCCTTGTGGGAGAATCTGGAACTAGGGGTCAATGTTTAAAAATAAAGGGTCGCCCATTTAAGACAGAGATAAGGAGAAATTGTTCCTCTCAGAGGGTCGTAAGTCTTTGGAACTCTCTTCCTCAAAAGGCGGTGGAAACAGAGTCTTTGAATATTTTGAAGGCAGATGTAGATAGATTCTTGATAAGCAAGGGAGTGGAAGGTTATCGGAGGTTGGTAGAAATGTGGAGTAATCAGTTCAGCCATGAACTTATTGATTGGCAGAGCAGGCTCATAGGGCCGAATGGCCTACTCCTCCTCCTAATTCGTATGTTTGTATCAGAGAGGAATACCAAGGTGCACAGAATACTGGGAGAGATAGATAGCACTAGAGTAGGAAATAGTAAGTTATTAGGTGGGGTAAGAGTAAGGAAGAAAGTAACAAAGTCTAAATCAGGGTTAATTTACATGTATGTGAATGCACAAAGTGTGGTTAATAAGATTGGTGAGATACAGATGCAGATTGCCAAGAGGAAATATGATGTTGTAGCTATAACAGAGACCTGGTTCAAAGAGGGGCAGGACTGGGTGTTAAATATTCCTGGATACAAGATGTTCAGGAAAGATAGGAAAGGAAGAAAAGGGGGAGGGGGGCAATATTGATTAAGGAGAGCATTGCAGTGCTGGAGAAAAGGGATGTCCCAGAGGAGTCGAGGACAGAATCAACTTCGCTAAAGCTAAGGAACAAAAAAGGTGCAGTTACATTGCTCGGTGTTGTCAAGAGACCACCAACTAGTGGGAAGGATGTAGAGGAACAAATTTGCAAGGAAATTACAGAGAGGTGCAAAAATTATAGGGTAGTTATAATGGGGGACTTTAATTATCCAAGCATAGATTGGGAAAGTAGTAGTGTAAAGGGCAAGAGTTCCTAGAGTATGTTCAGGAAAATTTTCTACAGCAGTATGTTTCTAGTCCAACGGGAAAGGAGGCACTGCCACACCTGGTTCTTGGGACTGAGGTGGGCCAAGTGGATCAAGTATCAGTAGGAGAACATTTAGGGGACAGTGATCATTGTGTCATAAGGTTTAGGCTGACTATGGAAAAGCAGAAGGAACAATCTAGAGTAAGAATAATTAACTGGGGGAAAGCCAACTTCAATGGTGTAAGAATAGATCTTGGATTAAAGGCCTGATCGGGTCTGCAAATGAAACCCGACCCGAACTCGACAGAACCACATCCAACCAGAGCCTAACCCAGCCCGAGCCCTTTGACATTTTCCCGCACCCGACCCGACCACCGGAATATAATCAACTTTATTGAAGAGGTTGTGCCCTACCTTGGATGGAATCGCTCACTGCAGACTAGTGCGGAGTCCAAATGCACGTTTCCCACCTTGACGTCTTGGCTGTCACTGTGTCTGACCCTGCCCGACACGACACGACACGAGCCTGAATGCCAGACCGGGAAGAGCGACCCAACCCGACACATGTCATTGGGCTCAGTCGGGTTCAGGTCGGGTAGCCATGCTCTACCTTGGATAAATAAATTGGAGTCAAAGGTTGGCAGGAAGACGATAGCTGAACAATGGACTACCTTCAAAGAAGAGATAGTTCGGGCACAGTCAATGTATGTTCCCTCAAAGAGGAAAGGTACAGTAAACAAATTCAGAGCTCCCTGGATGTCAAAAGAGATAAAGATTGAGATAAAGAAGAAAAAGTGTGCTTATGACAGACACCACATCGAAAATACTACTGAGAACCAGGCTTAATATAGAAGAAATAAAAACAAGAAACGCTGGAAATACTCAGCAGGTCTGGCAGCATCTGCGGAGTGAGAAGCAGAGTTAACATTTCAGGTCAGTGACCCTTCATCAGAGCCTTCAGGACCCTTCTTCTGAATATAGAAGATCCAGAGCAGAAGTGAAAAAGCGAATACGTGAAGCAGACAGAGCATGAAAAGAGACTGGCAGCTGACATAAAAGGGAATCCCAAAGTTTTCGATACATATAAATAATAAAAGGGTGGTGAAAAGAGGCGTGGGGCCAATTAGGGACCAGAAAGGGGATTTATACAAGGAGGCAGAGGGCATAGCTGAGGTATTAAATGAATACTTTGCATCTGTCTTTACCAAGAAAGAAAATGAAACCCAGGCAATGGTGAAAGAGGAGGTAATTCAGACACAGAAGGGTTAAAAATTGTTGAGGAGGTGGTATTGGATAGACTGTCTGTACTTAAAGTGGAGAAAGCACCAGATGAGATGCATCCAAACGGGCACCAGCTGTACGGTGCACACAGTGGCGCAGTGGTTAGCACCGCAACCTCACAGCTCCAGGGACCTGGGTTCGATTCCGGGTACTGCCTGTGTGGAGTTTGCAAGTTCTCCCTGTGTCTGCGTGGGTTTTCTCCGGGTGCTCCGGTTTCCTCCCACAAGCCAAAAGACTTGCAGGTTGATAGGTAAATTGGCCATTATGAATTGTCACTAGTATAGGTAGGTGGTAGGGAAATATAGGGACAGGTGGGGATGTTTGGTAGGAATATGGGATTAGTGTAGGATTAGTATAAATGGGTGGTTGATGTTCGGCACAGACTCGGTGGGCCGAAGGGCCTGTTTCAGTGCTGTATCTTTAATCTCTTTAAAGTGGGCGGAATCTTCCTGGTCCAGCGGAGGCAGGCTTGAAGGTGGGACTGGAAGGAAGGTAAGACGAGAGGAAAGTGAGAGTGGAAATTGTGCAGGCACTGGCCATAATTTTTCAGTCTTCCTTAGACTGTGGGGTGGAGGCAGAGAACTGGAGAATTGCAAATGTTACACCCTTGTTCAAAAAAAGATGTAAAGATAAACCTAGCAACTACAGGTCAGTCAGTTTAACTTGGGTGGTGGGGAAACTTCTAGAAAGAATAATTCAGGACAAAATTAATAGTCACATGGACAAATGTGGGTTAATTAAAGAAAGTCATCATGGATTTCTTAAGGGAAAATCATGATTAACTAATTTGCTGGAGTTTTTTGAGAGGTAAAAGAAGGGGTTGATGAGGACAATGCTGTTGATGTGGTATACATGGACTTTCAAAAGGCATTTGATACAGTGCTACACAACAGACTTGTGAGCAAAGTTACAGCTCATGGAATAAACGGGACAGTAGTAACATGGATACAAAATTGGCTGAGTGCCTGGAAACAAAGAGTTGTGGTTAATGGATACTTTTTGGGCTGGAGGAAGGTTTGCAGTGGAGTTCCCCAGGGATCAGTGTTGGGACCCTTGCTTTTCCTGATATATATTAATGACTTAGACCTTGCTGTACAGGGCACAATTTCAAACTTTGTGGATGATACGAAACTTAGAAGCATTGTGAACTGTCAGGAGGATAGTGTAGAACTTCAAAAGGACATAGACAAGTTGGTGGAATGGGCAGACAGGTGGCAGATGAAGTTCAATGCAGAGAAATGTTAAGTGATTTATATTGGTAGGAAGAACATGGAGAGACAACATAAAATAAAGGGTACAATTCTAAAAGGGGTGCAGGAGCAAAGGGACCTGGGTGTATACGTGCATAAGTCATTGAAGGTGGCAGGACAGGTTGCGAGCGCGGTTAATAAAGCAAACAGTATCCTGGCCTTTATTAATAGGGGCATAGAGTACAAGAGCAAGGAAGTTACGTTAAACTTGTATCAGACACTAGTTCGGCCTCAGCTGGAGTATTGCATCCAGTTCTGGGTGCCACATTTTAGGAAAGCTGTGAGGGCATTGGAGAGAGTGGAGAAAAGATTCACGAGAATGGTTCCAGGGATGAGGAACTTCAGTTATGAAGATCGATTGGAGGTTAGGATTGTTTTCCTTGGAGAAGAGAAGGCTGAGAGGAGATTTGATAGAGGTATTCAAAATCATGAGGGGTCTGGACAGAGCAGATAGGGAGAAATTTTTCCCACTCATGAAAGGATCAAGAACAAGAGGGCACAGATTTAAAGTAATTGGTAAAAGCATCAAAAACAACATGAGGAAAAGCTTTTTCACGCAGCGAGTGGTTAGGATCTGGAATGCACTGCCAGAGAGTGTGGTGGAAGCAGGTTCAATCAAGGCATTCAAAAGGGAAATTGATTGTAATCTGAAAGGAAAGAATATGCAGGGTAATGGGGAGAAGGTGGGGGAATGCAACTAGGTGAATTGCTCTTTCGGAGAGCTGGTGCAGACAAGATGGGCTGAATGGCCTCCTTCTGCGCTGGAAAAATTCTGTGATTCTACAGGTGAACAGCATTTGAAAAGGGGCAAGATAAAGAAAAGGGGAGAGGAAAGTATGCACAAATGCACAAGCACATGCATAGGCACACGCACACGCACACACTTGCACATACATACACATGCATGTACACATGTGCATACATGCACACACATACATACATGGGCACACACACACACAGATAGGCATACATACACATGCATAGGTTCACATGCACAGACAGACACACACATACATACACAAGTTCACAATTCACTTATATACGCACACGCATGCACACACATGTATTCACATGCATCCATACAGATGCACATACATGCATACATGCACGCAAAATTCTTTTTTTCTCCCCGTACCCTTTTTCTGTTTCCTTTTTAAATATCATTCATTTATAATTTGTTCCCGTTCTGATGAAGGACCCACACCTCTATTCTTCTCTCCACAGATTCTGCCTGACCTTCCAGTATTTCCAGTATTTTATGTGTTTGTTTCAGAGTCCTGCATCTGCTGTATCTTGCTTTTCATTCAATGGTTTTAGTTGATTTATCTTTGGGCAGAAACTCAGGAGATTAAGTTGGATGGAACTAAAGAATCAGTGGATAGCAGAAAGAACAGGATCAATTGGCCAAATTATTTGTTCTTGGTCCATGTTTTCGAATGCACCTGATAACTTTGACAGTCTCCTGTGTCTGTCTGCTGGGCCTTGTACAGTAAGAATTCCTTGTTCTGAAGCATTTAATTAAATATTTCTGTTAGATTCCTTTTCACTGCCCCAATGTCACTCAGCTGACAGAATGGGAAAACACTTATCCTGCCATCTGGCTAGTGTTCGTCTCACCAGTTGTCCAGCTGAGATTGGAGCAGATTGTGTGAGAAATCATGAGCAAGACTTATCATGACCCATCGTTCTGTGATGTATTTTATAGGTTGAGGTGAAAGGGTGAGTGTGTCTCTCTCTCTTCCCAACAAGAGAACAGATACCTCCCCTTGTTGCTGTTGTCCCTCCATTCCTATGTCCATTCACCCAGCAGGTGAATGACTTTGGTTATATTGGCTTGGAGTTCTGCATGGAAGCATTACAATGGTTTAATTTCCCTGTGAACTGATGACAGGAAGCGAGTCAGAAGAATCACAGCACAATGGAAATGCTATGGCCGGAGGAATGATATGACATCAGCTGTGAGCCACTGGGAATATATCGTGTGTGCATGTGCTTCTGTGTGTGTGTGTGTAAAACTGTGTTACGAGAATAGAGTTTTAATTCAATCTGTAACAGGTAGTTTTATAAAGCTACACTCCCAGTCTGGATGGGATTACAGGTTGGCAATCCCATAATAACATTATAGGGCCAATTCTGTAACCCGTTCCCCTGTCTACTGAGGCCCAACATTGCAAGTGGAGATGAGACAATAACATGATAGGGTTGATTCTGTGATGCACATTGAATTAGTCAATCTCAACGAAGACAGTCTCTTGGACTCAGCACCCCCGGGCTAGAGTAGGGGAGAAATCCAATCGCTAGCCAATGATGAGATTGGGGTCAGGTCGGAACATAGGAACAGGAGTAGGTCATTCAGCCTCTCGAGCCTGTTCCATCATTCAATTAGGTCATGGCTGACCTGTATCTCAACTCTGTTTGGGTTTGGTAACCCTTATTACCTTTACCTAACTCAAATCTATCAAGCCCAGTTTTTAAATTTTCAATTGACCCTCAGCCTCAACAGCTTATTTAAAGAAAGACTTGAATTCATATAGCGCCTTTCATGATCACAGGACACCCCAAAGCACATTCCAGCCACTGAAGTACTTCTGGAGTGTAGTCACTGTTGTAATTTAGGAAATGTGGCAGTCAATTTGCACAGAGCAAGCTCCCACAAACAAATGTGATAATGACCAGATAATCTGTTTTTGTGATGTTGATTGAGGGATAAATATTGGCCAGGACATTGGACAGAGTTCCCCTGATCTTCTTCAAAATAGTGCCATGGAATCTTTTGTGTCCACCTGAGAGAGCAGACGAGGCCTCGCTTTAAAGTCCCATCCGAAAGATGGCAGTACTGACAATGCAACACTCCCTCAGTACTGCACCGGAATGTCAGCTTTGATTTTTGTGCTCAAGTCCTGGAGTGGGACTTCAACCCAAAACCTTCTGACTTATAGGTGAGGGTGCTACCACCTCAGGAGAGAGTTCCAGATTTCCACTACCCTTCGCTTGAAAAAATGCTTCCTGACATTACTCCTTAACAACCTAGCTCTAATTTTAAATTTATGCCCTGTGTTCTGGACCAGATAGCTTCTCTCTAGCAATCCTTTAATTATCTTAAGCACTTCAAATAGGTCACCCCTCAATCTTCTATTCTCAAGAGAATACAAGCCCAGTCCATATAACCTGTCTTTATAATTTAACCCTTTTAGTCCTGGTATCATTCTGGTGAATTGGCTGTGACGGTCAAATCCTCTGCCGAGACTCACCGTCCAGGTGCAACCATGAGGTAGGATTTACTCAGGTGAGGTACTACAGGCTTGTACCCCAATAGAACCATAGGAAAATTACGGCACAAAAGAGGGCCATTCAGCCCATCGTGTCTGCGCTGGCTGAAAAAACTAGCTGCCCAATCTAATCTCACCTTCCAGCACCTGGTCCATAGCCTTGCAGGTTAAAGCACGTCAGGTGCATGTCCAGGTACCTTTTAAATGAGTTGAGGGTTTCTGCCTCCACCACCATTCCCGGCAGTGAATTCCAGACACCCACCACCCTCTGGGTGAAAAAGTTTTTCCTCATATCCCCTCTAATCCTTCTACCAATCACCTTAAATCTGTGCCCCCTGGTAATTAAATTCTCTGCTAGGGAAAACAGGTGCTTCCTGTATACTCTATCTAGGCATCTCATAATTTTGTACACCTCAATTAAGTCACCCCTCAGCCTCCTCTGTTCGAAGGAAAACAACCCTAACCAATCCAATCTTTCCTCAAAGCTGCAACTTTCAAGCCCTGGCAAGATTCTTGTAAATCTCCTCTGTACTCTCTCCAGGGCATTTATGTCCTTCCTGTAATGCGGTGACCAGGACTGTACACAATACTCCAGCTGTGGCCTAACCAGCATTTTATACAGTTCCAGCATTACATCCCTGCTTTTGTATTCAATACCTCGGCCAATAAAGGAAAGCAATCCATATGCCTTCTTCACTACTCTATCTACCTGTCCTGCCATCTTCAGGGACCTGTGGACATGCACTCCATGGTCTCTCACTTCTTCTACCCCTCTCAATATCCTCCCGTTTATTGTGTAAACCCTCGCTTTGTTTGCCCTTCCCAAATGCATTACCTCATACTTCTCTAGACTGAATTCCATTTGCCACTTTTCTGCCCACTCAACCAAACCATTGATATCATTCTGGCGTCTACAGCTATCCTCTTCACTATCAACTACATGGCCAATTTTTGTGTCATCAGTAAATTTCCCAATCATGCCTCCCATATTCAAGTCCAAATCATTAATGTATAACACAAACAGCAAGGGACCCAACACTGAGCCCTGTGGAATGCCTCAGGAAACTGCTTTCCATTCGCAAAAACATCCATCGACTACTACCCTTTGTTTCCTGTCACTGAGCCAATTTTGGATCCAACCTGCCACATTCCTCTGTATTCCATGGGCTTTCATTGCCATGTGGGACCTTGTTAAATGCCTTACTAAAACACATCAATTGCACTACTCTCATCAATCCTCTTTGTTACTGCCTCAAAAAACTCAATCAAGTTAGTAAGACATGACCTTCCCTTAACACATCCTGATTAATCTGTGCCTTTCTCAGTGGCAGTTTATCCTATCTCTCTGAATTGATTCTAATAATTTACCCAGCACCGAGGTCAGACTGACCGACCTAATATTATTTGGCATAACACTTGCACCCTTTTTAAATAATGGTATAACGTTCGCAGACCTCCAATCCTCTGGCACCTTGCCCGTATCCAATGAGGATTTGAAGATGATCCTCAGCAATCCATTATTTCCTCCCTGGCTTCCTTTAACAACCTAGGATGTAATCCATCCTGTCCTGGAGATTTATCCATTTTCAAGTATGTCAGACCTTCTAGTACTTCCTCTCTCATTGTGCTTATCATATCTAATATTTCACACTCCTCCTCTTTTACTACAATGTCTGCAGCAACCCTCATCTTTGTGAAGACAGAGACAAAAAAAATCATTAAAGAACCCTGCCCACATCTTCTGCATCCACGCTCAAGTTTCCTGTACATCTCTGATAGGTCCTACCCTTTCCTTAGTTATACTCTTGCTTTCAATGTACTGAAAAAGCATCTTTGGGTTTTCCTTGAATATACCTGCCAATAATTTTTCATGTCCTCTCTTTGCTTTTCTAATTTCCTTGTTTACTTCATCCTTGCATTTTCTTTACTCCTCTAGGCTTTCTAAAGTATTAAGATTTTGTGATCGTCTTAAGCTTTCATTTTCTGCTTTAACTTACCCTGCATGCTTCTCGATAACCAGGGGGCTGTAGATTTGGCAGTACCACACTTTATCTTTGTGGAGTCATGCCTACACTGTGCCTGTAGAATCTCACTTTTGGTTTGCCACTGATTTTCCTTCAAGTAGCTGTATCTAATCCACTTTCGCCAGATCACCTCTCAGTTTTGTAAAGTTTGCCTTCCCCCAATCTCGAACTTTTATTCCTGTTTTATCTTTCTCCTTTTTCATGATTATGCTAAAACTAACTGTATTAGTCATATCTAGGTCAATAATGTCAGAAGGAAAGGCAGAAACATGGAGAAGGACACAGAGATATAGGGCAAAGGCTCAGCTGATGTATGAAGTGAATGAAGCAGGAGCGTTACTTAAACTAAACTGAATAAATTCTAGATTGAGGGCAGTGATGAATCTTTTTCACTCTGTTGCAAAATAATCACAGCTGTCCTCAGAGTTTCAGCTTTTAAACATCAAACTCACCAACACATTAATGAAATTCCTTCCTGAATCTGAATCAAGGCAGGGAGTTGCCCATACCCCCCCCCCCCCCCACCACCTCTCCACTCCAGCCCCACCCCCACCCTTCCCTATTGCAACATGGTGAGACACTGCATGAAAGCATCACATTGGATGAATCTCCTTGTGAACTGATGACAGGAAGCAAGTCAGAAAAACACAACACAATGGAAAGACTGTAGTCTCAGGAAAGATATGGCATCAGCCTACAGACACTGGAAATATATGTGCAGTGTGTGTCTGCAATTCTGCCACTAGAATAGAGCTACTGAGATAGAATAGAGTTACTTCTTTTTAAATTTGTATTCAATCATAGGATGTAGGTGTCACTGGCTAGGCCAGCATTTATTGCCCATCCCTAATTGCCCACCGAAGACATTTAGAGTCAACCACATTGCCGTGGGTCTGGAATCACATGTAGGCCAGACCAGGTATGAATAGCAGGTTTCCTTCCCTGAAGGACTTTAGTGAACTAGATGGGTTCTTACAACATTCGGCAATGGTTTCACGGTCACCATTAGACTAGCTTTTAATTCCTATGAATTGAATTCATATTTCCACCAGCTGCTGTGGTGGGATTCAAACCCATGTTCCCAGAGTATTAGCTTAGGCATCAGGATTACTGCTCCAGTGACATTACCACTACACCACCACCTCCTCAAGGTGCAGCTACTGGGATGTAGTTACTAGTTAGTAGGGTGGAATTACTGGGTTAGAGTTACTGGGATGCAGATACTGAGTTAGAGTTATTGGGATACAGTTAGTGGGTGCAGATATTGACTTAAAGTTACTGGGATACAGTTAGTGGGTGCAGAATCTGGGTTAGAGTTATTTGGATACAGTTAGTGGGTGCAGATACTGAGTTAGAGTTACTGGGATACAGTAAGTGGGTGCAGATACTGAGTTAGAGTTATTAGGGTACAGTTAATGGGTGCAGATACTGAGTTAGAGTTACTGGGATACAGTTAGTGGGTGCAGATACTGAGTTAGAGTTACTGGGATACAGTTAGTGGGTGCAGATACTGAGTTAGAGTTACTGGGGTACAGTTAGTGGGTGCAGATATTGAGTTAAAGTTACTGGGATACAGTTAGTGGGTGCAGAATCTGGGTTAGAGTTATTAGGATACAGTTAGTGGGTGCAGATACTGAGTTAGAGTTACTGGGATACAGTAAGTGGGTGCAGATACTCAGTTAGAGTTATTAGGGTACAGTTAATGGGTGCAGATACTGAGTTAGAGTTACTGGGATACAGTTAGTGGGTGCAGATACTGAGTTAGAGTTACTGGGATACAGTTAGTGGGTGCAGATACTGAGTTAGAGTTACTGGGGTACAGTTAGTGGGTGCAGATATTGAGTTAAAGTTACTGGGATACAGTTAGTGGGTGCAGAACCTGGGTTAGAGTTATTAGGATACAGTTACTGGGACGCAGATACTGAGTTAGAGTTATTGGGATACAGTTAGTGGGTGCAGATACTGAGTTAGAGTTACCGGGATACAGTTAGTGGGTGCAGATACTGAGTTAGAGTTATTAGGGTACAGTTAGTGGGTGCAGATACTGAGTTAGAGTTACTGGGATACAGTTAGTGGGTGCAGAATCTGGGTTAGAGTTATTAGGGTACAGTTAGTGGGTGCAGATACTGAGTTAGAGTTACTGGGATACAGTTAGTGGGTGCAGATACTGAGTTAGAATTACTGGGATACAGTTAATGGGTGCAGATACTGGGTTAAAGTTACTGGGATACAGTTAGTGGGTGCAGAATCTGGGTTAGAGTTATTAGGGTACAGTTAGTGGGTGCAGATACTGAGTTAGAGTTACTGGGATATAGTTAGTGGCTGCAGTTATTGGGATAGGGTTACTGGGATACAGTTTGTGGGTGCAGATACTGAGTTAGAGTTACTGGGATACAGTTAGTGGGTGCAGATACTGAGTTAGAGTTACTGGGATACAGTCTGTGGATGCAGATACTGAGTTAGAGTTACTGGGATATAGTTAGTGGGTGCAGATATTGGGATAGGGTTACTGGGATACAGTTTGTGGGTGCAGATACTGAGTTAGAGTTACTGGGATACAGTTAGTGGGTGCAGAATCTGGGTTAGATGTACTGGGATACAGTTAGTGGGTGCAGATACTGAGTTAAAGTTACTGGGATACAGTTAGTGGGTGCAGAATCTGGGTTATTATTAGGATACAGATAATGGGTGCAGATACTGAGTTAGAGTTACTGGGATACAGTAAGTGGGTGCAGATACTGAGTTAGAGTTATTAGGGTACAGTTAATGGGTGCAGAATCTGGGTTAGAGTTATTAGGGTACAGTTAGTGGGTGCAGATACTGAGTTAGAGTTACTGGGATACAGTTAGTGGGTGCAGATACTGAGTTAGAGTTACTGGGATACAGTTAGTGGGTGCAGATATTGAGTTAAAGTTACTGGGATACAGTTAGTGGGTGCAGAACCTGGGTTAGAGTTATTAGGATACAGTTACTGGGACGCAGATACTGAGTTAGAGTTATTGGGATACAGTTAGTGGGTGCAGATACTGAGTTAGAGTTACTGGGATACAGTTAGTGGGTGCAGATACTGAGTTAGAGTTATTAGGGTACAGTTAGTGGGTGCAGATACTGAGTTAGAGTTACTGGGATACAGTTAGTGGGTGCAGAATCTGGGTTAGAGTTATTAGGGTACAGTTAGTGGGTGCAGATACTGAGTTAGAGTTACTGGGATACAGTTAGAGGGTGCAGATACTGAGTTAGAATTACTGGGATACAGTTAATGGGTGCAGATACTGGGTTAAAGTTACTGGGATACAGTTAGTGGGTGCAGAATCTGGGTTAGAGTTATTAGGGTACAGTTAGTGGGTGCAGATACTGAGTTAGAGTTGCTGGGATATAGTTAGTGGCTGCAGTTATTGGAATAGGGTTACTGGGATACAGTTTGTGGGTGCAGATACTGAGTTAGAGTTACTGGGATACAGTTAGTGGGTGCAGATACTGAGTTAGAGTTACTGGGATACAGTTTGTGGATGCAGATACTGAGTTAGAGTTACTGGGATATAGTTAGTGGGTGCAGTTATTGGGATAGGGTTACTGGGATACAGTTTGTAGGTGCAGATACTGAGTTAGAGTTACTGGGATACAGTTAGTGGGTGCAGAATCTGGGTTAGAGTTACTGGGATACAGTTAGTGGGTGCAGATACTGAGTTAGAGTTACTGGGATACAGTTTGTGGGTGCAGATACTGAGTTAGAGTTACTGGGATATAGTTAGTGGGTGCAGATACTGAGTTAGAGTTACTGGGATACAGTTAGTGGGTGCAGTTATTGGGATAGGGTTACTGGGATACAGTTTGTGGGTGCAGATACTGAGTTAGAGTTATTGGAATACAGTTAGTGGGTGCAGATATTGAGTTAAAGTTACTGGGATACAGTTAGTGGGTGCAGATACTGAGTTAGAGTTACTGGGATACAGTTTGTGGGTGCAGATACTGAGTTAGAGTTACTGGGATACAGTTAGTGGGTGCAGATATTGATTTAGAGTTACTGGGATATAGTTAGTGGGTGCAGATACTGAGTTAGAGTTACTGGGATACAGTTTGTGGGTGCAGATACTGAGTTAGAGTTACTGGGATACAGTTTGTGGGTGCAGATACTGAGTTAGAGTTACTGGGATACAGTTTGTGGGTGCAGATACTGAGTTAGAGGTACTGGGATACAGTTTGTGGGTGCAGATACTGAGTTAGAGTTACTGGGATACAGTTTGTGGGTGCAGATACTGAGTTAGAGTTACTGGGATACAGTTAGTGGGTGCAGATACTGAGTTAGAGTTACTGGGATACAGTTTGTGGGTGCAGATACTGGGTTAGAGTTTTGGAATTTTGTCCTTCATTGCTAAAGGGATTGAGTTTAAAAGCAGAGAGGTTATGTTGCAGCTGTATAAGGTACTGGTGAGGCCGCATCTGGAGTACTGTGTGCAGTTTTGGTCTCCTTACTTGAGAAAGGATATACTGGCTCTGCAGAGGGTGCAGAGGAGGTTCACTAGGTTGATTCCGGAGTTGAGGGGGTTGGCTTATGAGGAGAGACTGAGTAGTTTGGGATTATATTCATTGGAATTCAGAAGAATGAGGGGGGATCTTATAGAAACATATAAAATTATGAAGGGAATAGATAAGATACAAGTAGAGAGGATGTTTCCACTGGCAGGTGAAGCTAGGACAAGAGGGCATAGCCTCAAGATTAGAGGGAGCAGATTTAGGACTGAATTAAGAAGGAACTTCTTCACCCAGAGGGTTGTTAATCTATGGAATTCCTTGCCCAGTGAAGTAGTTGACGCTTCTTCAGTAAACGTTTTTAAAGCTAAGGTAGATATCTTTTTGATCAATAAAGGAATTAAGGGATACGGTGAGAGCGCGGGTAAGTGGATCTGAGTCCACGAAAAGATCAGCCATGATCTTATTGAATGGCGGAGCAGGCTCGAGGGGCCGGACGGCCTACTCCTGCTCCTAGTTCTTATGATCTTATGATCTTATTTACTGGAGGGAGGTGACACTGGACCCTGCTACCTGTGGCATAATTTGCACCAAAGTCCTATTCACACATCATCCCTGTGCTCACTGACCGACATTAGCTCCCAGTTACGTAAAGCCTGAATTTTAAAATCATCATCCTTGTTTTCAAATCCCTCCATGGCCTTGCCCCTACCTAACTCTGTAATGTTCTCCAGCCCTTGCACATTCCCAATTTTAATTGCTGCCGAGGCTGTAAGCTCTGAAAATTCCTCCCTGAATCTCTCTTTCCTCCTTTAAGATGCACCACAAAACCCTTGACCAAGATTCTGGTCATTTGCCCTAGTATCTCCTTATGTGACTCGATGTCAATTTTTTAAAAGAGAAAAGGCTTGCATTTATATAACACCTTTTATGACCATGGGATGTCCCAAAGCACTTTATAGTCATTGAATTACAGTCACAATGTAGGTAATGCACACAGCAAGCAGCAATGTGATAATGACCAGATCATCTGTTTTTTGTGAAATAAAAACAGAAAGTGCTGGAAATACTCAGCAGGTCAGGCAGCACCTGTGGAGGGAGAAGCAGGTGATGACCTGAAACATTAACTCTACTTCTCTCTCCACAGATGCTGCCTGACCTGAGCATTTTTAGCACTTTCCGTTTTTATTTCAGATTTTCATGTAAATGCAAATTGAATTGTTAAGGACAATGTGCTGGGTCCATAACTCCAAAATGAATCCGCCCTTTCAGATAAGACGGGAGATAGTTGAAGCTGGAGAATCATATTTTAAAATGCCATGTTCACTTTAACATAAGCTTTGTAACCAAGGGTGATTTAACATTTGAATGGTTAGGGTTCAGTGCGGCTGTTACCTCGTTCAGTGTCTCTGGAACACTTGCAATGTTGCGTTAATCACACCGCTCAGTGCGTCCTGTTTAACATCTGTGTCCTGACTTGTTGCTTGGGATAAATCCTGCAAATTTTCGAACCATCTGACGTGGAGGGTGTGCCAGCCGACCTCAGTTTTAAATTACCAGGGCCCCTAATGTACATAGGGAGATCAGAAGAATATTCTGGGAAAAGCAATCCCACGCACGTCCACCTTGCTCGGTCACGGTGTGTGTTTTGCCTTTAGCAATCCAAACTTCGCTGCCGGAACTCATTACCATCACAAGGCCTCCAAGAGGTCATCCCTCAGTCAATTGCAGGCTGAGCCACTGGCAGACATGGGTTCAAATATCTGATGTTCCGATTCAGTTAGCACACACTTCCAGCACACACACAGACACACATAATTCCAGCAGTGGTTGCTGGATGGCCATCGGGAGCAGGAACCATTCTTAACTGAGGAGCACAGCCTGAGCATTGAGATACACACAGATCCAGAGACAGGGCTACACACACACACACACACACACACACAGACACACACACACACACACTTAAAATGTCAGGGGTTTCTTTCCACCGAGTGATTGGGATCAGTGTACAGATTGGGATTGACATTCCGAGTCAATGACTGGGAGCAGTGTACAGTCTGGCATGGAAATTCTGGGTCTGGGATTTTTTTCCAGCCAATTTGTGCACAGCAAGCTCCCACCGATGTGACTATGACCAGAAAATCTGATTCTCTCTCTTTCTCTTTGGCCTCCTTGTCTCGAGAGACAATGGATAAGCACCTAGAGGTGGTCAGTGGTTTGTGAAGCAACGCCTGGAGTGGCTATGAAGGCCAATTCTAGAGTGACAGACTTTACCACAGGCGCTTTAGATAAAATTGGTTGTTACACAGTTGGCTCTCTCCTTGCGCTTCTATCTTTTTTCCTGCCAACTGCTACGTCTCTTTGACTCACCACTCTTTAGCCTCGCCAAAGAATCCCCAGAGAATCCTCTGGAGGCAGCGAAGATGGAATGAGTTGAGACGTCGCTCTTGGCTGACATATGTTGTCCAGGCCTCGCTGCCATAGAGCAAGGTACTGAGGACACAGGCTTGATACACTCGGACTTTTGTGTTCCGTGTCAGTGTGCCATTTTCCTACACCCTCTTGGCCAGTCTGGACATGGCAGACGACGCCTTTCCCATGTGCTTGTTGATTTCTGCATCTAGAGACAGGTTACTGGTGATAGTTGAGCCTCGGTAAGTGAACTCTTGAACCACTTCCAGAGCGTGGTCGCCGATATTGATGGATGGAGCATTTCTGATGTCCTGTCCCATGATGTTCGTTTTCTTGAGGCTGCTGGTTAGGCCAAATTCATTGCAGGCAGTCGCAATCCTGTCGATGAGTCTCTGCAGACACTCTTCCGTGTGGGATGTTAATGCAGCATCGTCAGCAAAGTGGAGTTCCCTGATGAGGATTTTCCGTACTTTGGTCTTCAAACTAAGACGGGCAAGGTTGAACAACCTGCCATCTGATCTTGTGTGGAGGAAAATTCCTTCTTCTGAAAACTTGAATGCATGTGAGAGCAGCAGTGAGAAGAAGATCCCAAACAGGGCAGGTGCAAGAACACAGCCCTGTTTCATGCCATTCAGGATAGGAAAGGGGTCTGATGAGGCACCGCTATGCTGAATTGTGCCTTTCATATTGTCATGCAATGAGGTGATGATACTTAGTAGCTTTGGTGGACATCCGATCTTTTCTAGTAGTCTGAAGAGACCTCGTCTGCTGACGAGGTTAGAGGCTTTGGTGAGATCGATGAAAGCAATGTAGAGGGGCATCTGTTGTTCATGGCATTTCTCCTGTAGCTGGCGAAGGGAGAACAGCATGTCAATGGTCGATCACTCTGCACGAAAGCCACATTGTGGCTCATGGTAGACACGCTCAGCCAGCTTCTGGAGTCTGTTTAAAACGACTTGAGCCAAGACATTCCCCACTGTGCTGATCAGGGAGATTCCACGGTAGTTGTTGCAGTCACCGCGATCACCCTTGTTCTTATAGAGGGTGATGATATTGGCATCGCGCATGTCCTGTGGAACTGCTCCCTCATCCCAGCACAGGCAAAGCAGTTCATGGAGTGCTGAGAGTAAAGTAGAGTCCTTTCCAGGGGCTTTTCCACTGCTAGAGAATCAATAGCATCACTGAGTTCCGATTTTGTTGGCTGTTCGTCCAGCTCATCTATGACTGGTAGAGACTGGGCTGCATTGAGGGCAGTCTCAGTGACAACATTTTCCCTGGAGTACTGTTCTAGGTAGTGCTCAACCCAGTGGTCCATTTGCTTGCGTTGGTCAGTGATCGTATCCCTTGATTTAGACTTGGGGGGGGGGTGGCGATCTTCTTGATGGTTGGCCCAAAAGCTCTCTTAATGCCATCATACATTCCTCTGATGTTTCCAGTGTCGGAGGCCAGCTGAATACGACTGCATAGGTGTTGCCAGTAGTCATTTGCACAGCGCCTGGCTGTTCTTTGTGCAGCACTTCTGGCTACTTTAAGTGCTACGGATGTTAACTCACTGGGGGCTTTCTTGTAGTTCAACAGTGCAACAGAAAATCTGGTTCTGGTTGTTGGTTAAGGGATAAGAATTGTCTCAGGACACTGTGTGGTACGGAAGGAATGCTGCACTGTCAGATGTGCTGTCTTTTGGAAGAGACATTAACCAAGACCCCATACTCTCTCAGGTGGAAAGGGCAGACCTATTCCATAGATTCCACCTCATTATTTCAAAGAAGAGCAAGGGAGTTCTGTGTCCTGGCCAATGTGTATTTTTTATCCTTTCATGGGATGTGGGTATCGCTGGCAAGGTTAGCATTTGTTGACCATCTTAATTGCCCTTGACAACTGAGTGGCTTGCCAGGCCATTTCAGTAGGAAGTTAAGAGTCAACCACATTGCTGTGGGTCTGGAGTCACATGTAGGCCAGACCAGGTAAGGATGGCAGATTTCCTTCCCTAAAGGGCATTAGTGAACCAGATGGTTTTTTGCGACAATAATTTGATGGCACCACTATTGAAATTAACTTTCAATTCCGGATTTTTATGAATTAATTGTATTTAAATTCCACCAGCTGTTGTGGTGGAATTTAAACCCATGTTCCCAGGGCATGAGCTGACAATTTTGAAAATGCTGGTCCCTTTAATTAAACAGGACTCATTTCAGTGTTAACAGAGAGCAGGTGATGCTCATTATGGTTTTGCACTTAAGGGCTGAGGTTCCCCCACCCCCCCCCCAAGTCAGGGAGTTACCTCTGGATTGAGAGTCAGTCCAGAAGGGAAGAGTGGGAACGGATAGTTGGACTGAACTATGAATTGACAATAAAACAGTTGTCAATCAGAGACTGTCATCGGCTTCCTCATTTTGGTGAATGGATATCTGCCTGTTTAACATTAGCCTGGGTCTAGATTACTAGTTCAGTGACATTACTGCTACACTACTGTCTTCCCCCTAACAGATTATCTGGTCATTACCACATTGCTATTTGTGGGAGTTTGCTGTGCTCAAATTCGCTGCCATGTTTCCTCTGTTACAACAGTGACAACACTTAAGTATTACTCCATTGGGTGTAAAGGGCTTTGGGATATCCTTAGGTTATGAAAGGCGCTATTTTTCTTTCTTTGAACACATCAGTGCAAAAGACAAAGCTGAAGCATTTGAAACCATTTTCATCCAGAAGTGCCAAGTTGAAGATCCACCTCGCCCTCCTCCTGAGGTCCCCAGCATCACAGATGCCAGTCTTCAGCCAATTTGATTCACTCCACATGATATCAACTAACGGCTGAAGGCACTGGATACTGCAAAGACCCTGTCAACATTCCAGCCAAAGTACTGAAGACTTGTGCTCCAGAACTGGCCATGCCTCTAGCCAAGCTGTTCTAGTACAGCTACAACACTGGCATCTACCTGGCAATGTGGAAAATTGCCCAGGTATGTCCTGTCCACAAAAAGCAGGACAAATCCAACCCAACCAGTTACCACCCTATCAGTCTACTCTTGATCATCAGTAAAGTGATGGAAGGCGTCACTTGCTTGGCAATAACCTGCTCACTGGCACTCAGTTTGGGTTCTGCCAGGGTCACTCAGCTCCTGACCTCATTACAGCCTTGGTCCAAACATGCACAAAAGAGCTGAACTCCAGAGGTGAGGTGAGAGTGACTGTCCTTGACATCAAGGCAGCATTTGACCGAGTATGGCATCAAGGATCCCTAGCAAAACTGGAGTCAATGGGAATCAGGGGGTAAACTCTCCGCTGGTTGGAGTCATACCTAGCACAAAGGAAGATGGTTGTGGTTGTTGGAAGTCAATTGTCTCAGTTCCAGGACATCACTGCAAGAATTTCTCACGGTCGTGTCCTAGGCCATTATTAACATCCTCGGGATTACCATTGAACAGAAACTGAACTGGACCAGCCACATAAATGCTATGGCTACAAGAGCAGGCGAGTAACTCACCTCCTGATTCCCCAAAGCCTGTCTACCATCTACAAGGCACAAGTCTGGAATGTGATGGAATACTCTCCACTTGCCTGGATGGGTGCAGC